>NC_081365.1:52553146-53184813 GCF_030684315.1 Stegostoma tigrinum
AGGTACAATACTGTGGATGCTGTAAATCTGAAATACAAATGGAAATACTCACCAGATATGGCAGCATCTGTGGAGAGAGAAGAGAAATTAAAATTTCAAGTTTTGTCATATAACTCATTTAAAAGGAGACTTATTCAACTCTAGAAGTTAGCTCTGTTTGCCTTACCACAATGTTAGAATCTCTACGCTTCAATTACAGGACAAGTCAGTTGCAGATTGAGATTTGGCTTGAAAGATCATATTTTGGTCTTTTTGGGTTTAATTAGGCGATCTTTCACAGAAGTGCAAAAACAAAATGCTGCAGATTCAGTGTTAATAATAAAACAGGAATTTTATTAGATAAAAGAAATGAAGATAAAATTGAATAAACCAAACTATTTACATATTACAAGTCTAAAGATGTAGAAAACAGAGTAAAAATACAATCCTTTGATCCCCAAAATACTCCTTTACAGTATTCTTACTAGAGAGAATTCCTTTATCACATTTATAGGCTTTTAACCAACGTGGTTTCTATTCCCCACCTTGAGAATTTAATCAGCTTTTCTCTTGAATTTTTGTACATATATGCTTAAACTTTCTCACTTTTGCATAACCCCTTCAGGTTTGTGCCCAAACACTCCTGATTAGGAGCATTCAAAATAATCTGCTTTAGGAATCTATTTCCAAACACAATTAAGCTATTTCCTTTCCTTAGGAGCAACAGATTTGGACACCACGTTCAGCCAAAACACCTGCAAAGTTTCCAAACTGAAACCCAAAAGAAAAAACAATCAATCCTGGCCTTCAAAACTGAATGCCCAATGTATGACTCTTTATTTGATTTGTTTGTAATATCTCTCTTAATGAAAATAAAATCTCATGACATACCAGGAATACTCTCTGTCAGACTATTTCTAAAATAAACAGAAAAAAATGGCAATAGACAAATTTACAAGCTAACCATTAAACCCCTCAAACATACAAACAAAACCGACGTGCCATTAACTTAAATCCAAAGCCTAAACTAAATTATATCAAAATATATATAAATCACACACCTTATATCACAATAGATGCTGCCAGGCATTCTGATTATTTCTAGTACTACTTTTTTTCTTAATTACAAAGGTACCTAATTAGCTTTAAAGCATTTTGGGAAGTGTTTAAGTTTTGCAAACTTCCTTTCTTTTGTTCTTTCATTGCCTGTATTCACTCATAGACTAAGTCTCAAATTCTAACCCATAAGATCAGGAACAAAAGAAAGCTAATGAATAAGATTGTCTTTTATTCACTTAAAAGCAAAAGATTGAGAAGGATATTCAAGATATAGATTGAGTCATGAAACTCACTATTCTAAGTTATCCAAGAGACTTATTAAAATTCTCATTCCCAATAGAAAAAGAAATCCAAATCAACTTTTTTGAACCTATTAAGACTTCTCCTCAAGACAATGAAAGTACATTCATTCTATATTCTGTGTAGTGACTCTCATTCACCTTCAATCTATCTACATTCAAATACTATTTGAAATAGTGGCTAAATTGCATATAAGGGCAATGATGTAGCCTGAGGTAGAAATTAACCTTCACTTTTCCAGAGCCAATAGAACTCTGAAAATTTTTCACAGAACACAATAGGGATCTACAACTAACAGGCTAAAGGTTAATTTGAACATTATGGAAAGCTTGGCATTTTGTTACATTACCTGTTATTATAATCTTGACATTTACTTTCAATGAAGGTTGGCATTATCTTATCACTTTCATTTGACTGCTTGAGAAGGCTTAATGATTCAGATTACAGATTAATGTAAAAGTAGCAATATAATTCAGGAGTCAGTTCATTCTGACTTCTACACTAAAACTATGAAGTGTTAATTGATTTCAAGGAGGTAGTCCAATACAGCTCTGCTCACACGCTGAATGTGATCGAACTTCTGTAAAGGTATTTTGTAAAAGTGGTCAGAGAGTTCATTGCACTTTATACAAATAATTTAATGTTGCTGCAGATTCAATTTAATATTTTGAAGGAGGAATGACTTCAGGTTGCTGTCTGATAACAAAAGGGGTACTCAGTAGACGGCACACCTTTGATCCAAATTGTTAACTCCATATTATTGCAGTTATGCTGCTTTCCTCAAAGATGTGGCTCCAATTCCAGATCTGCATTTTCATCAAAAATAAAATGGCTCTTCTTAGGGTTCTACCATATCTTAGCAGTATGTTTGGATGAAATCTGTTGATTAAATTTGAAATATATTTTTACAGACAGGCATACAAACAAGTGGAAATAATACCCCTTCCCTCTTTCAGTGGTAGATTAATGGCATATGATGACTTAGGAAATATGATATAGACACAGAAACAGACTATTTGACTCGAACAACTTACGATACTGTTTAGGCTAAACTTGTATCATCTATTAGTTATCTAATATCAACGATCTCTACTAATGTGCTTCCCACAGGATTAAAGATTCTCTCTGTATCCACTGCATTAAAATGTCCCAACATTTTGAACATTTCCATTAGGTCATCTCTCAGCCTTCTTATTAAAAGGAGAAGAGATTCAGTCTGTCAATTCTTCCCTGAAATGGACATTTATGCTCTCCTGGTATCTGATCTTTACCCTCTCCAGTGTTTCTATTTTCTTGCTATAATATGGTGACCAGATCCGCATGCAGTACTCAATGTATTGTCTTACTGAAATTTAATAAAGCTTCAACATAACTTTCTTCCTTTTCCATGTTATCTGTTGTGAGGTTGGGTAGAGTACTTGTGGACTGGAAAGGCAGGAAGTTAGAATTTGGCGTTTATAAAATGCTAGAAGGAAAACAGTGTGTAATCCGTTTAAAAGATGTTGTGCTTTTCCTACAGTTCGAGATTCAAAAAGGATGTCTGTGGGTAGCAGCTTGCGAGTTTGCAGGTGCACAGACAGCACCCAAATTGAAATATTTGTATCAAAAGTCTTTACAGTTAGCATCCCAAGCAGCTGTTCTGTTTTGTTTTTAAGTCAAGAGTTTTGATTTTAGCCAATCAGTTTGAATCAGGCGCTTCCATTCCAAAAACCAATTAAATTTAAATGTTGTGATGGTTTTGACAACATTGGACCAATCCTCTTGTAGGAAATTAAAATGTCATCAAGGATACAACAGGGGAAGGCAGTTGGAAAATCAGTACATTAAACAGCCACCTGCTAGAGTTAACAGCTTTCAGCTCATAAGAGAGAATCATTGACTCTCACAGTTTTCTCGAAGTTTCAAAGAAAGCACCATCTAAATCAAAGGTACATATGGCACAACTAGTTTATATTCCTGATATGATATTTGATGGAGAAAGTATTCCTGACAGAACATTCAATGGAAAAGGTGTTCCTGATGGAACATTCAACCGAGAAGGCATGGAACATTCCAGAAGACATGTGATCTGACTGTAATTTTGAGAGATTAAAGTATTTTTATTTTTATATAATTTGTACTTGTATTTGTTGGAATAGCATAGTATTAGAATCTTGTTTTATTTGGGAACACTTAGCAGTTAGAAGGGATTTATTCAGTTAGTTGATAATTTAGTTAATTTGTCACTGTTAGAGTTAGAAAAATAAATTGTTACTTGTAGATTGTAAAGTGAGTGTTGGGGTTTATTTTATTTAACCACTAGAAATTGCAGAAAGGCAGGTTACACCACTTTTCACACTCCTTTTCAACAGATTATGGGGCAAGGTGCTCCTCTTTGGTGTACCTGTTTTAGTTCTCAAAGGGACATTTGTTTTATTACAGTTTTGGAGTTCATGTCCAGGAATTAGACAGATTTGAATAGATTTGGGGTATGAAAGGTCCCAGGAGATTAAAACAGACTAATGATTAGTGTCCTAGATCTTTGGATAAAAAGTGAGAAGTGGAAAATCTGTTTAATTTTGGTTGTTTGTTATTGGTTAAATCAAAACTGGAGGAATAGCTCTTGACATTGCTCAAGAGATTCTGGGGTCGAAGATGCTTCCGAAATTTGCCAACAAAGTTTGGAAAGACAAGAAAAGGACATACCTTTAGAACTGAAGAATGGTTAGTATTGAATTTAACTAGGGATATGAAGAAAGCTGAAGTTGTAACTAAGTTAGTCAATTATTTAGGTATATTGGAGAAACAGTTGAGTGCTGTGGAGTTAGAAAAAAAATTGCAAATTAGACAATGCAGTTAGAAGATAAAGAAAGGGAAAGAAGGATGAGGGCAGAAGAGAAAGAAAGGGAACTGAAACAGTTTGAATTACGGCTACAAGCAGAGGAAAGATGAGAAAAGAAAAGAGAGAGTTTAAATTTTGGAATTTGTAAATTAGACAGGATAGCCCACTTGAAATGATGGAAATGAGGGTAGAAGATTGGTTTAGTGTGGAGGAGGGTGTTGATGAGCAACCCATCTTAGCCAAAGACCAGGTAAAGATGTGTGTCAAAACATTACCAAAATTCAATGAAAAAGATGTGAAAGCCTTTTTCATTTCCTTTGAAAAATTTGTTAAACAGATGAACTGGCAAGAGTCGCCATGTGGGTAATGTTAATCAGACCAAGTTCGTAGGTAGGTGTAGTGAAGTGTTTGCAGCACTGTCAGAGGAGGTATCGTGGGAATATGATGAAGTAAAACAGGCTATATTGAGTGCCATTGAATTGGTACCAGAAGCATATAGACAATGGCTCAGAAATGCAAGAAAGGATATTGAGTTTGGAAGAAACAGGGCAACTTTGATAGATGGATGGGAGCATTTAAGAGAGAAAAGACAAGTGAGGATGTTAGAGAAGTTATTCTGCTAGAGGAGTTTAAAACCTCACTTCCAGAAATGATAAAAACTCATGCTGAGAGACAGAAAGTTAAAACAGTGAGAAGAGCTGCAGAGATGGTGGATGAATACTTAATAGTGAATAAATCAAAATCTAGCTTCTGACAGCAATTTCATTCCACGAGGGATAGCTATTGAGAAAGATGGAGATCCTTTAATGAGAAACAAACATTAACTCACACAGGGAACTGTTTACCACATGTGAAATAAGAAACCCAAGAGTGTGGAAAAGAAGTGAAAGATCTTAAGTGTTTTCACTGCAAGAAGCTGGGATACACAAAGTCATAGTGCTGGCAGTTTAAGAGAAGCACCGGGAGAAAAACATGTGGTAATTGAGACTAAACCGGCAGAATTAGCTGAAGTAGTGAAGGAAATACCAAAAGAGCTTGAGGAATTGCAGGAGAGTTCACAACCTAGTCACGGGCTAGATAGTAAGATAGAGCCTGATCTTTTCAAAGACTTCACTTGTGTGGGTAAGTTTTACTCAGATAGTATAAGACAAGAAGGTAAAGAAGTTAAACTATTGGCAGATATGGGAACTGATCAGTCTCTAATGGTAATGGATGAAAATATTTGCTCTCCTTCTGAAATATTACCTGAGAGAATGATAATCTGTGGAATTAATGGAGGGAAAATTGGTGTTCTCCTGTGTAAGATAACTCTAGAGTCCAAAAAATTCTGGGAAGCGATAGTGGAAGTAACAGAAAAATTAACTATTCCAGGAATGCAGTTTGTTCTTGGAAATGACATAGCTGGATCACAGGTGGCAGTGATGCCCATTGTCGTGGAGAAACCAAAAGAAAATGAAGGAGCTAAGGAGTTATAAAGAAAATACCTTGTAAATTTTCCAGACAAGTGTAGTGACAAGATTCCACAGCCATAAGAAGGGGAAACAAAGAGAATGATGAAAGAATTGAGGTCCAGTTAGCTGACACTGTTTTGTTGAAATGGTGAAAGACAAGCCTACACAGGTAGGGGATCAGGCAGAGGTGTTTAGTTCTGAAAGATTAATGGAATTGTAACAAAAGATAACATGATAAAGGATTTATATCATAAAGCCTGCACTGAAAAGGAATCAGAATGTATTTCAGAATGTTATTACCTTTAGGATGAAATCTCAAGGCAAAAATGGAGACCTTGACAGATTACTGCAGATGAGAAATGGGCGGAAGTTCACCAGATTGCATTGTCAGTAGAATACAGACAGGAAGTATTGTGGGTAGCACACAAATTAGCTGTAGGAGATCATCTAGGAATGAGGAAGACTTAGGCTAAGATACAGAAGCATTTCTATTGGCTTGAATTACATAAAGGTTTGGATGAATTTTACTGTACCTGTCATACACGTCAGATGGTAGGAAGCCCACAGGCAGTTAATAAAAGCATCATCTTTGATGCCAATTCCCACATTTGAAAAATTTCCATGCAGGTTATGATTGAATGGTGTAGTCCCCTCCCTAAAACCCAAAGCCGAAGCCAGTATTTGTTAATCACACTGGATGTGTCTACCAGATTTCCAGATGTAATTCCATTATGGAATGTCACAGCACATTAGGTTGTGGAGGAGTTGCTGCTTTCTTTGCCCGTTATGGGCTATCAGAGAGATTCAGTCAGACCAAGGGTCCAATTTTACTGCCAGACTATTTAAGGAGGTCATGGATAGTTTAGGCATCAAACACTTTAAATCATGAGCATACCATCCTGAATCATGGAGAGTAAAGTAAATTTAGCATCAGACCCTAAAGACAATGCCGAGGGCTTATTGCCAGGATTAACCAAATGATTGGGATAAAGGTATCCCATTTATATTGTTTGCTACAAGACATGCTCCAAATGTATCGACTCCATTTGAATTGATATTTGGACTCAAAGTAAGAGGGCCTTTAAAATTAATCAAGGAAAAGTTGGTAGGTCTGAAGTCAGAGATCTCACAGTTGGATTATGTATCTGAGTTGAGAGAAATATTATTTAGAGCAGGTGAATTAGCTAGACACCATTTGAAGGTGGAACAGTACATAATGAAGCAAGAAGTGGATAAGAAATCTAAACTTTGTACATTTGCCCATGGGGATAAAGTATTGGTGCTGTTACCAGTGGTAGAAGGCTCATTCAACGCAAGGTTTAGAGGTCCCTATCAGTTTGGGGAAAAGTTGTCAGGTGAATTATCTGGTAAAGATTTCAGATAGGAAGAAAAATGATTAGGAATGTTATGTGAACATGTTGAAATCTTTCTATGACTGGGAAAGGGAGCTGGAGAAACAGGTACTAGTTACTGCTACTCAAAGTGAGGAATCAAATCCAGATTATTCGGATTTTGATGTGCCTCAGAATAAATTGAATAATGAGGAAGTCCTAAAAGTAAATGGATAGGGCAGTGAGCTATCTCTCCCAGGATCAAAGCACTGAATTGAAAGACTTGTTACAGTGCAAGAGCATATGTAAAAATAGAATGGGGAGGACTAATACCCTAATACATGAGTTTGATTGATGGAATGTTGTTCTGATTACTAACACCCCTACAGGTTTACTCTTCTCAAAGCAGTGCAGGTTCAGAAAGAAGTGGAAGTGATGCTCCAAGAAGACATCATAGAGCCAGGTCAAGGTTGGTGGAGTTCGCCAATCCTGTTGGTTCCCAAACCTGATGATATTCAATGATTCTGCGTAGATTATCAGAAGGTCTGCACCGTGATCAAATCTGACTCATATCCAATTCCAAGGCAGGAGGATTGAGTGGAAAAAGTAGGACATGCCACTTTCATCACAAAGTTGGGTTTACTTTGCAGTTACTGGTGAGTGCCTTAGTCAGACAGAGAGAAAGAAGTTTCTGCTTTTCTGATCCCAAATGGTCTATGTCAATTTAAAATAATGCCCTTTAGAATGAAGAAACCACCAGCTACTTTTCAAAGTCCAACAAACAGAAGTTTTGCAGGATTGTCTAATTATGCCATCTATATTGATGACTTAGTGATCTTTAGTTATTCATGGAAAGATCACTTGGAGCATTTGGCAGACCTCTTTGAGAGACTACGGGATGCAAAGTTGGTCACAATATTGGCAAAAACAAAATTCACAAAGGCAGAAGTGACGTTCTTAGGGCTCAACTTTGGACATGGATGGGTGATACCAAGGAACATGAAGACAAAGGCCGTCAAGGAATTTCCCAGGCCATCCTCAAAGAAGGAAGTCGACAACTTTTAGAATTGAGCAGATTCTACAGGGTATTTATGCCAAATTTAGTAGCATAGTGGACTTGTTAAAAAAAACATGAGATTTTAGTGGGCAGTACAATGCCAGGAGGCATTTGAGGATTTAAAAGCAGGGTTAACCAACTCACCAGTTTTAGCCGCACGAATTTTTTGGAAATCCTTCAAAATCTCTATCAACACAAGCGAAGTAAGTCTTGGTGCTGTGTTGTTCCAGGAGGATTTCAGGTTGCCAACACCATCAGATTTAAATTCAATTGGTTTTCTGAATCTAGGTGCTTGGTTTAAATTAATTGGCCAAATTCAAAGTTGTTATCTTGGCAAAAAGTGCTGCCTGGCTGTTCAAGACAAAATATCTCTAATCAGGCACTCTCTGTGCAACTGCATTTATAAACCTCCAAGCACAGTCAAAGCACAACCTCTTACAGGGACCATGGCACTCCTTTCCCTATGACCATTTTTACCAACAAATTCTAACTTACTGCCTTCCAATTCATAAATATGCTACCTAACTTCATAACAATTCTGTTGGAATCTTATTTTGTTCAAGAATAGTTAGTAGTTAGAAGAGATTTATTCAGTTTGTTAATAATTTAGTTAATTTGTTCACTGTTAGAGTTAGAAAAGTAAATTGCTACTTTGTGATGGTAAAGTGAATGTCAGCTGTTTATTTTATTTAACCACTAGAAGTTGCTGAAAGGCAAGTTACACTACTTTTCTCACTCTTTTTTAGCATATTATAGGGTGAGGTGCTCCTTTTTGGGTGTTTTGGTTTCAGTTCTCAGAGTGGGATCGACCTTTGTGTTATAATGTATCACTATAGAAATAAAACCTCAGGTTAAATCTTACCAGCAATTGGTAGTGTCATTTTTGATGTGGAAGATTTTTATTTGTGAGGCCTCAAGTGTTATAAAATGTTATTGACCCAAACTCATCTCAACTATTTACCACACCTCTATGGTGCCCCAGGTGTCATATTCACCCATTCTTTGGAGGTGAAAATATTCACCTTTAATGACATCATCTTTAAAAGAACCATTGTGCATCCAGTAAAGTACTGGCAGCCCTGAATTGTCCTCTATATTTTGCATAATTTGCCTGGGATATGACAGATAAGGGGAAATTGGCACTGTTCTTTGCAGACATGGATTAGGAGGTCCTGGTGAATGTGGTGATGCAAGGGAGGGTCAACTTCTTCTCTTAGGATTGCTAGAGGCGGCATCATTACCAGACCCTGCCAACCTGGTCTGAAGTTGCCACCCATGCTAATGTGGTCACCTTGGTCTGCAAGAATGCCCAGCAACACTGCAAGAAGGTCTCTGTGCCCCTGGAATAAATGCCATCACCTTCTTTCTGATGCCTTGTGCTTGCTTTCTCTTTTCTACTGAACTGTCATCCCACCAAGGCTCAGTTTACCACTCTCACTATCAGGCACCATCTTCCCTTGCTCGCTTTCACCCACTCCAACACCTCCAGACTACTAGCCCTGCTTGGTCTCTGCTCTTCCGATTTCCTCTTTTAGGATATCTCACAACTTTTCCCTGACCTCTGCTAGCACTAACAAATGTGACAACTGCTTTCATCTCGCTCAATCCCTCCCTTTGTCACTTCCAGTAGAAAACAGCCACAGTAGGGCAGAGAGAGCCAAAACAGGTGCTGTGAGGCCTAACATTCACCTCCATGCTATCAATGAAGAGAGGATGTTGATGCTTGCAAACAAAGACCAGAAGCGCTCTTGTGGTGACACTAAAACCTTAATGTACCATAAAGCATGTAAGAAGCATTGCCTATTGCTGTGCAACTCTCTCATTAATGCCATTGTGAATGTATTGTTAACAAGCCCACTTTTTCATAACAAATTCTCTTCTTTGTCTCCTGCAGTTTACGGTGGAATGAGCACAATGTCAGTGACCAAGGGGCCATCCCCACAAGACATCTACACCTCCACCTGAGGAAGGGCTCACAGATGCCCCAGAGGAAGTAATCATTGCCTCCTGCACCTTCCACCAACTCAAATACCGACAATATGCTGGGCACTGTGATTAGAGTCAAGAGTACATGTCAGAGAGTACATCACTGCCACATCCCTGCAGTTGGTCAAAGGAACAATATTCCAGGTCACTGGCGCTTTGAGGACCACCAAATGCCTACTCAGCCCTGGGCAAGGGCCCTGTGATGTTAGCTAACAAGAACTTCATTTGTATGTATAAACGGCCATAGGAGCAGCAGGCAATTTTGTCCAAGGCACTGGGTAAACTGACAAAAAGCTTGTAGGATTCCACAAAAGCTTTTGGCATCATACTATCTCTGGCATACATAGCTGCCTCCAGAGACAGGTTGGTAGCTGCTGTTGAAAGCCAGGCCTAACATTTTGAGTCTGCTGGCTATGTGTGCAGACCAGTCTAACCATTGGCATTCAGCGCCAAAGGAAAGTTGACAGATTGATGAGGGACGCTGACCTTACTCCATATGCTCTTTCCTCATAAGAAGACAGGATGGTGCCAGAAAGCACTCAGCTGGTGGAGGAACTGTAGACATTCCAGTGGAGGCCGGACCTTGCACCCAGCTTGTCCCCCTTGTTACTCTGGCTAGCATGTTACTATCACTTAATTGAACATTAGCTTTACCTCCTCACTGCACCACAAATAATTATTGGAGTCAGTTATGCATAACTATTCCAGTTAACATTTTTGGCTTTTGTTCAATTTTGTTTTGCTAAATTTCATGAATTTAACTCCCTTTAACATTTGCACACTGTGGCTCAATTTATAACTTTCTTGTTTCTAAATCAGAAGGCCTTTGGTACAAATTCATCTCAGGCCTTGGCCATAAAAATTGAGTAAATATATTACAGAGATAGTATTTAAGTCTTGGAGGGGTTGATGAATGGATAAGATATTAAACCAAGACTCTGTTTGAAGTGGATCCCATGGCACTTTTTCAAAGAGTGATGTAGTTGTTGCTGAAATACTAACCAATATATATTTCTCAACTGACATCACAAAAATTAATAGCTTTGTCAATGTCATATTGTTGCTTGTGGGAGCTAGTTGTGCACAAATTGTCTGCCATTGTTCCTATACTGCAGGAGTTACTTCACTTCAAAAGTAGTTCACTGACTGTAAAGTACTTTGAGATAGCTGATGCCCCTGAAAGCATTACATAAAGAAGCAAGTGTTTTCAGTAACCCTATAATGTATTGTATGCACTATTTAAACATCCAACAATACAGGAACAGAAAGTGGAATCTTCTCAGGCTCTGAGTGATGTGGCTATGGCAAGATGTGTGGTAAAATCAGACAAGATTCTCACCAAGCCTATCTCAGCATTGAGTTCATCTCATCCCATCTTTCACTATACTCAAGTCATTTGGCAGGATTCTCATGAGGCAGCGATGGATTCCCAAATGACACATTATTATTATTTAACTCCTTGTTAACAGCCCAGCACTCCTTGGCTTACCAAGCTTGCCATTCAGGCCAGCTGTTAGGAAACTCAGCATGGAAACCAGAGAAGGTCCTGGCTGGTTTCAACCTCACCACTTGCTCCAAAAGATATTGGACACTGGGGACTAACATCTGGGGCATGCTCCATAGGCACTGGCCAAAGTCATTGCAAATCGATGGATATCGGTATCTGACGTGCACACATGTCTAATCATTTTCATTATGCCCCTGCAATTTAATGATATATCTTGGGCAGCACCAGCAACTACTGTTGTAATGCTGCAGCAAGGACATTTAGCACTCACTGACACAAACCCAGCTTATGGACTTGACCAGGCTGCATCACCAAGTTCTTCACTTGCTATAATTGTGTTCACTTACTCTGGCCCAACATGAATGCTTACAGCATTCTTGTTTTGCACAGTATTGTATTACCCTTTTTCACATTGACCTTTCAGCAAGAGATGCCAGACTCACATTACTAATGACTTGTCATGCCATTTAGTACAGACACAAAGCCAAGAAGGGGTAGCAAGAACTGTTGATGCTGGAGTCAGAGATAACACAGTGTGGAGCTGAAGGAATACAGTAGGCTCGGCAGCATCAGAGGAGCAGGAAAGCCGACATTTCAAGTTGGGACCCTTCTTTAGAAATGGAGGAGGGGAAAGGGAAATCAGAAATAAATAGAGAAGGGGGTGGGGTTGGGAAAGGTAGATGGGATGGTGATAGCTGAGCGTGATAGGAAGTGGTGGGGATTTGTCAGTGAGGTGGGTGGAGCAGATAGTTGGGAGAGAAGATGGACAGGTTGTGTCAGGTCAAGGAAGTGGGGATGAGAGGGAGGTTTGGTCATGGGATGAGGACAGAGGTGAGGAGATTTTGAAACTGGTAAAATCTACATTTAGGCCATTGTAGACTCCCAACGCAGAATATGATGAGTTGCTCCTCCAGTTTCCAAGTGATGTCATTGTGGCACTGGAGGAGCTCCCTTCTCCCTCTCCCATTTCTGAAGAATTCTCCCCAGCTGATACATCAGCATTTCTGCTCCTCTAATGCTGCCTGACTTTGCAGTGTTCTTCCAGCTCTACACTGTGTTACCACAAAGCCCAGAAGTTTTCCACAGTTGTCAGCCAGTCATTGGGTAGCCATTGTTCAAGGGAACCTGGTACAATAAGTCAGAGGCAGACTCTGCTACCAGTTAGACCCTGCTCAGGGCAGTCAGATTCAAGATTCTTTGCCGATAGGAGGTCGGGAATTGAATGGTAGGCAGAAGAGCACAGGTTTTGACACTTTCTGCCTTGTTGTCAGCTGTTTTACTCCTGGCATGAGAGAGTGGCGGATGTTATGGAAGATGAAAATAGGTTACACAGCTATTAGGTTGGTGTAAGTGTGGAAGAGTCATGAGTGAGCAATTAACCCATGCAGGGGGCAGCAGGAGTAGTGGCGTCACGAGTCAGGGTGAGAGTGAGTGAGAAAGATGTCGTAGGCAATAGTGAGAGTGGTAAAGCATGGGTCTTATGGGAGGTGGGTACAATGGTAGATACAGAGTAAGTGTGAGATATTGGAGAGAAGATGCTGGCACTTATCTTGGGTAAGTGGAGAAGTACATCAACCTCTCTCGCAAAGTGATCTGTACTCCTCTAGACGGCTAAGACAATTTTAACTCAAGTGACAAACTTGGCCCAGGCTGGCGGTGTGTGGTGTCCTGACCTCTTCTTCTGGGAGAAGAGTAAGTCTGACCTATTCATCACTGAATCCTGCAGGAGCTGCAGCTCCATGCCCAACCAGCATTGATTGCCAGCCTGCAGTAGTAAATGCCAGGAACCATGCAAGGTAGCTCTAGACTGATTGTGCTTGTCTGAATGCACAACAGCCTTTTAAATATAGCACTGGTGGTAGGGATGACACCCACCACTGGAATCTTGGGAAAGTGATGATTTATCCCAGGTATGATGTGTGGTGAGATGGGGCAGAAATTGGATGAGATACCTGCCATAAGGACTGAAACACCAGTTCATGCAATGAGCTTAGTATGTTTAGTGAGAAAACTTGCTTGGCAAGAATCATTCCACCAAACTCAATGGGACTAATACTTTGCCAAAAAATTGATAAACTTCAGGCCAGGGTGTGAAAATGGAGCTGAAGTAGAAAGTCATTATCGTAGTGATTATTGGAACTGCTTTGAGAAGTGATATGCCTACTCCTATTCTAATTGCTTATGTGCTTTCGATACTTTTGGTTTTTATGAACTATTTTGATTTCCTAAATAGTTCACTGTATATAGCCTTTTACGCCAATTTTGTCTTCTTAAAAACTTGATACAACAGGAAAGAACTAAGAGCTTACAAATTGTTCATTAGTTATGATCAAAGTTAATTGTGATAAATTTGTGAGTCTTAAGATTAGTATGTGTTCCTATTAATAAATTAATAATTTCATCACAAATTCAGGCTGAAAGAGATTTTAGATGTATTATAAGATTTTAGTCTTTATTTATTCTACAACAGGTTGATTTTGTTGAATAGTTTGTCTTTGCTTGAACTGTGTAGTATTTATGTTCACTTAACAACTAAAGTATACTTAATGCAGCTGGTAACAAATTAAATACTGATGCACTATTGATGGAAATAACTGCATTTGATATTGGATTACCACTTCCATTTGACAACCAAGTTAAATATTTTCGAGCTTTGTGCTGCGTAATAAACAGGAATAGACCACTTTTTCCTTTGAAGTGCGGTGGATTGACTTCGAGATGCTACATGGCTGCTGCAAGGCCTGGAATGTCTTTACATAAATGTTTCAGTTGGGCAACTGCAAATGTACCTGTCTAGACCTGATGTAACATCTGTGCAGCGGTACGTGAGCACAGACTGATTGTGACTATATGCAATAAGCATAAAGGAAGAGGCAGCCAACAACAAGAAAAGTTATTTCTTTTGACAGCTAGTATCAAATAGGCTGCCTCTTCCTTCATACTTATTACGTGTAGTCACAATCAGTCCACACTCATGTACCACTGCACAGATATTATGTCAAGTCTAGGCAAATACAGTTGCAATTGCCTACCTAAAACATTTATGTTAAAGTATTCCAGAGCCTGCAACAGCCATGTGGAATATCAATAACACTGATTTCAATTGTACTCACTCCTGCGGGCATTTAAATTTGACTAAATACTATATCTCAACTAGTAGCCTATATGCCTGTTGTCCTCTGGTTCTGCTAAAGTGAGATGTTGGAATTTGATATTTAATATTGCACTGACACTGCCATATACTTTAAATGTGTGCAATCATACATATGTGAACACTTCTATTCCATTTTCCATGTACCAATTCACTGAATGAGGTGCTGGCGTGGTGTGTCTGTGGCCTCGATAGAGCAATAACTGCTTAATTTCAGTAGAGTAAAAATTTAAAATGGAAATAATTTAAAATAATTTTTCAGCTCTACACTTCTTATCTTGTCAGGTTTTAAATAATCAAAATAATGAGTTTCATGACAGATATTTCTGCGCTGTTATCTTCTGTGGGTGAGCTTGCATTTACTGAGCCTTCATGCAGACCATTTTGGTGTGAATTGTCTTGCAGTAATTTGCTCTCCAAGTTTAAATTGGAGAAATTAGTACTCCATGAGGTTTCCTTAGGATCTGTCTTACTTTGGCGGGTAGACTGTGAAAATCTTGTATATATACATCAACTGAGTTTTCTCAGCAAATAAGGGAAAAAATTTAAGGAAATTCCTTCCATGTTTTATTAATACACATTGTTCTGTCATCTAGAATTTAATTGTTATTTGATGTACCATCAGGTAATTTGACGGTATTATGCTTGACTATTCCTTTCACTGCTGTTGCTAATCTAATTTTGCACCAACATGTGACAGGGTCTTTACTTGTACAATACTTTATGCTGCACTAAAATTTGAGCCAATGCAATAACTCTTGAGGATCTATGCCGTTAAAAGAACATTGTAACCCATGATAAGTATGTTATTCTGACAACCAGTTTTGAAACCATAAATGGCTACTACTCATATGTTTGATAAAAATACACCTTTCATGCAATTAGAACTAGGTATGATATCTAAAAACTATTGCCTTTGTACCCGGCAATGCCATAAAAACAGTTAAAACAATTCACTACTTGCAAGACTTGGAGATTTATGATTTAAAAATTATTCCTCGTGTATTTATAAACTTGAAATTAGCTCATAGATTGCTCTATCATTCATGAACAGATTTTTATGTGAACTGATTTGTAGGTGGTATTTTTTTCCCTTTATCCCAAATCATTAACACATCTAATTGTATTAGTTCCCTCTTATATTAACACTGAAGAAATGTAAAATATACAAACAAATTTCTGAAATTCTACATCTGTAGGTTCATTTCATGTGCATTTTCTAATTATGAAAACAGGTATGACTGTTTACTTTCCATATTACATTCACAAATAGAAATCAATATATCAACTGCATAGCCAGCAATACCTTAAAGCTATATAACCTGTTAATTAATGGTTTTGTTCCATCTACATCACTTATTTTCCACAGTTATGTTATCTTTAGAGCGATAAATTTGTTATTAGTGTAACAGATCCAAGGGTCAATTTTAACTCAAAGAAAGAAGCCAATGGGAATGAATAGTCATCCTATAAGACAGAGTGAGCAGAGACCTTGGGAGATCTTGAACAGAATCAGAAATTGCTATAAAAACTCAGCATTTCTAGCAGCATCTGTGCAAAGAAAGCAGAATTAACATTTTGGGTCCAGTGACACTTCTTCAGATCTGTCCAGCATTATTGAATCCCACCAGTCAGTCAGCAGTTTAGCCACATCATAGCAGAGCTGACTGGTGAGTGAAGCAGAAGAGGTCTGTTTAGACCTTGTTGTTCAAATCCACCCGACTCTAACGGAAACAAAACAAAAGCAGAATTTGCTGGAAAATCTCAGCCAGTCTGACGGCATCTGTGGAAAGAATCGGAGTTAATTTTTCATGTTGAATGACCTTCCCCCGGAATGGCCCCTCAGTCTTTTCCTGTAAAGGCCCTATTACACACCCTCCTAGCCTGCTTTCAATAAAGACTCAAACAAAAAGAAGTTTTTATTTTCAATTATCTGGCTTCCTAACGAATGCATTCAATCTCACAAAAAAATTAGAGAACACATAAAAATTAACAATTTGTGCATCTTGCAAGTTCTTGCCAGTATTTTCACCCTCAGATAAGGCTGCAACAATCATCCTGCCGTTGCTACGGTGTCATTATACCCTGATCCACAGACTTTGTAAAGGATCCCATCAGCTTCAGTCCAAGCGATACCTTTCATGTGTGATTATATGACTTTAAGAGGTTCTAGGTAAGATGATATTCTATTCATTTACACTTGTGAATGTAGCATCTTTGCCACTTCCAAAGTTAAAATAGAAATCAGTGGGAATGGAAAAGACATCAACAGTTCAGTTGTTTTGGGCTATTCAGTCTAGCCATGCAGTCTCTGCTAGGCAAACTCAAAAAGATAATTAGAGATTGTTAACTGTGGTCATTCTCACAAAGGATGCCATTTATAACTTTGATTTGTGTTGTTTCAGTGCTACCAATATGGTATTATAGAAGTTTATAAAGTTACGAGGAGTATAGACAGTGGTTGACTTTTCCCAAGGATGGGAGATTTCAAGACTAGAGGCCACATTTTTACGATGAGAGGAGTGAGATTTAAAAAAGCCATGAGGGGCAAATGTTTTACACTGAGGATGATTCGTCTGTGGAATGAACTTCCTGAGGAAATGGTGGATGTGGGTACAATTACAGCATTTAAAAGACATTTGGGTAAGTACATGAATTGGAAAGATTTGAAGGGATATGGGCCAGCAGCAGGCAGGTGGAACTAGTTTAGTTTGGGATTACATTCAGCATGGACTGGTTACACCAACGGGTCTGTTTCCATACTGCAAGGTTTTAAAAGATAGGCATTGAATCCCCTACTGTCAACATCTTCAGAGAATATCACTGACCATATGGAATTCAATCACAATAATTTTGAGGTAATGCACTTCGGCAGGAAAACAAGGCAAGGTAATACATGGTGAACAATAAGACCCTAGGAGGCACCGAGGATCAGAGTGATCATGTTGTACATGTGCAGTGATCCCTTACTGTATCAGGACAGGTGGATGAAGTGGTTAAAATGGCATATGATATATTTGTTTTTATTAGCCAATATATAGTATTTTAAGAGCAAGGACGTTATGCTGGAACTTTATAAAAATTGGGTGAGGCCGCAGCTGGGTTATTATGTGTAGTTCTTGAATCCACATTATTGGAGTGACGTGACTGTACAAGAGAGGTTGCAAAGGAGATTTCCCAGGACATTTCCTGAGGTGAAGAGTTTAATTCATGAAGAGGGATTGGACAGACTGGGCCATTTTCCTTAGACTAGAGAAGATTGAGAGGGAACATGACTGAGATGCACAAAGTTATGGAAGGCATAGACAGGGTTCAGCAGGAAGGAACTTTCCTCAAAATGGTTGGATCAATGACGAGGGAGCATAGATATAAGGTAAGGGCAGAAGGTTCAAAGGAAATATGAAGAAAAAGTTTTGCACCCAGAAGTGGTGAGAATTGAGAAGTCACTGTTTGCAAAGATAGTAGAGGCAGAAGCCCTCATAATATTTAATAAGTATTTAGATGTTGACTTGAAATACCAAGATATGCAAGACTACAGTTCTATAAAACAGGATTATGAAGCTAGATAGTTGTTTTTGGCAGACATAGATCTGATGGCCTGTGATCTGTGTTATAGATCTCTATGATTGTACAATCAGAAACATAACTAGATTAGCCATGTTGATTACAGAGTTTGGAGCTGAAGGAACACAGTGGGCCAGGCAGCATCAGAGGAACAGGAAAGCTGATGTTTCAGGTCCAAATCTTTCTTTTTTTCTGAAGAAGGGTCCTGACCCAAAACGTCAGTTTTCCTGTTCGTCTGATGCTGCCTGGCCTGCTGTGCTCCTCCAGCTCCATACTTTGTTATCTCTGTCACCGGCATTTACAGTTCTTGCTAACTCAGCGCTTTATAGCCATGTTGATTCCCTGCTTATAAAGCAAATCAGAAGCTTGGAATTCTACAGTGAGCAACTGACCTTCAGACTACTCAGGGCAAGTCTACAAGGTCCTTTTCGCCATTTTTCATATTCACTCCCTCCACTACTGGCACACTGTCGCAGCAACATGTAACATCTGCAAGACGCACCACAGCAATTCACGACTGCCCCTTTGACAACACTTTAAAATTCACAACAAGGATGGCACAACCACGTAAAGGAAGGGAGCATATCAGAGAGAACTATTTTACGATGTCAACCAGCAGTGTGTCCAGGAAAGAGAGGTGTGTGATCCTAAATGTAGTGAAAACAGAGGTAAGCAAGCAGTGGGTTTGTCAAAGGAACAAATATGGCATTCGGTGAAATACGAGTGTGTCAGTGAGTTTCGTCTAGAATACAGCAGAGGTACTTTAATAAATGTTTTTAATACATCGAACAATAAATATCACAAGAAATCCAATGTGCAAATTGTCAAAACTGTGAAACTACACAATTTTTATTTTAAAAGACAGTTTTCAATTATGTCATTGGATCATGGTTGAGACAGCACAAAAAGGAGGTTTATTGGTCCATTGTGACTGGCAGCTTTTTGGAAGAGCTATCCAATTAATCTTATTCATGCTTCTTACTTTACAATTAATTTTCTTTGTTCCTTTATGTTTTTATCCAATTACTTTTTAAATGTTACTATTGAATTTGTTTCCTGCAAGCTGTCAGGTAGTTCATTTTAAAACAAATAACCTGCTGAGTGAAAAGAAATCCATCGTCATTTCAGGTTCTTTCACCAATCTTTTTAAATCCAATTCCTCAGATTATTGTTTACTTTCCAAAACAGTTTTTTCTACATCATGAGATACAATAATGATATTGTATGCCACTAATAAATCTGTTCTCAATCTTCTCTGCTCTAAAAGAGAATCTGTTTTCCAACATCTCAACAAAACTGAAGCCCCTCACTCCTGTTAATATTTTAGTAAATCTCTTCTGCATCCTTTCCAAGGCCACTCACTTTTACCCTGGATTATTGACTCTCTACAAGTAGAGTTTTCTGGTCTGCAGTTGCCGTGTTTATCACTCTACTCTTATTTTTAATCTGTAGTGGGTCATGTCCTGTTTGAAATGCCTCTCTCTGTCTCTCGCCATTTGTGTGGAACACTATCTCTAACTTTGCCAATTTACTTCAAGCATGGTTCACTAATTGTTGCATGCTCATATTATGTGCAATTTTGAGCATCCCCTTTAAGGGACATAGGGCAGAGTTTCATCTGACAATAGATTATAAAAACATTAGATGGGCCAATATACTTTGATTTTAAAATGAAATGCTGTTGTTTACTTAAAGGATTGCCCTTATCATAGTGGTCAGTAAGTTAAAACAAAAGCAAAGATTTTCTCCTGCATAAAATCTGTGTCAGAGAGGCAACCTAAATGGTTGACCATTTAGAGGAAACTAATTAGATTGTGTCCGAGGTATCACTGCTGCTCTCTTCACAAGGGAACACCAATTTATCTTTTTCCCCTCAATGAAGAGGGTCATTAGGATTTTCAGTGGTCACTGGATTCCCCTTTAAGAATGCTATCATCAACCAACAATATCCATGAACAGCCAAGGGATTCTATGCAGAAATAATGGGAACTGCAGATGCTGGAGAATCCAAGATAACAAAGTGTGAAGCTGGATGAACACAGCAGGCCAAGCAGCATCTTAGGAGCACAAAAGCTGACGTTTCGGGCTTAGCTCATCCAGCCCCACACTTTGTTATCAAGGGATTCTATTCCCTTAATTTGAAATCACTTGTGACCATGATATCCCTAATATTGCATGTCTGTGCTATTCATCCAGAGAACTGCAATGAATTGCACATTCTGAATGACCCATAGGAGCTGGTCTCTTCCCTATACAAAGTTGGTTGCTGGGAAACAAAGGATAGCCCCTCCACATCTGGCTGATAAAACCTTTAAGAAATGCACAGACTTCCACGCAGGCAGGGTACAATACTGTGTCTATGGTTTGACAAGGGCCATTCTGCAACAGGCTATTGGCATCCTGAAAATAAAGATTTGATGCTTAGACCAGTCAGGCAGTGTCACGCAGTTGAACCTAGACAGGCTGTCTTGTGTTGTTATGGTATGTTGTGCCCTCCAATATCTCAGTCACCAAAGAGATGTTGTGCTGCCTGAGGTGGAGATGCGGGAGTGAGAGGTAACCTGAGTTGGAAGATGATGGTGAAGATCCTGACTTGAGATGGCCAGGATAACTGTCAAAGAGACAACAACAGATCAATGATTTGTTGAACATGAGAGATCAGAAAGAACCTTACTGCAACCAGCTTCCAGGACTGAGATGAGCTGGGTTGTCACTTTTTATGTTCCTGTTATTATTTCATTTGTACAATTTGCTGTCAGCCCTCCGCTTGCTGTATGGCACATTCTTCAAAGCCTGAATGTTTTCTTCTTTTTGATTCAACATTGCAATAAAATGTTGACTTATTTTTTCCCTTTCAACTGTAGGAAAAGCAGGAGCAGGCTGCTGGAGTGGATGATCAGCCATGGTGACATTGAATGTTGGAAGGGGCTCAATGGACCGAATAGCCAAATCTTGCTTCTAGTTTCCATGTTTTAATAGTTATATTCTTTATGAAAGTTAAAGGCTGACTACAACCCTATTCTCAGGACAACAATAGTGTCAAATCTGCCATGATATAGTGGATATTTACATCGCCTTACCGTGCTAGATATTTGTACTTCATTGGTCCCTCACATCAGGTAGTCTACTCTTTGATGAATACCATCAAGTTGTCCCACACCCTGAGATTGTTCCTTATGCACCTTACATACTCACTATCTCTGCAGTGCTGCAGAATGTGATGAGCCTTTTCTGTAATCATACAATACCTGGTCATCCTCATTGACATAGCTTCCATTGCTGTTGGCTACAAAAATTGGATTTGTTTGCTCCATTCAGTATCACAATAGTGATTTTTTTCACACATGACTTAACTATTGATACTTTACTCTCTGAAATGTTGTCGTGTGGCTTTGAGAGCCCAAGACTTGGGACAGAACTTTCCACCTTTGAATCTGTACACTCATGACATATCCTACCATTGCTCCCATAAGGGATATGTATTGTGCCGACGATTTGGAATTCTTCTCTGCACTGTATTGTAGCCAACATTATTCCCAAGCTTCTTCTGCAGCACCTTGATTGTAATCTCCAAATTATAATTGTGTGTTTCCATTGGATGGAGCGAACTCTAGTCATCAACTTTGCTGATTATAATGATGAAACCAAGATGTAGTCATTGAAATACACCATTTTTTTTATTTTGGAGAACTTTCACTGGTTCCATTGGGCAAATGATTGACTATCCACACCACAGATGTACTCTCAGAACAATTTTTCTTTCCTCTTCTTCTTGGTAAGTCTAGCCGCAGGTCTGACTTCCACAGTTGGGGTGGAAGAAGCTTGCTACTAGTAAAGCCTTGGTGACATTGAAAACTTTGGCAGATATCCCCTTGGGGCTTTGTACCCAGAGGACTCCAGCCTCTGAGAAATTTCTGTGCAGGCCTAGGCTGATTCTCTGGTCTCAGCTGCTGGAGGTAATGGCGTAAGCGGAAGGGAGGAAGTAGAGGAATGGACACAGATGAAGCGATTGAGGTGCCAGTCCATTGTTTTTCTGACCTGTGATGGGTGACCTGGCATGAGGTTTAAACACACCTCATTCTCCTATCACCTTGTCATTGATGCTGAGCACTCATGGCTAGAGCAACATGGTGCAGTTCTGAGTGCATACGTATTATTTTCCCAACATTGTCAAGTATATTACCAGTGTCGTAACTGTTCTGTAAAAGCTTGGCTAGGGGAGTGACAAGTTCTCGAGCACAAATCGTCAGTACTATTGTTAGAATGTTGTCAGTGTCCCTGAAACACAGTGGCGAAAAGAGCAGGTCAGAGGCTAGGAATACTGCAATGAGTAACTAACTCACCTCTTGACTTCCAAAAGCCTGTCCACAATTTATAAGGCACAAGTCAGGAGTGTGATTGAGTAGTCCCCACTTACCTGAATGGATGTAGCTCCAACAATTTTCAAGAAGCTTGACAACATCCAGGACAAACAAGCCAGCTTAGTTGGCACCACATCCACAAATATCCACTCTCACCATCGCTGATGTTCAGTTGTAACAGCCACAAGATATGCTGCAGAAATTCACCAATGATCCTCAAACAGCACCTTCTAAGCCAATGACCATTTTCCATCTGGGAGGACAAAGGCAACAAATACATGGGAGCCACCACCTTAAAATTCCCCGTCAAGTCACTCACTATCCTGACTTGGAAATATATCGCCCTTCCTTCACTGTCACTGGGTCAAAATCACAGAAAGCCCTGCCTAATAGTGTTATGAGCCAACCTACAGCTGGCAAGGTTCAAGAAGGCAGCACACTATCATTTTCTCTCGGGCAACTAAGGAGGGACAACAAATGCTGATCAGCCAGTGATACCCACATCCTAGAAGTGAATGAAGAAAAGGATCCTTTGTCTAGAATGTCACTAAAGCTAAAATGGTATTTGAAGGGATGGAGTATCCTCAGGCCGATAAGCCAATTTAGCCTAATCTTAACCTCTACAATGTATGTTTCTTCCGGACTAAGGGGGATTAAAAACAAGGCCTCTCCATTCCAGCTTGCAAATTGAAAATGGCATCTTGGCTGAAGTGCAAAAGCCAACTAATGTCCATGGAAATATAAACAATAACATTGTCTGAAGGTTAAGCTATTAAACAGAACAAAATTGATAAAAGGGAACCCTCAGCAGAGAACAAAATATTCAGTTTGTACAATACAGCATCTAAATGGGTTACCAAAATGTATCCGAAGAACAGAAGCATTTCATGAAATTATCTTAACTGCAGTCAAAATTACAAAGTAGCTGGAAACACTGATTTTACATTATGATTAATCAGGGCTCTGGGTGACACTAATATTTTACAAGTGCAAGGAGAATGGAAATCAGCAAAAAGAAATTGGATTTTAATTGCATCTTTTGTGCTGAGGTTTCTTCTTCCCTAGTTAACAGTTTGTCAGTAATACTCAAAGTAAACAATTACAGTATTTAATTGACCTCCTTTTTCTGTATGCATGTTGACTTCTTAAAGCAGAAAAATGAAAAGATAAAAGCAGAGCCCACAGAAACTGATTAACAGCATGGTTGTTTACGCAAATTACTTTCAATTCTTTGAAAACAAAGAAAGATGGAATGATTGCTGAAATAAAATTGGAAACACTGGAAATGCTCAGCAGGCTGGATAGCATCTGTGAAGCGGGAAATGGAGATATTGGGGATAATGTTTGCTCGGCATCTCCCATCAAACACCCACCCATTTGGAAGTGGAAACGGAGAAGGGTAGATGCATAACTTTTTGCTAATAACCAACATGCTGCTTTATAGGAAACATCTTATCCGCGCACCATTTTTCCGGAGACAGTATTGTGGTCAGAAGGGCTCACGGACAAAAACAGTGTCTAATGAGGTTAGCAAAATGGTAATTACCATAGACTGACTAGAATTTTCTCGGCAGCCTAAGAGCCGGCTATACTGTCAACAACAAGTTTGTTGTCTGAAGGTGGTATGTGTAGAACATAGAACATAGAACATAGAACATTGCAGCACAGTACAGGCCCTTCGGCCCTCGATGTTGTGCTGACCTGTCATACCGAACTCAAGCACATCTAACCTACACTATTCCATGTACGTCCATATGCTTATCCAATGATGACTTAAATGTACTTAAAGTTAGCGAATCTACTACCGTTGCAGGCAAAGCGTTCCATTCCCTTACTAATCTCTGAGTAAAGAAACTACCTCTGACATCTGTCCTATATTTTTCACCCCTCAATTTAAAGCTATGGCCCCTCGTGCTCGCCGTCACCATCCTAGGAAAAAGGCTCTCCCTATCCACCTGATTTAACCCTCTGATTATTTTATATGTTTCAATCAAGTCACCTCTCAACCTTCTTCTCTCTAATGAAAACAGCCTCGAGTCCCCCAGCCTTTCCTCGTAAGACCTTCCCTCCATACCAGGCAACATCCTAGTAAATCTCCTCTGCACCCTTTCCAAAGCTTCCACATCCTTCTTATAATGTGGTGACCAGAACTGTACACAATACTCCAAGTGCTGCCGCACCAGAGTTTTGTACAGCTTCACCATAACCTCTTGGTTCTGGAACTCGATCCTTCTATTAATAAAAGCTAAAACACTGTATGCCTTCTTAACAGCCCTGTCAACCTGGGTGGCAACTTTTAAGGATCTGTGTACATGGACACCAGTGCCGTCCGGTTACTCCTACCAAAGTGCATCACCTCACACTTGTCTGCATTAAACTCCATTTGCCACCTCTCAGCCCAGCTCTGCAGCTTATCTATGTCTCTCTGCAACCTACAGCATCCTTCGTCACTATCCACAACTCCACCGACCTTAGTGTCGTCTGCAAATTTACTATCCCATCCTTTTACCCCCTCATCCAGGTCATTTATAAAAATGACAAACAGCAGTGGACCCAACACCGACCCTTGCGGTACACCACTAGTAACTGGTCTCCAGGATGAACATTTCCCATCAACTACCACCCTCTGTTTTCTTTCAGCAAGCCAATGTCTGATCCAAACTGCTATATCTCCCACAATTCCATTCCTCCGCATTTTGTACAATAGCCTATTGTGGGGAACCTTATCGAACGCCTTGCTGAAATCCATATACAACACATCAACCGGTTTACTCTCATCTACCTGTTTGGTCACCTTCTCAAAGAACTCAATAAGGTTTGTGAGGCACGACCTTCCCTTCACAAAACCGTGCTGACTATCCCTACTCAAATTATTCTTTTCTAGATGATTATAAATCCTATCCCTTATAACCCTTTCTAACACTTTACCAACAACTGAGGTAAGGCTCACTGGTCTATAATTACCAGGGTTGTCTCTACTCCCCTTCTTGAACAGGGGAACCACATTTGCTATCCTCCAGTCATCTGGCATTATTCCTGTAGACAATGATGAGTTAAAGATCAATGCCAAAGGCTTGGCAATCTCCTCCCTGACTTCCCAGAGTATCTGAGGATAAATCCCATCTGGCCCAGGGGACTTATCTATCTTCACCTTCTGAAGGATTTCTAATACCTCTTCCATATGAACCTCAATCTCACCTAGTCTAGTAGCCTGTATCTCAGTATTCTCCTCAACAACATTGTCATTTTCTAGAGTGAATACTGTTGAAAAATATTCATTTAGCGCTTCCCCTATCTCATCTGACTCCACACACAACTTACCACTACTATCCTTGATTGGGCCTAATCTTTCTTTTGTCATTCTTTTATTCCTTAAATACCTATAGAAAGCCTTAGGGTTTACCCTGATCCTATCCGCCAACAACTGCTCATGTCTCCTACTGGCCCTTCTGAGCTCTCTCTTTAGGTCTTTCCTGCCTACCTTGTAGCCCTCAAGTGCCCTAACTGAGCCTTCAGATCTCATCATAACATAAGCCTTCTTCTTCCTCTTGACCAGAGATTCCACCTCCTTCGTAAACCACATCTCCCGCGCTCTACAGCTTCCTCCTTGCCTGACAGGTACATATTTATCTAGGACACACAGGAGCTTTTCCTTGAATAAGCTCCACATTTCTAATGTGCCCATCCCCTGCGGTTTCCTTCCCCATTCTATGCTCCCTAAATCTTGCCTAATCTCATCGTAATTGCCTTTCCCCCAGCTATAACTCTTGCCCAGTGGTATACACCCATCCCTTTCCATCACTAAAGTAAACATAACAGAATTGTGATCACTATCACCAAAATGCTCACCTACCTCCAAATCTAACACCTGGTCAGGCTCATTACCCAGTACCAAATCTAATGTGGCTTCGCCCCTTGTTGGCCTTTCTACATACTGTGTCAGGAAGCCCTCCTGCACACTCTGGACAAAAACTGACCCATCTGTAGTACTCGAACTATAGTGTTCCCAGTCAATATCTGGAAAGTTGAGGTCCCTCATGACAACTACCCTGTCTCTCTCACTCCTATCGAGAATCATCTTTGCTATCCTTTCCTCTACATCTCTGGAACTCTGAGGTATGGAGGTAGCAGATCGCGGATCACTGCTCCAGGTTGTTTTTGAGAGCTTTATCATACATGACGCATCTGGTTTCCATTCACATTTGTGTTCTGAAGCTGGGAGAACCCCCCCCACCCCCCCCCCCCCCGACTTACCTGCAATGTAAGGTAATTTGGCCCTGATGGTAGGATCCCAACACAAATCACAACTGCTGCCAAAGGGTTAATGTCAATGACCTTTCATTAGTTGCTGTGACTTTCTCACAAACTAAACTTGATTGAATTTGTTCAAGCATATAACTTTTAAAAACCTTCTAAAAATACAACTATAAAATATCTTGGCTGTCATGATTCTTAACCCAGTTGACAAGACCCAACCTTCATTTGTGTTTATATGGTGACGTATGTCATGAATACACAATCAGAATTTTGCTCCTTTGCATTCTGTCAACTTTGTTGTGAATGTATCTGCCTATCTCGCTCCCCATTTGGATTTGGCATTAGTATATATTCATACACCTGTTCAATGGTAAGTCAACTGTGCTGTCCTATGATTTTACTGCTGTGGTATATCAGTTTATGTGCTGTTTTCATATGAAAAACTACAGTATTAATGGCTGAAATTAAGAGTTATCATCACATTTATGGTCACCTGGTCTCCATGGTCATGTTTATTTGTAATGAAGATCACCGAATATTGGCGAAGAATGAAGATGTCACTTTATTATTCACACCCAATCTGGAGGTTCTAAGACCAATAGTAGCAGTTCAATTGGTAATGTAACTAGGATCAATGCAATTAGTTAATCAACTTATCTGAAAGAAATAGTATCCTGCTAAATAATGTAACTAATTAATAGGATCTATTGGAGCTGCCTTTTTAAGCTCTTATTGAAGTAATATATGGTGCACAAGATAAAACTGACTTAACTTATCCACTCAGAGAACATTTTCATACTGCAGCCCAACTGAGGCTGGAGAAGTGCACTATATCTCTCACTAGACCCACTAATCTACCGGCCACAGCATTAATGCTATCAATATAGCCAATTAGCTATTTTTTTCTATATTGGCTTGAAATTAAAATGATCCATCAACCTGGTTTCTTTAACAAACAGCAAAATTATTGCTTTACTGGGGAAACATGGTGTATGCAATGCAGATACAGAGCTATTTAGCACAGTTTTGTGAAATATGAGAAGAAAAAACAATACTCTTCCATATACCCTAAACTAATAGCCAATAATGATTAGTTCTTGAATGCAAAAAGGAGAAGCTGTGGAATGTTCAACTCATTGACAATCTGGCGTTCTGGTATGTGCAGATGGATGTCACCAAACAGCACAGTTGTTCTGACCCTTTGCGAGCATAGCTTCCACAGGAAATTAGCAGGCTGAGAGCTATTCTAAACAACATCCAAAACAGGCACTGAAACATGATAATCTTAAACGTAGATATTTGATCTCTAGTACAGAAGCAGTTATCGCAAGAGATACAACTACTAGGATATGCCTTGGTAAAAAGAAAATTCCTATTCCTAGCTTTGATTTGTTTAAAACAAAAAAATCAACATCCACAATCCTTCGAAGTCAGGTACACAAAATTGAATAAATATGAAACCTTCATTGTATCAAATTATCTTTTTTAAAGATTTCAGGTTCTTTCTGTGCCTTTGCTTTTTTTGGTAGCCCATACACTGCTGACCATGCTGCATGAAATGATAATGACCAGAATCATGTTTTATGGGATTAACCTCTGCTCCCTTTTTCTACTTCTACATTTTTGCTGAGCATGTAGTTTGGTATTTCAGATTGTTTCCATATTATTGATTATCTTAATGACCTTTATAATATTTATTAAAGTTGACATGAATTAAAATTGAAAGAGAAGTGGAGAAAGCCTGCAGAAAGCTATAGGAGAAGGATTTGAAAGCCCTTGGTTATGAATCATAAAAGCTTGCATTCACATTCAGCGGGTAATAAGGAAGACAAATGGAACACTGGGCATTATTTCAAAGGGAATAGAATACAAAAATAGACAGGCTTTACAAAAATTATACAAGGTGCTAGTAAAACCGCAGCTGGAATACAATGAACACTTTGTGGTCCCTTATCTTAAAAAAATTGCACTGGCATTGGAGGCATTCCAGACAGGTTTCTCTCAAATGATACAAGAAAAGGAGGGCAAGCAGCATCTTAGGAACACAAAAGCTGAAGTTTCGGGCCTAGACTCTTCATCAGAAATGTCAGCTTTTAAGCTCCTAAGATGCTGCTTGGCCTGCTGTGTTCATCCAGCTCCACACTTTGTTATCTCAGAATCTCCAGCTTCTGTAGTTCCCATTATCTCTCACCCCAAGATATGGATGGAGTGTCTTATGAAAAGAGGTTGAGGTAACTGCGCCTGTACTGATTGGAATATTAGAAAATGAGAAGCTACCTTATTGAAACATACAAACTTAAGTGGAAAAGTAAACTATGCCATGAGTTCATT
The DNA here is from genome assembly GCF_030684315.1 of Stegostoma tigrinum. NCBI lineage: Eukaryota > Metazoa > Chordata > Chondrichthyes > Orectolobiformes > Stegostomatidae > Stegostoma > Stegostoma tigrinum. The sequence continues at coordinate 52,582,302 of NC_081365.1, forward strand.
GAAAGCCAGCAAAGTGAACTGGACATTAAGATGAAATTGGAATATGATTTCAGGAAGTGTAAAGTAGGAAAATAGAAACGTTTTTAAAAGATTTGCAACATATAAATGTTGATGTTCAAAGACATTTGGTTTTCTCATATAAAGAACACAGAAAGTTAGCCTGCAGGTACGCCAATCAACTCATAAGACAAATAGATGTTGGACCTTATTACAAGGGATTTGAAATACATGAATAACAAAGCATTCCTACAATTGTACAGGGCTTTGACAAGACCAGTTTGAAATTCTGTGTGCGGTTTTGTCCTCGTTTTTAAGGTAGGATGTATTTACATTAGAGGTGATACAAATGTTCATTAGATACATATTGCCCTATGAAAAGAGGTTGCTTGAGGCTTATATTCTTTAAAACTTAGAAGTATGAAAGGCAACGTCAGAATTTTGAGGAGAATTAATAGGATAGATCCCAAGAGATTGTTTCCGGTGATTAAGGGTCTGGAACGTCGGAGTGAGTAGGGTTAGGAATCATGGAGAGCTGAAGGAATGTGGAGTTGAAACCCAAGATCGGCCGTGATCATATTGAGTGGCAGAAGAGACAGATGAGGCCATCTGGCCTAGTCTGTTCCTATTGCATGTTTCTTTGTCGTTTTTCCATGTTGTGCTTGAATGTTATATACAAAAATGTTGCGCTACAATTGAGCCTCAAATTTCCTATGAGTAACAAATTCCATTATTTCACAAGACAAATCAGTACCCTGCATCTTCTTGAACAACCTTTTAGAATATCTGCACCTTGTCTGCCTGCTTCAGGGTGAATGACACATTCCCAGGTGTCCACTGAATTTCTCAAAATGAATAAAAGCACCTTGCAGAAATCTTTGTTTCTCTCTCTGAGTATCTTGAGGAAAATACCAATAAACCTTGGAGAATTGCTTTCTTCTAGCCATTCCACACATCTAGAATATCAGTTTCACTTGTATTAAAATCGTGTTTCTGATATGGTGCTCTTTGTATACGTGCTTATAACTGTCTTACTTGAATATTTGGTCAAAGTTCAAAAAGCCAGGCTTGGCCCCGAGATTTCAGCAAGAAAATTTAAATTTGTTCCGGACATCTTTCCAGGCAATTTTGGTGACTTAAGCTGATGACAACTCATGAATACTTTGTCTTATCACAGTTGACTAAACATGACTCTAATAAATAAGGTTGAAAGTTGTTTAAAAATAATTTAGCTGTGCAAAATGTCTACAACAAGGAAAATGTCTGAATCTGTCAATGTGCTTTCAAGAAAGCTGAAATAAAGTCTAAATGAATGAAGGGCAATTTTTAAAAATGACCTTCAAATCATACTTTACAATTCTGTGACTGGGTTGAAAGCTAATGAAATATTGGGTGTTTGAGAACATCACACTTTCATTGTCCATAAATATTCTAAATGAAGGATTGTCTTATCCAGTACAGCAAGAACAGCCACAAAACAAAAACAGCTCCTGAAACAAGTTTATGCAGATAATTTTTAAATGGGCATGTTATTTTTGTATTCATTCCCTTTTGTTCTGTAAATAATGCTGTGCTGGCAGCTTTATGTTTTATTCATGAGACTATTATGTGTGTCAGAGAGGCACTGAACCCATCCTCTGAGAGAATTATGATGAAGTTTTTGTCAAACTCATGGCGTGTCCTAGTGGAACCTTTTTGTTTGGATAATGAGGAGACTGTGTGAGGAAAATCTTAAACACAGCCAGCTTAAGTGGCCCAAATAACTTACTTTTAAATCCATACTCCATTGTTCCGAAAGAGACAATATACGAACAGCATGTAGGATTTCTTTAACTTGCAAATGCGCCTCACAGTATGTTTATTCCAGGAATGCACTGTGAAGTAATTTATTTTTATATCCTTTTAGTATTTTCTTCTGAAAAGAACTCTCAGTACTTTTTTTAAATGATGCATGGATTAAAAACAAGTTCTTATTAATTGAGCCAAGAGTTGTGAGCTATCTGAAGTTATAGCTGAAGTAATGATTCAACTATTTGTTCATTGACAAAGCACATCCCTCCTAATAATCATCAAGGCCAGAACTCATTTTTTCTCACCATCAGACATTCCCATATTGGATGTAGCATGAATTAATTGCCTTCTATACCAACTCAAAAACATGCCATAACTTGAACCTTACTTCTGTACTTTTCATGACATTTACATTTTGTCAAATCATCCATGACTTTACTAAATAAGATGAGGCAACACTTTATAAATTGATCGTAAATTTTCTTTAAGATGTTATTGAACAATTGCAAGCTCATAAATTGTCTCAATAACGACGGTGTGACAGGAGATGTGCTGCATTACAGAATTTGGGAGTTCTTGTATATGTGTGATCCAGGCTAAATATGTTTGAAATACATGTACATGACTTGAAGAAATTCAGCTTAAAGTTTATTAGTTAAAGGCTGAGATGTAAAGGCTGAGGCAATTAGTATTGATTTGCAGAGGGATCTGGGTTTGAACGTCCACAGATCATTGAAGTGCAGGAAGATACGTTAGTAAAAAAAGGCATATGGCATCTTGCCTTCATTGGAAACGGCAGAGCATACTCGATGGATCAAATGTAGGGATTCTGCTTTGCAATCAATAATCTGCTGTTTTTTAGGTAGTTCAAATCACCCCTAGATCCCTAGTTCTAACACTGGACTTAATTCAGGAATGCGAAGTGAAGAAGGCAGTAGACAGGTGTTTCAGGACAAGGAAACTCTATTTATTAAATGCACTGGTGAGGTAATCACAAGAAATAAAAAGGTAAATGTAATAAACAGGGAAATAACACAAATGTGAATAAAATACAATCAATAAAAGGGCAAATTCAAAACAGTGAAACTGACACAATCAGTTGTTAACTTAACACAGGCTAATTACTATTAGTAGCTTAACAGTAGTTTCAAACATAATAATCAGACTTCCTGACCTTGGGGTTACCCTGAACTGTCACTAGCCCACTGTTCCGTCCATGCTAGCTAGGTTGGATAGTTTGGTCTTATGAAAAGAGGCTCTCCACTGGAGATAAACATGACAATGAAATACAGCTGGCTGTTCCCACATGCTATAGTCAGTGCATCACTGAAGACTCCGGACAGTGTTCAGTCTAGTTTGAGAACTTGGGTTTTCTTACTTTGTGATAACAAGATGTAGAGTTGGATGAACACAGCAGGCCAAGTAGCATCAGAAGAGCAGGAAGGCTGACGTTTTGGGCCTAGACCCTTCTTCAGAACGGGTCTAGGCCCGAAACTTCAGCTTTCCTGCTCCTCTGATGCTGCTTGGCCTGCTGTGTTCACCCAGCTGTACACCTTGTTACCTCAGATTCTCTAGCATCTGCAGTTCCTACTATCTCTTTTCTTACTTTGTGGTAGTTTTATGAGCTGTTTTTCACCTCAGGATGTGTCTGAGGCCCTTTCAGCCGTTACGGTGGTCTTTGGAGGTCTTCGGTCATCAGATCATCTGGTCATGGTCGGTTGCCATTGGTTCCCCGGTACGGAACAACCCTGTGTCGGTAGGTTTCAGGGAGATAGCTGTACAGGAAGTTCTCGGGGAGAGTAGCTTCTGGAAATAGCTGTGTGGTTGGCTCTTGAGGTGGATTGTTCTTCTTTCTTCTCTCCTTCGGTCTCTTTCCTTTTCTCTCACTCTCCCCGATCAGATCTAGCAGTTGTACAGACTACTCCATTATCACCTCTCATATCTGTGTTATCCATTGTGTTTCTGTTGTCCCCTTTGTAGTGAATTGGCTTCTTGATAGTATAGAGTTGGCGTAAATGTATTTTGATTAAGTGGAATGTCCAGTAATTCTGCAAATGAATATTAATTGACGTTGGATGCCTTGGTACCTCTGAGGAGTCCAACATGTCCGAAGTTGTTCTCTTGAGCCATTGTTTCTTTCGGGCTGAGGTGTGAATAGGATTTCTAACTGAACCATGTTCCAGACAGCTACCCCTGTGATTATGTATTCCAGGCCACAGCCCAGCTGCCTTTCTTTTTGCTTTAAAAGTTCTGTTAAAAATTCAGGGGTTTTGGTCCAGTATTCTAAAGGACAGAGAGTTTTGCTCACTGCTACACAAATGACCTTTTTCTGCTCCTATGTCTTATGGCTTTATGAGTCTAAATCAAAGGGCAAATTAATAGATAAGCCTAGATGCTATGAAAATAATAAAAAAACCAAACTAAAGGCTCTATATCTGAATGCACATACAATTCAAAACAAATTAGATGAACTGATAGTACCAATAGAATAATAAAATATGATTGGATAGCCATTTTAGAGACTTGGCTGCAGGAGTGCATAAACTGGTTTCTGAAAGGAGAAGAGTATTTGACATTCTGGAAGGACATGAGCTAAGAAAGATAGAGTGGGGCTCTCTTAATTAATGATAACATTATCATAATAGAAAGGGATGATCTAAGCGCAAGAAACAAGGATGTGGAGCTGGTTTGGCTGGAGATGAGAAATGATAAAGGCAAGAAGTCACTTGTGGGACTGATTTACAGGTCCTGAACTGTAATTATGTCATAGGATAGGATATAAAAGGAAGAAATAGTGGGAATTTGTCAGAAAGACACAGTGATAATCCTGCAGGACTTTAATCTGCATATTATCTGTAAAATACAAATAGGCGAAGATAACCTCAATGAACATTTATATAATGTTTTCAAGATATTTTGTTAGAACAAAACACTCTGGATCCAATCAGTATGCAGGTTACACTATATATCATATTGTATGTTGAAATAGGACTAATTAATGACTTCACAGTGGAGGTACACCCAGGCAACAGTGACTGTAATATGATTGAATTTTTATATTAAGTTTGAGGGAAAGAGGAATGGATCCAACACTGATATTTCAAACTTTAATAAGGGAACTTATGAAGGCATGAAAGCAAAAGCGGTTAAAGTCAACTGACACATTAGGTTAAGGGATGGTTCATCAGAAATACAGCACAGAATATTTAAGGGAATATTTCAGGTTATGTAGGATAGACAGATTTAAATAAGAAAGAAAAATTCCAAAGTGAAGGCCCACCTTCCATGGGTGAATAGAAAAGTTAATGATAGTATTAAATTAAAGAAAAAACATATGATTGCACAAACAAGGGTAACAGGTTAGAAGATCAAACAGAATATAAAAAAACTAAAATACCAATGACGGAAAAATAAAGCACTAGAGAAATTACGTTAAAAATATAAAAACAAATAGTATAAATTAAGATAGATACCTTAAAAATAGAAAATTGTACAAAGTAAGCATTGATCCTGTAAAAGGGAAGTGTCAGAAATTAATAATGGAAAATGAGAAAATGGCAGATGAATTGTAAAGGTACCTCACATCAGTCTTTAGAGTAGGGGATATATTGCATCCCAGAAATAATGTCAATCAGAAAAGGGAAAGTGGGAGGAACTCAAGAAAATATCATCTACCAAGGAAGTGGTTTTGTTGGAGCTGTGGGCTGATAATACTGACATCTACCCAACAACATGGATAATTGACAAATCTAACCCAGCCAATTACCACTTTACCTGTCTAATCTTGATCATCAGTTGCATTGAAGGAAGACACTGTAATCAAGTAGCACTTGCTTATTAATGACCTGCTGACAAGACTACACAGTTCCTGATATCGTTACAACCTCACTTCAAACATCAACAGTAAAGCTGAACTCCAGGTGTTGAGATAACAAAGTGTAGAGCTGGATGAACACAGCAGGCTAGGCAGCATCAGAGAAGCAGGAAAGCTGACGTTTCGGGTCTGACACTTCTTCAGAAATGGGGGAGAAGAAGTGGGCTCTCAAATAAATGGCAGGGGGAGGCGATGATGGAAGGTGGATAAAGGAGCAGACAGGTGGAGAGAAGATGTGCAGGTCAAGGAGGTGGGAATGGAGCCAGTAAAGGTGAGTTTAGGTAGGGAGTTGGGATGGGGGTTGGTCAGTTGAGGGAAGATGGACAAGTTAAGAAGGTGGGGATGAGGCTAGTAGGTAGGAAATGGGTGTGGAGGTTGGTCAATGAGATGGGAGGAATGGATAGGTGAGAGAAAAGGTGTGAATTGGCATGACTACACCCATTACATCAAGGCCCATTTGAATGAGCCTAACATCAAAGAAACTAGCAAAGTACAATCAGTGTAAATTTGGCAAAAACTCTCTGCTGGTTGGAATCATAGTGAGCACAAAGGAAGATAGTTGTGGTTGTTAGAGGTGACTCATCTCCCCTCTGGGACATCTTTGTACATGTTCCTCAGGATAATGTTCTCAGACCAACCACCTTCAGTTACTCCATCAATGACCTTCCCTCAATCCTGAGGTTGAAAGTGGGTATGGCCACAAACAATTGCATAATGTTCAGCATCATTCTCAACTTGGAAGATATTGAAGACACTGACATGGCCTGGTGTTGTGGCCCTGCTGTTTCTCTTAAGAGGAAGCCCCTTTTCTGCACCAGCCCATCCAGCACAGTTCCACTTTCCTGTCTGCACAGTGGGGCACCAATTTCTCCCAGTCTGCAACATCTGGGACCATGCATGAGTTGTGCAAGGCAGCTGTGGATTGTTGGTGCTTGTCTGGGTGCACAAGGCTTTTAAGGAAAATGAAAACTTTGAATAAATTAGAAATAAAAGGGCATTCAACCCTTCAAGCCTGTTCCACTACTAGCCATATGATCATGGCTGATTGTGCAACTTAGTACCCTGTTCCAGTTTTCACCCTGTGCCCATTGGTCCTGTTAACCCTAAAATCTACATCTAACTTCTTCTTAAAAGCATTAAATGATTTGCCAAATTCGCATTGATTGTAGTTTGCTCATTTGCCACTTCCTATGGCAAAAATTTCATGTGCTTACCATTCTCTGAGAGAAGAAATTTCTCTTCATCCTAGGTTGTGACCATTGGTTCTGAATTCTCTCGTCATAAGATACTTCCTGCATTTAACCTGTCTAATCCTGTTAGAATTTCATATGTTTCTGTGAGATTACCCTTTATTCTTTTCAACCCCAGTGAATATAATCCTGACCCATCGAGTATCTCTTCGTATGTCAGTCCTGCCATTCCAGGAAACAGCCTGGTAAATCTTAGTCATACTCCCTCTGTAGACAAGCATCCTTCCTCAGATGAGAAGGCCAAAACTGCATACAGTATTCCAGGTGTGGTCTCACCAATGCTCTGTACAATTGCAGCAATGTATCCCTGCTTCTGTGCTTACATCTTCTAGCAATGAAGGATGACATACTGTTTGCCTTCTTCAATGTCTGCTGCACCTGCACATAGTGAATGGTATATAGGGAAACTCAGGTCATGTTGAAACTCCCTCTTTCCCAATCTGTCACCATTGTTACCTAAGTGAATAACCTCGCATTTATCCACATTATACTTCATCTGCCATGCATGCTCTCACCTCTGGAAGAATCTAGAATGAAGGTTCACTGTTTAAAGATAAGAGGTTGCCCATTTGAAAAAGAAATATGCAGATATTTTGTACTCACAATGGGTTGACAGACCTTGGAAATCTCTTCCTCAAAAGGCTTTGGCAACATAGACCTTGATGCATTTTATGGCAGAGATTGATGGATTCTTGATAATCAGGGGGCTAATATGGGGTTTTGTTGGAGCAGTCAGAAATATAGACCAGTCATCTTACCTAAGATCTTATTCAATGGCAGAGCATTATTGGAGAACCAAGTGGCCTATAGTGTTCTTGTGAAACACAAGGCTACTAGCCTGATTATAATACTGAGATTGATAACCATCAGACAGTTGATCACTCGTCCCTTGTCCCACCTCCACTATGCAGGTATGTGGTTGAAATGATGTTCAAGATTTTGAAAATGTGAACCTATCACCTAAGCTAGCCACCTACCTTTGGCGATAGTGGGAACAGCAGACGCTGGAGAATCTGAGATAACAAGGTATAGAGCTGGATGAACACAGCCTCAGAGGACCAGGAAGGCTGAAATTTCGGGCCTAGACCCTTCTTCAGAAAAAAATGAAGAAGAAATGAAGAAAAATGGAGAAAAAATTTCCGAAGAAGGATCTAGGCCCTAAACATCAGCCTTCCTGCTCCTCTGATGCTGCTTGGCCTGCTGTGTTCATCCAGCTCTATATCTTGTTATTTCACTTATCTTTGGCATTCAAATTCATTCAATATTTCTTTGCCCATACCCAACATCCAAAATACAGCTGGTGACCTGTGGCAGTGTAAGTACCACATTGTGTTTGTAAACAATTTAAAGTGACATCTGGTTCAGAAAGATCTTCTGGGACAGAAGTTGCCTGGTTGCTGGTGTATAAATCTTGCTTTGCACCCAATATATTAGGAATCCCATCAGTTCAGAAAAACTAAGCCACAAGCTAAGCTGAGTTGACCCAGAGCTATCTGACTTAGCACTTTCATTTTTACAGAAAGCAATGATCTTCTTTCTACCATTTTGGACAAGATTCAACGTGTGATCATAGAAGAGACACATTTTACCTTTTACTGAAGAAAGACTTTAACAGATCACAATCAACCAGAGGGCCACTCGCAATGTTAGCTTTTTCTTGTCTGACCTACCATCTCTTTAATGTAGGCTGCATTTGGAGATATTGCTTTTCCCCGTGCCTATTTCTGTAGGATTTCTTAGATCATCCAGAAAAACATCCCTATTGAAGTCCAAGAAATAAAATGAGGTCAGCTTCAAATCTGTAAAGAAATAGAGCTTTGATTTTCTATTAATAGTGCATGTAAAGGCTGTAATCATTTAAAGACATTACAAGCTGTGTCACACAAAATAGGCAGAATATAGCCATCCTTCATGTGGTTATAACCACATGATTTATCACGAACCTAAAAATTTTCAATGCATGGAACCATTGTGGAAGTGGCAGTCAAAGATTAACAAGAAGAATGTATTAACCAGGTGTAACCATTATCAAAATTGATGGCCTATATAAATAGTCTGGTCGTGATTTAGAGATAGAATCAAAGTAATACTGCATAAGTTATTGTCGCAGATATTTAATATGTTCATGTCCATTTCATTTCTTTTCCTCATAGAATATATTATTTTTTTTCTAAAAATATGACAACACCTTTGATGAAACAGTCTTGTAAAGACCATTTCGAATTTCTTTTGGATTCCGGACTAAAATCAGAAATATTTAGTGGTGGAATTCTACTGGAAATCAGCTAAATGTCAATTCTGCGAGGTTTCACTGCTGGTACCTCTCTCTGTGAAGACTAGTTAGATTTGCAATGCTATTTTCTGAAAATTTGCTTCACTAACTATATATCATACCCTGATAGTAGGCAGAAGAAGATTGCTAACAGAGACCTGGAGAGGAGGTGGGCCTTCCTTTTCCTTCAGGACTGCCAGAACAGACTATGCCATGAGGCGTTGCCAGGCTGCTCTGAAGTTGCTACCTAAGCCAGAGTTACTTCAATGGTTTCGAGGAACACCCACCAATGTCACAGAAAAGGTCAATGACCTCCTCTGTTCTGTGAAGCTAAGCATAATTATCCTCTGAGATAACAAGGTGTAGAGCTGCATGAACACAGCAGGCCAAGCAGCACCAGAGGAGCAGGAAAGCTGACGTTTCGGGTCGAGGCCCTTCTTCACAAATTTCTCCAGCATCGGCAATTCCTATTATCTCCGCAATTATCTTCTCTCTGATTCCCCACAATCACTCTATCTCTTGTACTGTACTCATCTCCCACCAAAGTTCATGGTTTACCACTTTTACTATTTCACACATTATCTTTGTTCACTCACTCTCCCTCCACCCTCACCGCCCTCCAGCCTACTAAGCCGATGCCCTCTGTACTGCCAGCTCACTCAGTCAAGTCACCAGACCACTCTAACCTCCAAGTGAACCAGCAGTAACAGCTGGATCAGCCACTTTCAGGTCAGTTAATCTCTCTCTTTGTCTCATTTCAGGACCACAATAAGGCATAGGGATCCAGGACTAGTACCGGGGACTTGCCATTTGATTCCTCAATCTTGTGAGGAGAGGAACCTGGCCTTGGCTGGTGAAGACCACAAGCATTCCTTTGATGATTGTGAAACCTTTATGTCCTGGCAACCAAGTAAGAATCATTGCCCATTGTTCTCCTTTAACCTCGATGGTGAATGTCATCTCAGCAAGCCCAAACTTCCATTCCTTCTTGGTGATGAATTTCCCTTTGTCTCCTGCATGTACCAGTGGAATCAGCACAGGCTCTATGGTCAGGAGAACAACCCCACAACACATCTCCTCCTCCAACTCTGAGTATGAAGCAACAGTTCCCTCTGAAGATAGACCAGCAAGGAAACCTCCTGTAGCCGCCACCACCTCAGTGGGGGATAATGGGAACTGCAGATGCTGGAGAATCCAAGATGATAAAATGTGAGGCTGGATGAACACAGCAGGCCAAGCAGCATCTCAGGAGCACAAAAGCTGACGTTTTGGGCCTAGACCCTTCATCAGAGACGGGGATGGGGTGAGGGTTCTGGAATAAATAGGGAGAGAGGGGGAGGCGGACCGAAGATGGAGAGAAAAGAAGATAGGTGGAGAGAGTATAGGTGGGGAGGTAGGGAGGAGATAGGTCAGTCCAGGGAAGACGGACAGGTCAAGGAGGTGGGATGAGGTTAGTAGGTAGATGGGGGTGCGGCTTGGGGTGGGAGGAAGGGATGGGTGAGAGGAAGAACAGGTTAGGGAGGCAGAGACAGGTTGGACTGGTTTTGGGATGCAGTGGGTGGGGGGGAAGAGCTGGGCTGGTTGTGTGGTGCAGTGGGGGAAGGGGAGATTTTGAAACTGGTGAAGTCAACATTGATACCATTAGGCTGCAGGGTTCCCAGGCGGAATATGAGTTGCTGTTCCTGCAACCTTCGGGTGGCATCATTGTGTAACACCACACCCGGCACCTTCCCCTGCGACCGCAGGAAATGCTACACGTGCCCCCACACCTCCTCCCTCACCCCTATCCCAGGCCCCAAGATGACTTTCCACGTTAAGCAGAGGTTCACCTGCACATCTGCCAATGTGGTATACTGCATCCACTGTACCCGGTGTGGCTTCCTCTACATTGGGGAAACCAAGCGGAGGCTTGGGGACCGCTTTGCAGAACACCTCCGCTCAGTTCGCAACAAACAACTGCACCTCCCAGTTGCAAACCATTTCCACTCCCCCTCCCATTCTTTAGATGACATGTCCGTCATGGGCCTCCTGCAGTGCCACAATGATGCCACCCGAAGGTTGCAGGAACAGCAACTCATATTCCGCCTGGGAACCCTGCAGCCTAATGGTATCAATGTGGACTTCACCAGTTTCAAAATCTCCCCTTCCCCCACCGCATCCCTAAACCAGCCCAGTTCGTCCCCTCCCCCCACTGCACCACACAACCAGCCCAGCTCTTCCCCTCCACCCACTGCATCCCAAAACCAGCCCAGCCTGTCTCTGCCTCCCTAACCGGTTCTTCCTCTCACCCATCCCTTCCTCCCACCCCAAGCCGCACCTCCATTTCCTACCTACTAACTTCATCCCACCTCCTTGACCTGTCCGTCCTCCCTGGACTGACCTATCCCCTCCCTACCTCCCCGCCTATACTCTCTCCACCTGTCTTCTTTTCTCTCCATCTTCGGTCCGCCTCCGCCTCTCTCCCTATTTATTCCAGAACCCTCACCCCATCCCCCTCTCTGATGAAGGGCCTAGGCCCGAAACGTCAGCTTTTGTGCTCCTGAGATGCTGCTTGGCCTGCTGTGTTCATCCAGCCTCACATTTTATTACCACCTCAGTGGGTATTTCTTTTAGATTAGAATTGGGAGCGCATGCTGGTGAATATATCGTGACCAGGTTTCAATAACTGGCTGAGGAAGAAAGATCCCAGGTCACTGGCACTTGGAAAATTACTGGACACCAGGTATCTACCAGGCGCCAGGCAGGATGGAATCCCGGGGTTTTGGTATTTAACAACCTCAGAGAATTGCACAAGCAGGCACAGGAATAACAAACAGGTTTGTTGCAAACAGACTTAAAGATTGCAACACTGTACAAACACATTCCTGCCATGCTGCCTGGAGCATGCAAGCATCTGGCTGCCTCCAGGCACAGTTTGGAATCTGCCATGGAGATCCAGATCCAACACCCTGAGAGTTTGCCAGATATAAACAGAGACCTGCACTCCATCACTCCAGCTCTTGGTGCTCAACACTAAAGAACTCGGTATGGGAGACAAGGGAGCTTGACCTGACTCCACATGCTACTTCCTCGCAATGCCATTATGCACCCAGCCAAAGGATGAACAGCACACAAGCCTGCCGGAAGACTTCTCTCAAGACACTACACAGACAGCCAGGCCAACCACCCTCCACTCTGTCTGCCGCCCTTAGCCCTTTTGGACGTCAGGCTGAGGAGGGTGTACCAGCCTCAGGGCAAGACACATGCAGGCTTTGCAGACACAATGTGCCCAACCAAAAAACCAAGGCAAGTTGGCTCCCTTCATCCCAGTACAGACCTCAGGAGTGCACTGAGACATAATTGGAGAGAAGATAGGAAGCTGACCTCCTGAGTGCATGAATGAAACTTTATAGGAAAAGCATTCTCACATTTATTAATATACATTCACTTTTCCTCATCAGCTATATGAGCAAATGTCATTATACCTACAAATTCAAAATTGAAGGTGTAGATCCTAGCCTTCCTTCATGCTAAATGAGGTTTTATGTGCTCTGAGGTGTTGTTGAACAGCTCTTGCACCATGTGCAGACAAGAGTACGTCGGAAAGCGTTTGCTACCTTAGAGACAAAAGTTAATCTTTCCAAGTTGCAAAACTATACATTCCTGGGATGTAGTCATTATTGGGATTGATTCCTGATACTGCACAGTGTGGTGAAGAGTTTTGGGGCTGGGATTTAGACTCCTCACTAAAGCTAGTGTTTAAGATTTACGTACAGCATTATGTATTCACAGGTATCATTCATCTATACTGTTTGACTGTCTGCTTAATGCAATTTCCCTCTGAAGACCCTTAGATCATTCAAAATTGCACCCCCCCACCCCTTGACTGGATTAAACACTTATCTCACTCACTCCAGCTGTGGTGGCAGTTATCTTCATCTGTATTCTGTACTTTCTGTTAGGATAATTATGGAAGGAAATAACTGTCATGTTTTACATAGTCAGCTTCTCAGTCTAGGTAATCCTACACACTCTCTTCTTGATTGTCCTCTTATTCACAATATTAGCTTTTTTCTTGTCAATATTCTTATCCATCTCATTTATTTAACTCTACATCTCCATACTTTACTCCCTGAGCCTCAATGATATCATGCCAGACGTAATAATGCACTGAATTCCATTAAAATCAGAGCCGCTCTGGCTTTCACTGACCAACCTGATGCCCCACCCTCCTGTATTACCTGTTTCCAACCCATGCTCTATCATCTCGGCAATTAAATGTTGAGTTACCTCTCCCCTGCCTCACAATTCTTATTCCTTCTACATCCCAGTTTGTTGCCTCCGATCCCCACTACTGAGTTCCCCAGTTTTTCTCTCATACAGTGGCCCTGATATCCTAGTTGTGAATTTTACTTGATGGACTCCAGGACGAAGAGTTTCCCAACTGCTTGAATGATGTGGATAGACAGACCAACTATTGACTGACCAGACTCTTGACTTATCTCTGTGCAGCTTTCCAACTGACCTATCAAGACTAGGATCCTGGCATTGTCCCAAGTGAACTGGTGGCTCTCATTGTCTGTGTGTATGGAAAAAAACCTACGCCAAGTGACAGAGCACCACCCACAAGCAACTGTATTTCCTACACAGATGCCTCAGGAACGCAGTACTACTGTGTGGTGTTAGATACAAACCTCCCATCGACAACTCACAGGCACTTTGGACAGCAGAGCACAATGGGCAGAATGGTGAAGGTAATTATTAATGATGCCCACAGCCGATTCCACAGAGATGACAGGGAAATTACAAGCTGAAAATTCCTATACCTAGATGCAACCAACCTACAATGGACATCAGAGGTAAAACAAGCCATTAATATCAGCCAACCAAAAAACAAAACCAAGAAAAAAACAGCTAAACTAACCCACCAAAATGACAGCCAAAGATCAAACGCTTGGACAGGAAACCCATCTGCCAAAAAACTAACAGACTCAGAGAAAGCGACACTAATATATGAACACAACTACAACCGCAGAGACTCTACCAAGACAGAATTCCCAGAATCCACACTGAAGACCAAAGGCATCAATGAGGAAACACAACAAACCATAAGACAGACAATGGTCCTGACACTGGCCAGAAGGAGCAAACTTGATATTCTCAACACATCAGAAAGGAAGGCCCGAGAAGGCCTGAAAAAAGACAAAAACATCATAATCCTACCAGCGGACAAAGGGCGCATGATAGCAATACTTAACAAATGGGGCTACCTCACTAAAGTGCAGATGTTATTAGCAAACAGAAATGCACATCAACAATTGGAAATAGACCCGTAACCTCAACTGGGGAATAAAATCATCTACACTCTAAAGAAACTCAAACATAGCGGACAAATCAACAAAGCAGTCTACCTAAAAATGAAATCTGAAGGGACAAAACACCCCTGATTCTATGGCCTCCCAAAGGTACACAAACTGGAAGTACCCCTCAGACCCATAATTTCCTTCCCAGGCACACCAGCACACAAGTTAGCCAAGGAATTACAACAAAGACTAAAGCAGCTCATCAACAACTCAACCCACTCAATCCTTTCAGCCCAGGAGTTCTTTAAAACCCTCAAAAACATAAGAATAGACGAGGACGAGATCATTGCGTCCTTTGACATGACCACCCCATTCACATACGACTAGCAAGAGAAACACGAGCAACACTACTGGAAAAACTGGACACAAGTTACAACATCTCCACAGATGACATGTTGAAATTACTGGACCAATGCCTCATGACCCACTTTACCTTTAACGGCCAGATCTATGAAGAAATCAACGGGACACCCATGGGATCACCCATCTTTGGACTAATAGCAGAAGCAGTGATGTAGAGACTCAAAAGCAAAGCCCTTCCGCAGTTCCGACCCAAAGTATGGGTCTGTTTCATGGATGACACTTTTGTCATCATCAAACCGACTAAACTAGAAGAAACACAACAACTTATAAACAAAATTTTCACCAGCATCAAATTCACCAGAGAAGAAGAAAAGAACAAGCAGCTCCCATTCTTGGACTTGATGGTAGAACACAAGGCCAATGGGAAATTTCTGACCAAAGTATACAGAAAGGCCACACACATAGATCAAGTCCGAAATTTTAACAGTAACCACCCCAACACCCACAAATAGAGTTGTGTAAAAACACTGTTCAAATGAGGCACAACACACTGCAGAAACACAGAACTACACCAAAATGAAGAATAATACTTCCACCAAGTATTTACAGACAACCAATACCTGAACAGTTATGTCTGACAATGCCTGTCACACAAACAACGATAGGATAATACAGTACGCCCCAACTTATCACATTACTGTACGTCAAGAATGTATCTGAACTGACCACAACCTGCAACAACTCAAAGCTAGCTGCTAACAAGAACCAAAGACCTCTTATCCACTATGGATTAAACCAATGTAATATACAAGATTCATGAAAAGTCTGCAACAAACATTACATTGGTCAGACAGGAAGGAAACTGGCCACAAGAACACATGAACACCAACTAGCAACAAAAAGACACGACCTATACTCACTCATCTCCATTCACACGGATAAGGAGAATCACCAGTTCAATTGGGACAATGTTGGGATCCCAGGACAAACCAGACAGAGACTGGACACTTCTAGAGACCTGGTTCTCCACCAAGAAGGCCATCAATAAACATGTAGAATTAGACCCTGTATAGAGATGACTGGAAAGAAAAACCGGAAGAGATCCCCAGAGTTTAAAAAACGAGTGAGAAAACACAAAATTGCTTCATTGGAGTTGGCACTGATGATGTTACCCAGCAGGATAATGAAACATTGACAAAGCTTGGCAAGTGAACCAACGACGGTGGCCATTGCTCAGCAAGACATGCTGCACACACGTAATATGAGACTTGTCTGTATCATCTGTCTACATTTAGGCTCAGCATAGCAGCAACTTGGCGAAGATGCCATGCTGGCTGGGTGATGAACCAACGTTATTCAGGAGGGAGAGGCTGCAACGCATCACTATCTTACCGACCCTGGACCCATATCAAATGCTCAATTTCACTCTGCATTTAGACCATTGAACTGTTGTTCATCTCACACAGGAACTTTGGAAGTTGAATGAATTGTGGTACCCCTTCAGCCATAACTGGTTCATTGTGGTGTCTTTGCTGCTCACTTCCACATTACTGAGATACTAATATTTAATTTGCAATCACCAATGGCATGTAACAAATTTCCTCCCAGCTGATGTGGAGAATCCACCTCAAACCATCTTGATGGTACTTCTCAAGGGCCTTGACGTAGTGTCTAGATGTAATCAAAGTTGCAGAATCATGTAGAAAAGTCAGAAAGATCTTGGTATCAGCACAGATTTCACGGTCATCAATGACTCTGATCCTTAGACATCCAAAAGCAGCACTTGCAAACTGGGTGCTGTTTTGGATCCCCGCATTGATTATGCGAGTGGTAAATGTTCTGCACTTGGAAGTATTTCTCCATTAATCTTAATGGAGGGATGGATCAGAACATGCCCTGGGACAGGTTATAAAGGACTTGAGTCTTCCTGAGTTGAGGCTGAGACCAATTCTTTAGTGTGCTTCCAAGAAGGCACTGAACAAGGCTTGAAGATTGTCTTCTGAAAGAATAGAGATGATGTTGTCATGTACGTACTGAAGTTCCACACGTTAGCGTGGTGTTGTTTTCTTCTTGGATTTCAATGAGTTGAGGTTGGAAAGTTTTCTGTCAATCCTGTAAACAGCCAGTCGGAAACTTGCTATTGACAAAATGAAAAATGGTGGTGATGAAGATGGGGCCAATGAAACATCCCTACTCAAGGGGAGATGCTGGCCTCATGGTATTATTGCTACACTGTTAATCCAGAGGCTCAGGTAATGTTCTGGGGATCTGGGCTTGAATGTCACCGCAGCAGCTGGCACAATTTGAATTCAATTAAAATCTGGAAACAAGAGTCCAATGATGGCCATGAAACCATTGTCTACAGTTGGAAAAACCCATCAATCACGAATGTCCTTCAAGGAAGGAAACAGCCATCCTTAGCTGGTGTGGCCGAAATGCGACTCCAGACTGACAGCAACATGGTTGACATTTAATTGCCCTCTGGGCAATTGGGGATGAGCAATAAATGCTGGCCTACCTAGCAACATCCTTATCCCTTGAATGAATGGAAAAAATAACTCCTATCTTGAGCTCAGAGGATTCTGGCATATTACCATTGGTGAGGACCATCATCAACATGTTGTCATTGGAAGAGATGGAGAATGTTGAACTTTACTGGACAGCAGGCCTTTGACAGGACCTTCCAACTGACTGAGTGAAAGCCTTGAAGGCCATTTAGAGTGGTTGCTATTGCTCCTAGCATTTCTCCTGGAGTTGCTGAACAGTCAAAGTCATGTCAATAGTTCCACTGTTTAGCTGGAAGCCATACTAGTTTCCAAGAAGGATGTCCTTGGAGACTGGGAGAAAGTACCTAGTGGGGGTTCAGACAATAATTTTCCCAACATTGGAGCATAAGGACTCTCCTTGATAGTTCCCACAATCCGCTTTGTCTCCTTTCTTGAGGACAGTGGCAATGGCAGAATCCCTGAGATTGGGAGGGATTTCCTCTTTGTGCCGATATTCAAACATGTTTCTTATCTAAAATACGGAACAACAATTGAAAATGTCTGTTCAGCACATGATATTGCCACAAAATCTAAGTTCCAATGTTTTTAACGATTTCAAAGGATTTATGAAGTGCCATTTTATTTTAAGAAAAAGTGTGAAGGCCGTTATCAGGGTTATGTATTTTGAAGACCTAATTGTACATCAAAGGTATCAAGAATTTTGTCAGATGGTTATGACTTGAAATATTCCTTTGAATCTAAAAGGAATGAATAGAACCCAGGAAAGCATACACTATGGTTTCAACTACTGGTGAACACCCTAGTTGGAGAAATTTCCATATCAGTTCAGGTTGCCATGCAAATGTGAGTCCAAATGTAAAGAAACGCAAATAGAAACTCGTTGAGATGTTGACTTGCTATTCTTATAATCTCTCACAGAGGCTCACAGAACTAACAGACAAGGATACGTGTTCTGTCAGCAACAAGACTTCTTGCTTCCAAAGAAAATGATGGGGAATAGAAGTAAAACTCTTTACGGAATCAGAACAGTTTTACCAGTGTTAGTTTTATCCTTCAAGGGTGGCAGATTGAAGAATCTCTGGAATTCTTGGTTTTAATCATGGCAGCAACCTGAAAGACAGGTAAATTTATTGAGGATTTTTTTCTTGCTGATTATTAACGTATCTGGCAAAGATTGGATGAGATGAAAAGATTGCCAAATCAGGAATTTAAAATATATTTAAGGAAATTTGCCTCTATTTTCAATTGATACATCATTAGCATGTTAATATTTGAATTATACTGACTTTAGTTTGCTTAATTCAGTAAAAGAAATAAGAAATGGGGTATTTCTTTTTGAATATTTCCATTGAGTTCTTCAGAAGTTTATCTCCTCTAAAACATTTCTAAGG
This sequence comes from Stegostoma tigrinum, assembly GCF_030684315.1. Classification (NCBI taxonomy): domain Eukaryota; kingdom Metazoa; phylum Chordata; class Chondrichthyes; order Orectolobiformes; family Stegostomatidae; genus Stegostoma; species Stegostoma tigrinum. The sequence goes on from NC_081365.1 coordinate 52,601,029, forward strand.
ACAGCATGACAGTAGAGTGTCAAGCTATAATCCACCTATCACCCGTGGTATTCACACCTGGGCAAGTGAATTCATAAAGTACAGGTTAATTTTGGCAATTGTTTCTTCTTTGCTGGTTTATTTCACTTGCATTTCCAGAAGAAGGGAAGAATTGTTCACAATTCATGATTGGTGGTTAAATACCAAATAAATGTCAAGGTCAGCCATTGGAGATCAATGCACATGCAAGCCTATAAGAAACATTGATTTACATTCCATTTGTAGTCTAATTGGTATTTTCTGAACACATGAAAACAAGTAATTAGAAACACAGATTCCTGCTCTCATACCCACTTGTCTGTCCTTGATGAGCTGTACTGCTCCAGTGAATCACAGCACAAACTGAAGGGGCAACATCTCATCTCCAGACTAGGCGCTTTACAACCTTCTGCACTTAACATTGAGTTCAACACCTTCAAACTATGAACTCATTCCCGTTCCTTCCCTTTCGTTTAGCTTCACTCATTACATTCTCTGTCACCGTGCCCCCACTCCCCTCCCCTCACCCCAATGGCTCTATCTTTTCTTTCCAGTCTGGCAGTTAGACACAGCATGGTTCTGTCATTTTCACAATCCGATCACATAATCTGAACAATCAACATCCTTTCTCACCCTAAATTCCACCCTCCCCTATCCACGCCCCTCCCCCCATTTGTAGCATAAAGGCTGCTGTCGCCACTCCATATCAGCTCTAATGAAGATCCATCTCGACTCAAAATGTTAGCTTGCTTTCTCTTCACAGCTGCTGCCTGACCTGGTGTGATCTTGAGCATTTTTTTTTATTTTCAGTACAGATACCAGCATCTGAAGTAACTTGCTCCTACTCAGAAACTCATGCCATATTGTATAAACACTTACCAATAGATACATTGGTTTCCTTGTTTTGGGGAAATTCATCTGTAGTTTTTATGGACATAAATCATCCCCAAGTCAGTAAACATGTGGCCTTTAATTGTCATCCTTGAAATGCACCTGATTTCATGAGATTGTCTGAGAATGACTGAATAAATGGAAGTGAGACCAAATGAGACAGTGCCACTCAGCTAGACAACTGAAGAGAGATATTAATGAAGAATGGTATAGTTGTGCAAGAAGCTGCAGAAATGTCAAGCATGAGGTGGAGAGATAGCGTCATGGGTCACAGTCAGGATTCTCTGTCAAATAACTTTCCTCTTCACCATTCCCAAAAATATTAGTTTTTAAGAGGTTTGTTATTCAAATAGACACCACTTATTACTCTGGCCAATTTGCCGTTATCTGCAGTTACAGCATTACTGTCAAGATTTGGCATATTCTCTTCCAATATCCTATTTCAGTTTCAACAGAGCCCTCGATGTTTTCCTTTCTAATTCAGGAACACTTAGATTCAGTGTCTTTTTGCTTCAATCATAAGTACCTAATAAGGCACAGTCCCAGGATCAAACCAGGAACCTAACTTATGTTTCAAGGTTTGTCCCTTGAACTCTTTCCTTCTCCAATTGATTTTGTTTTTCACTTTAATTGGAGTTTAAAACATTATCAATAATAGTAAATTCTGCCATGTTAAATGCAGTAAGCATAGGGAGTTTTGATTATTCAGAGTTCAATCAATAAAATAGTTAATCTTATTTGTCAGAGCAGCAACTTTGCAGTTTTATTCTAAGCACAACACATACTCTGCTCTGCAAAGAATAAGTATTAAATCAGGCTTGTTATGTGATTCTGGCAGCACTGCTTTTGTATGGCTCAGAAAGAAATGTGATGTGGAGCCATAACATTACACAGTCATTATTGCCAGTAACAAGTTTTTATATGAATGTGGACCCCAAAATCTTCATTGAATTTACAATTCAGGCACAGGCAATTTGACCCCAAAGATCATCACTTTCAAAAAACTGGGCTTGAGCATCTTCTACATATTTGAAGTGAGCTGCCAGCACTTGCTACACTTGTACAGGCAGCTTGTCCCATGAGAAATAGCAAGCTGGTGCTATCAGCACAGGTCTTCCAGTAAGTCCCATAGGAGGTGGATTGATAGGGTAATTGAAGAGTTTATTGCTAGGACTGTCAAGTCACAGACTGCATCGTTGCTCTTGTACGTTCTGCCACAACTTTCTTCAAAAAGTACCTAAGGTTCATTTTCTGTTGACAGCTACTTGAGAATCTTGAGCTGTGAACTTGTTCTGCTCATTTCTAATTAATTTTATAAAAGAATCATATACAAGTGACAGGGTCTTCATTAACAGATTTAAAGGACCTAACACTAGTTCTTGCAGATCATGTTGAATGTGTTATTAAGTCCTGAGTCTTAGTTCAGGCTTCTCAAATAGATTTAGATGATGTATGGTGGAAGAAGACTAATGTGGAGCATCAACAGTAGCATAGATTCTGACAAGAATAGATTTGTTGGTCTGGCTAAAGAGCCCTATATTTTCTCCAAAACAATGGTAATATCCTGGAATCTCACAAAACAAAACTTGTCTTTAATTATTCAGCTTAAACTATGCAGTAAAAGTAAGGGCATTGAATTGCAGAATACATCCCTCAAAACCCTATATAATGAATTCAGACTTTGGTTATTCAGGGCTATGTAATTGAAGGTCTGAAGTTCTTCTTTCATTCATGCAATTATTAAATGTTAACCCTTCATACATCAACCTGTCTCCAACATCCTTCAAACTTGCTCACTAATAACAGAGATATTTCCCTCAGGCCACTCAACAAAAGAAATTAGTTGAACTTTAGAAACAGTACCTGTTTTAAACCTGGTAGTGTACATATAAGATGGGCAGCACAGTGGCTCAGTGGTTAGCACTGCAGCCTCACAGCACCAGGGATCCATGCTCAATTCCAGCCTCGGGCGACTGTCTGTGTGGAGTTTGCACATTCTCCCTGTGCCTGCATGGGTTTTCTCCAGGTGCTACAGTTTCCTCCCACAGTCCAAAGATGAGCAGGCTAGGTTGATCGGCCATGCTAAATGGCCCATAGTGTTCGGGAGTGTGCGGGTTAAAGGGGGATGGGTCTGGGTGGGATGCTGCAAAGGGGTGGTGTGGACTTGTTGGGCCAAAAGGCATATTTCCATCAATGTAGGGAATCTAATTTCCAAATATTGTGAAATTAAGTATCCTTAAAATAATTTGTATTTTAGTATCTTTCCTTTGTATTGTGCATACAAAAAATGACTAGTTTATATCCATTGTAAGATAATCTTTTTATAATACCAACAGCCACAGAAATGTCTTTAGCTTTAATATTATTTTGTTGCAACTTTCAATTTTAAACTCTTCTTCATGTTCGCTTGTAACATTATTATAATGTGGTCGAAGATGATTTATCCTCAAAATGTCCCCTTCTTTTTATCAGCTGTTCTGATGGATTGCCTGAAATCAGAAATTGACCAAGTGGAAACCCATCCAGCAGAACCCTCTCAGTCTGCAGCACTATGTGCTGATGCATCATGCTGCATTGCCCTTTTCTTTTCAGTTGGATTACTTCCATAATTTATCCGTTTCTATCAAACCCATTCAGGAAACATCACAACTTCACATGATATCCCACTACTGGAAGGATGAGGTGATCCAAATGTTTGCAAATGTAGCTATGTATAAGCTGCTTTATCATTTAACAATAATAACACATATTTTCAAAATTTGTTAATGTAATAAAACTTCCCAAGGGGCCTCATGGAAGTTTCACAGTCAAATTTGACACCAAGTTAAAAAAGGAAAATTAGGCCAGATGACTAAAAGGTTTGTTAAAGATCTAGGTTTTTGTTAAAGATCTAGGTGTTAATGTATTTGTAAAGCAAGGGAGAGAGACCGAGGGTTTTAGTGTTGGCGCATGTCAAACCGAAGTGCCTAGACACAGCACAGCCACCAATAGTGATGTGATTGAAACCAGGGATGCTGTAGAAGCCAGAATTAAGAGGCAGCAGATATTTTGTAGGCCTGAAAAAATTACAGAAGTATGGAGGGACAAAGTCATGCATGGATTTGAAAACAAGAATGTGAATTTTCAAATTGAGATGTTGCTTATAAGCAGCAACCATTGTAATCAGCAGAAATGGTAACAATATCCGAACAGGATGTGGTGCAATATTTGAATAACCTGAAATTTACAGTGTCATTTTTATAACAACTTGTCAAGTTGGTAACATCTGTAGCAACAGCAGTAAACCTCCTAGGTGCATATCAGCCTTAATAGTTGCTCTTAACAATACATTGTGAAAATGGATATCTCTTCCTCAAAGGACAAACTTGCATCAAGCACTGGAACCCGATCAGACAAATTGTAAGAGTAACATTCTCATTGTTCTATTCTTATTATCTACGGGAAGCAGATCTGAACAGCATAAACATCTTACTTAAAAAGGACTTAATGCATTATTCCATTGTAGTAAAAGCAAATCATCGGCAAAATTCCAAAATTCATACGTTCTGTGTCACAATCTGAACTTGATAGATAAGAGGATATTAATAACAACGAACTGGTTAAATATTTTCAAAACAATATGATCGGGAAAATATAAGTGAATGAGTAAACAAACTAACAAAAATCCAGACTTATGTGAATTGTGACCAACTAAACAAGTTAACAACTAATTAATACCAGCTTCTAATTGTGATTACATAAAATATGATATTAGTTAATAGAAACTGGAAATCGACATGAGGTTACAGGAAAACTGCTATTGAAGAAAAGTCCTAATATGATATGGTAAATGGATTAACCAAATCTAAATTAGTTGTTAACTTGTATGATTTAAACTTTGGAGATCCAATAGCATGAGTGTGAAGTTAGAGATCTAATTTCTGAAATGTGAATATTTGCTCCCAATTCATTCATTCTTCATTTTGATTTGACTTATTATTGTCTTATGTTCGTAAGTACAGTGAAAAGCTTTGTTTTAAGTGCAGTACAGGTAGATTATACCATACAAACTGCATTAGCATAATAGAACAGAGTGAAGAATAGGCTTGCAGAGAAGGTACTCAAATGGTAAGATCAACATTAAATTTAAAATTTGAGGGATCCATTCAGAAGTCTAATAATAGTGAGGAAGAAGCTGTGCTTGAATCTGTTGGTACATATGTTTAAGTTTTTATATCTTCTGCCCAACTGAAGAGGATGGAAGAGATTATAACTGCAGGGAGTAGCCTTTGATTACGTTGGCTACCTTCCTGAGGCAGTAGAAGAGTAGAGATGGAGTCACGGATGTAAGGCTGGAATGATGGACTAGGCTATGTTCACAACTCTCTGTAGTTTCTTACAGTGTTGGGCATAGAAGTTTCCATACCAAGCCGTGATGTATCCTCGTATAATACTTTTTTATGGTGCATCTATTAAAATTGGTAAGTCTTTACAAATGTCCTGAATTTTCTTAGTCTCCTGATGAAGTTGAGGCATTGTTGTGGTCTCTTGATCATTGCGTCAATGTGGGTCAACCAGGGCAGACTGTTGGTGATCATCACTCCTAGGAACTTCATGATCTATTAAATACTATCTCAATAGATATTACTGAGCTGGCCCATGTATACGTATGACAGTAAAACAAGAGGAACAGATTGGTGCAATCCAAAAGAATCCAATTATATACTCTCAAACTATATTAATCAAAGCTGAAAGGCTATTAATACAGAATGAAATAAATAGAATGCAGTAACAAACAGCTGAGCAAATTGATTTCAACTAAAACACCACAAACCTTCTACAAATTGAGAAGACCAGCTCATCTTAAATGATTGAAAGATTTAGCTTCAGGAACTAGGGCGGCATGGTGACTCATTAGTTAGCACTGCTGCCTTACAGCGGCAGGGACCTGTGTTTGATTCCGTCCTTGGACGAGTGGAGTTTGCACATTCTCCCCGTGCCTGCATGGGTTTCCTCCGATTTCCTCCCATAGTCCAAAGATGTGCAGGCTGGGTGGATTGGCCATGTTAAATTGCCCGTAGTGTTCAGGGATATGTAGATTAGGTGGCCTATAGGAGGTTGGGTCTGGGTAGAATGCTCTGAGGGTCAGCACGGACTGTTGGGCTGAAGGGCCTGTTTCTACACTATAGGGATTCAATGAACTAGTTCACATTGAGAATGTGATAAGATGTTTTAATGAACTTAATTAAATTGTATGCCTACAAATTCATTACGCTATTGGCATTTAAGGTTCTCACGAAGATTTATTGTTAGGCTTGTGGATAAAGTTGCTGGCTTACTCACCGAGCTGTCTGGTTATTATACAGATGTTTCATCAGTGCGGCCTCTGATGAAGTGATATTGTTCTACTCTGTTTGATATTTAAATAATCTGGTCTGTTGAGTTGGGTTTTGTCATTTCCGGTTCTGTTCTGCATGGGTTTGTAAATGGGGTCTAATTGCACATGTTCATTGATGGCATTACAGGTTGAAAACCAAGTGTCTAGGAATTCCTGTGCATGTCTGTGTTTGGCTTGAGCTAGAGTGGTCACGTTTTCCCAGTTAAATTGATTGCCTTCATTGTCTAAGTACACTGAGATGAGGGAAAGTTTGTTGAATAATTTTGCAGCTAGCAGGTGTTGGTGTATCCTGATGGCTAGTTTCCTTCCAGTCTGGCTGATGTCATATTTGTTGCAGTCAATGCAAGATATTTTGGAAAATGGGTTGGTCCTGCATGTCATGGTAAGGGGTCTTTAGTCCTCGTGAGTGCTTGCCGTAATGAGGCTGTCAGTTTGTGTGCTACCATGATTCCGAGTGTTCGCAGGAGTCTCATTGTCAGTCCTGATATGTTCTTGATGTAGGATAGTGTGGCCAGTGTATTGGGGTGTAGTATGTCCTCTTGGCATTGTCTATCTAAGGCACCTGCAGATTCAGTTTTTGAGATAGTCATTGTAAACAAAAGACATTATATAAGTGCTCTTCCTCCTTCCTGCATGGTTTTGGCATGTTGCATTGAGTTGTGGCCCATTTGAATAGTATCCTAACACAACTTCGTTTATGGATGTGGGGGTGATTGCTGTGGAAATTGAGGATTTGGCCAGCGTAGCTTTCCTTCCTATATACTGTGGTTTGGAACACCCCAGTAGTTTTCATTCTACCCTGATATATAGAAACAGAAGTTGATTTTTGCCTTCCTCTTCTCTCACAAATTTGATCCCAGTGAAAACCTTGTTGATGAGGCATTGTATCTCTTCTAACTTGATGCGTTCAATGATGACATCCAAAACTATGGATCCAATACGTGGACAACATGTTTGTCATGATTAAATGCAAAGGGAGTAGTAGATGCAGGTATAGTTATACAGAAATAAGAGGATATGGGCTAATTGCAAGTGAGTGGGACTAGTTTAGTAAATAAATGGAACTTGGTCAGGATAGATGAGCTGGATGAAATGTCAATTTCCCATGCTGTATGACTCTGTGACTATCAGGAGGAGGTGACAGCCTAATGCTTTTAATGTTGGTCTGTTAACCCAGAGACCCAGATAATGTTTTGGGGAGACTGCCACAATGATGCCACCCGAAGGTTGCAGGAACAGCAACTCATATTCCGCCTGGGAACCCTGCAGCCATATGGTATCAATGTGGACTTCACCAGTTTCAAAATCTCCCCTTCCCCTACTGTATCCCTAAACCAGCCCAGTTCATCCCCTCCCCCCACTGCACCACACAACCAGCCCAGCTCTTCCCCCCCACCCACTGCATCCCAAAACCAGTCCAACCTGTCTCTGCCTCCCTAACCGGTTCTTCCTCTCACCCATCCCTTCCTCCCACCCCAAGCCGCACCCCCCGCTACCTACTAACCTCATCCCACCTCCTTGACCTGTCCGTCTTCCCTGGACTGACCTATCCCCTCCCTACCTCCCCACCTACACCCTCTCCACCTATCTTCTTTACTCTCCATCTTCGGTCCGCCTCCCCCTCTCTCCCTATTTATTCCAGTTCCCTCCCCCCATCCCCCTCTCTGATATAGGGTCTAGGCCCGAAACGTCAGCTTTTGTGCTCCTGAGATGTTGCTTGGCCTGCTGTGTTCATCCAGCCTCACATTTTATTATAATGTTTTGGGGACCTGAGTTCAAATCCTACCGTATTTGAATTCAGTAGATACCTGGAATTAAGAGTCCAATGATGACAGTGAATCCACTGTTGATTGTTGAAAAAACCTATATGCTTCAATAATGTCTGCTAGGGAAGGAGACGGCATTCCTCATCTGACCTGGCTGACATGTGAGTCCAGATCAACAGCAATGTAGTTGGCTCTTAACTGCCGTCTGGACAACTACGGATGGGCAATAAATGCTGACCTGGTCAGTTACACTCTCATCCCATGAATTAAAGATATTGTAGTTGAGAATATTTTGAATGTCAAAAGTTCTCATTTTTCCTCGACTGTCTCACAAGTGACATTGAGATTCTCGATGACCTCAGAGATCCCAGGCCACCACACCACTGATCAAAGACAGAAATAGAAATTGCTGGAAAAGCTCAGCAAATCTGGCAGCATCTACAGAGAGGAAGCAAAGTTAACATTTCAGGTTAAGTGACCCTTCCTTAGAACTGATGATAGCTAGGAAAATTTTGGTTTATCTGCAGATGATGGGGTGGGGAGAGGGGATAAGGAGTAAAGGATATGTGGGGATAGAGCCCAAAGACAGACAAGAGCAGTTGGACAGACAAAGGAGTGGCTAATGATCTGGCTGGGAGGATGAGTAGCTATAAATGATAATAAATATTAATGACTGTTAATAGCTAACAATAGGCTATATGCTAACAAGGCCTAATGTGTCTGATAGGCTGCGAGGACATAGGAGAGCTCAAGCACTAAAATTATTCAACTTGATATTAAGTCCAGAGGGCTGCAGGGTCCCCAGGCTGAAAACAAAGTGTTGTTCTTCCAGCTAGCATTGAGTTTCACTGGAACACTGCAGCAAGCCTGAGGCAGAGATGTTGGCCAGGGGATAGGGTGGTGCATTATTGTACCAGGCAGCAGGAAGATCAGGTTTTTGTGACATCACAACACAAGGATCTGCAAAGCTGTCACCCAGTCTACATTTCATTTCCCCAATCTAGAGGAAACTACATTGTGAGCAGATAATGAGGCAGATAAGATCATGTGAAGCGCAGGTAAAGTGCACCTTCACCTGAAAGGTCCCTTGGATACCGAGGAGGGAAGAAGTGAATGGACAGGTTTTACACTTTCTGCAGTTGCAACAGAAGGTGATGTGAGACTGTAGACATTGTTGAAAGGAGAGTGAACAAGGGTTTGATGAAGGGAATGGCCCCTGCGGAAGGTTGACAAGGGAGGATAGGGTAATATGTGTCTGGTATCAGCATTTTGTTGTAGGTGGCAGAAGTGGCAGCTAATGATCTTCAGGATGTGGATGCTGATGGAATGGTAGGTAAGGACAAGACAGTCCCTATCACTGTTGTGGGAGTGAAGAGAGGGGTGAGAGCTGAAGTGAGGGAAATGTGTCAAACCTGGCTGAGGGACCTATCAACAATAGTGCTGAGGAATCCTTGGTTGAGGAAGAAGGTGGACAATTTAGACAATGTTGAAATTAGCATTATTGCAACATATGTGAAAGAGCTGGAGGAACTGGGAGAATGGGATCGGGGGCAAGGATGTATAACCAAGGTAACTGTGGGAGTCAGTGGGTTGATAGTGGATATTGTTGGCCAGTCTATCCCCAGAAATGGAAACAGAGATGTCGAGGAAGGGAAGGCAGAAGTCAGAGATGGACCAGGTGAAGGTGAGAGAGGGGTGGCAATTAGAAGCAAAATCAATTATCTTTTCCAATTCCAGACAGGAGAGGGAAACAGTACCAATGATATCATTGATATACCAGAGAAAGTGTCATGGGTGGGGACCAGAATAGGACTCAAACAAGGAATGTTCCACATACCCCATTAAGAGAAGGGAAAACTGGGACCCAAGTGTCTAACTGTGGCCACCGTGTTACGTAAAGAAAGTGAGAAGGGTTAGACGAAAAATTGTTATGGGTGAAATCAAGCTTGACCAGACTGGGGAGACTGGTGGTGGATAGAGATGGTTCAGGCCTTTATTCCGTACAAAGGGTTCAGCATCTTTCTTCAGTGTAATTGTTTATTTTATATTTAGTTTCCCTATTCTTTTAAGTATTTCGGAGTACTCCTATGCAAAGGAACTCCTTAACATCTGTCGTTTCACCTGTCCCACCTTCCGAATATGACTGTGGTCAAGACATGCCTTCTGTCTACTCAAGAGTGAGAAATCTTAGTTGTGGAGTATATATAGGTTTTCAACAGTATGGAATTCCTTACATTGGAAAGTTGCTTATAGCGTATCTTTAATTTTGGATGTTATACCACTTGAACCTTTTATTTCACCAATGTCAGCCATATACTGTGTTTCATAACCATTGATAGTATAGTGACACTTCAATTATAGACTGTTCTAACTCATTAACATCTTTGTGTGGATAGCTATTATATTTCTTAATCTTATAAAACTGTATTCCATTTCTGCACATTGTATGGAATTGAACTATTATGTAAGAAATGAAGCAAACATTTTTAATGACTAGACACAATTCGTGCATATGAGGTATTCTTTACTTTAAGGCACTGACATGGAGTTCTAGTGTCTGTGCCTGGCCTAATCACTGTACTTGTGTCTCACATATGTCATTTGCAGTTTTGAACCTTAAAAACTGATTGGACTCGGATGGTCTACTGTGCCATGGATTAATCTTTTCCTTTTAGGATTAATCTGTACGCTTCCAGGCTTTTGTTTCACTCACTATCCAAATCGCTTCACCTTAAGTCAAGTTTTCTTGAGACTGCAATGAATTGGACAAAGATCCATCAGCAATTTCTATGACAATTCTGATTTGAAGTCTCCATAATCAAACTTCTATACTAACCTAGAGAGTTTCTTGATCAAATAATTTAATTCTTCCTTCTATGTTGAACTCTTCTATTAAATGTGCTCTTTCAAGACTTTCTTTCTCATTCTGAGGTTGAAGTAACAGTCAAATACTTCCAGTACATCTTCAAAAGTAGCTGTTCCTTCTTTAATCCCTTGATGAGCTCAAACATTATGAGCTTACATTCAGTTGCATAAAGAAATATATTTACTTTTTCAGTTTCTGATATGGCATCTGATATGGAAGCTATTATTTTCTCCAATGTACAATTCTGTCTTCCATTTAGCATATCATTGAAATTAAGTCTTCTGAGAAATTTGTTTTTCTAATACAGTTATATATTTTGCTTGATTAAAGTATTTTTATTTGACATTAATAAAAGTTCTGCTGCTTTTCGCTGCTGTGCCGAAGAGTTTCCATACATTTTGTGATGAAATGAAGGATTCCTGCCTTGTAGAACATGAAACATAGAACAGTCCAGGACAGGAATAGACCTTTCAGTCTGCCATGTCTCCACCAATCATGATTCCACTCTAAACTAATCCCATCTACCTGACATATCTCTACTCACATGTCTATCTAAAACATTGCTATCATATCCACTTCTGCCACATCCCCTGACAGCAAATTCCAGGTACACTCTATGCTCTGTGTAGAACCTTGCCTTGCACATAACTTAAAAATCTTCCCTCTCTAGCCTTAAACCTATGCCCATAGTATTTGTCATTTTCATATCCACTCTATCTGTGCCTCTCATTATTTTATGTACATCTATCAGGCCACTCCTCAGCTTCCCAATGTTCAAGGGAAAAACAATCCAAGTTTGTCCAACCTCTCCTGATAGCTGATACATTCCAATCCAGGCAACATCCTGGCAAATCGCATATTTACTGACTCCAATGCCTCCTCATCTTTCTTATAGTGTAGTGACTAGAACTGCACCTAATACTCCAAATTCAGCCTAACTAATTTTTTATAGAGCTGTAACATGGCAAGCCAATGTTTATACACAGTGCCCTGATTGAAGAAGGCAACCATTCCTTACATCTTCTTTACCACCTTATCCACTTATGTTGCCACTTTCAGGGAGGTATGGATCATCCCCAAGATCCCTCTGTAAATCAATGCTCCAAAGGACCTAACCATTTACTGTATACTTGCCCCTTACATTTGACCTCCCAAAATGTATCACCTCACACTTGTTCGGATTAAAACTCATTTGCCACTTATCTGTCCAACTGCCCAAGTGTTCTATATCCTGCTGAATCCTTTCCTGATGTTCCTCAACTCCAACAATTTTTGTTTCACCTGCCAACTTACTAATTAGGTCATCTACATTTTCACCCAAATCATTGATATATATTATAAATATTGGAGGTCCAAGCACTAATCCTTGTGGATCACCACTGATCACAGACCCCCAGTGCGAAAAACACTACTTGACAACTTCCCTCTGTTTTCTATGACATCAAGCCAATTTTATATCCAACAGACTAACCCATCATGGATCTCATATGACATAATCTTCTGGACTAGCCTACCGTTAAGAACCTTGCCAAATGCTTTAGTAAAATCATGTGACCAAAATCCACTGCCCTCACTTCAATCATTTTATACAAAATTTTGTGTGATAAAACTTCCCTCGTGCAAACCCAGGCTGTCTATCCCTAATTTGTATATTCCATTACAAATGCAAGTAATTATTGACCTTAAGAGTCTTCTGCAATAATCTCCTGACTATTGATGTAAGGCTCACTGGCCTATAATTTTCAGGTTCACCACTGTTGCAATTTTTAAACAAAGGAAAAATATTGGCCATTCTCCAATTTCCTGAGACCTTGCCTATGGCTAAAGAGGATGAAAAGAACTCTGTCAAAACCCCAGCAATCTCATAAGAACATAAGAACCAGGAACAGGAATAGACCTTCGAGCCTGCTCCACCATGCAATAAGACCAATACTGATCTTCTCGTCACTTAAGGTCCACTCACCCACCCTCTCACCATAACGCTTAATTCCATTACTATTCAAGGAATGACTATCTTGGTTTTAAAAACATTCAATGACGAAGCCTCAGCTGCTTCACTGGGAAGGGAATATCACCAATTCATAACACTTTGGGTGAAGACGTTCTTCCTCAACTCAATCCTAAATCTGGTCCCCCTAATTCTTGTTACAGTTTTACTTGCCAGTGGACGCAACTTCCCTGCTTCTATCTAATCTATTCCCATCATAATTTTCTATATATCTATAAGATCTCCCTCATTCTTCTAAATTCCAGTGAATATAATCCCAGTCTACTCAGTCTCTCCTAATAAGCCAACCCTCTCATCTCTGGAAACTACCTAATGAATCTCCTCAGCGCCTACTCCAGCGCCAGCACATCTTTTCTCAAGTAAGGAGACCAAAACTGCTTACAGTACTCCAGGTGTGGCCTCACCAGCACCCTGTGCAGCTGTAACATAACTTCCCTGCTTTTAAACTCAATACCTCTAGCAATGAAGAACAAAATTCTATTTGTCTTCTAATTGCCTGTTGTACCTGCAAATCAACCTTCTGTGATTCATGCACAAGGTCACCCAGGTCGCTCTGCTCAGCAGAGTGGTGCTTTTTTTTATCATTCAAGTAACAGTTACTGTTATTTCTACAAAATTGGGTGACTTCACATTTATCAACATTGAATTCCATCTACCACCTTTGCCCACTCACTTAAGCCAGCTGTATCCCTTTGCAAACTTTCATTCCTCTGCACATATTTCTCTATCACTCATCTTAATGTCATCCACAAACTTTGACACAATGCATGTGGTTGCCAACTTGAAATTATCTAAGTAATTTATAAACAATTGTGGCCCCAGCACTGATCCTTGTGGCACACACTAACCAAGGCGCGCCAACCAGAAAAGCACTTATTTAACATCACCCTTTGTTCCCTGTTAGTTAACCAATCCTTAATCCATGCTAGCACATTGCCTGTAAGACCGTGCACCTTTATTTTATGTAGCAGCCTTTTGTGTTGCACCGAGATGAATGCCTTTTGGAAATGTTCTGCCTTGCCTCCTTCGGAATAGATCTTATCAGGCCCTGGGGACGTATCTACTTTAAAATTTTTGAAGATACCCAACATCTCCTCTTTCTTAAAATGGACACACACTAGAATATCAATATACATCTGCCTCATCTTACCAGCATCCATGTTCTCCTCTTTGGTGAATAACAATGTGAAGTATTTGTTAATGTCCTCATGCACTTCATCTGCCTCCATGCATAAACTCCCTCCTTTGTCCTTGAGTGGACCTATTCTTTGGCTAGCGACTCTCTTCCTCCTAGTCTATGTACCAACTGCCTTCAGATGCTTCTTAATTCTACTTGCCAAGGATATTTCATGGCCCCTTTTAGCCCTTCCAATTAATTGTTTAAGCTCTTTCCTGCTTCCTAAATATTCCTTAAGGGCCTTGTCTGATTCCATTTACTGAACTTTGCGTATGCCTCCTTTATCTTTTTGTCTAAACTTTTAATATCTCTTGTCATCCCAGGTTCCTGAATTTTGGCATGCTTATTTTTCACCCTCACAGGAACATGCTGGCCCTGAACTCTTGTCAACTAGCCTTTAAAAAGCTCTCACATGCCACGTGTGAATATAGCCTCAAGCAGTTCCACCAATCTAATTTCTCCAGTTCCTGCTTAGTGCTGTCAGAATTTACATTCATACAATTTAGCACTTTGACCCAAGGACTAGTCTTATCTTTATCTATATCTATCTTAGAACTAACAATTATTATCACTGATTCCAAAATGCTCTCTCTCCAAAACTTTGATCCTTTGACCAGCCTCATTTCCCAAACAAGATCTAGTATGGTCCCTTCCCTAAATGGATTTTCTAATTTTTTTTTTCAGGAGACTGTCCTAGTTGCACCCATCTAATTCTGCCCCATTTAAACCCCTGCCAATAAGGGAGTATCCATTCAATATTAGGGAAGACAAAATCACACCCGGCAACAATCCTGTTGTTTTTATGTCATTCCATGATCTGCCTATATGTCTGTTCCTCTATCTCCTGCTAGCTGTTGGGAGTCATGTGGTCTAACTCCATCATAGTGATTGCACCTTTCTTATTCCTAATTTCCCCCCATAATGCCTCACTGGATAAGACCTCCATGATGTCTTCTCTTAGTACAGCTGCAACATTCTTCTTAATCAGTAATGTAATTCCCCTACCTCATTTGCATCCCCTTCCATCACATCTGAAACATCTAAACTGTGAAACTTTGAGCTGCCAGGCACTTGTTTTTCTCAACCAAGTTTCTGAAAAGAATTTTTTCCGTAAAGAAAATAGTTCTGTAAAGAACTACGTTGTAGTTCCACCCACTAATCCAGGCTCTAAGCATATCTGTAACCTTTTTGACTCCTTGCATTAAAATAAATGCATTTCAGGCTGCTCACCCCACTATGTTCTATAACCTGGTCCTACCTATTCTTCCTGTCAGATTTACTTGACTTGACGTCTAGCCTCTCCTCAATCACTCTACATGCTGTCTTGGTGTTTGATTTGCAAACTGCTACCACACTAGTTTAAACCCTCCAAAATGACACTAACAAACATCCCTGCAAGGATGTTGGTGCACTTCCAGTTTAGGCACAACCCATCTTTCTTGTACAGGCCCCTCCTGTTCTGGAAGAGATCCAGATGATCCAGATAGCTACCTCTTTAGCTATACATTCAACAGTATTATCTTGTTATTTCTGGTCTCACTAGCACATGGCACAGTCCTGAGTTTACATCCCTACATTCTGCTTTTCTAAATTCCTCATCTCTCTTTATATCTATGTTATAGCACCAACGTGAACCACAACCTCTGGCTGCCGAGGGAATGTTCTGAGGCTGCTCAGAGATGTCCTTGACCCTGGCACCACGGAGACAATGTATTATCTTGGACTTCTGCTTGCAGCCACAGAAACACCTATTTGTGTCCCAATTATAGACTCCCCTATCACTACCACCTGCTTACACTCCAACACTTGCTGTTGTGCAACAGAGCTAACTGTGATTCCACTGATCTGACTACTGCTGTTACTTTCCACTTAGAGGCCATCAACCCCAATAGTATTCAAAATGGTATATCTGCTCGACAGGGGAATTGCCACAGGGGGCTCCTGCACTGCCTGTTTTCCTCTCTTGGTCATCAATAATCTATGAGCCTTTAGTGTGACCACACCCTTGAAACTCCTATATATAAAACTTTCTGCCTCCTGTATGCTCCTCAGTGAGACCAACAACTGCTCTAATCGATCCATGCGGTCTGAGAGAAGTTGCTGGTGGGCATTGTCCTGCAGACATTATTGTCAGAGACGTTTGACTTCTACCTGATCTGCACATCACACAAGAGGAGCATACCACTCTTCTAACTGCCATTACTACCATCCAATAACTATTGGATTAAAAGTAAAGCAAAGACTTTATCTTACCATTTCTTAATAGAACTTGCCCTCCTCAGCAAAGCCCAATGCTCCCAAAGTCTGCACTTTGACCTCAACAGCAGCACTTTGATTTCTGAGTCCCTCTCCAAAATTGCCATCCCCACTACAGCTTGCCTGCCCTTTTTCTGCTGCCAGCTGGAAAGAACAACTCTCCCAAATCCTCCTCCGTCACTTCTCACTTTAGCCCTCTCATAGTGAATGGGAGGATTTCCACCTTTTGTGGCAAAAAATTTGTATTCTCAGGTTCTCATGGTTTGTCTGAATGAATCCCATGTTTCATGAATTTAATGATTTCAACTTTAATCATGGTTTAACTGAATGATTCTACTTTTCACAGTAAAAATAAATTATTTCTGCATTTGTTACAGCTCTTCCGTAGACTTGAATAAAATCTCCTAAATCTTCTGTTCCCGTAAAATCTTAGGCCCATAGCCTGCTCAACGTTATTGTTTTACATACAGCCATTGTAATATGTCTAGGCCTATGTCATTGGTTTGATGGCTCTTTCACAGCCCTTTACCTCCATTCTGCAATGGTGCCTCATGTGCCCAATTGCTATGGTTGTAGTGCTCAGTCTGAGCTGTAAGTAATTTTTAATTTCTTGCTTTTTCATGCTAGATTACTTTGCACCTTAAAGTATGCCTTGGCCCACCAGAGAGTTTGAAATTTATTAACAGAGCTCTGATGTCTGCTTTCTCACGATTGAACTCATTCGGGACCATTCTCAGAGATCACCATCTCACACTGCAGCCTGCATTTGCTTTGGAGTTACTAATTGTCCTTCTCCAAGGACTTGTTAACTCTCTTGGTGCAACGAGTTTCTTACTAGGTGTTCTTATCATAATTTGCAAAATCCTTCCTGACTGAGAATTTCCGTGATGATTTCTTCTGTAGGGTCCCTAAACATTCAGCTCTTCTCTGCTACTGAGTGCGCGATATGAGAAAGCATTTTATTGCTGATTCTGAAGATCTAACACTACTGCTGACTGTATTTTGTGTGAGCAGTTGAATCAAATTTTCACCACTGCCGAGCACGCTGTGTCGAAATGCCAGCTCAGAATACTGTGTGAGCTGCAGCTGCTCAGGATGAAAGTTGCAACCACCATCTTCTTCCAGTTGGATAACTACAAGCAACTACAAGTCTGTAGCAAGGTTGAGACAGAGGTATCCAGTGGTCTGCTGCAAGCCAATAAAGTAAATGGCTTGAGACGCCTTGGGTGTTTTCTTTTAAGTTGGAACAATAGATGCAGCCTGAGTGGTTTGGGTCAAGCTTAAACGAACCTGGATTTCTAGTTTAGTTTTCAGTAGCAACTGCCGGAATCTTGAAGCTGGTTGTGGAAGCTTTTATTCCTCTCTCTGTTACAGCCAAAAGCTTGGGTTCTCTTCCTGCTGCTTGAATTACATGTGCGATAATTTATTTTACTGACTGTGCCTTTGCCAAATTTGTGCTTATGGGATGTTACTATATTGAAACAATTAATGAGTAGCTTATTATTTTGTTAAATATTTTGATAGAGTTACAGTTAAGCTAATTATTTTGTTTTATTTTTATTTTGCCTGCATTTTAACTGTAGTATATGAATAAAGTGTATTTTTCTTCAGGCCTGGTACTTTAACAAATTGAACTGCATCTGGAATGCAATGCCTGGCACTTGCCTTTAAAATAAGAAAAACTTAGAGGCTGGGTTATCACCCTGATGTTTTGAAGATGTTTGGTTTGGTCCTTAACAACAAGATCTAGTTTATGGCATGTTAGCAACTAGTCACAGCTAACATTGATATGATATTGATCTGGTAGAAATTGTTAGAGACATTGAGGAGGACCAGTTGTTAGATCATGCTCCTTCAAGACCCTAATCTCTTTACCACAAGTCCAGAAGACACTGTCATAGTGAATGGTGTTTATTGGAGCTAGTCAATATTAACTTATTAAAGCCCATATGCAATGAAGAGGACTCAGATGTAAGGTCAGAGGATTGCTGGTTGATGAATGAGGAAGAATGTGATTGGGGGTGAGTTCTGGCTTGGGAGGAGGATAGAGGAAGACACATAACCTTGAGAAACTGCCTTGAATGAGCCCAGAGGACTTTAGAGATTGCCATCCCCACTACATTTGCTCAACTCCAGCTTAAGATGCCAGGCTTCTTCTTGTACGAAATACTGGCAAGAGTGGAGTGAGGCCTGTGTTTGTTTATTAATAATATACTTAAGGACATCTATGGACCTATAGGTGGCCAGTCCATCTGACAGCTCCCTAGCACCACGCAAAATTTCAGACAGATCAGAATGTTCAGGTAGACAGCAGGATGATCACCCACTGAATTTTAAAGACTAACTGTGTCTTCAGACCACAAGTAAGAGGATGTAAACTCCAGCCCTGATATGTTTTGAATCATGTGTTGGAATTGCTGGACAAATTCTTGAATGCTTCCAGAAATATGACAATTTCAAAGCTGAGTGCTGGAGTTCTTGATTGCTAAACCAACCAGCTGTGGAAGAGGTAATCTTTCTTGTTAGGAATTTACTTCAGCACCTTATTCAGCAATTCTCCCTGCTCCTATGCTCTGTGAATCAGACATTGTACAGTCCTCAATCTGCTGAGCTGTATCTACACAGATGAAAGGACCTGGAGTGGTGATGCTAACTTGTGATGTTGTGCTAATGCTATATCAGCTCTTCCTCTGAACAGCACATTATGCAGCATTTTCTTAAGAACGCACATTAAATGTTTTATGACATGAATGGTGTGTTTTCCCTGAATCTAACACTCATATCATGTTATCAAATGCCCTCTACTGACAGATATTTGCTTCCTTTTAAACAATGCTTAGTCCTGCAGTAAAAATACTAGCATGGATTTGTCAACATTGGCTTTATACTTGGGAGAAAAGACTAGAAATATAACCTTATGTGCATCATGTTGTGAAAGTTATCTATAGCAAAGCATGAGTAAAGTTAAGAAATTATGATTTGATAGTGCTGAATGAATTGCTCATGTGGAGGACCAACACAGACACATAGGGCTTAATGGTCTCCTTCTGCGCTGTAAATATTCTGTGTTTCAATGATAAATTGGCGACAGAATCTTGAGGTAGGAAAATATTATGGAAATTAATTTAACTTGTTTATTTTGCAAGTTTTCACTTTTGCAAAATTATCCCATACACTTTCCTCTTGTTTCAAGAATATTAAGTCTATCTAAGTTCATCGAAAAAGTAGAAATTACTAATGAAATGGTCATTAAAAAAAAAGAATTACTAGAGTGTGGAGGGTCATAATGCAAAGACCACCTGAACAAATCAAAGAAGCAAGCGAGAGTTGAAGTAGACAAGGTGGCTAAAGTTTAATTTAAGAGATGTATCAGGAGATCGGAAAATAGCTAATTATGAAAACAATCAAAAGATTATGAATTCGACAGCTGCTGTGTAATTCCAGAGCAATATCATTTTTTAACATACCTCATAATATTATTAAGATCGTTTGATAATGGATTATGCGTAGCTAATTTCAACGCTAAGGTAATTATATATTTTGACTATCAAAAGGTAAAGTACCTTATTAGCAACCTTAAAATGATCAGAAATGGAAGAGAAAAGCACATATAAATTGACTACAAATAAGCTAATTTATAGGAAACAAAGGTTTATCATCAATTATAATGGTTTTAATAGTGTTTTTCTTGTTTATAATATTGAGTATATTGGAATCACAACAATGCTCCAAATTCAATCCTAACTTCCCATGAATCATGTAAGAATGTGACTGTGGGTTCACAGATTAGGCTGATACCTGGTTACTTGGTCCCCATGTCATCCTTAACTAAATTTTCAGTATCCTGATTGGGAGAAAGGTCAGACAGCACGAGGTGGGAAGTGACCTAATGATGAATAATTTGGTGTTTTGTACACAAAGTACCTCACAGTGTACTCTCCTAGTGTGCTGACATAGGATCAACCTGTTTTCAGGCCTAGATTGTCACCTCAACACTTGCTGATCGAAAATATTTGAATTTGACTTTGTTCTAAAGGGACTTCGTTGACAAGAATGAAGCGTCTTTGTGAAGATAGTAAAGCACCCTCCACATTGGCAGCTTACACTGAACTTTTATAGATAGCCTTCTTTGGCAGCCGTGCATTGAAATACATCCTCTATGAATCGACAACCAGTATTATTATTAAACATTCTACAACAAGAAAGATGACATTCAACCCTGGCTAACAGGAAAAGGATAATATTGGATCCAAAAAGAAGCTGTGCACCCATAGGAGCTTTTGCAGTCCACTTTTATGAGTCTTCGCTATTTACACCTGAATTTTAGTTTTCCCCTTTTAATCAATCCTTTGGATTTACTTTGCCAAATTCTAACCTGCTCCTAATTCTTAGACTATTTTTTCTTTAATTTTAAGTTTATCAAAAGTCCGAAAACAAAAGTAAATTCAGTTGTTGACACCCACAGTGAGATCAAGTTTTAAAATATCATGAGAAAATAGAAATGAGGTGAAATTCAACGTTTAGTAAGAACGTAAAAGTTAAAGCACAAGAGGTGCAATAAAAGAGAAGTACTGTTATTCTATAATTTTAAGAATTTTCAGAAACAAATTTAGGAATTGCTGGAAAATTTCAGCAGGTCTGGCAGCATTGATGGAGAGAAATCAGAGTTAACATTTTGAGTCGAATGGTGGGTCGCTTGACCCAAAACATTAACTCTGATTTCTGTCCACAGATGCGGACAGACTTGCTGAGCTTTTCCAGTACTTTTGATTTTTGTGCCTGATTTACAGCATCTGCAGTTCTTTAAGAATTTTCAGATCAGATAATGGGATAAATCTGGAAAGAATAGTACAATTTGGCAGATTCAGATTCAGGGTAATGTGACAGGAAAGTGTGTGGTAGAGACACATAAAACTTCTGCGAAATTGGTCACTACAATGGAAAGTTGGTAAGCAATGCACTCAGTCCATCGAGTTCATCTTTATTTTTAATAATGGAATCCCAAAGGACATCAAAATACAGGTTCACTAGGTTTTTACATGCAATTCAACCAACTATATACTCACTTGCTCTTTTAGTCAGCAGCTAGCCTAACATCCTTTGGCATTGCTTTTCCTCAGTTAAGTGGCTGCTAATCCACTTGAGAAGTATAAATCTGTCATAACAGAGGTGATTTAGGATTGAGCAACTCTCCAGTATTAGCGATTATCACAAAAAGGGAGGGAATTTTCACAAGTGGGAAGCAAAATACTTCATTTGCAAACATTGCAGCGTTAATGCAGTCAGAAAATGGGGTTATTAACGCACTGATACACAGAATTAGAATAATACCCATAAATCTCTATGCATTATATCAAGGTATGCTCTGCTGTTTGAAATCAAGAATAAATTAAACAAAATTATTGATTTAATGTAGCAACAGCTTCAACATATTGTGTAATGTTCATTTGTAGCACAGCCAATAAACTGAGCCTTGTTGATTGGCTGCTTGTTATATGCATGCTGATTTTCCTTTCTGTTAAATTTAATGCAATTAGAAATCAGGAATGACACTTAATGGTGTCCAATCCGCATTCGTCACTTTATTAATCTCACCAAAAGTAAAAGTCAGCTCTAACACGCATTGAATTAATTCAGTGCAATGAAACCCATAAAATTACAAACTTTATGTAAATTCTTGGTGATGTCCTCATTCCTAACTGTACTTTTATTGGTTGATACTATAGTTTAAAAAGTCTAATTGTATAGTATTGGTGATTAACCTAGCTTGTATTCTCTTTGGCCTAATAAAATGAACTCAAAACGACTGTGGTTGCTTGCAATATTTTTAAATAAAATACCTGCAATTAAAAGAAGTATTCAAATAGCTTTTATACTCTTGAAAAGAAGAATATATTTTTAAAAGGATTTCTCTACTACAGATTTTCTGGCTTATTATCAATTCAATGACAAAGCAATAAATAACAATACATGCAATGCATAAAGGGATTTTTTTGCTCAATGTTCCATAATTGTGTGGTTATGTATCAAGTTCAGATAATTCTGAATGTAGGAAATATTGAATAATTTGTGCCCTTTCTAAAATATTCAATGTATCTGCTTCTTCTTTAGTAATTGGTCCACTTGAAAGCACTTGCCTTATATATAATGAAAAACTGCTACTTAGTACATTTCACACTGTGCTAGAGATTTCCTGTCAAACAAATAAAAGATTGATCCTGAGATGCTATTTTTTTGCACATGCTGCTTACTTTATGAGCTTGATTTCTTTTCTCATTTATTTTTTACTATCAGTTTTCTTTCTCCCAGCCTCTTCCCTTTATGACATAAGAATTACTTTCGACTGAAGTTCTACAGGCTTCCAAGTCTCTGAAGTGGTTCATGTAAGCACTAATACTTCATGTATAACCCTCGACAGTTATTCAATTTGGCTGCTCAACTTGAGTTAAAGGTGCCCTTGTCTGATTACTATGTACAAACATTTCCAGGAAGAGTCTTTAGATAGTGATCATGAAGAAGATGTGGCCAATAGTTGTCTTTTTTACCAAGGAATCTGATGAAATTTGCAGAAATACAATTTTTATTACAGTCACCTATAAATCTGCGCTGTTTAAATATTGAGCATGAGATATTTCTAGCCTCCGTGGTTTGAAACTCATTATGCCACATTAACATTTCTCAAGTGAAATAGTCTAAAAATCTTTACATTTTTCCAGCTGATGTCTTATAGCATTATTCAGAATCTATTCATTAGTATCTATCCACCAGCCCTATAGGATTTCAACTCTGTTCTGTTCCGCTGCAAGTCTTTCTTTGCTAGTTAGGGAATCATAGAGGCAGGCTTTTCTCAAGCCTCTAACTGTATTACATCTAATATGACTGTTCGATAATGTACACAACCTGAACTGCACGACTTATCTAACTTTTTCTCTTCCAAAATGACAATTCTTTTTAGTGCCCAAAGAGTAAGCACAAAACTTCCACATTGTGGTACGTTGTATTGATAAGCATGTGCCTTTTTTTCTCCCAGTGTTACAGTAATCATGATGATTCACCACTATAGATATACATGGTAGTACAATGGAGCGCTGTTACAGTACTAGGCTACCTTCAGCAAAGTACCAACTTTACTACCAAATATTTGGCTTAAATCTTGATAAAGAGAAACTATAATTCTGTTATTTTCAGCATTAATTTCAAACAACATCCTTCATTATTTTTTGTCTTTTCCTGTGAAGGAATCTGTATAGAACTATCTGTGCGTGGTTCATGCTCTTTGATTGAAAGGGTTCGCTCCTTTGTGCAGCAACAAAAGAACCCATTTTGAAAGATCCACAAGAAAAGTCACCGGGTAGAATCAGTTTTTGTACACTGACAGGAAGCCAGCTAGTCTTGTATTTGATGATGTAAACTACATTCAATTGAAATTTTCACAAAGCTAAACAAAACAAAATAAAACATGCATTACAATCTTGAAACTCCGTCAGATGACTAGGAAAAATGCAGAAATCACAAGCTGTCATAGCTTGGTAGATGAGAGACAGACAGTGTTTGGAAAGTAGAAGTCATATAAGTATATGTAGAAATAAGGGTTGGATCTGTGTAGAAAATAATCATGATACAAAAACTCTTGAGCTCACAAGGGGACTGAACTTAATTTAAATTAAGAAACTACCCTCATAGTTAAGAAATTAACTGTGCAGCCTTGAGAAACACTATGAATATCAAGAACATACATTGGAATTTTAGATGTCCTGGATTTGCCCCAGCTTTTCTAACAGTTATGGTTTCACTATTAAAAGTCAGTGATGCTAATGCTCTACTCAACTGTGAATTCTCCAGCAAGTCTCAAGATTATAGCAGCGGGACCATATGTTGGTGCTGGCCCCAATGGTTGTAAATTCCATCCACTGATCCAATTTTCCCAGACCTAGCCAATTAGCAATCTATCTAATTAGGAATGGCAGATAGACAGGGGGGCCAATTGGATTGCCTGCAGTTGTGGTGGCCAATTGGTAGATGTTGACACTGCCAATGTAGACTGACACTTTGCTTCTCTCTGATTCTTCCAAACTGTTCAAAAGCAGGCATAGCTACTAAGTCATCATTGTCGGGCCAATGGTATCTGCACAGGATGACCTGTGGTCATGGTTGTGGCCTAGTGATCCTTGTCACTCCAAGAGGGTATGCTTTTGAAAATTGATAACATTTCACCTGTTGTGAGGAGGTTACTTCTAAAGTGCTGGTGGACTTCATGTGCAGCGGATGTCCGTTCTGAAAGAAGGAATATTCATTTCAATGGCACCTAACTGGGCCTTTGGGTTGAAAAAGTAGTTTTCCACCTCTTCAGTGAGCTGATTGCTAATGTTCATAGGATCCTTACAGTGTGGAAACAGGCCCTTCAGTCCAACAAGTCTACACTGACCCTCAGAGCATCCCACCCAGACCCATCTCCCTATAACCCACCTAATCTACACATTCCTCAACACTACAGGCAATTTTCCACAGCCAATCACCTCGACTGCACACCTGCAGGGAACCAGAGCAAAGCCATGCAGACGTGGGGAAAATGTGCAAACCCCACACAGACAGTTGTCCAAGGGTGGAATCAAACCTGGATCCCTTGCGCTGTGAGGCAGCAGTGCTAACCATTGTGCTGCCCCAGCACAGTTATTCTGGCTATTCCCTGCTCAGCTGGGAAGTTCTTCTAGCGATGGGAATGTGTCAGGGAAATATCCTAACATGGCTCCTCCTATTTTCACAGCATCACCTTTGCTCAAATCCTGAGTGGACTGGTAGGGGAAAATTCAGCCCTTAAAATGAACCCTTTCATGCTTCCTGTTCTCAACTGCTCCAGCCATATCCATTGCACTAATTATATGGTTTGGATTTTGTTTTCTCTGATAGAAATACATTGGTTACACACAGACTATAGTGAATGGAATGAAAATCCCAAAGTTGAAAGACAGCGGATCCACTATATAATCAAAATTTGGGGATAGTTGTTAATTTGGAATGCCATCTCTGGAGAGAAAATCCTCAAAAATTTTGGACAAAGGGACAGCTGTGAATTTTATTTCTGACCACACTGCATGCACAATGTGAAAACCTGGAGGTATTTTTGCCCTATATTGTATTGTAAGGCACAGTGCATGAATATTGTAGTGAGTTGTGTTCATGCCCCGAGAAGGATTTCAGCATGTGCTAAAATTACACTAACAGATTTCAGGGTAAATCAATTACCAATGAAAAGGGCATTTCTTTTCTCCTATAAAATTTGAAATCAAAAATGAATAAACCTTGTCTGAAGCTGAGAAAGACACATGAGAGCCCTACGACAGTATGAAGTTAGTTATGTCAACCATTACCAGAATGGCTCCATGGCAACATGTTGAAGGAGCAGACCATTTTGTTTGAAATGTTAACGACTCCCATCCCTATAGTTTGGCAGTTAGTGACTTTCTGCATGGATGGGTGAATGTTCCATCTCACTACCTTTTTAACAGTGGAGCAATACCCAGTTTCTAATCCTCTCATATCTCCTTATCTTCTTTACATGTCATTGAGGCAACAAAACATATTAAATAAACATTATCTTACATCCTGTAAAAATTGCATATCCTGGATCCTGGAAACACCCCTGCCTGTTTATTGACACCCGAACCACTGAATTATACATTGTCATCCTGTCTATAATATATGCAGTGATGTTTTAGGCTGCAAATGGATTTGGAGACTATGCTGAAAGTGGTGAACATAACCTATCCACCAACACACTGAGTTTGCTTACTGACACAAGTCTATTAAAACATGTGCTTGAACCTGTAGCATTAGATGTTGTATATTTTGTTCCTATGACTATATTGTGATGGACCTGGTTTCTGTATGTCCAAGAGATTTTATTCAAAGTGGTTCAAGATGCCTTCTCCATTCTTCTTGTGCTAGCTTCTGGCTCCTTCTACAGTTTCTTCAGATTTTTGTTTCAGAGTCCCAACTCAAGCTTAAATAATCAAGCACACTGAAAATCAGTAGCAAACACTTGCATGATCAAACACAGAACTATTAAACCAAGTTAACATGAAGCCATTCCATTAACATCTTATCTTCTTCAATGAATCTTAAGTGATTTGGATCCTCGACACCAAAATTAAAGTAATGCAAGAAATTTGAAGAGGAATTAACAATTATAAATGACAGTATTAACACAATGATTAAAAATGCAATAAATTTATACACCATTTAAAAATTCTTGTCCTTGTATTGAGAGCCATGGAATCTAAGTCAAGATGACGAGATTGTACATCCCTTTGGAATCCCACCTTAAACTGTCAAAATCAATGTTAAAACTTTTTTGATCAATACAAGCTACATCTGTTCAATTATAGTATTGATCTGTTGAAGAATAGATCCTTTTTTTATTTTTTCATGCCTTGTATGGTGTATGCTTTTCTCTTCACTTGTTTGTAACACACTCTCAGCTCCAATGTCAATGATTAATATAAGCAGAGATAAGAGAAGGTGGTTCCAGATAAGAGAAGGTGGTTCCATTCGCTTAATGACGTGTGATTCTGGAAATAAAAGGCCTTTCCTTGGAGGATGTGAAACTTGTCAGCAGTTGTTATCCCTAAAGCTAACCTTTCCCCAGTACCACCCAAACTTGCTAGCTCTGCCACTGGCCATATTTCATAATCCTGATAATGGGACCTGACTAAACTTGGCACCTTAGATGGCCCTTCTACCCCATTCAATGGTGTTTGGTATTGGATAATTTGTAAAGCCATGTGCTCTGGTAATCAAGATACAGAATTTCATGGGCAATGAACTCGCAATTTTATACTATACCACCCACAACCTGTTGGGTTCTACCTTAATATGTTGGATCTTCTCCAAGGCATTTGTTATAGTCATAGTTGCTCAGTATGTACCCAATACCATTAAAGAACAGATATCACACTAAGACTTCAACATGAAATACATAAACAGGAACAGAGAAGCCAAAATGAATATAAGCCCTGAGAGAATTGAGGCTGGAGAAATAATAATGGGGAACCATGAAATGGCAGAGGAATTGAATAAATACTGTGTATCAGTGTTCGTTGAAAAAAAACTGAATAACGTTTCAAAACAATCAAGGGGAAAAGGACAGGAAATAAAAGCAATAAATATCACTAGAGAAAAGTTTTAGGGAAACTAATGAGCCTAAAGAGTAATAAGTACCTTGGACCTGATAAGGTGCATCTGAGGGTAGTAAAAGGAATAGCTACAGAGATGGTGAATGCACTAGTAGTAATTTTCCAGATGGCAGAAAAGCCCCTAAGGATTTGAAAACTGACAATGTAATGCCTTTATTTAAAAAGGGGAGAGACAAAAAAAGTAACTACTGGCCAGTTAACTTAATATCTATTATTGAGAAAATATTAGTTATTATAAATGATGTGATAGCAGATCATATAGAAATGCATAATATGATGAAACACAATTGACAGGCTTCATGCCTGGAAAATTTACTAGTATTCTCTGAGGAGGTAACAAATAGGATAGATAAAGGGGAAGCAGTGAACACAATATATTTGGATTTTTAGAAGACCACTCAGAAGACTTAGGATAAAGTATTCATTTTCAAGTGGCGACCTCTGATTAGTGGTGTGCCAAGGAGTCAGTGTTGTGACAACAATTATTTAAAACATATATTAATAGCTTAGATTAGGAAAGAGATTGTACTATAGACAAGTTTTCAGATGACACTGAAATAGATGGCAAGGCAAGTAATGAGAATGACATAAAGAGACTGCAGAAGGCTATCAATACGTTAAGTGAGTGGCCAAGACTTGGTAGAACAAATATAAGTGAAGAAATATGAGGTTACACACTTTGGCTGTAAGAATAGAGCAACTGAATATTATTTAAGTAGAGAAAGGCTACTGAAAGAAACACACAGAGGAATTTGGGAGCCCTCATCCACGAATCACAAAAAAGTTACTTCCCAAGTTCAGCAGGCAATAGGAAAGGAAAATGGAAAGTTGGCCTTTCTTTCAAAGGGAATGGAATATAAAACTAACAAAACATTGCTTAAATTGTACACAGCACTAGTGAGACCAAAACTGGAATACTGCAAACAGCTTTGGGCCACTTGTCTAAGGCATGATATACTGGGATTTGAGGCAGTCCAGTGAAGGTTCACATCATCATGGAGGGACTGTCTAATGAGAAGACGTTAAATAAATTGGGCCTGTATTCATTGGAATACGAAAGAATGAGAAGCAATCTCGTTGAAACCTAAAAGATTTTTAGAAGACTTGACCAGATAGATGTGGAAAGTTTGTTTCCCCTTGTGGGAGTGCCTAAAACTAGAGGGCATAATCTCAGAAATAGTGTCACGCGTTGAAGACAAAAATGAGGAGTAATTTCTTCTTTTAGTGGATCATGAATCTGGGAAGATCTTTACCACAGAAGATTGATGCTGAGTATATTGAAGATTTAGATAGTCAGATTTTTTTTATCAATAGGGGAATCAAAAGTTATAGGGGCAAAGCAGGAAAGTGGAGTTGAGGATCATCAGATCAGCCATGATCACACTGAATAGCAGAGCAAACAAATGAGCTGAATAGCTTACTTTTGTTCCCTTTGTCTGACGGTCTTATGAAGCTATAATGTTATTGGGTACTTCGAAAATTTTAACACATGCAGCAAAGAAAGATGTCATAATGGTTTTGATTTTGTGAAGTGGTAGAGAAACCTGGTCAACAGCTGCCAGGTTTAACTGTACACAGCAAAACACAGAAAACTAGTATGTAGGTAAAATGGAAGGCAAATGGAAGTTTGTTAAAGGCACTAGAGCATAGGGAAATGTTGCTGCAACAACGCATTAGTGAGATTGCACCTCGAGGTTTGCTTCCAATTTTGGTTCTCTTACTTGAGGAGCGATGTGGTTATATTGGACGCAGTTCAAAGGATGCCCACTAGATTGATTCAAGAAATGAGATTTCTTTTTCTGAAGAGAGATTAAATGTTTTAGACCTATACTGCCTAGAGTTTAGAAGCACAAGCAGAGATCTAATTGAGGTATATAAAATGTGAAAGGGGATTGATAAAGTAGATGTAGTGAGGTGTGGAACAATCTAGAACAAGAGGTCATAGTTTCAGAATAAGGAGTAGCAGTTTTAAAAAGAGGTAAGAAGATGTTATCTCTATTGAAAGGTAGTGAATCTTTGGAATTCACTACCCAGAGCACAGAGTATGCTTGGACCTAGAATAAATTAGTAATGTGTTGAAGGGTTTTGGAGATGGGGCAGGAAAGTGGAGTTGAGGCTAAGATGAGATCAGTCATGATCATATCAAGTGGCAGAGCGGGATCGAGGAAGTGAATTGCCTTTTCCTGCTCTTAGTTCTAAAGTTCTTAAATAGGTTAGGAAAGTACTCCCTCTAAATGCACTGCTCCATTTGAAACTGAGCTACCAGCATATCCACTGAGAGTTTGAGCAATGAAACACATGCAGTGATACGAAGCTGGTGTTTTTACATGACGAATACCCATTAAACACACCGAAAAAATAATTAGGTCATCTTAATTGAAAGAACAAAGTTGTTAACAGCATGCTTTGTTTTAATTTGTGCAAATCAATTTCTCTGGTACTGTATCTTAAGAGCCTTATTTCTTTAGGTTTTAACTATTATTGAAGATTTTAAAATGTAAAAAAATAGTTTTTTTTGTCTTTTTAGATTATTCTATCTCTCCTCTCAAAATAAATGTTTCTGTTTTACGTGCCATCTGTTTTTCATGTGTTATTTTATCTTGAATATTCTAACTTACAATTCCTGTTTCAAACACTGCAGGGGCTAAATTGGATAGTCCCCTGAAATGGTGACAGAGATTGTGATGCACAATGTGCGACTAACCTGTGCCCATTGATCGAAATGCAGGAAGGGCACCGTTTTATGCTGCCTGCTGGTTATAATGATCACTGAAAGCAGAAAATGCTACCCGTGATGTTTATTGGTTGCACATATCAGTAGGGAGCTTAAAATTGCAACTGCCTGGAACAATTTAAAGTTAGCCTGTACTGCTTAAAGGGGAGGTGTATTGCAGCTGAGGAGGGTGCTCGGAAATTTGTGAGAAACAGAAAAAAACTGAGAAACAATTGCTCAAACTATCGCATTTCCCCTCTCATCTGCTAACAATCTGTACTAATTAAGCCTGAGGACTAACATGCTCTACATTATCCCACCCTCAAGCTCTTAGCACTAATGCAAGCCTCACCCATACACATGACAACATGTACAATCTGTCAACTATTTAATTATTGCAACCAGACCATCCAAACAAATTGCACTCACTAGTAAGTCTTTCTCCGTCTAGCAGGACAAATGGTACACAACTAGATACAGCAAGAACTAACAGTGTGGGGCAGGTGCACTTGCATAACGCCGTTGTACAGAGAAAACTGCGCTTGTCATTATCAGAAAAGCCATTACTGAGGCAGTGGCCGGCAGTGGAGCTGAAATCATTCAGTCTGATAATATTCTCATACCTCTTCCTTCTTGCAATTTCTCCATAGTCACAAGCCCTTCTGATTCCCTAGTTGCAGATGTTGTGAGCAGGCACTTATTCAGCTCACTTACACCCCCTCACCAATTTAACCTTATGTTTTAGTTGATTTCCTTTCAGATAGTCAAGAAAGACAACTATGGAAACTGATGGACTGAGACTAAGAAGAGAGTTATAATGCAGCCACATCGCCATTCATTGATGTCTTGTTGCCACCATTTCAGAAACATCTCCAAATTGAAATAGAGGTGGTATCAGCATTTAGTGAGAGACTGGATGCAATTAGGCTGCAGTCAATACAGGAAGAAAGATAAGTGCAAGTGACACCTCATTAGACAGTAATGTTGCACATGCAAGTCGGTGCAGAAAACTGATATCAGCACTTTGATGGAGCAGCCTGCAGAAGAATACTTTGGTGCAAGAGCAACAGAATGCTTTGAACGGTCGGAGATCTGGTAAAAGGTTTGAGATCAATATCAAACAAATGGAAGAGTCAAACATCAGCTCGTTGGAAGGCTTGGAACAGAGCTTAGATTGTGCTATTTACCACACAAGCAGTTGTCAACCTTGTTTTCATTATTGTGGTCCGAAAACAGAAGTGTTACCCTTGAACAACCAAAGCAAATATGATCTGCTGTTGAAAGACATTGCTTGTTCCTCCTTATTCTAGCATTTATGTTGCTCTGAATGACCTCTGTTCACCAAGCAGCACTTAGGCACAGGAAACAAGTTCTGCATGGGGTTATGCCTTGAGGCTCAAGTAGAATGTGTGAAAGCAGATTTGGCATAATCATACTTTCACCCTCAACTGCTTCAGCCTCAAACTTGGTGAGTGCCTCAGTCAGATTTTATCCAGAAATGATTAGAATCATCACCCTCATCAAGATGAGGGCATACATTAGAGCACATATCCAATCAGTTCCCTCCACTGTCTTCAGTTATACTCTAACTTGTCTCAGGGAGCATCTCGTTAAGTATGATGTCATATGTTTGAGTGATGTGGACATCATGGTTGAATAGCTGCCCGAGTCCTCTGTGAGATGTGGGTGTGATGTTTATAGGACACTAAGTACCTAAAGGTGAGGTTAAAGAGTGTTGTATGTATGGCAATTGATACAGATTATTGGTCACTGAGCAATATGTGGGGCTAGCTGGCTGACAATAAGGATAATGCATTTGAAGATACATTTACTGACGTTTATTTGCGTCTTTAAATGTCTTTTGGCTCTATATCACCAGAGGTTTTATTCTGGATTGACTGTGACAGCAATTTATTCCCAGTGTCTTTTTGATGTCTGTCTGGATTATCTCCTGATCCTTGTAAATATTGGATCTTGCTCCACCTGTCAACCTCGTGCATTGAGTCCTAGTACTACAGCTGAGAACATTGCAGTTCACTCTGCCATGTTACCCTATCAGCAAGCTGTCTTCCTGCTTGTAGTGTCCCTGCCAACTGTTACAGCACCTGCTCAAGTCACAATATACTTCTCTTTTATGAAGTGTAGGATACGACATCTGATTACTTCTCATAAAAACTATATCAGATGATATACTACCACTCAACAATGCAATTAGTAAAGGCTGCAGGTTACCATGATTTAGGTTAGCTGCCAGCATAAAAATTATGTGTGCCTGAATAATGCATGGTCAAATGTGTATCATTATCTCATGCTTGTTTTGGGCATTAGCCAACATTTCCCTCAATAAACAGTTTAATAGATAAAACATATTTGCTTTTGTTGTGTAATGTAATGGTTTTTAAAGAGTCACTATTCGAGCTCTGCTGTGTTCCACCCAGTCTGATAATGCTGCCATAATTTCGAGAGTCAAAATTCTTTTCTTTTAAATTTACTTCAATAAGTAGGGCTTGTATATATTGGAACAGCGCACCCTTAGAATCTTCTTTTATGGGAGAATTGTAAGCAGTTGTGTTGTTTGTTACTAGTTTAGTTAATTTGTTCACTGTTAGAGTTAGATAAATAAATTGTTACTTGTTGATTGTAAAGTGGGGGGTGTCAGGGATTTGTTTTATTTAACCACTAGAAACTGCTGAAAGGCAGGTTACTCCACTTTTCACATTCCTTTTACAGATTATAGGGTAAGGTGCTCCTCTTTGGGTATTTCAGGTTTTAGTTTTCACAGGGGCAGTCAACAATTGCTTTATAACACTATCTTTGCTTTTTCTGAAGCATATATTCTTATTCAGCTTTGAAAATTCTTTTTCTCAACAGTTAAAGAAGTAGAGAACTCTTGGCTGTGTGATTCATTTGCTCTACAGCCTCCAGTAGAGGAGGAGGTATCAATATCCCTAATAGTGTGGGATGAGCTGAACCCCAAGACCTGTGGCAGAAAGATAATTACATGAACAAAGAAGTCAAACCCATAGATGTCAAGGAACAAACAAAGCATAAAACGAATTTGGTTTTTCAATGAACTACAGATGCTGGGGAATCCAAGATAATAAGGTGTAGAGCTGGATGAACACATGCTGCTTGGCCTGCTGTGTTCATCCAGCTCTACACCTTGTTACCTTGGTTTTTCAATGAGCAGTTAAAAGAGCACGGATAGAAGACTTCATAAGAGGTCCAAGATTTATAAGTGGACCTAAAAAGATGACTAAAACTGCACAAATCTGTTACGTTGGTGTCTGAGATCTGTTTCTTCAGATGAAAGCATCTGTTGAGATTACCCATGTTGGCACTTGCGAATTGTTTCATACCACCAACAAAAAGGAAGTCACAGATTTTACGGGGCCTGTGGAAATATTTTCCATTCCTGCCATCACTGAAATCATGACTGATCTCATCGCCAGCAAAGCTTAACAGAACAACCAAGCCTTGAGAATAAGCATTTAAAAAAGCTCAGCTCATCGACCAATTTTAAAGCAAAGTGGTCTAGAAAGCAAACAGCCTGTTGAACACGTTGGTAAGACAAAACAGTCAGCAACAGAACTGAAATTAAGTGAACACTCGTCTTTCAGTTAAATGATTGAGAGTCTGAAAACACTTATTTCATGAGTCAAACTTCAACAAAGATGGGTGAGATATCCAAGATAACAAAGTGTGAAGCTGGATGAACACAGCAGGCCAAGCAGCATCTCAGGAGCACAAGAGGTGATGTTTCGGGCCTAGACACTTTTCTGATTCTCCAGCATCTGCAGCTCCCATTATCTCTGGGTGAGATGTCCAACATGGCCAACAACTTGAGGAAGACAGGATGCATTTGCAGGACATGGTTCAAAAGAAGAAACTATCTGATCTAACCATCCAAAATATTGTTAAAAAAAAGGGAACCTTCCCTAGTTATAAACAGATGACCTGATTTGGTAGTCTAGGGAGAAAAGAATCACTTGTTTCATCAGTGCATCTGCCTTCATCGGTCGAAGGTTAAAGGTTCTCTGATAAAGTAATGGCCAACATCATTATCTACAAATTACAAAGTAAGTCTGATACTGTGGTGTTATGTAACGATGTCGATGAAGGACATTCATGATATAAAGGGTTCTCCAGTGCAGATGTGATATAAACATCAAAATCAAGATCAATATTCCTCAAGCCAAAGGCCCACTCATTATCTCAGTCCGAGGGCAACATTCCATGCATCAGCACTGGGCATCATTACATAACAGCACAGTATCAGACTTACTTTGTAATTTTATAGTGGAATCAAGGGTTATGGGGATAAGGCAGGAACAGGATACTGATTGTGGATGATCAGCCTTGATCATAATGAATGATGGTGCTGGCTTGAAGGGCTGAATGGCCTATTCCTGCACCTATTATCTATTGTCTATTATCTAATTTGTATGCTGTTGAAAGTATTCTGATTCAGAAGCACTGTATCAAAATATATTGGAGTCTAACAATTCATCCAATCAGTGTGTTCCTTGTAGAAGCTGAACAAAATACATTGAATGATGAGCCATTTGCAAGTACTCAATGCGCCTATCACTAAAGCTGCTAAAATTAATTTACCTGAATAGGTTGTGATGCCCCCTCGCTCTTCTGCATTATCGTCTGTGCACGTTCTTAATGTACCAGCCCAGTGATTTTAGAATCTACCTATTCACCTCAAATCAGCTAATGCACATTATCAGCATTTTCTGTCATTTTATTTTGAAGCATTAGTTAGACTGCAGGACTCAAGGTTGATTTAGAAAATGGGAGCACAGGTGAGACTGCAAAAGACTGAAGTGTTCATCTTTGTGCACAGGCGTGAGAATAGGTATACTTAACAGCATTAAACATGTTTATTTGGACGTGTTTAGAAATGTGATCTGCTAACAGATGAAGGACAGTGAAATGACACTTTAATAGATCAATGGCATCTGAGGTGCTATTTTTGGAATAGTTTAAATTTTGTACCTTTACCTTCCACCGATTCGTCCACATAAACATTAAAAGGTACACGTGACCGATTTTTACTGGCAGGCATTAGCAAGATAGAAATAGCATCTGATGATGGAGCTATTAAAAAAAATCAGAAAGAAAAACAGTCTTCTGGTGCAATAAAGTTCCTAGCTAATTATAGACTTTGGACGATAGCTATCAAAGACAAGTCATTATAAGACGAGGGATTTATGGATCATGTCCGTGATGCTGCTCTCATTCAAAGGCACTTTGAGAACCTGTTTACAGAGCGTGGAATGGAACCTAAATGTGTTACTTAGTAGGAGTCAAAGGGTCAGAAAAAGAGAATATTAGCACCTATTTTGCTTGCAGACATCCCATTTCCATCTCCTTTGAATCAGCCAATGCAGGGCTCACTGTACACATGCTGATTGAAGAATACTTTAGTTACAGAAAGGTTAAAATCAATTTAAATGTATTTCATGATAAAGATCTAATACATTTTTGACATTTATCCATGGGTATATATTTTTAAGAAAGAATGGATCATGTGTTGATCATAAATACCAGGAATCTTTCTAAAGTTATAAACGCACCTCCAGAACGAATTCTTTAATTCTTAATAATTGAAAAATTTGATTGCGAACTTAGAGACAGGAGTTTTTTTTTTGTCAACTATTTCCGCTCCATTTTTGAATCTGTTTCAGACTGTTCCATTTCTCCTAATGTCAGTGATCTGGAAGAATCTCCCAACTTACATGGATTTCACCATAATGTTTCAGTTTTCCAGTGATTATGATTTATTTTCACTTGTACTCTACAATAAATAACACTATAAAATGCAATGGAGTGCAAGGTGGGAAAACATGCATTTCTGTTTGGATAACTAGATGTACAGCTGGATGAACACAGCAGGCCAGGCAGCCTCAGAGGAGCAGGAAAACTGATGTTTCGAGTTTGGACGCTTCTTCAGACTTGAAATATCAGCTTTCCTGCTCCTCTGATGCTGCCTGGCCTGCTGTGTTCACCCAGCTCTAAACCTTGTTATCTCAGATTCTGCAGCATCAACAGTTCCTATTTCTGTTTGGATATTGCGAGCAGGGAAGAAACCAGTTTCTGATCCAATTTCAGATGTAAACAATTAACAAATAATAATTAAGCCTCTTATCATCCGATCTTTGGATTGCCAAACAGCAGTCTAGATGCATTGACTCCATTTCAATTGCACGGGAACTCTTATCTTCCAAGGTGAAAATCTCCCTATTTCCCATAACATGCAAAAAAGTGTCTGACTCTAGTTCAGAGTCAGAGACTTTGAGTTGTTTTGACTTACCTACCTGGTTAGCTGCGTGGGGAATGTTAGACAGATTAAAACTATGTCTAGTTCCTTGAGACATTATATGACTACCTTAGCCCAGGACTCCCTCGTGAAATAAGCGAATCTCCTTATGACAATCCCCAAGCTCCTCCCTGACCATCCAACCTTGCCTTCCTTGCCACCAAAAACCTGGTTGTTAACCAATATGACCTAACTAGTCTCCATCAACAGACTCCCATTAACCCTCCAACTCCCCCAAGCACTCAAACTATTGACTGCCCTGACCTGCTTGGATTGCAGCACCTGACTCCCCCA
Organism: Stegostoma tigrinum; assembly: GCF_030684315.1. NCBI lineage: Eukaryota > Metazoa > Chordata > Chondrichthyes > Orectolobiformes > Stegostomatidae > Stegostoma > Stegostoma tigrinum. The sequence goes on from NC_081365.1 coordinate 52,637,915, forward strand.
TCTTAAAAACAGCTCCCAGCCTAACTTAACTGTTCTCACACAAACTCACCTACTCATCCAGCTGCCACATCATTCACCTGCCACCTGACACAGCTATCGACAACACTCATCTACTGTCATGACCACCTATCACTCTGCTACCTTATCAATCTGCTATACTGTTATTCTACCCACTTGCCACCTTAACCATCTGCTACCCTGCCCGATTACCTCACCTATACTCATTCACTAACGCGCTGAAAAACTGCTTAAATGTCTCAGTGTTATAGCAAGTGAACTTACCAGCGTGTAGCAGCTAGTGTCATGAAGGGTACACTGCGGAAACACTTCATTTGTGAAGAAGAGGAGAAGTCACAGCCAGAAATGTAGAGCTCAGTTGTGATGGGACAAGGTGTGGGTATTCAGTGGTGATTGTCACTTCCAAAAGTTTTGGGATGAAGCACCATTGATTCACACATGTACACTATAGGTGAAGGCTGCGTGAGGAGATAACTTGTGAGTGAAGAAATTTTCTGGTGTGGTCTTTTATTCAAAATATTTTGGTCAACCTTTCTTTTTAATCCATCCTTTCCACCCCTGTCATGATGGCCGATCAGAACCTATTGTTTCATGAACATATTTCATCTTTTAATTCTAAATGTACTTTTAAAAACAGGACCACTACAGACAAAGAGAAAAACTTCCGCAGATGTTCCATTATGAGTTATTTTTCTACTAGTAACTAAGAAACTCACTCATTTGTTAACTCAAGAGAGTCTAGTTGATTTTTCTCGTCTTAAAATGTAAATTAATTTGATCTGGGAACAAGGCATCCACGAGGAAGGGATCCTTTTCAAATTAACATTGCTATAGCTAACAGAAGGCATGGATGACTAAAGAAGGGGAGTCAGTTTATCTCTGCTCACCCCATAGCTTAACAATTTGGAGTCATAATAACTTGGGGAAGCTTTCTGTAACAACATATGGTCATAATAACACAAAATTACACATCTCAATTAGTTTTTTCATCTCTCCTTTCAAGGACAAGGAAATATCTGACAAAAACACGGGTAAACAAGCTGAAATCAATGCTTCTGCTGCCTAGTCACACCATATCTGGTGTGATAGGAACATGTAAACCCATTACACACATATATACAAAGACCGGCAAGAAATGCTGCAAAATATGCTTCCACATCCAATGCAGATTTTAATTGCTGATAAGAGGCAGAATACTCATCTCTTTACAATTATTTAAAAGTGAATGATTTAACAGCCGTCTGCCAAAGCTCCTCCTTAATATTGAGGAAATTATTTTCTTTGCTGGCTCCCCCTTTCTGTTTTTGGCCTTTTGTTGCTACTCATTAGTGGAGAACCATCAATTCTAGTACACTATCACATACAAGAGATTGGTGAGAATGCTGAACTTACCACAATATCAAGTGATTGAAGTAGTTAGCATTGATGCATGAGAGAGAATGATAAGGTAAGATAAAGTAAGATGGATTTAATCTTTTGTGGAATATAAACTGTGGCATTTTTTTTGGAACGAAGGGCCTGGCATTCCACAATCTGTAGTCCAGCAAGCAAACTTGGAAGCAATAAAATCAAACCCAATCCGAAGGAATAATTAAGCAATGGAAAAAATGAAATCCTAGAATACAAAAAGAAAATATGGTACTTTGTTAGAATCTGAAATAAAAACAGAAACTTCCAGAAATATTTAGCAGATTTGACTGAACTGTTAGGAGAAGAGCAGAGATACTGTTTCAGGTTGATGATCACTGATTGGAATGTTTGGTAGTTCCCAGCTGCTTCAAGAGAAAGCTTAATTTAGTCTATTATACATATGGCTGATTTAAATAGTCTCAAGGTGGCATCGGATGAAATCTGATCTTCATGGTTCCTGCCCAATATGTTAATAGTTTCAATAGATTTAGGATATATAATGTGCTGCTGTGCATTGAACACTATTTCCCTGTATGAAGCATTGTAGCGTAAGGTTTATGGAGTGCCTAATGAACAGAGATATCCGAAACAATGATGAGAGGAACCTTAGGCACTTGGAGCCAATCAACCAGTTGGGCACTAGTCTGTAATGACCCAAATCTGTGAATTGAGCTGAAACAATCTAAAATCAATGCCCATGGCCCCACAGCACGGATATAAAATGAAGGCTTAAGGAGCTAAACAATCTTCTCCCGGTTTACTGCTCCTATCTTTTGATGTTCCACTAGAACTAAGGGAAAGGATTCTGACTGCTTTCCTCCATTTCCCTGATGGTAACCTTGTGAAACAGCATTAAGTAAGATATGTAAGTGGGAATTGCGCTTGGGATTAGGCTGGACACATAGGTAGATATTTTGTTCTTGTGGTCTTCCCACTTTCCTATCATTATGCTCACTTGCCTCATCACCTTACAAAGTCATCTTCATTGTATCAGTTAGAAAGTGAACTCACTTTTCGCTCATTAAGCTAATACTCCATTGCTGTCAAACATCATTCCTCCTTCATCTCCAATATTTTGATAATAAATAAAGAATGTATTGAAAGATTTTTTTAAAAAACTTCTTCAGTGATTTTCTCCTCGGTTGCTTCCAGCAGTGCTCTGGAAGTGAATTTTCAAGTCATGTAGAATCCAGCACAATTCCTGCAAGCCTATTGAGGCTTTCTCCCCATGACCATTTGCATGAAACAGTGGGAAAGACACAGAGCAATGATTCTAGTTGGTCTGAAAGAAAGAAAGTCTTACTCTTGAATTTTCTGCCAAGTTATACGCAAATTCAGGCGCGATCAGGAAGAAAATTGCTTGCAAAATGTTCTGACTGATATTAGAAACGCGGACTAAAAGCTAGAAATGACTGGTATTTATTATAATGTCTGATCTCATTCTATAAATCAAATTCAAAGGATAAACTATTGGTCATGCTGCAACTATATTTACTCAACATTTTATTATTCTGAATTAAGTTACCGTTCATGTTAAAAAGGAGCTCAACTCATTTCTGTTTAATGCATTTTATTTTTATTTTAGATATTTACATCTGCATGTTTCTAAATGTCTATTCAGGTTACATGTTACAGTTGCTTACTCACTTAAATAGTTTCTCATACATCGCTTGGGTGAATTGAATTCATTTTATGTATCTTACTTTATTTGTCTGCAGGTAAAGATGGGATATAGAAACCAACAACTGTCAATGGCTTAAAATTTGCTTTGTGAATGAAAGGGGTAACCACAATCACTCATAGAAACGTAGAAGATAGGAGTAGGAGGAAGCCATTCAGCCCTTTGAGTCTGTTCCACCGTTCTTCACAATTATGGCTTATTGTCCAACTCAATAGCCTAATCCTGATTTTCTCCATAATCTTTGATCCCATTTTCCCCAAGCGCTATATCTCGTTTTCTCTTGAATACATTCAATGTTTTGGCATCAACTACTTCCTGTGGCTCACCACTTTTTGAGTGAAACCCCATAATGATCATTATGGCAGACAATATCTGTGCTGCCTACTTATTATATCATTTGCATTGATTGTAATCAAGTGTTCAGACATGTTATGGTACACCTCCAAAGTAACTGAGACTTCAATCTGGACCTTCAGATCAAAGGGTGAGAGTATCATTACTGCACAATAGACTTTCTCTTTCGAAATGCACACCTTGCAAAAACAACAGGAATCAAACTGCTTGAAAGATGGATATTCAGACATGTTATGACATGCCTCTGGAGCAACAAAGCCTTGAAACCAGATCTACTGACCCAAAAGTAGGAACGCTGTCACTATACTAAATGCCACACTGCTGATTGGCATTGCTATAAATCAGGGCAAGGGGAAAATAAAGTTCTAGATGCTACTCAGTTAAGCTAGCACCTCTTAAACAGCAGATGCATTCCAGCTGCTGATACAATAGAATACAATACTCCATTGTAACATCTTCAACAAAACATCCAGTATAGAATCAGCAAATCTTAGTGATCAATTGTTCCTTGCTTCAGTCATTTATTAGTCAAATTGTTAAATAGTCTTAGCAGACTGAAGCAGCTCCCTTTTACGTATTGCCTGAGACAACATTGTTTGCAGCACCAGTTCAACCCAATAGATGAGTAGCCAAAAGTTAGTCAGCATTGCCTGCACAAATCATTGTTGTCATGAGCCAGCACGGTTATTGTGTGTTGTCTACATTGATAGCAACAGGCTGGCCCATGCTCCACCATTCCCACCCATCTACTTTTAGGCATGATCCAGTTTCTGGGCCAGCTGTTCAGCTATGTCCAGAACACTGTAACCTGCCTCCCAATGAATAGAGTCACAAATTGCAGACAAGATAAGATTAATATTGTCAGTTCGGTTGCTAGGCTGGACCAATATAGCCATGTGTAGATGCGTTAAGCAGTTAGAAATGACGAATGAAAAAAAACGTGTGTACAGCATACAAATACGAGAGCTAACAATTCCTGTGACATACGATGGTCATCGTAGTATCAGAACTGGTACTGCAATGTGTTAAGGTTATCAGAATAGTTTACACAGTAGGTACAATTGTGAGTGGAGTGTGAGGATGAAAGGACAGAACACTGTAGTATGTTAAGATTGTCAATGCAGTGTATGAATGAAGTTGACTGGTTGCAATGGTGGGTTAAATTTTGTGCATGAAATAAACGTAGATGCCATGGCAGTGCTGATCGTGAATTCTCTCCTCACCTTTTAGTGTTAGAAAATGCATTGATATTCATTCCAACTTGCCTTCTGCGAATTATTCTGTCATCACGCCCTACATAACATTGTAAAATTCTCATTTTATTTTGAATATGTTGTGTTTCATCTGTGTAATATAAAGCTCCAATTTTTATACGAGAAAACATTCTTGTGCTGAAATACTGTGAAATAATTTGCAGACTATATTAAATGGACTATATTAAAAAGATAACAGCAATTCAGATAAAGCACACTTTCCAAATGATTCTTGTGAGGAATCAAGTGTTGTACCACACGACTTCGAACACCTACATGGGGCTTGAAATCAGATTGCTCCATGCAGCGCTTCAAAGCTCATCTGCCGGGTTTTAGATGATATCTCCAGCAGCTGGTATTCCGGAACAGTGAAGAGGAAAGTGTAGAGGTCATAAAGATATTTGGAAAACTCATCTGAAATTGTTGGTATAAGAGCATTGATACAGCAAATCCTTCATCAAGAATATATTAAACTAAACAGAGCTGAAGAAAATACCATGCTGCAAAAATAGGTTGTATATGGGCAACTGTCAAAAATAGATTAAGATTCAAATTCCAAGAACCAACAAGGCTTTTAACTGAACTTTGAAGATGCAAAATGGTATTTAAAATTAAACAAACCAAATAGAGATATGGACGCAGTGAAATGACTTGATGAAGATAACAACAAAAGGATAAACAATGTAACCAGGCCACATTTCTGAAGAAGGGCCTAGGCCTGAAACATCAGCTTTCCTGCTCCTCTGATGCTGCTTGGCCTGCTGTGTTCATCCAGCTCCACACCTTGTTATCTCAGATTCGCCAGCATCTGCAGTTACTACTATCTCTATCACATGATGTTATGCATGTTTTCAAAGTTGTAAATGTTCACCCCTCTAAGTAACTAGCATATAGAAACATTAAAAATGGGTGCCGGCATAGACTGCAAAATTACAGGCCAGTTAGTCTATTTTCAATGGTGAAAAAGATATAATATACAATTCTAAGGAATAGATTAGAACTGCTGTTGGAGTGACACAGATTAATCAGAAAATCAAAGGAGCTACAAATGATGGAGATCAGAAACAAAAGAAATTGCTAGAAAACCTCAGCAGATGTGGCAACATTTGTGAAGAGAGATCAAAGTTAATGTTTCAGTCCCAATGACCTTTCAAATATTGTCGGTGTGGATTTGTTAAGGAAAGTTATGTCTGACAAATTTGACTGCATGTTTTGAGGAGATAACCAGGGCTGTTGGCAGAGGTAACACATTTAATAGTGTCTACATGGACATTAGTAAGGTTTTTTGATAAGACACCTCATGGCAGACTTGTCAAGAAAGTAAGACCCGTAGACCCAAGTCAAAGTACATGTTACATCCAAAAGTGGCTGAGAGGCAGGAAGCAGAATATGTTGGTCAAAGGATATTTCTGTAACGGAAGGACTATTTACAATGGGCTTGCACAGGATGGGGCTTTTGCTATTTGTCGTGTGCGTTAATGATTTGCATATAAGTGTAGGGTTTATGCTCAAGAAGTACACAAATGACATGAAAATTGGTAAATGGCAAATAGTGAGAAAGAAAACATAAACTGCAGGATGAATAGTTTTGACTGGTCAGGTGGGCAGAGCAGTTGCAAATGAAATTCAGCCTTGGAAAGTATGAGATAATGCATTTGGGGAGGGCTAACAGGGCAAGGGATTACACTATGAATGGTAGCAATCTGGAATGTACTGGAGATCAAAGCCACCTCAGTGTGCATATCCACAGATTTCTGAAGATAGCACAGCGGGCAGTTCAAATATTTAAGAAGACACTTGGGATACTTGCCTTTATGAGTTCAGACAGAGCATTCAAGGGCATGGAGGTAATGCTGAAACTGTAAGAAATGGTGGACAGGTCACAAACCAAGTACTGAATACATTTCTGTCGCCATATTATAGGAAGGGTGTGATTGCCCTAAAGAGGATGCAGAGGAAATTTACCACTGCTGCGTGGGCTGGAGGCTTTGAGCTATGAGCAAAGATTGGATAGACTGAAGTTGTTTCCTCTGGTGCAGCAAATTTCGACAGCAGACCTGATAGTGGTGTACATGATTATGAGGGGCATAGATAGAGTGGATACGAAGGCACTTTTTCCCATTAGTAGAGATGTCAATAATCAGGAAGCATAGGATTCAGTTAAGAGGTAGAAGCCTAAAAAGAGTATTGAGAGTTGTTTTCATCCATATGATGAAATTCAGCACCTGAAAGGGTGGTTCAGTCAAATTCACTTGTGCTGTTTAAGCATTGTTTAGATATTCGCTTGGGTTGCAGTGACTTTCAGGTCTATGGACGTTAAATTGGAAAATGGGATTGGTGTAGTCAAATTTTTGTTGACCACCACAGACACAATGGGGTTTCTTCCTGTGCTTTAAATTTCTACAAGTGTACAAGGGGAGTACCTTGCAAGAAGACTAAATTATCTGAACTAACACTGTCTGAACTGTTAAACTGAGAACTTTTTGAAAATTAAGGAGTTAAAGTGCTTGGGGTTATTGTTTGAAATTTAAGAACACAGCATATTGATTTCCATGTGGTTGGTTTGTACAATAAATAATAAACAATTAAAAGTATACTGAATTGTGCTCAGTTCTGAGCCTTACTATTTTGCTCCTCCGGACGGTTTCAGATTAGATAATAAAACTGGAATGTAAACAGAGAGATGCAGGTTCACGTATCTACAGTTCAACTGTAGTACTGACAAAATGAGAAGTTACTCATTCAATTTGGCATAGTCAATTGTTGGAGTAATTTAAACATATAAAAATAGATCCATTTTTCTAAAAGACTCAGTATACTACCGGATGAGATATGTTCATTTGACAATGATACCCACGGTGTCATTTGCAGCCTGAAGTTGTTCCAGAAATTTGGAATATATAAACCTCAATCCCTTGTAATCTCCATAGCAAACTTGAGAGTAGTTGGTGGGCAAGTGCTCAGCAACTGTTCCTAGAAGCAGATTTTCTCTAGCCGATAAGTGGTTCCCAAAGGGGAACATCCTACTCCTTACTTTCATAACAATTAATTATTACCTGGGCTACATTGTGAGTGGATACCTCCTGTCAAGAATTGATAGTTCAACCAATCTGTGTCTGTCACAAGTAAATGGAATATAATATATTTGGTTTCCTATCTGATATTTGCTACTTTTCCTGCTTCTCCCAGGTCTTGATCAAAGATAGTGGTGACCAGAAGCTTTGAATTACCAAAGAAACATGTTGGCTCTGAAGAAATATTGGTGCATTGACAGGATCATCTGATAAATGTTTTATTTTCCTATTCAGAGTAACGTCCTCCCTCATTGTCTTAGGTAAATACTATTAAAAACCATCAACAAAAACTCAAAAGATGTTCTGTACATCGTTACAACCTCAGCTGTTGTTATTCTTGGGCATGTCAGATACCACATTGAAATCTGGCTTCATCGAGTTTTGATTTAATCAAATTGGTCTCCCACTGAAATATATGCATGTATTGTTGCAGATTTGGTTTTAACAATAAAACAGGAGTTACTAGGCAAAATGAATGAAGACAAAATAACATAAAGCAATCTGTATATGTGACAGTTGAAATATAAACACAGTAATCCCATAAACCTTTCTTTACAGATCCCAAAACTCATACCTATATGGAAGCTTGTACAGTAGTCACACCACAGATAATCTCCTCCTCTATCATCAGCCAGTTAGTATAGTTGACTAGATGGCTGATTTTTTAATGCAGGTATTCAATTCCTGCACCAGCTGAGATTATCCTGAAGAACTATCTTTCTCAACGCCTCTCCTTATTTGAGGCATGGTGACCTCAGGTTGAACTACCACCAGTTGTCTCTTTCTAATGAGAAACCTCTATGATCTTGTAAGACTAAAGAAATTAGTCTTTAACTAATTAAGTTAATTAGGAGCTGAGTCTCAAAAAGATTAGCCATGATCTTATTGAATGGCAGAGCAGGCTCAGGGGGCCAGATGGCCTACTCCTGCTCCTGGTTCTTATGTTCTTATGGTGACTTCATTTTTAGATTTAATCCAACTGTAAATTAAACTCCCAAACTGGAACATCCGATAAACCTCAGCCTGGAGCTTTCATACACCTGAGTTTACATGACCTCAGATTCAAATGCCCAGTTCCAGGTTTTATCTAACCACTTCTGGTCTGATATTATCACCAAACTCCTTCCTCTACTTTATTTCCTAGCATCTTCCTCTCTCAGGAACACTGCTTTAGCCATCCAGCTTCATTCAAGAATTGTGCAGAACTGAACCAAACTAAAGCAAAAAAAAAACTTTCTTTGCCAAGCTATGGGTAATTCCCCTATGCTTTAAAAATCAAACTAAATGAAATCTTAACACACAACCATTGATCTTGATCAGCTGTAAAAATTCTCCTAATACAAAGAAAGGCTATCAATCCAGGAGCATGTTACTTTATCAAATTGTTTCAAATCATCATAGCTACTGAAACACATACAAGTTAATCATTAAGACTTGCAGACATGCAATAAAAATGCCCTTAGTTCAAAATTCAATGTTGAACTATTCTAGATGACCATTTCCAGTATTTTGTGATATTTTCCACATATACCAATTTGTAACATTGGGTTAGGGTTCTTTGATGCAGTTTACTATCATAAATTTTACTTTGTCTTTGCTTTGACTTGGGTCAAACTCATAAATAGAGGAAACACTACCATGTGATATCTACCAAAGAGACACTGTTCTTAGGTAACTAGAAGGTTTATTACATGACAGCAATACATACAATTACATTTGGTTAGGCATGGTTACTGGCATCTTAGAGTGCTGGTGCAGATATACCTGGTCCCTCCAAAGTCTAAAGAAGAATTCCTTATTTGCACCCAAAAACTGTGCTTCATCGGTAGAATGTGTGGAGCCAATGAAATATGAATATTAACCCTTTGAGAAACATTATCTTACACAACAGCTAACCCCTCCCCAATTTTGTTTGCCATAGTTAATCTATTATTCAATCATATTTATAACAACATGATCACTACCAATACCTAAACTTTTCCCAAGTTGCTGACTTCAAATGGACATTTCACATTTCCATCGCTTCACACGTTTCTGAATGCATTCTTTTGAACTTTGATGCAGGAAGGTTTTTGCGTGATGTTGATTGACCATAGTTCTGATCTATGGATCATTGCTGCACTGAAAAATCATTCATGTCTTAAATATCCTTCTTGGAGATTTTTTTAAGAAATGTTTTTGTTGATTGGAGAATCCTTAGTCTGCTGAATTTTCTTTGTCGAGGAACTCTTCACTGCTAATTCTGGTAACTGTCCCACGACAACATGTGCTGGACCTTTCTTCAGAACTTCTTTCCTGGAAGATAACTGTTTGGTTGAAACAGTACTTTCTTCTTTTGCGGTCCTGAATTTACAGACAAGACAATCACTGTCAAATTGGAAGAAAGAGTCGCATTTTTGTTGATTGTTTAGATCGACAGTTTCTTTTCTTTGACAGTGGCTGGATGCATGGATTCTAGTCTCAATCCCATTGAGTCATTTACAACTATTCTATGTCTATGCATCTGTCCAGTTTCTGCTTCCAACATGATTTAACTAGCTTTCTCCAAAGTGATATCTTCCTTGGAGTATAAGAAATCTGACAGGGTTTCATCAACAGATCACATATAATTCTGTCTCTTATAACTTCTGATTTAAAACCTCCACATTAATAGCCTTCCAGAAGGTTGTAGAGGTTTTTCATGAAATGTCTAGAATTATATTTGTTCTTAAATTGAAGCAAAAGTAAGAAGACTTTTAGGGATCTTCAAAGGTGTCCATGCTATCCTTGATAGTTTGCCCCTTAATAACAGCGTTCATAATTTTGGAATATAGTAGTGTATTAATTTTCTCAGCTTCAGTTTTACTATTTGACATAGAGGCTACATCATAGCTTAACTACTCTCGCCTCCATGAAATCCAGTGTTATGGTTTATATCATATTTCCCTGATCTTGAATTTGCTGCGAAGCAGTATTTCTTTCACATTTCTTTTCATAGTGTTTTGTAAAGGTGGTATCTATTTATTTTCCTGTATTTTAGAGTATGAACTAAAACGGATAACCAACTGTCTCAAAGGGATTATCACACTTTTTTAAGAAGTGAGTTGCCAATACTTTGTATGTCCGGTTTACACTATTGCTTGTTCAACCAGCAGGGGAAGGTTAGTTGCAGACAAATCGGAGAGTAGGTACAAGGTATGATCTGACTGATGACAAGTAGTCAGTAGTGGTAACCAGTTGTCAATGACAAAGGACTTTTGCCTGCCATCAACTATGCAATTGCCTTGTAGGTCACTGAAATGTTTGCAGTTTGAAAATATATAGCAAAATTTTCAATCATTTGTAAGGGGAGGCGGTATCTCCTTCCCACTCTCACTCTCTGCAGTTAAAAAAAAGCCTGTAGAAAGCCAGACTATTTTCTTGCTCCTGTTGCTTTAAAATGTGACTTCTAACCAATTCATCAGAGATTTCATTATTTGTGAATTAGTCGCCCTGTGCTTCTTCCAAGAAAACGAACATACATGGAGAAGAGAGATGAAAGAACAGCAAATAAGAATCATTTCAGCAACCCCATTGAACTACCTTCCTGGCTTTTCCTACCACTCACAACACTGTTTCTTTTTGTGTCTGTCTACATATCCCTGTTTGCGCGTGTAAAGTTGTTTAGAGTTTTAACTAGTGGAGATATAACATGGCATCTCGTAATTATTCACCAGTAGTTAGAAACTGTTTATTTGCTATAAATAGTAATTCATGTTAAATACAGAAACCAGGTCTGAGTTTTTGTTCAGCTAGGTCTGAAAAGACAGGAATATTGGGAATTTTGGATACTTGGATAAAATGTTTAATTATGACTCCTTGAATAGTGGGCTTTAATTACCTGCACACCATTCCAATGAGGCATAACAGCTGATTAATCTTATTATTGTAAAGTTGTATAAATTGTATAATTATATATTGTTTGTAATCTGTTCATTATGGTCATATTGTGGTACTCACTAATACTGTTTATATTAAATTACCACAGTTTTCTAGACTCTGTAGAATGATATTATTGCCTTATTTTCTTCATTTGTCTCTTAACTGTTTTTCTGTAATTCTGCATTGAATTCATCAATAAAGTTTTAAATTATAGTGTTGCTTGTTCTGCAGTAATTTCTTCATTTTAAGCTTTAAAAGCCTGTTTAATTGTAAGACTCTCAAATGGGTTTTCCTTCCTTTTTCAGGGCGAGCTAATTCTTTGACAATCAAAATGGTGAATACCTGGTTCTTCAAGTGTTTGCCTGCCTTCTTCAGCCATAATGGAGTTTCCCTACTTCTTTCTGTGTTAAATGAATGTTTTCACATTTTTCATAGTCAAAACAACAAGAATTTTCTCTTACACTATCTTCTAAACAAAATCCCTTGTTGTGACCGTCATTGTTCATCTTGCTAAAATCATGGCTTAATTATTGAGCCCTTGCTCATTTGAATCATTCATTTTTCCTGACTTTTTTTTTGTGCTAAGCTGTTTCACTACTTCTTTTAAAAATATGTTCACTTCCAGTTTAAAGATATTCTGAAGCCCTCTCAATCATGTATCCTTGATCTGTGTGTATTTTATGTCCTTTCCTTGTTCCTTGCTCTTTACAACCATGCCTTGTGCAGCCTCATTTCAGCAGTAATGATGCAGATTGTGAGAGACAAGAAGTAATCTTTACACCACTTTACATTCTATTTCTAGGCTTTGTGCCATTTTTCCAAAAGTTATTGCCTCTTTCTTTACGGATCTTTAACTTTACCTTCTAGAGCCCTCAGTTACTGTTTGTAGAACCTCCTTTAGTAATGTTGCTGTACTTTCTAAGTATGGCTGGTTTTTATCTGTTTTGCTAGCCCACACACCTCAGCCAGACACTTCACAACAGCATCTGAATGAAGTTAATCCTTTGGAGTACTGAATATGTCTTGTTGTTGTTTTGCCAGCAACTGCTGCTGCTCTTGTTCCAGCTGCTGCCTGACAATTGGTGTCTTCTTAAAGCAGTAATGTACTTAAAGTAATAAACTCATTTGTTTGATGTTATTTACCTTTTATTCTGGGTCTTCTGGATTTCTTCAGATCCACACCAGTGCCAACACGGTATTTTCCTGGATGACCAGATCTTTTACCTTGTGGTACTTGCCACTTCTACCAGTATGTGGTTTGTGTTGTTTGAGATAGTTCACTGCCACCATTCCAGCTTTGTCTTAGCCCTAACTATTGATTAGTTACAGAAGATACACTACTGTAGAGTACCAGCAGATGGGAAACTGTTCTTGGATAACAAGAGGTGTTATGCATTGCGTAACAACATTAAATAGAATCACATTCAGTCAGGAATTATTATTAGGACTTTAGGAAATTGCTAAAGACATGTATGGTCCCTCTGAGAACTGGATGGAACTCCTTATCTACACTCACAGGCTGTGGATGATATCAGCAGAATGGGTGCAGCCAATGCAACATGGACATTAACCGTTACAGAACCATTACCCCATACCACACGGTAATGTCCAAAATTTAATCTTATCCTTACTCCAATTTTCTGCCAAAGCATGCTCTTTGCCAAAGAATGACTTTAGCACTGGCAATGGATAAGAACATGATTCAACTACTTTGCTCAGCAGGGTAGGATAGAAGAAAGTAGAATGGAATTTTGGCCAATACATCTTTGTCAAACCACTGTGTATTCAAATCAAAACAAGATGAAACAATAATTAAAGATGATGATGGAAGCATGCAACCATATAAATTTAATTGATAAATTGTTATCTAATATTAGCAGAAAACAGAGTTAATATTTCCAGTTGAATATGAACTGAAGTTCTGAAGGAAAATCATATGAATATGAAAGCATTAACTTCTCATTTCTCTCCACAGATACTGCTGAATTCACTGAGCACTTTCAGCACTTTCTGTTTTTGTCACTCCAACTTCTTCAATGGTATGTTTGGGTCTCCTCATGCAACAGACAGCAGTTCCTGTTGAAGGAAATGGCTAAGGTCTGATGCAGCCTGACTAAAGCAGTGCAGACTCTTGAGGCACTGCTCTTCAGGTAGAACTAAGGAAGTGATTCTGGGACTGGGCACCCCTTATGCTGGACATGCAACTCCTCCTTATCTGCTGACTTATGTTGAATGATTCAGCTCCTCACTGCTGAAGCTAATAATTCTATTCTTTTACCTACCCCAAACCAAAGATACAGTGTGATGAACCCAACGGACAAGGAAAACATCTCAAGAATGCAGTAAAGCCACTAAGTTAACCATCTACCGGCCTCATTCCTGCTAAATGGATGGGACTTAAGTTGGTGTTTTAGGTTCTGAGATATGAACAGATGGCTCATTCATATGTACATTCAAGCTGCTGCATCATCTGAAGATGGCCTAATTGAACATAAACTATTCATATTCAAAGTCCTGATGAAAACCTGAAAATGGAGCACCAGCATGTTCAAATGATATCAACCACTGAATAATTATTTTATTACTCAGCATAAGGTAAGTCATTATCACTGAACTTAATCCAACGTGAAACATTCAGTGTTGCCGTAACTGTTAAGACAGCAACAAAGCTGAGAAAAATACAGACGTCAGTGCTGCTCAGAAAACAACATGTATTTACCAGCACTTTAAATGTACTGAAACATCACATCACTTTCAAAGGAGTGTTATCAAACAAAGCTTCGTAAAGAGATATGAGCACTGATGAGCAGAACCTTCATCGAAGGGGCAAGCTTTAAGCTATGTCTTAAAAGAGGAGAGAGACAGTGGAAAGACAGAGAGAAAATCATTCAATATTTGTAAATAATTAAGCTCAAAATGGTGGATTTTTAAAAGTTTAAATTTACAATGTGTTAGTAGCATGTTAGTATCTGCAGTGAAAAGTTTTATCAAATTACAACTATTTTGATTTCCAACAGTTCAAATGTAGCCGACCACAAATTCTTCAAAGCATTTCATGAGTAATTTGCTTCTTCTATATAAATATTGATGGTCTGGATTTGTTTCATCTACAGAATAATTAAGATTAAAATGTTAGAATCATGTGAGAGTTGGATTGATGAGAATATTAGTAGCTGTATAAGAATATTAACCGTGAATATCATTCTCTGACAAATCTCAAATCATGCACCAAATGCAGCTTCTCTGAAAGTACACTTATTTTTCATAATGAACATTGAAATGGCTGCCACTATGCAGTGAGTTAAAGAATGAGAATATAAGCATTGTAACATTAGAGCCGTAAACTGCTCTTACTTGCACTTAATCTGAATCTGGGTATCTCCAGACAGCTCAACAGCACTTTCACTAGAGCAACGAGGGACAAGCATTTCAAAATAATTTAGTTATGGAATGGCAACAGCAAGAAGAACAATTATAACAAAAATTTCCGGAAACCAAGAAAGATCAGAGAACTTTTATTCTTGGCAAGCCGGAGTTTTCTCAGCCTATTATGTATTCCAGTATCATTAGCTTAGAAAGTGATGGGCAATTCAGCTTTTAAACTGCTATACAGAGACACAGAGTTCCAGATGACAAAGTTCTTGTAAAGGATTTGAAGCTTTCCCATGAGTGCTGTATGTATTTTTTGTGCTAGTTAGAAAAGTCGCCAGCAAGATGTTTGTCTGATAGCACACAAACCAATCAGTGAATGATAGGCTATGATGCCCCCACTGCAACTTGAATTGCACTATTCTCTATAATAGTTGAACTGTGGAAGTGACTCATCAGTCCTAATGTAAAGCCAAAAGAAAAGAAAGTAGAACATGAATCCGTCGGTTCAGAAAAAGTTCAATCAGACTGGAAAATAGCATATATAATACTTCAATCCAAGAAGAGAAGGAGAAAGAAAAACAGGAAGCTGTAGTCATTCAGCTTAACATTTTTGTGAACAATATGTTCAAATCAGTCACTAAGGAGATTATAACTCGGCACTTCGATAAACTCAAGCTAATCGGGAAGAGCCAGTACAGTTTCATCAAATGATAATCACATTTAGCCAAAGTATTGGAGTTTGGAGAAAGATTAAAACTTTTTGAAAGAATAAACATACTACACTTGGATTTCTGGAAGACATTTTAAGAAGTGCCATTTTAAAGGTTATTGCAGAAAATAAAGCCTCCTGGTGCATAGGACCATGGTTTTGAGGGCTGGCAGAAAGCAGAGAAAATGCACTGGATCTTTGTCTGATTGGCAAGAGGTGGTGAGTCAAGTCCTACAGGTATCTTTGCTGGACTTTTTATAATTTACATTAATTACTTAAATGAGGAGATCAAAGGCATGACAGTGAAATATGCAGATAGTAGCAAGATAAGCAGGAAAGTATGTTGTAAAGAAGATACAAGAATGTTGCAATAAAAACAAAAAAAAAAGCTGCAGATGCTGCACTGTTCCTCAATTCTGGGAAAGGGTCACTTGACCCAAAACGTTAATTCTGATTCCTCTCTACAGATACTGCCAGATCTGCTGAGCTTTTTCCAGCAATTTCTGTTTTTGCATAAGAAGTTGCAGATGGATATAGGCAGGTTGACTAATTAAGCATCAGATAGATGACAAACATTGTGCAATAATGTAAGTTTGCTCACTTTGGGCAGAAAAATAAAAATGCCGAGAATTTCTTAAACAGAGAGTGACTATGGAAATCTGAGATGCACGGAGATTTAAGTGTTCTTGTATGTATGTCACAAAATGTTATTATGTAGATACCAAGTCACCCAGAAGTCCAATGGGATGCCGTACTTTAATAGAAGCGGAGTTGAACATAACAGCAAAAATGGTACAGTTCAGTTTTACAATCCATTAGTGACACTGTGTCTCAAATACTGTATGCAATTTAGGACTCCTTAATTAAGGAAGGATGTAAAGGTATTGGAGGATAACACAGGATGTTTGCTACATTGATGCTTGGAATGCTTGGAAGCTGGGTTTAGTTCCACTGCAGATTATGAGAGTGAGGGGTGACTTGATTGAAGTGTATAAGATGCTGACTGTAGGTGACGAGCTAGATATTTTCTCCTGTGGGTCAATCCATTACTGGGAAATTGTGTTTTAAAATTGGGGGTCACCCTGTCAAGACAATAATAAAGAGTTGCTCTTTTTTCAGAGTGTAGTATGACCTTGGAACTCCCTGCCCCTGAAGGCTAAGGAGGCAGGATCATTGAGTATTTTGAAGACAAGAGGTAGAAATATTTGTGTGACACAAAGATGAAATGCTATTGGGGGATGATTGGAAAGTGGAATTTGAAAATCAGCCATGATCTGATTGAATGGCGGAGCTGACTCAACAGGCTGAATTTTGCGCTTCGGCTCCTATTTTGTTCTTTTCTAGGTGTAGTATAAAAGCTGCTAACTTTCTGGATTAGAGATAGTAGTAACTGCAGATGCTGGAGAATCTGAGATAACAAGGTGTAGAGGTGGATGAACACAGCGGGCCAAGCAGCATCAGAGGAGCAGGAAGGCTGACATTTTGGGCTTACACCCTTCTTCAGAAGGGGTCTAGGCCCAAAACATCAGCCTTCCTGCTCCTCTGATGCTGCTTGGCTTGCTGTGATCATCCATCTCTACACCTCGTTATCCCAACTTCCTGAATTAACTGCTTTAAGGCACAATTAATACCTGTGGTGGTAATGCAATTAGAATTAGCAAAAAGTGACAGAGAAGCTGCATATCTTCGGAACGATTAAGTGAAATGTCAGAGGAAGTGGAGGACTGTATTAATTTTCCAAGCTGGCACAATGAGCACAATCATGTTCAAGCAATTGTTAGCTCACCATTTGTTTTCTTTAGGATCAATAACAGCAAATGGCCAACATAGAACAAAGTATGTAAGTCATTCTCTTCATCGTACCTCAGTACGCATCACAGTAATAAATCAAATCAAATTAAACCATGTCTGTTTCCACCATGATGCTGTTCTAAACTAATCCCAGCTGCCTGCACATAGTCCATATCTCTCTATCACCCGTCTGTTCATATATCTGTCTAAATATCTCATAAATGTTGCTATTGTATCTGCTTCTACCACCTCCCCTGGGCAGTCCTTTCCAGGCAACTACCACCCTCGGTGTAGAACCTTGCCTCACACACATCTCCTTTAAACTTCCACCCACTCACCTTAAACCTATGCCCCCTAGTATTTGACTTTTTGACAAGAGAAATGGAGAGATTACTCATCGCCTGTATAGTGCTAAAGTAGGTGCTAAAGGAACAAAGGTGTCTTGCAGTGTAAATACATCAATCGCTAAAAGAGATTAACCAGATTCACCAGAGATTAACAAGATCATGAAAATGCAAACCAAACTCTCAAAGTTATATTTACAGGAGTAGAATTGAATGCAAGTTAAACAAAAGTGGCCTTGTGGCACAGCAGATAGTGTCACTGCCTCCGAAACTAAGCTTCCGAAATTGAGTGTCACCCCAGCACTTCATGGCCAAGAATGGTTTATGCCACAGTCAAGAAGTTCATTAGCAAACTGTAAATCCTTCCAATTACCAACAATAGCAGGCAGTAAGATTGAGAGAGGTCCGTTGCTAACAATGTGATGAAAAGCAAGGTGAAGCCTTTTCTATCCCGAACCAGCATTCCAGACCACAACATGCTTGTAAAAATATATATTTCTGCAGAGTCCCTGAGTGACCTGGACCACCACTAGAGTACGGCATATAGTTCTGGTCACCATATTACCATAATGCTATAATAATTGTGTCGATATGCATCAGAGAAAAGCATTGATAGATTGAGTTCCTTTATTTTTCATGAAAAGAAGGACGGTGACCTAATAAAGGTACAAGAGAGAAGAATGATTCCTCTTCTAGGGGCAAGCATAACTATAGGCCATTAATATAAGTTATATGTACAATAAATCTAATTGGAAATTCAAAAGGAACTTCTCTAATCAAAGACTGTTAAGAATATGGAACCTGCTATCACAAGAACAGTTGAAGAAAATGGTGCAGACATATTTAAGAGGAAGCTAGTCAAGCATATGTAATAGAACGGAAGGTAATTACAATGATAGTTCCAGATGAAGAGAAACAGGAGAAAGCTCTAGTGGAGCATTAACATTGCATGGACTCATTAGGTTAGTAGGCCTATTTTAGTGCTCTATCGCTAATGTAATCCTGGGTAAACTGTTTGTCTAACAAAACCAGATTATATGTTGTTATATCATTGATGAAGTATTTGACTTCTCAACCATTTTGGTACAGTAAAGTATTGAACAAAATCAACTTGCACGTCCACATTAAAGTTAATGTCATACAACATTCCGCGGTGCTTCATATGGGCTGGTAGCAAAATTTAACACTCAGCCACATAATGAGATTGTACAGCTAACCAAAAGCTTGGTCAAAAATAAAGCTTTAAGGAAAGTCTTAAATTAGAAGAGTGATATAGAAAGTAAGGCAGAGAGAATGAGAAAGGGGATTCCTGAACTTAGGGCTATGCCAGTAAATACACAATGGGTGGAATCTTATAGGGGTCTGAATAATGAGAGTTATGACGCGATGTGTGACAAGTGTGAATAGGCCCAACTTGATGTTGGGAGGAACTTGTGCCACCTTTTAAGCTAACACAAGTACAGCAAAGTTCTCACTCAGCAACTGTGAGCTGCCAATTGATGGTCATTATTGATTGCCAAGCACCTTGTTAGCAGCACAATTGGCATCATTAATATTCAGTCTCACACCTTACCAAACAAGCTCAACACCAGAAAAACTTAACAAGGAAACCAGCACCAGCATTTGGTGGACTCAGCTGTCTCCTTTGCTCTGACATTGGGCAACAATATCATCAGGCACCAACCACATGGCTAATGCATCGGATATCTGTCAACCCATCATGACCATCACGGCACCTCTCCAATATCCTGGCAGGTTGCTGAGGAAGCGCCGACTTGCAGGGTGCATCAGCAATTCGAATGGAAAGGCTGCAGCAGGGATACTTTGCATGCAGGGATAGGAACACAGCTCACAATTGGAATAGGTCGAATCTCAGGGCTGCTCAATTGCTCTCTTAGCGCTTGCTCACTTAGTGCACAATTGCATGGCCATAGCATTCATGCCTTGCCTTGCCTTGCTCTGCCTGTTAGTGCATTGGCACATCAACCAAAGCCAAGACCATTTCAAGGTGCTCCTTGGTGCAGAAACTGTCCAGTGCAATGACAGGAGAGAGCAGAGGGGAAACTTCTTGGTGACTGGCACACCAATACGTCAATCTGACATGTACAGCCTGAGCAGCAAACACATTGCATGTTTATTCAACCAAATGGCCAAGTTTGAAACATAGCCCACACCTGGCAGTCCATATCAATTCTGCCTGCCCTCACTTCGACCTTTGGAGGTTTAAGCCAAAGAGATTCAACTTAACTTCTGGCAAGAATTCGCTCGATGCATCTGGTCTATCCAGGCACAAGTGCCCTGCTGTCAAACCGGTATCCAGTAGTGGCTCTATCATGGAGGTGTAACAAGCAGAGAGGTTTAGCACTCTAAGTTGGTCAAGGAGTGGGCACCTGCATGCCTTCCTGCTGCACTTTGCACCGGCCTATAACAAATGTTCTTTCCCTTTAAAAGCCCAATGATTGTTGTCCCTCCCTCACAGTTCAATTCACTTACCTCACTCACTCAAATGTGATTCCATCCATTTTCATCCCCATTGTGCACATTCAATTTCAAGCATTATGGAAGGTGACAATTAACATTCCTCTGCCAGTGGCCTCCAGCTTCAGCCTGAACATGCTGGTAAGCACCCAGATATCTGCTTTCCCTTCTGAGTGGTCTATCCTATTAACCCCACAGATTTCATTGTTCTTCAAGTCCCCACCAAGGTGCTTACACGTGCCTACTTTCCCAGCTCCTGGCATATGAGGTGACCATTGCTGCCTGTTTCTGTGATGATGCTAATTGCCATGGCTGTGAGCATGAGGTTGAGCACTAAGAGAAGCAGTGCCTCGACAGCAAGCCACCACCCCTGAGATGCAGCAAGCTAGTTACCTGTCCCTGTGTGCAAACTGTCCCTGTTGCAGTCTTTCAATGATAGTTAGCAGGGGTGCAGCCTGCAATACAAGCCTGCGTTTCCAGAATGCATTTCCAGTGAATAGTAGAGGCACCGGGATGATTGTACTGGGTTGCCAAATGCTAATACCAATGTCTGTGAAAGGGACTTGTTTGTGGCTAGTGCCCATTGGTCATGAACGGGACTGCGGTTTGATCACTGCCTACATGGGTGTTATTCAAAGCAAGTTGATAAGCTGAACCTGTTATATACACTCTCAGACTTCCATATTGAGTTTTTCTGAAGTCTAGTTTATTTGGTGAGTTTGATAAAATGGGAGGTTGAATATTAGAGAAGTGAATTCTGGTGTTCATGAGGTATTTCACAAGCATTAATCCTTATCAATTGGCAACTCACCTCTGCCTAGCAAGAATTTTGCCGCACTACTTGTGAAAAGCCTAAAAGATCAAGCAAGATGCCAATGTCAAGATTAGATTTGCTGGACTTCTCAATCAGATTCTGACACAGATCTCTCTATAGCCGATGATGCTCAGACTTCTATCAGAATCCACCCTATAATTTCAAGTTGTAGGTTTAAAAAAAGGATAGAACAGAAAGAATTAAAGCTATAAAAAAAGCCTATGAACTGCCTTAGCTAAAGAGATAGAGGTGATTTCTGTAACATTTTCAACAGCGTGCATTCCAGAGAGATGATTTTGTTTTGGGATTTAGAGCTAAATTCATTTAGAGTAAATCAGTGAACCCTGAAAAGTTGTGGAGTTCAATTACTGCACCAGATCCAAAAGTAAACAGTAAGGATTATTAACTTAAAGGTTTCAGTCTTGTTTGATTAAAAAAAAATCTTTCTTTCAATCGAGAAAACCTTCTAACTGGCTCCTTATTTATTTCTAATGAACCAGTTAACTGCATTTTAATTAGAGTGTAGTATAGTTGTGTGTTAAGAAAAGCATTGTATCTTTGCTGCAATCAACCTAGAATGTTAAAGAAGTGGAAAGCTGATTTCCCGTCCCCACCAAGTGGTAACAATTCTAGCCAAGCTGCAAACTGATGGAATAGAATCATGTTATCAATTGTGTCAAAGACTGCAGACAAGATACAGAGGGGTAATTTAATTTTGCCACAGAGCAATAGAATGTAACTTGTGATTGTGATAGAGTCTTTGGAAGTGTGGCAGTTGCAGAAATATTGAGTTCCAACTGGGAGGTTCCAACAAGTTCAAGGACTCTGGAAAGGATAAGGATATTGGAGATGGAGCAGTCATTGAGGAGCCTTTCTTATTGCTGAATTTCTCCTTGGTCCAGCAACTAAAAATTACATTCTAAAATCAAAATCAAAAAGAACATACATTTCCCTGCAGACTGGGCACACAAATTGTTTTTTCTTGTTCAACATAATATACATAACTGATTTTCTTTCTGTTACTGACAATGTTGCCTTGATTACAATGCTGAATTTAATGCCATCACAAAATAAAATTCCAATATTCCATACAACTAATCATCTTTATGCATTTCTTTGGCACCTGTTTTCCAGACACTTACACCTGGTCCAGTACTCTGACACAATACTACCCCAGTGACTGTGTGAAGCTTAGTGGAAGACTGTTGACTTTCAGTGGGTGAGACTGTAGATGCAGTTCAGCTTGCAGCACAACCTTGCACAGCACTGGCCCTGTGAGGTCTGGTTTCAGACTCCAAAATTTAAGAATGACCTGCAGCTAAGCTGAGCTTAAACCATTTCAGTTTTTAATACTTCTGCCATATTCTCCCTGGCTTTCTCTGTTGTATTCAATCCATTTATCAACCACTCATGATAACCACATTTCCCATCCATGATATCATTGAAACAAATCTATTGCTGCAATATCCTTCACATCCTATGGGGTGTCAAAAATCTATACACAGGCTTTCCCACTCACAGTTCTATGTTGAAGTATTGATGTAACCTAATTCCTCTAATTCTTTCTGCCCTCTGCTCCATTTTGCAATTTAAGTTACATTTTCATTCATGTTCTTAAAAGCACTATTTAATTTTAATTATAACATCCTACAACAGCAAATCCCCTTAACTGTTTTTGTGCTTCTGCCTTTTTTTGAAATGTTCATGAGCTTATCATATTTCTTAATTAAATGCATTCATTACATTTTCAATGAAGCCCCATCATGTCCAAGCCCAAATTAGCAATGTATGTAGACCCTTATTGCAGACCATGAACGAAAGAATGCAAATCTGAGAATTACTCATAGTTGGCTTATCACATCCAACTGATTATCTATGTTGCCACTTTACGATATTTGTCATTAAATTAGGTCTATACTTGGATGAGTGAACATTGATGAGGTTTAGTGAGCCTAATTATATACAAGTAGCAGAAAGAGAGATCCTGTCTGAGATATCACATACTCAGGTCCCAAATCCATCATGTTCTGACATCATCATGACATGGCTCTGTACGCACTTACTCAGTAGCTATTATTGCTGTAAAGCCACGGTTAATTCTTTATTGGACATCTCTCTCCACCAAAATGCTTTCGCTATAGCCCTTTTAGCCATCAACACTGAACCATTAATATTTAACTGTTCTCTCCAACTTATCCTGCTCCCACACCCAGAGTCACTTCTAGCTATTGATCTATAACCATTTTCTCTGCTCCTTTTGAGCATGTTTGAATAAAAGGGATAAATCTCAGTAACAGTGGGCAATAGCAGGTCATTCAGAGTCTGTCAGCTCCATGCTAGCCTGAACTTTATCTAAGATTATGGATGGAGACAAGATGTAGAGAACTAATGCTTTTCTAATGATTTCTTCAGAACATGATAATCATTTTGTAGTTGTTCCTTTCATTAATAAGAGTTTCCTTTACCACAATAATCTTCTGCAAACTTAAATTAAATTTAGGGCGGCACGGTGGCTCAGTGGTTAGCACTGTAGCCTCACAGCGCCAGGACACAGGTTCGATTCCAGCCTCGGGCAACCGTCTGTATGGAGTTTGCACATTCTCCCCGTGTCTGCATGGGTTTCCTCCTCGTGATCCAGTTTCCTCCCACAGTCCAAAGATGTGCAGGCTAGGTGGATTGGCCACAGTAAATTGCCTGTAGTGTTCAGGGGTATGCGGGTTATAGGAGAATGGGTCTGGGTGGGATGCTTCGAGGGGTTGTATGGACTTGTTGGGCCGAAGGGCCTGTTTCCACACTGTAGGGAATCTAATCTAATCTAAACTTTCTATGTTCTCACAGAAGTCTATTTTTCAAATGTAAGGTCATCACTGTTGGTTGGAATAGAATGTTTTTCTCAGCAATCATTAAGTGATCATCACACTTTGAATATTGTAGTAGAAGATAGACTTTTTCTACCATCATTTCTTTCTAATGTCATTTTCTCAAAAGCAACAGTTGTCCATGCGCAGAATTTCTGAAAATGTTTCGTAATCTTTTCCTTTTCAGTGATAAATTCCTGAATTTGTTCTCTAAACACTCTCTTGTGGACTGTTAACAAATCTTCCCACTGGTGAAGCAGTTGTGTTTGATCACATTCTATCATCTCACTGTTTTTTTGAACTTCTGATTGTTGATAACTGATGCCGATGCTGGAGTGAAAGACTTGGATGTCTTTATTTTCTTTTGTTATCTTATCAAGTAGCTACTGCAACCTTAAGAAAATGTTCTTTGTCAATCTCTGATTCTTGATAGTGCTGTGCAAATTCTAACAGCTGGGCCTTTGTTTTCATTGGGTGAATTTTACACACAAACATAATAAGCAGTGTAGGGCATTCGGCTTCAGTTAGCAAATTCGAGAATAGAAAGTTTTGGCTGAGGGGAAACACACATAGCTTCAGGAAAGCCCTTTTCATTTTGGTTTTACAGAAGTCTCGGCTGATTAGATATGTAAACAGAAGGGAGGTAGATAAAAGCATTTTAAAAATAGATGAGATAGTAGGAACTGCCAATGATGGCAATTCTGTTATAACATGGTATAGAGCTGAATGAACACAGCAGACCAGGCACCATCAGAGGAGCAGGAAAGCTGACGTTTTGGGTCTGGACCCTTCAACTCCCATAAGAACAAAAAAATTCCTTTTGATCTGCAAGTGAATATTATTGAATTTGAACAGGCAAATAATCTTAACACTAATCTTATGCATTGTGAAAAAAAAGCCAAAGAACTGCAATGCTGGAAATCAGAAACTGCGGTGACAACTCAGCAGGCCTGGCAGCATCTGTGGAGAGAAAGCAGAACCTATTCTGAGAAAGAGTCCAGTGGAGGTTTTAGCAGATGGTCACTACCATCATGAGACGGAATAAAGAGAAATGTGCAATTGGGGTAGATAATATCAATGCTTTGGGATGCAAGATGGGAATGAGTGCTCAAAGTCTGTGATTTTATTGGGGAGGTGTAGGATGAGCGCTGTCCATGGTTTGAGACTGATGGATGAGAGTGAGCATAGTCTGTGATTTGGGGTGGGAACAGTGGTCTGCACTTTTTGAGGGATGGGGACTGGTAAGCTAAGCATTATGGTGGTGTTTGGAGTGTTTTGATATTCCATCTGATTTGCTGCATTATGCTACTCAGTAGAATGAAAAGCTGTAAGTAAATGTGCATAAAATGCAATGTAGGTTTCAGGCAAACAGTCCAATTCTGTGTGATTCTAGGGAATCGCCGAATAAACCAGGCAGAGAAAATCTGACCTCTTTCCATAACATTTCCTTACTGCTAATTGTTATTCTTAGAGACATAGGGTCAGCTCAACCACTGATGCTGGAAAAAGATGTGAATTGCTCTCCAGGGACTAATTAAATAAAAATGCATTGATACAAAGCATTGATGGATATTGTTTATCTGGAGTATTTTGAGGAACAGGACTGTGCAACAGGAGACCAGCACAGCAGAGTACAAGGGCCTTTGTCTGGCTCACAAGTCATGTTTCAAAAACAGGTGAATATCTGTGGAAATTTCAGCAAACAAATATTACTTCAATCAGAGGCCATTTCTATTCCAACTTTGCTGTTGGTAGGCTCAGAAGAGGTTCTCTGATTCGAGGAGCGACGAGTTGCGTGAACATCCCTGCCTTCATACAGCCAAAGTGCTAGACACTAGAAGCAGCTGGGCTAAACCTAGGTGGGTTGCTGCAAATGACAAGATGCTTGTTGGCTGGACACACAGGGCTGGACTGGAGGCTTTGGGAGGGTCCAGAGTCATGATGCTGTGTGGGCTTGGGGCCAAGGTAGGAAGAAGGGCAGGGGTCAAAAACTACAAACTGGGGTTGCTGTGATGAGTAGGACTCGGTCTGAGGTGATGAATGGGCTCAGAAATGAGCTAGTGAGGAGGCCCAGGTACAAAGTGGCAAGTGGGCCGAGGAACAATTCCGTGAGCAGGCCTGGAGCCAGGGCAGTATTCAGACTCAAGGCCAATGCAGCAGGCTGGTCATGGCAAAAGGAGAGTCCTTCATGAATAAGTACTGATCCCATTTTGAACTGTATCAAGGTGGTGTATCACACCTCCTGATACTGCACAACATGGATAAGTGCACGTTTAGGAGAAAGAATTATCAGGACTTTGGCCCTTATCAATCAATTTGTACTTCTATTCTTTAAATGAAGAGGCAAATAAAGATTTTATTCACGGTACTTAGTTCAATTTTATTCAGTTCCCTTGTCATTATCCACTGTAGACTTTTTGGGTGGTGTGATGACAGTGAAACAAGATTGACAGTGTCACTCTTCGTGTACATTGATAGATTCTGGTTTGTCAATCATTTCATTTGTATGCCTTTGATTGGATACCAGATGGTTTTTAACTGTAGCTTGAAGATACTTCTTGTGTGTAGCCCTCTTGGATCAGTGGCTGACTTTTGGCAACTGTATCAGTCTTTGGTCTAGTACATTAGAAGCTGCCACAAAATAGATTGAAAATCAAATTATTTTCTTGATGCAGAAGGCCACACCTTCCACTTGTCTTGCTATTATTGTGTCCCGTCGTGATTGTGTCAACTATCAAGTTTGCAGTCAGCACCTATCAGAATTGCTTCATTCTTACCCCCATTCCTCAGTAGCTCTTCAACACTATGTTTTCTAACAAATCAGTGGGGAAGCTTCTGTGGTAGTGGCTTCAGTCACAAACTCAAAAAATTCTGTTTTCTAGATCTCTATCAGAAAAAAAAATCACACAATCATGTGAGCCTATTTCTGTGCAACTGCTCATTAAGTCATCAATAGATTCTATAAACTTCTGATTTATTGACATAAATTCTAGTTAATGTATGTGGATGTTTAATCTGACTCTGAATTTGTCCTCTAATATGTCCATATTTTTGGGGATCTTTTAACTCTTTCACTGTTGATGCTGGCATGTGAATTTTGTATAGAGCATTGTTCCCAACTGCTAAATAAATCTTAGATAATAAAATGTGAGGCTAGATGAACACAGCAGGCCCAGCAGCGAGATGCTGCTGGGCCTGCTGTGTTCATCCAGCCTCACATTTTATTATCTTGGATTCTCCAGCATCTGCAGTTCCCATTATCACACGCTAAATAAATCTTAGTGTTTTGTCTCTCAACGATACCATAGCTCTAAAGAATATTTAGACATTTAAAATTCTGTTATGTGGTCGGCTGTGTCCCAACTTAAGTTAGGGAATTTTGTGGACGTTCTAGCATGCTTTTGACTTTCCCTTGCTTGCTATCAATCTGGCAAACAGTCTGACTATTTACTTTTCTGAAGTGACTTCAACTAGCCTGTCTGCTTAGCACAAGTATCTCTGATGTTGTAATGAATAAAAACATCAAGTGTTACCTCATGCACTTTAGCATGATTTAAAGCCATTGACAATGTGTTTCAAGTGTGCATTTAAATTGCTTCCTGACTGTTCAAGCATGCTATGCCTCATTAGCATGATGTTTTCCACCACTGTTCACTATTTCATGTTGATTATAATGTCTAATAATCAATTACTCATCAAGGATTGATTTACTCCAAGGATTAGATTATTTAAAACATCAATACACATTATAAGTTATGAAACAGACATGACAGAAAACCAATGAATAATGCATTTGTAGCTTGCAGACCTTCAGCACTAACTGCTAGGCAAAGTAGTAACATTCTATATATGCAGTATGTGTCGTCCTTAAATGTGAAACAAGTCCAGGTACAACAGGCAAATGGTCAATCTTATTAATTAATTTAAACGATTGACTTATTGCTTTGGAAATTTACTTGAAGTTCATGTTTACCGATGTATCATATCTTATGTTTCTGAAATTTGTTATCAGACTAACAAATGATAGAAAAAAAAATGCCCCATCTGCAACTCCATGTCAAAGTTTGGACAAGTTTGTTGCTTTTTAATGTGCCCTAGTTAGTGATTCTGTAGTGGTGAAGTCAAAATTGCCTATTAAAAATGCTGACAATAGCTGAGGGAACAATCCAGCTGGAGGCAATGTACTACCTCAGACATTTCCTCAAAATCCAAGTTATTATAGAGAAGGATAAGATGAGCAAGATCAAAGCACATGAAAAAAAACCTGTCTCTGAGTCTGATGTACAGAATAATGCTTCAACTTGAGAACTGCTCAAGGAGTCAAAGATAGGCTGCTGAAGATTTAAAAAACAATGAAATCGCACGAAGGTTTCTAAAAATTAGTTGAAAACAGCCAGAAGCTAATTGAATCTCTCTAAATTCAACCTGCTAGCAGAATCTTAACCACAGGCATGAAAGCCAAATACATCAGTAACACTCCAGGCCATTGATGAAACAGAAAGACTTCTAAACAAAATATCATGGCCATGGATAGTGCTGGTACAGTGAAGCAATGGGAAAGCATTCTTGTTCTAGGGTTGAAATGAATGCTTCAGCGTACTGAATTTGTTGCTGTTGTGAGAGGTGTTAGCAAAGCCCACAGCGATTGGGAAAAGAATTTAAAATAATTTGTGACTAGGCTAGAAAAGGTTTGCTTGTCCAATCAATACAATACAATGCTGTGACCATTTAGGCTAGGGATTCTGCAGCAAGTAACTCACCTCTTCTCTTCCCAAAGCCTATCCGCAATTGATAAGGCATGATCAGGAGTATCATGACATTTTCTCCATTTTTCTGGATGAGCACAGCTCCAACAACACTCAAGGAACTTGACATCAAATAGGACAAAGCAGCTTGATTGATATCCCTACCACCACCTTCACCATTCCATAAGACCATAAGACATAGGAGTGTAAGGAAGGTCATTCGGCCCATCGAGTCCACTCTGCCATTTAAATCATGGCTGATGGGCATTTCAACTCCACTTCCCTGCAGTCTCCCCGTAGCCCTTGATTCCTTGTGAGATCAAGAACTTATTGATCTCTGCCTTGAAGGCTTCCAAAGTCTCGGCCTCCATTGCACTCCGTGGCAATGAATTCCACAGGCTCACCACTCTCTGGCTGAAGAAACATTTACTCCCCCAACACTGAAATACAGCAGCCACAGTGTATACTGTCTACAAAATGTAACGTAACAACTCATCAAGTCTGCTTTGACAGCACCTTCCAAACCTGTGACCTCTAGCACCTAGAAGGATAAGGCAGCAGATGCATGAGAACACTACCATCTGCAAGCTCTCCTCCAATTCTCGCAATGTATAACCATTCTTGCACTGTGTGTTGGATCAAAGTTCTGATACTCCCTTCCTTAACTGTGGATGTACTGAGTTTGCACAAACTACATACATTCAAGAAAGCAGCTAAAAATTCTATTTTCAAATGCAATTAGGGATGACTTGCGCATGCTAGCCTAGCCAGAAATGTTCATATCCCATTAACTAAGGAAAAGGAAAAGCAGGCCTAGACCATTTGTCTATTCAAGCATGCTGCACTATGTAATAAGTTCAGAATTGATCTAATTATGGCCTCAACACTTTCCTGCCTGCCCGAGACCCCCTTTTTCTCCTTTTTTGTTCAGAATCTACATAGCTCCGCCTTAAATATATTCAATGACACTGACTCTACCTCTCTCTGAGGAAGAAATTTACACAGCCTCTCAGTTTCTGAGAGAAACCTTTCGCATTATGGTACAATTCTTAGAGAGGCACTCTATCTTTAAGAGAACTAGATGACATTATGTGATCCGGCAATATAAAAAGTCTCTATTTTACTCTCTCTACAAGTAATGTATCAGTTAAGGGAAAAAGAGTTAAAATTTTGAATCCAATATGATTCCCCTTTGGAACCCTTCCACAGCAGTTCTGAAGAAGAGTCATACTGGACTTGAAACTTAGTGTCTAATTCTAACAAAGAACAAAGAAGCGTGCTGGATGTGGTAGTTAATTTAGTGTCAATATTCAATTTGCACAGAATCAATAGATGACAGTATGGTTCTTGAAACAGTTACCCAGAAAAAAATCACATACACTATCCTCATCATTAGAAATGCTTGATAGGTGTAAGAGGTAAAGTCACCACAGTCCTGATCTCTTATTAAACAGAGATGGCTGGTGGTATTTTAATCTGAGGGTTACTATAACACAGACAAAGGAAGAGGATAAATAAAAGCTGCCTTCATAGCCTCAGACAATAGCAGGAATTGATCCCATATTACCGGTTTCACACTGCATTGCAAACAAGGCATCCAGCATATTGAGCTAAGTACAAGCTGTGCAAAGGAAAAGGAGTGATATTATGCAACACACAGTGGAAATCAAAGCTACTGGCAGTAATTTGAAATCTTGCTGTAAAATCCTTTCAGTCGGTCATTGGAAATTCAAATTTCCTTTCAGAAGTTAATGTTCTTTACGGGGATCATAACAGCCTAATTGGCAGCTTACACCAACTCTGAAAATAAAACGATGTACTGGTAATTGAAATACTGGTTGAAGGAGCCAATTGGACTTCAAATTTCCCCACAAAACCTAGGGCAGCAGTGTTAAGTCTCATAAATTTTCTACTGTATTCCCCACTGTCAGCCAAACTGTGTGCTAGGTATCCCTGGATTAACAGGCTGAGACAATGGGTCGACCAGGGCACTCCACCTATCTGGACCTGCCCCACCGAACTCATCTCCACCTATCTGGACCTGCCCCACCGAACTCATCTCCACCTATCTGGACCTGCCTGACCAAACTTATCTCCATCTATCTGGACTCCATTTTCTCCCCTTTGGTCCAGGAATTCCCTACCTACGTCCGTGACACCACCCACGCCCTCCACCTCCTCCAGGACTTCCAATTCCCTGGCCCCCAACACCTCATTTTCACCATGGACGTCCAGTCCCTATACACCTATATTCCGCATGCAGATGGCCTCAAGGCCCTCCGCTTCTTCCTGTCCCGCAGGCCCGACCAATCCGCCTCCACCAATACCCTCATCTGCCTAGCCGAACTCGTCCTCACCCTCAACAACTTCTCTTTCGATTCCTCCCACTTCCTACAGACAAAGGGGGCGGCCATGGGTATCCGCATAGGCCCAAGCTATGCCTGCCTCTTTGTAGGTTATGTGGAACAGTCCCTCTTCCGCACCTACACAGGCCCCAAACCCCACCTCTTCCTCCGTTACATTGATGACTGTATCGGCGCCGCCTCTTGCTCCCCAGAGGAGCTCGAACAGTTCATCCACTTCACCAACACCTTCCACCCCAACCTTCAGTTCACCTGGGCCATCTCCAACACATCCCTCACCTTCCTGGACCTCTCAGTCTCCACCTCAGTTAACCAGCTCGAAACTGATGTCCATTTCAAGCCCACTGACTCCCACAGCTACCTAGATTACACCTCCTCCCACCCACCCTCCTGCAAAGAGTCCATCCCCTATTCCCAATTCCTCCGCCTCCGCCCCATCTGCTCCCAGGATGAGGCATTCCACTCCCGCACATCCCAGATGTCCACATTCTTCAAGGGCCACAACTTTCCTGCCGCAGTGGTCAAGAACGCCCTTGACCGCATCTCCCGCATTTCCCGCTACATATCCCTCACACCCCGCCCCCAGAGGATCCCCCTCATTCTCACACACCACCCCACCAACATCCAGATACAATGCATCATCCTCTGACACTTCCACCATCTACAATCCGACCCTACCACCCAACACATTTTTCCATCCCCACCCTTGTCTGCCTTCCAGAGAGACCACTCTGTCCGTGACTCCCTTGTCTGCTCCACACTCCCCTCCAACCCCACCACACCCGGCACCTTCCCCTGCAACCACAGGAAGTGCTACACTTGCCCCCACACCTCCTCCCTCACCCCCATCCCAGGCCCCAAGATGACTTTCCATATCAAGCAGATGTTCACCTGCGAATCTGCCAATGTGATATATTGTATCCATTGTACTCGGTGTGGCTTCCTCTACATTAGGGAAACCAAACGGAGGCTTGGGGACCGCTTTGCAGAACACCTCCGCTCGGTTTGCAACAAACAACTGCACCTCCCAGTCGCGAACCATTTTAACTCCCCCTCCCATTCCTCAGGCGACATGTCCATCATGGGCCTCCTGCAGTTCCACAATGATGCCACCTGAAGGTTGCAAGAACAGCAACTCATATTCCGCTTGGGAACCCTACAACCCAATGGTATCGATGTGGACTTCACAAGCTTCAAAATCTCCCCTCCCCCCACTGCATCACAAAACCAGCCCAGCCTGTCTCCGCTTCCCTAACCTGTTCTTTCTCTCATCCATCCCTTCCTCCCACCTCAAGCCACACCTCCATTTCCTACCTAAAACCTCATCCTACCTCTTCGACCTGTCCGTCTTCGCTGGACTGACCTATCCCCTCCCTACATATACTCTCATCTCCACCGATCTTCTTTTCTCTCCATCTTCGGCCCGCCTCCCCCTCTCTCCCTATTTATTTCAGTTTCCTATCCCCATCCCCCTCTCTGATGAAGGGTCTAGGCCCGAAATGTCAGCTTTTGTGCTCCTGAGATGCTGCTTGGCCTGCTGTGTTCATCCAGCTCCGCACTTTGTTATCTGTGTGCTAAGTACGTTTGTTCGGCAGAAAAATAATGTGGTACAGAGCGCATTGCAAAGTTCTCTGATGTGGCACTGGAAGGCTTAGTGTATGAAGTAGACAAGAGGAAAGGAGTTCTCTATATCATCCTGGGGAACCAGGAAGCCATCCAGATGAACTTTGTCAAGGAAGTTGAATTAGCCATCATAGCGAATGTCAGTCGTGTCAACCTGAGGTCAACCTGATGACCTGGGCGCAGCATAGGAAGAGCATGAGTAGTCAAGATTTGTAAATTCATCCTCAAATGTCTTATCTTTATAACTGACTCTTTTGCTTCAAACACTGATCAACTCACCACACTGGCTACACTCCCCTATCAATAATAGCCAAGAATTGTTATTCATATTCAAATTCCAAGCTTCGCCTCACACTTACCACTGCAGTAAGCTTCACTGCCATGTCTTATTGCTTGCACATGTTCAAATATTCAATGAGAACCACATTATCCAAAAGGATAGCACTGTACTCACAGATGCACTTCCCTCTCTTGAAGGAGAACATACCGAAGATGAACAGGAGAAGGCCTTTGAAGCTTGCCTAAAATTGCAAAGGATCATGGCTAATTTGCTTAAGGCCTCACTCCTCTTTCATGCCAGCTTTTCATAGTTTTTTTTTAAAATAACATATGGTTGAGGACTGTCTACTTCCTCTTCAAATATGTTGCGGGATCTAGCCTTAGCAGCTCTCTGGGTTAGAAAACTTCAGCACTCCGAACGTAACATTCTTCTGCAGAACAACTACTTCTCAGCCACACCTAGAATACGCTGCAGCAGAATGTACCCCACCATTATGATGTTCAAGCCAACTCCAGTCTTGCTGACTAGCTTCAAATTGGGCTAGCCTTTCCTGAATTGGATTTCCCTGCTGAAGCATCCAATCCCGCAATAATCTACTCAGTGCTCAGTCACATGCTCACATTTAAATCAGTGGGCAGCACACAGTTTGCCTGGCAGTGGGAAATACAGTTGAAAACATATGGGGCTTAAGACAGCTGTCCCTACATTTTGTAGGGGAGCCTGCAGTCCAAATGGATCTTTCAAAAGTGTAGCAGTTACCAGTTTAAGGGTTTTTTTTTCCAACTTTGGTGCAAGCTGCCACATAGGCTGTTATGAACCTTTGAGAGAAGAAATTCCTTCTTTTTGTGTTTAACGCACAACAACACCCAAATCCCTCTGAGCTGCAAATTGAATCTCTATTATATAATAATCGGCCTTTCAATCCTGCATGATGCCATCCTCTGTTACACTAAATTCCATTGTTAAAGTTTTGCCAATTTGCTCAAGTTGTCAACATCCACTTGCAGATTCCTTATGAGCTCATCACAACATGCCCTCCTAACTATTTTTAAATCCTTAACAATTAGGACACATTACATGCAGACCTGTCCTCAAACTAATTAATATAGATGCTAATTAATTGAGGCTTGGGACTCATCCTTCTGAAACTCCACCAGTTATGTCTTTCTAATCTGAAAAAGATCTGTTAGTTCCAACACTTTATTGTCTGAGTTTTAACTAATCCTCAACCCATGCCAATGCATTGCTCCCAAAACCATAAGCTTCTATCTTGCAAAATAATCCAATAACAAGTTCCACACCTTGTTATCGCAGACACCAACATCAGCAGTTCCTATTATCTCACAATAATCTTTAACATGGCCTTCTCGATTGCTATCTGGAAATCCAAATATACAGCATCTATTATTTCTATTTTATCAATTCTACTTGTTATATATTTAAAGAATTCTAGAAAATTTGTTGAACATTATTTCCCTTTCATAAAACATATTTACTCTGATTGGGTTAAGCTTTTCGAAATGTCCTGCTATTTCTTCTTTAATAATGGGTTCTATCACTTTCCCAATGACAGATGTTAGGCTAACTTGATTAAAGTTCCCTGCTTTCTGTCTCTCTCCCTTCTTGAACACGTGCATTATGTGAGTGTTTTACCAATTTGTTGGAACTATCCTGGGATCTAGTGAGTCCTGGAATATTCCAACCAATACCTCCACTATGTCCTCAGCCACCAACTTTATAAACCTTAGACATAAGCCATCAGGTCATGAGAACTTGTCTGTTTTTGTCGCATTATGTTGTCAAATTTTTTTTGGCTCATTACAAAGACTGGCATACGATCTTTCCATCTCGTGAGCATCTTGTTGACCTGATATCTTTGGCACCTTTATAGTGTCCTACCATGAAGACAGATACAATGTATTGCACCTATATCATGATTCAGCACCATACTGAAACATCCTTTATTAACAATGCCACCCCACCTCCTTTACCATTCTGCCTATTTTTACACAATGTTGACTAGGCTTGAACATTTCATTTTCATCCTGGTCACTCTGCAACTATGTTTCCATAATGGCTATCAAATCATTTATTAATATATTGTTTGCCATCAACTCATCTTCCTTGGTGTAAAAGCTATGTGAATTCAAATAAAGAGTTCAGTTTTCACATTATCCTGTTGTTACTTATTCTCATTTTAATTTCTGTTGCATTCTTCTGCTAAATTTTCCTTTCCTTCCTGTCACACTTTGATTATCATTTGCTTCTTCATAATACTGCATCCCTGCCAACTGACTTCTTTTTGATTGTTTTTAAAACTTCTCTTCAACTGAATCCTCTCTCAACTAAATAATTTAAAAATCTAGTTATGATACGCTGGTACACTAATCCCAACATGCTTCAAATGAGCTTCAATTGAATAGCTCTCTTTTTCTCTGGTATGTCATTGCCCCATGAGTTAGAATCCATTTCTCCCACATCAATCTTTCATCCTCAAATTCACTTTTCTGATTTTATATACTTTGTTCCAATTTACATGTGGCTTAAGCAGTATTCCTGAGGGAATTTTTTAGTTATGCATTCTAATTTAGCTACAAGCTCCTTGTAATCCCCCAGCAGAACGTCCTTTCTAGTTCCAACTATATCATTGGTACCTGTGTGGACCACAACAACTGGGTCTGCCTCTTCTTTCGGATGTCAATAACCTTGGCATCAGGTAGGCAAGGTAGCCTTCAATATTCTCTATCTTTGCTGCAGAGATCAGTAACTATTCCCTGTTGTATCCCTAATTGCTACTATATTTCGTTTTCTCCCCTCACTTGAATTTTCGCTCCACAATGCCTTAGCTAGTTTGTCAATTCTCCTGTTCCCTCAACCACATCAGAAGCAAGAACCTTGCTCCTATTGAAAAAGAACATCAGCTGAGGTTCCTCCAAAGCTATGTTCTGGGTCCTAATATGGGTTTCACGTGCAGCTTCATCAAACCACCACGTGACAAAAGTTGATGTAATTAATCGAAGGAGTGTTATTGTCTCCTGAAATACAGTGTTCAGGTAGGTCTGCTCCTCCCTGATGTGTCTCATTGACCACAGCTCAGACTCATGCTCATTAACTCTGAGCTGAAGTTCCTTAGCAGCTATCTCTTGCATTAAATGTGGTCACCATGGATAACTTTAGCATCCAACAGCTCCCACAACCATTTCTACTTTTTTTTTATTATTCACTCACAGCATGCAGGCTAGGCCGGCATTTATTGTCCATCCCTAATAGCACAAAGGGCAATAAAATGTCAACCATTAATAGCACAAAGGGCAATAAAATGTCTGGAGTCACATACAGGCCAAACTAGGTGATGATGGCAGTTTTCTTCCCTGAAGGACATTAGTGAACCAGGTGGATTTTTCCAATTATTGACAATAGATTCATGGTCATCAATAGACTCTTAATTCCAGATTTTTATTGAAGTAAAATTCCACCATCTGCCATGGCAGAATTCAAACTCGAGTCCCCAGAAGATTACCTGAGTCTCTCGATTAACAGTCCGGTGATAATACCACTCGGCCATAATAAATTAATTTTGATGTCAAATATTTTAGAAGTGTATTTTCCTAACTGTTTTTTTTTCAGCAGTGTATTGCCTCCTGATTTAAACCACTTGGCAAATAAAAGGAAACATTTAGGAAGTATTCACAAATCATGTGCCTGTTTCCTATGATGTTGAACTTTGGCTCTGTTAGGTTGAAGGGACTGCCTGCAGTGGGTTTTTATTTCCCAATGCCACTGCTCTCCTCATGCAGGTTGCTTTCCCTGTCTGCTTCACACATGGAGCTGACTTGCTGCACATTCCTACCGATTCCAGTGAAGGCATGGTGCAACCATATATGGAAGACAGGTGTTAAGGAAAAATGCAAGGATCATTTGTTGACTCTTGTGCGGAGTGCCAGGTGATTTAGGTGATAATGTTAGCTTGAAATATTTGTAATATGGTGAAGAAGATTCTGTGATGATCTATGACGAAGACTCCCTGAAGTCCCAGCCATAAAAGACACATATGTGTCAAATATTTCCTCTTCCTCTTCAGTCATTTCCCATATGCATGATAATGAGCGCCTGTCACCTCAGGATAGTGAGGTTGTATGGCACAGACCAGATACTCGTTTTGTAGGAATGGGTGGCAAGAAGGCTGCAGAAGCACCCCAATGCTATTTTGATGGTTGTCAAATCAAGTTACAATCCTACACCTGGGTTCCACATCAGAATCAGGAACTAAGTGCTGAATGGTTAGATTTTGTCATCCAAAAGTCACTCTCCAGTTTCTTATGGTCACTGAAATGTTGATGGTACAACTATCTTGTGCAGAATAAAGGCATCACAGCTGACGCCACGATATCATACGCAGATCCGTAGAATGCACGTGGTTGTATAACAGCAGCACAATCGGAGAGTAGAACCCTCTGAATTTCTTGAATATCTCAGATTTTACATACGGCATCTGCAAAGCTGCATGTCCTCAGTCAATGACACCATAGTGATGAAGGGTCTAGGCCCGAAACGTCAGCTTTTGTGCTCCTGAGATACTGCTTGGCCTGCTGTGTTCATCCAGCCTCACATTTTATTATCTTGGACACCATAGTGAAACTTGTTATTCTGATAAATCCATCGACAAATTGCTTTTGTCTGGCAAGAGAGAATGAAATGGTTTCTCCTCCTTTTGCATACAGTGTTAGTGGCCTTCCTTACACAACAGTAAAAGGGCAATATTTTGGAGGTCATTGCTCCAGACTGAAAGAAGACTAACCTGAAGAAGCCCATACCCACATTCACCATCAGTAGTAGTGCTGTCTTTGCTCTACTCAGTGGTTGTAACACATGGCAGGTTTTGGTGGAAATTTCTCTATACATCGAAAGTTTCTGGCATGCTATCCTTCACTGAAGTTGATGTAAATTTACTTCCTGAAAAACTTTGGTGGATAACACCTACTGAGAGTATCTTTGTCCCTCCTCTCCTCTCTCTTCTTTGAACAGCCTGCTCTCCTTTTTGTTCTCTCATCCTATTTCCTTGTCATGCTGAAAGCAAAAGAGGAACAGAATACAAGACAACAAAATGCGGAGTTGGATGAACACAGCAGGCCAAGCAACATCGAGGAGCACAAAAGCTGACATTTCGGGCCTAGACCCAGGATTTTTACCTCAGGGTTCAGACCACTTCAGCAACTTTAAATAACAACACTAACCATCAACCCCTTCTAATAGCACAGCAGCTGCCAGAAGAAATGAATCAGTAACTGGTCTGAATGGTTGATAATCCCTTTAAATAACCCCATTGGGGATTACTTCCTGCTGCTGAACATATGCTCCATAGTGCGAGGTTAAGAGAAGGCACTAGTTGTGCGGTTGAGTTTGAAATTGAACCATCGTATCAAGTCGGCACTTCGTTCTGCCTGATATCACAATCCTCCTGCTCTGTGTTCAATGAATAAACATAGCACCTTAAACATTGGCCAAATCTGTGCCTGTACAGCTCATAATACAGACACCATTTTGGATGCAAAATGGCACCTACAGAATCAAAAATACGGGCATTACGTGAAGTCAAATTTTGAAGTCCAGCTTTTGTCTTAAATCATATCTCATAACCTTTCAGAATGCAGTAAGCATGATGATGTGAGTTGAGATTGCGGCTTCATAATAAAATCCATTTATTGACTTCAAACTCACAGCACCAGGGACCCGGGTTCAATTCCAGCCTTGGGTGACTATCTATGTGGAGTTTGCACATTCTCCCCTTTACGTGTCTGCGTGGGTTTCCTCCTGGTGCTCTGGCTTCCTCCCACAGTCCAAAGATGTGCAGGTTAGGTGGGTTGGCCATGCTAAATTGCCCATAGTGTTCAGGGGCGTGCGTGTTATAGGGGGATTGGTCTGGGTGGGATGCTTCAAGGGGCGGTGTCGACTAGTTGGGCCGAAGGGCCTGTTTCCACACTGTAGGTAATCTAATCTGAAAAAAAAGCTGCTCCTTTCCTTCATTCCTGTTATAAACAAAAGTACTTCCGTAGCTACAATAAATTACAAATAAAATGATTTCTACATGGAAGAGCCTCTCCCAGTTTATCACTTACAGTAGTTTTATTTGTTAGAAAAAGTCATGTTGCGTTGGTTGTGGTATGTACATCACAGCATGTTTATTCCTCTTTAATTTCCCCTGTGTGTTTTACTTTTAATTTGTTTGTGGCTTTTTTTTGTTCAAGCATTAGTCGCCGCTATCAGGACTGAATGGTTATCCTTATCTATGACACTCAAAAATATATCAAAACAATCTGCAAAATACGTATTATTCATGGTTTTTTGGAATCAATACATATATCATTTTAATATTGATCCCAACATTCATAGGTAGAGTGATGTTGAGATGGCCAAGAATTTCTTATTCATTTTGTGATGTATAACACTAAAAATGCTGATTAATTTCAGCTTCGGCAGTGTTTAATTCAATGCAGTAATGCATTCTCATTCTTCATCAACAATGTTTTCAAAACTTCCCATGGCATTTATGCACTGAAAACATGCAGAATATCACCCATTAATTATTGGTATGATAAATATTAGCCAGAAGAACTTGGCAACCCTTCACATGGAAGAATGAGATGAAGAAGAGGCTTTTGTTTAAAATTTCATCTGAAGGATAGCACTTCTGAAAATACAGCATGCCGCTGGAGTGTCATCCTCAATTACAGCCTCAAGTCTCTAGAATGACACTTGAACTCCCAATTTGCTGATGCAGAGGTGAGAGTGCTACCGCTGAACCATGGCTGACACATCCCAAATCGTGCTTTCTTGCTACTGTTTGCAGTTCATTTTTTTTAACTTTCCAACTATGAGTGTATTGAGTGCCTGCTGTACAAGGGCACGTGTGACATAAGAAAATAAAAAATGAAAAATCTAAGGCTTTGATTAAACTTATCATAATTTAAACTGATAGATTTGAGTTTTAGCAATCCCCAAGGCATCTTGGGGCTCGCAGGCTATAGATTGCCGAGTTAATGCTCTTGACACTCTTCTACTGGGAAAGTCAATAGAAAATGGTTTGGGTTTTTCACTTTCTATTAAATCATCAAAGCAAAGATAGTGCACTAATGTAAGGACTTCACTGCAGATGGAGAGGAACAATATTCACAAGGTTTGACTGTTTGGGCTGAATTTTCCAAGCCCAATAGTGAAAACATGGAAAGCTGTTGGGAGCTAATTCTGACATCTTTATAGTGCTTTCGGAAATTCTAAGTAGGCAATTAGCATGTCGAGAGAACCTCACATATAAAAGTCACTGTTAATTATTGGCAATTTTTATGAGGGGTTTTAAATGTTTCATTTAGAAGAGTGTATGGGAACAATGGGTCTCAAACTTCTGCAGGTGTAACAAGGCAATAAGTTAGCAGGAGTTCAGTGTTACAGACGGGTAACAGTTGTGGTGAATGACTTCTAGGTTTGATTGGGGTGGTGGAACAATGTCGGCAGTGAGAATGGCAGTTGTGTGAAAGGACAAACTTACCAGAACAGTAGGGTCATACTGCTAGAATGTCATCTTGTGAGTGGCACTTCCATGTGTAAACTGGGGGCAGGCTGGCATCAGAGGCCTTGAAAACTGAATGCAGTGATCAGTCAATGGGCCTCATTCACTCAGGCTTTGAGACCTTCAATAAAGAGGAGCATCAGAGAGAGAAAGAACTGCAGTCACAATTTGAGTCAACAGGAGCTTAGGCCCGGTATAGGAGGTCTCAGAGAATGGCACAGAGGGGCACACAGCCAGAATGGTTGGCCACCAGAGAGATAGTCTATTGTCAGAGCCTATGGTTGATCCTGAAGACCGCATCTCTTCCATACAGAGATCATCAGAGAACTGTGTGTGATGATGACGATATAGGAACTGGTGGCAATGCAGTACCAGCAATAATGAAAGTCATCATGCTACTGCATTTCTATGCAGCATTCTATCATTCCAAGCATCTTCTGAAGAATTGTGTATGATCTCCAATTTCACAGTCTGCACACATGGCTACACTAAGGGTCACCAATAAAGACACCTTGAGGGACACCAGCCAATGTATGTGCTTTCACGCTGATTGAGAAATTCACTTTGAGTGGACCAGAGTATTCAGGGAAATTACTGCATTCACTTAAATGCAGGGTAGCATCAACTGCACACCTATCCACCCTCTTCAAAGGGTATGATGGAAGACTCCCTATTTGCCTGGGTTGGTGCAGTTCCAACAACACTCAAGAAGTTGATACCATCTAGGACAAATCAGCCCACTTGATTGTCACAACATCCACAGACATTTAACCCCTCTACCATTAGTAGCCATAGTAACAGTGTGTACTATCTACAAGATGCATGGCAGGCATTCACCAAGGCTTCTGGAAAGCACCATCTAAACTACCAGAAGTACACTGTAGAAGGACAAGAACAGCAGAAAAATGGGAACACCACCATCCGCAAACCTCTCAATCAATTCATTCACTATCCTGACTTCGATAGTGACACTCCTGTAGTGTCACTGTGTCAAACTCATGGAAGTCTCTCCCCTAGAGCAGTATGAATGTATGATTATCAAATGGATGACAGCAGCTCAAGTAGGCAGCCCACTACCAAGTTTTCAAGGACAATTAAGGACAGGCAACGAAAGCTAGTCAAGCCAGTGAAGACCAGATCTCCTGAATGAATTCAAAAAAGGCTTTCTCAACAGAGATAGTAGGAACTGCAGATGCTAGAGTCAGAGATAACACAGTGTGGAGCTGCAGGAACACAGCAGGCCAGGCAGCAGCAGAGGAGCAGGAAAGCTGATGTTTTAGGTCGGGACCCACCCTGAAATGTCAACTTTCCTGCTCCTCTGATGCTGCCTGGCCTGCTGAGTTCCTCCAACTCCACACTGTGTTACATCTGCTTTTTCAACAATTCCCTAGACAAACCACAATGATGCCCACTTTCCATGCCAGGAGTGGACCTTTGGAACTTACTGAAAAGAATAATCCCTCAGATTTGCATTTGTAAAATTAGTGCTTGAAGCTCAATTTTATCTGAAAATCAAAATTGGGCCATTGTTAGATGTTTGGTTTGGATGGCCTTGACTTAAATTTGTGCAGGCAGTAAACAAACTACTTATTTGCTTGATATTATATTGTAGAATATATTTGAAATAACATTAAAATTATGAATTTATAAATGGAACAAAAGTCATGACATATTAATTGGATGCTCGAAGTTGACACCATCTAGGACAAATCAGCCCACTTGATTGTCACAACATCCACAGACATTTAACCCCTCTACCATTAGTAGCCATAGTAGCAGTGTGTACTATCTACAAAATGCATTGTAGACATTCACCAAGGCTTCTGGAAGGCACCTTCTAAACAGAAGTACAATGTCCACAGCAACTGCAGTTTGACATTTGATTTTCCTCTTTCATCCCTTGCTGCAACCTACTGAGGGATGTGCCATGTCCACATCTAGGCTCATGCATATCTTCTCCTAGCTCAGGGAAATTAACTGTCCCAGATTTAACAGCACTGTCTGATAATTGAGTTGGTTGCTTTATGTCATGGCTCATTGGCTGTGAGGACACTATTTGTTTTGTATTTTTGAAACGGCAGAGCAGATTTTGCATGCATGTCTCCACTTAGTCATATACTCATAGAGCTGTACAATATGGAAACAAACTCTTTCATCCAACTTGTCTGTGCCGAACAAATATCCTAAATAAATCTAGTCACATTTGTCAGTATTCAGCCTATATCCTTCTAAACCCTTCCCTTTCGTATGCCCATCCAGATGCCTTTTAAATGTTGTAATTGTATCAGCTTCCATCACTTCCTCTGGCAGCTCATTCTGTACATGCACCATCTTCTATGACAAAAAGTTAACCCTTAGGTCCCTTTTAAATCTTTCCCCTCTCACCTTAAACCTATGCCAGCTAGTTTGGACTTCCCCCACCATGGGTAAGAGACCTTGGTTATTCATCCTTCCCATGTTCCACATGATTTTATAAACCTCAACCTCCAGTGGTCCAGGGAAAACAGCCCCAGACTATTCAGCCACTCCCTATAGCTCAAACCCTCCAAAGAGTGGCAACATCCTTACAAATCTTCTCAAAACCTTTTCAAGTTTCACATCATCCTGGTAGCAGGGAGACCAGAACTGCACATCATATTCCAAAAGTGACCTAACCGATATATTATACAGCGGTTACATGACCTCCCAACTCCTATACTCAATGCATTGACCAATAAAGAAAAGGATACTTCTCAGTTTGTGACAATACATTTTGTGTTATCCAAAAGATAGCACACTCCCATTATCTAGATAGCACCCACCTCCTCACTGTCCTTGGTCTGTACAGGACCATCCCAGTCCCCATTCCCACATATTAGACAGCAATCTTACCATCTCTCGCTCCCCAAAAATATACCCAGTATGAACAGTATCCCTTTTTACACCATTCTACTTCTCATTCCACCAAGTCAAAATCACCATATCTTTTTGAAAAATGTCACCCTTCCTTTTAACCTCCTACATTGCCTAGAGGCTCATAAAGCAGTCGAATACACTCCTGGCTGCTGGCAACTGGCCCATTAAACCAGCTGGTTAGATTAGAATATACAAAAAAATCACTCATCTGAGCATTTTCCATCTGCACACTGCTCATGGGAGCCTTTGCAGGCCAAGTCAGGTGATGTCACATTACCTGTCTAGGCACCTGTGCGTTTGGTCTCTCACTTGCCAGGAGCAGTAAAACTAGGAAGGAAGATCCTTCCACACTCTAACATTTCACTTATATCAGCTGTAGGTGCCTGACAGCTGGGCCCAACTAAATTACCTTAAGGGCACCTGAAACCCCCAGGTGAAGTGCAGTCCTGAAGTAATGAGTGACATATTTGCTTTCACTTCTCATGTGATTCACAAGATATTCCTGTTTTCTGTTGATTTAGGGCCCGAGTCAACTCTTCGATTGTAGACTATATTGTGATCGGCTCACAGTATCTTATTTTAATTCTGATCAGTATTAATAAGGCAGCAAATTGTCTTAGGACCACACTCAAAAAGAATAACCTCAGAATGTCACTTTATCACTTACATATTTAAGTTCATGGCAACCAGTTAGTATTTACTCCTTCAGAGATAGTAGGAAATGCAGATGCTTGAGAATCTGAGATAACAAGGTGTTGAGCTGGATGAACACAGCAGGCCAAGCAGCATCAGAGGAGCAGGAAGGCTGACGTTTCAGGCCTAGATTTTCTGAAGAAGGGTCTAGGCCCGAAACGTCAGCTTTCCTGCTCTTCTGATGCTGCTTGGCCTGCTATGTTCATCCAGCTCTACACCTTGTTATCTCAGTACTTACTATTTTACACAATTT
Source organism: Stegostoma tigrinum (assembly GCF_030684315.1). Taxonomy (NCBI): domain Eukaryota; kingdom Metazoa; phylum Chordata; class Chondrichthyes; order Orectolobiformes; family Stegostomatidae; genus Stegostoma; species Stegostoma tigrinum. The sequence goes on from NC_081365.1 coordinate 52,682,387, forward strand.
TCCATGTACTCACCACAAAGTTAAATTTATTTTGTCAGGAAAAGAAAGATTATCAATTTAATTATTTTGTCATGTATTACAGTCTGGCATGAAAGCAACAGTAACCTAAATGTGTTTTGTTTTATGTGCATGTGGGCTTTTTATTAACAGACTTTACATTAACAGGCAGCTGTCCCTCAATTCAAGGATGATGTAAACCCAGGGTTGTGAGACTTTCATGTGACCGGACAGCTAATTGTCGACTGGAGATGTTTGGGCACATGGAGTTGGACATCATGAAGGGTGTGGGATGCAGAATGCAAAGTTTGCTTCCTTTTCTTTCTTTCTTTGATGCCACTCTGCCTCATTATTAAGATATTTGAATGATTGGTCGGAAGTTCTCTCTGGCCACACTTCAAAGGAAGCTTTAGAGTCTCTACAAAGTGTTTTATTAGCTTTTCCCAGAACAGTGGCTGTTTAAGAGTTCAGCAAACAGAAATTGGCAGGACTGACTGGACACAGTGCCCAGTCCAGCAGAGTTAAGTTTGCAGGATTATTATCTGAGTCATTGAGACATTGACTTCAAAAAGACATCAGCATTTATTCAATAGCCCTCCCAGAGGATAGGGTAGAGGGATTGCAGTTGGAATTTCTCTCGAGCTTTTGTGTGTCACTGATACACAGTCCAGGACTCTCAGAATTACACGAGTATGGTGATGACAGCAAAGATTGTTGTTGACTCATGAAGGTCTTTGTTTTGAAATATTTACTAGTCTAAGATTTTGGAGTAGATCTGTAGCTCGGGTTGTGGGTGTTGAGGTTGGTTGGCTCGCCGAGCTGGTTTGTTGTTCCGCAGGCATTTCGTTATCGTGCTTGGTAACATCCTCAGTGCAGCCACTGATGAAGCGTCGGTGTGTTTTCCCACCTGGTTTTTAAACTCTGGGGTCCATCACGATGGATTGCCTCACTTCCAGGTTTCCTCCATAGTGAAACGTATATGGGGTGGAGTTCAACATGTTTATTAATAGCCTGCTTCATGGAGTGCCATGCTTCCTCGTGCTTGTCTCTGCCTGGCCTGTCGCAGGATCTTGGTGTTGGCCCAGTTGAAGTCATAGTTCTCCTTGTCCGTGTGGATTGAGATGAGTGGGTACTGGTCGTGTCTTTTTGTAGCCAGTTGGTGTTCATGTACTCTTATTGTTGTTGCGTTTCAATGCCCTTGTCCTTCCACTTGGAAGACTGCTTCCCCTCCCCCAGTTGCTCGGCATCCATCATATCCCCTCTTTATGTTAGCAGTATGCAATGCACTGCCCAGAGTATATTGCAGGACTGTAGCAGACCAATCCAAGCACCAGAACCCTATCTGCTGGAGGCCTGTTTTCTGCTCCACAATGGCCTTGACTGAATGGGCTGCATTGTACCTACTTGCTGTTCCAATAAGGGGTTTGCATTATGGCGTTAGCAGCCACGGTCACATCAGTAGCCCTTGTGCCCGAGTAGGCATCTGAATTCTCAAATCCAGCAGATACATGAGAGTTCCCAAGGATGTAGCTTTCAGGGTACCAGGTGCAAACCTCTAAGAAGTGAAACCAATGCTCACAGATCATTTACATATTCTGAAATTCCTTTCTTTTGATGAACTTTATTGCGTAATTAAATGGTGCTCTTAATGCAATGTGTGTGCAAGCAATCAATAGCACCACGCACCCTGGGAAAGCCAGCTCTGTTGCTGATTCCTGCTGCCAAGGTAGAAGCATTAAGCTCATCATCATGAAACAAGATGTAGTGATGTGGACTGGCACTGATGTAATCCTGGTTACAGTCTTGATGCATTTGTGGTTAGATAATTAAGAGACCCCAACAGATATCCTGGAAGGAGCCAGTTACATAACTATTCAACACAGCGATCACCTTAGCAGCCACTGGGATGAGGAATACTACACACGCCTTCTGTGTTACTCCAGTCTCAATGTCCTGGGACATCCTCACTGTTTCTCACACAACCATCAGAAATGGCGTCAAGGACAAAAATCTCGGCCCTTGTTCACCTCTGTTGCATCATGAGGCGCTCTTCAATTGTGGCCTCTTCATGTGGTGGAGGCTGCTTATTTTCTAAAGCAGTTTGCTGCTGGCCTAGGACTTGCTCGTAGATCTGTTCCGCCTCCACCCCCCATACCTTCACAACAATGACTGAACCTATCGCGGCTGAGCCCATCAATCACATTTGCAATGTATTGAAAACGTTAGCAGCAAAACAGCTTCTTAGCAATGAAAACAGTCAATAGTTTCATCTTTAATACATGATGGCTTAGCAGAGTCTTCCATAAAATAAAATATGGGAGCACCCTGACACAGAGGGCTATGTACTGACACATCTTGACATTTTGGCATAGGCCTTTATTTCAATGACTGCAGTACCAGTAATGTGTTGACATTTTGGCATAGGCCTTTATTTCAATGACTGCAGTACCAGTAATGTGATAAATAGCAGTCAGTTTAAGTACTGCACTTAGTCCAAGTGAATCCTTCTCCTCCCAGCCATCTATCACCCAAAGAAGGCATCATTGCATTTCAGTGAACCTTACATTATACTTTCAGGTACAGAAAGAACCAGATCCATGCCTCTTGGCACACCAGGGTATCTTCCATTAGTTGTATGTGTTGTAGCCAGCAGGCCTCTTTCTTTCAGAGTGCCAGTAATTCTACTTCACAGGAATCTCAAGCTGCAATTTCCAATGACCAATAGGATAGAACAAAGAACAAATAAAATTGCTGCACAGGAACAGGCCCTTTGGCCCTCCAAGCCTGCACTGACATGCTGCATGTGACAACTACAGCCCCTACCCTTCCGGGGACAGTATCCCTCTATTCCCATCCTATTCACGTATTTGTCAAGATGCCCTTTAAAAATCACTATCGTATCTGCTTCCACTCCTCCCCAGAAGCGAGTTCCATGTACCTACCACCCTCTGTGTAAAAAAACCTGCCTCATAAATCACCTTTAAATCTTGCCCCTGTCACCTTAAACCTATGCCCCCTAGTAACTGTGTATTCCACCCTGGGAAAAAGCTTCTGACTGTCCACTCTGTCCATGCCCTTCATAAACTTGTAGGGTCTCTCAGGTCACCTCTCAACTCTGTCATTCAAGTGACAACAACCCAAGTTTCTCCAACCTCTCCTCATAGCTAATGCTCTCCATATCAGGCAACATCCTTGAAAATCTTTTCTGTACCCTCTCCAAATCCATCACATCCTTCTGATAGTGTAGCAACCAGAATTGAACACAATATGCTTAATGCGGCCTAACTAAGGTTCTATAAAGCTGCGACCTGCCAATTACCTGCAAATTTTTAAATGAAATGTCCTGGCCAATGAAGGCAAAACATGCCATATGCCTTGTTGACTACCTTCTCCATCTGCGTTGCCACTTTCAGTGGCCTGTGTACCTGTATGCCCAGATCCCTCTGCCTATCGGTACTTTTAACGACTCTGCCGTTGACTGTACATTTTCCATCTGGATTAGACCTTCTGAAATGCACTATCTCACAATTTTCTGGATTAAACTCCAACTGCCATCTCTCTGCCCAGGCCACCAACCAATATTTGTCCTGCTGTATCCTTTGTTGGTCCTCATCACTATGAGCAGTTCCACCAACCTTCATGTCATCCACAAACTCGCTAATCAAACCAGTTACATTTGCCTCCAAATCATTTATATATATTACAAATGGCAAAGGTCCCAACACTGATCCCTGTGGAACGCCACTACTCACAGCCGTCCACTCAGAAATGCATCCCTCCACTGCTACCAAGCCAGTTTTTTTAATCTATTTTGCAAGCTCACCTCTGACCCCATGTGACTTTACCTTCTGTATCAGTCTGTCATGAATTGATTTTGCCTGAGGCCTGTCTTTGCAGCCACACACTTGTACACTGCATGTATTTCAGATGCAGAAAGATATGGCCGCAAATGATGTAAATACAACGATGCAATTGAAGAGCCTCCCATCACACAGAAAAATATGAAATGTATAGTAGAGAAGGGAGCAAAGAGACCAAGCTGAGAATTATAACAACAGAACCATTGTTCAAGCTTAAATCGGAGTTCAGCTCTATGGTTGTGCTATGGCAATTGAACTTTGAACAACAAGTCAATTTCCCCTACTCTGAAGACCATGAAATTGGTGTGTACAAATGGAAATTTCTTAATAAATTAAAGATGTGGTCCATTATATTTGAATGCTATGAAGTGGTGAGAATCATTTGAAAGTGCGTACACTGGCACTGTAGTGCACTAAATGTATATCGCAATTGCTGAAAAGGGGCTAATCAGGCCTGTCCTAAAAAGATTTGAGAAGTACCCTTGGATGTAAACAAGATAGGATTATGGGAGTAATAACTTGTATGTAATAGATTTTTAAAATTATGGTTTACTCAAGTTCCTAAATTTCAATGAATGCATTTTTGCCTAACTGACACCGATTCTGCCCACTCTCAGCACTATCCTTGACACTTTCCATTCACAGGTCTGTTTTACTAACCAGTAGGTCATGATAGGAAAAGCAGATCAGGCTAGACTTTGAGAGTACCAGGCTCAGCTCGGTTGTCCTAACGACCTTGTCCCTCATCTCAGCGAGTAACCATGTCACTTCTAGCAGGTAATCCTTGGACAGCCAACATCAATCAAATGTACATACTACACCACCACCATCACCACCTCTCTGTGTGCAGTGCCCTTGCAAAAACATTGCAATCAATTTGTTGAACGCTGCAAAGTGCAGCACTGAAGTTCAGAAGTGTGTTGTAAGTGGGTTGGAGAAGTGCTATGATGATATGGTGAGACATCGATGTTGGGTTTCCAAGGTAGTGATCCAAAGGAACAAGCAGTGATCTGGAGTCACCACTGTCCTGCTCGGACCTTCTTGTCCAGAATTCTCATTGCCTGGCTTCGATCTGGTACATGGTAGAGAAACAATCTTCATATTAATGAGGCATGGATCAGTGTTAGTGAGAATAATAAAGAATGACAATCTTCATTCAAAGGCCTTTCATTGCTCATCAGTGGCAACTTTATCTTGATATCTGGATCTTTGTCGGAAAATGCAACTTGTTGCTTGCAACGTCAAGAGAGATATTGATGGAATTCTCACAAGATTCCCCAATATTTCTCACATAGCCCACATTGCTCAGGGCCCTGGTAAGATCCGACCCAACAGCTACATCTGTGGAGAGGGAACTAGGGTTAACTTTTCGTATCTAATATGACACTTAATCGTAACTGAAATTGTCAAACTTTCTATGATAATATTGCACAGTGAATTCGGCATCGAGCCGAGACTGAGCAGATTAATCGGTATAATTATTTTGATTAAGAAGTTTTGATTCTGAAGAAGGATCACTGGACCCGAAATATTAACTCTGACTTTTTTCTTCACAGATGTGGCCAGGGCTACTAGGCTTTTCCAACAACTTCTCTTTCCGTACCTGATTTACAGCATCCGCAGTTCTTTCAGTACTTTGTCAATTAATACCATTGTTTATGCGAGTTAACAAAGCTCAGTGGCAGTTTGAGCCTTAAGCTAATTTTCCTTTTCACAATATGATTAGATATATTTACCATACCTATTTATGTTGAATTTGCTTAACCTGTTACAGCTGTAAAAGAAACCTAAACCTATGGATTTTATTGTCTGATGCAAATCTGTCTCTTGCAATCTTTATTCATTTTAGCTTTAGGCACTTGCAATGCTGCTAACAGAGTCATTGAAAGCACTGCAGTTATTTTCTAACAAATTTTCGGAACATATTCACACCAGAATTATTGCTAATAAGTGTGTCATGGTAAGAGCAGGGCAAATCTTTGATGTTTGTATAGCTTCAATAAAGCATTTCAACTAATTCAACTTGAATTGACTTGTGAGCAACTGGATAAAGGAAAAAAATGAAAAACTTGGATTTATATAGTGACTGCAGCACCTTACACCAAATGAACAATTTTACTTTGAAAAGCAGCTATTGGTATAGTTTTGGAAATGTAGCAGTCTTTCACAGCAAGCTCTCACAAATAGGAATACAATAATGATTAGGACATTTTTCATATTGGGTGAAAGATGAATATTGATCAAGCTAAGCATTGGCTAATCCTCTCAGTAGAATTAGTATGAAGAAGAATGTATACTGATAAGATTCCCACTTATTAACTCTACTAGTTTTATCCTAGAAAAATTCCAGTATGTTTGTTAAGCATGATTTCCTTTTCATAAATCTATGTAGATTCTACTCAATCATGTCACTATTTTCCAAGTGCTCTGCTATTAAATCTCTCATAATTGACTCGAGCATTTTCTCCTCTTGTCAATGACATGCTAACCAGTCTATGACTCCCTGTTTTCCCTCTCCCTCCCTTTTTTGAAACAATAGGGTTGTATTAGCAAGTCTCCAATCCATAGGGACTGCTCTTGAAGTCTTGAACCATATTACCAATGCAACCACTAATTCGAGGGCCACTTCCTTAAAAACTCTGGGCTGTCAATTATTAGGCCCTGGGAATTTATCGTCGAACATTTTTGGGGCATTATTTGTGACTTCCTTTGTGAAGACGGAAACATTGTATGTCTCTAATTGGTCTGCTATCTCTTTGTTCCCCATTGTAAGTTCCCCTTTTTCTGACCATAAGAGACTGACATCTTTCTTCACTAACATTTTTTTCACGTACTTTTAACATTTTGCAGTCAGTTTGTATGTGCCTGCCAGCTTACTCTTGTACTCTTCCCAATCTTATTCCTATGTCCTCCTTTGATTAAGTCTAAACTGATTCCAGTTCCTAGGTTCACTCAGTTTCTTTTGGCCAATTTGTAAGCCCCTTTCTTAGGTTTAAAAATATCCCTAATTTCCCTTGTTAGCCATGGTTGGGGCTTCTTTTTCCATTTAGTTTTATGCCAAACAGGAATGAACAATTGTTGTAGTTCATCCATGAGCTCTTTAAATGTTTCCTATTTCCTCTCCATCCTCAGACCTTTAAATAACATTTCCAAATCTATTACAGCCAGCTTCACCATGCACCATTGCAATTTCCTTTACTTGGATTCAGGCCCCATGTCTCAGAATCATATATGTCAACTTCCACCTTAATGAAGAATTCTATAATTTTATGTTCACCCTTATTCAGGAGGTCACACACAACTGGATTGCCATTTATTCCTTTCACATCATACAATTCCTAGCTTAGGATAGCTTGTTTTCTAGTTGGTTCCTTAATGTATACTCTCCAGGAACTCCCTCGCTGTGGTATTGCTCCTGATTTGACTTGCTTAATCTACATGCAGATTAAAGTCACCCATAATTACAGCTGTACGTTTATTGCTTATCTCTTATATGTCCTGTTTAATGCCTTCTCCATATTACCACAACAGTTTGAGGATCTACAAAGAACCCCCACTGTTGTTTTCTGCCCCTTGGTGTTTCTAAGCTATACCCATACAGATTCCACTTTGCCAGAACTAATTGCCTTCCTCACAATTTATTCAATTCTTTCTTTACCAGTAATGTTACCCCACCTCTTTTTCTTTTATTATCCGTCCTCTCTCAACACTGATTACTCCTAAATATTCCATTCATATCTCTTGTCATGCTACAGTCATACCTCTGTAAGCCCAACAATATCATACCCATTTATATTTATTTGTAAAACTTATTTGTCCACCTTATTGCAAATGCATTAGGCCTTAAAGCTTGTCTTTTTAACATTCTTAGTCACATTCACATTATTTGATGATTTGATGCACTTTGCTCACCTTAACAATAGTGTTGGCTTCGCCTAGGTCATGTAATTGTTGTTAACCCATCATTATGGCTTCATGTGGAGGAGAAAACAGATTTAACATTTGGGGTTCGGTGACCCGTCCTCAGTCACCCGACCCAAGACGTTAACTCTGTTTTCTCCTCCACAGATGCTGCCAGACCTGCTGACCTTTTCCAGCAACTTTGTTTTTGATCCTGAATTACAGCATCCACAGTTCTTTTGGTTTTTGTTATGGCGTCATCCTTTGTCTAAACTCAAGAGGGATGGGGATGCATTACTTTTAAATGTGTCCCTATTTGATTTTTACCCTTAGATTCTGATGTAACTTTTCTTTCCTATTCTTTCCTTGACCCTTGCTTTCCTTTTTTTTGGCTATCCGTATAGGTTCCCATCCCCCTCGAGTTTGGGCACAGGATGAAACAATAGTAGTAGGTAAACAAAAATTATATTCTTTTGATTTGACCACCACTATTGCTAAGGTCTGCAAAGTGTGTCAAATCATCAAAATCTATGACTGATGCTGTTTGTCACACATAGTCCAAAGCCCATAAGCTTTTCTTAATATCTATAAAACACATGGCACTCAGGGACATTGGGTGTGTACGCGCAGGAAATCTGGTTCCAAAAACAAGTCAGGCACCAGAACAAAACAAAACACAAAAATAAACAAAATAAGACCGGCAGCAAAGAAAGTGTTAAGAAGGTGCAAAAATAGAAATACATCAGTGAGGGCCGATTAACACCATAAAGCCATTAGAAGTAGGGTCAAGCATCAGCCATTTGGCCCCTCAGGACTGCCCTGTTATTCAATAGGATCAAGCCTGATCCAATATTCCTCCTGTCCACTTTCCTACATTTTTCCAGAACCCATTGATTCCCTTACTGATCAAGAATCTATCTATTTAAGCCTTAAATATACACAAGCACTTTGCCTCCTCTGCTGTGGTTAAGAGTCTGAAGACTCACAACATACCGGCAGAATTCCTCCTCATCTCAGTCTTAAAAAGGCACATCCTTATTCTCAGCCTATATCCTCTATTCTTAGATTCTCCTAGGAGGAGAAGCATAAACATTTACCCTTAAGAATCCTGCGTATCTCAATGAGAATCTCTCTCATTCTTCTTAAATCCAATGAGAAGAGTTCCAACCTTTTTGATCTTGCTCATAATACAGTTATCCATAAGAAGAATGATTCTAGCAAATCATCTCTGATCTGGCTCCAATGTAATAATATCTTTCCATAAATAATGGGAACAAAACTGGCCTCAGTAGTCCAGGTGTTGTCTCACCAGCACCAGGTACAGTTGCAAGTAAGACTTCTCTACTTTTATACTCCAATGCATTGAAATAAGAGTTAATATTCCATTAGCCTTTCTGATTACCTGCTGTGCCTGTGGGCTATCTTTCTCTGTTTCATGCACGAGTACCCCCAGATCCATTTTGTATTATAGCTTTCTGCAGCTTTTCTTAATTTAAATAATACTATTATTTTGCTCTCCTTTCAAAAATTCTTTTGTTCTCCTTTCCAAAGTAAACAAATTCATATTTTCCCATATTATACTCCATTTTCCAACTATTTGCTAACTTATTTAACTTATCACTATCACTCTGTAAATAGTTTGTCTCCTTCCTACATCTTGGTTTTCCACATTTTTTTGTGTCATCTACAAACCTGGCTACAGTATATCTGCTTTTTCCTCCAAGTCATTAACATATGTTGTAAAGAGTTGTGGTTCCAGCACTAATCCCTATGGAACCTCATTGGTTACAGTTTGCCATCCTTAAAAAAAAATCCTTAGCCTCATTTGTTTTCCCTGTCCACTGGCCAATTCTCTGTTCACCACAATACCCCATGTTCAGCACCATGGGCTGTTGTCTTATGACTTAACTTTTTGTGAAATACCTTGAACTCCTTCTGGAAGTCCAAATATAACATATCAACAGATTCCCCTATATCCACTCTTGGTAAGACCTCCTTGAAAACTCAAATAAATTATTTAGAATCAATTTCCATTTCATGAAGTCTTGCTGACTCAGCTATGTTAGATTATGATTTTCTAAATCTCAATAGTAATAGACCCAATTGACAATTTATTGTATTATCATGGCCCCTAACTGAACATGAAAACTTCAACTGTATCAAAATATCAAGCCACAATACAAGATACTTATCGCAGAGTCTGTTTGAGATCTGCTGGACATTGCCCGAGGCCAGATCCCAGGCACTGATGTCCCTGGCCGTTTGCTTCCATTTTCCTCTTTAGGTTTTCCTTTGGTCACTCCTTGCCCCCAACAGAAACCCAAGCTTTTCTCCCTGTCAACCTCCACCACAAAGATCTTCAGTCCTCTTTCTTCTCAGGTGCTTGATTTGTCGAGTTCCTCCTGGCAGACAATATCGGTACAAGCAGCCAACAGTTCATTTTCACAGAATGCAGTTCCCCTGTAAGCGGGAGCCAACTGTCTTTAAAAGGAGCAGTGTGGTTGCACCATATAATTGCACCGTCCATGCTTCTGGTGAATGTCTTGGCAGGTAATACTTCAGGGCCTCACATGAATGATGAGGTAGGACAAATGTGAGTCTTTCCTGCCTCAGCGGGAACAGCAGATGGGTCTCAATAGAGCTTTAGCCAAAGGAATGGTAAGATCTGTTTTCTTTATCTGGAAAATATGCAGTATCCCTGTGATTATGATATTACTAACATTTAGGACACTGTATTGGTTTGAAGTAACATTTAATGATTTTGCCTAATCTATCTTTTTAACAATTATATTTGAATTTCTGAAATGAGTTAATTAACAGTTAGGGCAGCTGCTCGTGAGATTGAGCTTTAAAAGACCTAGAGATACCAAAGGATTTAGTTTTTTAGTTTACTTTGACACCACTCAGTGTGATTTAAGATTTGTTTGTCAATTATAAAGGAATAACAAAACCTTTGAACATAACAGCTTGAACTAAATACAGCAAATTCTCTTTAGATAACAATTATGAAAAGACATGAAAAAGTGTTTGTTTACTGACTTGGTGAATTATTCTTATATTTGGGAAAAATTCGATATTTTAAAAAGGACCATCCTGATATTCTACTGAGATATTTGATTTTAATTGTTTGGTATCACTAGAGATATTAGGCGAATGATTTTATGATTGTTAGTATTATCAGTACGAAGCCTTAGTGTTGTTTGCATAACTTCCCTTTATCGAAAAGGATGTTTCATTTGTTCACTCAATAAGATTTTAGTTCCTGGACCCTGGGGAATAAGAAATGAGTACTTATTTAGCCTCTGTTACAAGTTATGGAGGTGAAGTAACACTAGGTGACTCTGATCTTAAGCCTAAAGGAAGAGTTAATTTGAATTACTTTCTACTGAGGAATAAAGGACTTTCAGAATTAGAGATAGCAGTTAGAAACATCAGTGTCTTTTGTAGAACAATATTACAATGGGTTCTATTGTGCAATCCTTTACAGTCACAAAACAATATAACATTACATCAAAGATAGGAGATCATTTAAGGAATCTTAGACCTTGAAAGATAAGAAACTTTGATGTTGTCTTCACTGCTTGTATATTAAGTATTTATGAAAACTTATAAATCCTACTTGATTCACAAACACTGGTTATTCATACCTTGCCAGGTAAAACATGACTGGGATCATATTGTTACAACTAAGAACTTGGAACTTGGAGTTTTTAACTACAGATGTTTCATACTTGAAAACCCCCTAAACTTACAAAACTTTTGAAAGACCAAGTGCTGATCCTGGAAAGAAGCCAAACAGAGGAAAAACAGGAGGGGTGGGGTCTAAGGGTCAACAGATTGAAGAGATCCCTGCCAGGGTTGGGCAGGTGGAGACCCAGGCCATGTGGAAGATTCGTTCAAGATTCTACCAAGTTGGCACGAATTCCGTTTATACCACAAATGTTGCTGCAGTTCAAGAAGTTTGGTCATCACCAAGGGGATAGTCAACAAATGCTGGCCTTGCCAACAACATTCACATAGCAAGACTATATTTTAAACAAAACAACACTGGACATATAATTGATATTCTGGAAGGTAAATACTGCTAAGGCAAAATTTAACTGTTTGCCATTCTGCAAAACTTAACCAAATATCACCGCACAATATTGGAGGCCCATCAATAATTTGGATGAATCAGAAATTCCAACCCATTAATGAAATGCAACAGAGATAGTAGTAACTGCAGATGCTGGTGAATTTGAGATAACAAGGTGTAGAGCTGGGTGAACACAGCAGGCCAAGCAGCATCAGAGGAGCAGGAAAGCTGAAATCCTGATTTCTGAAGAAGGGTCCAGGCCCGATGTGTCAGCTTTCCTGCTTCTATGATGCTGCTTGGCCTGCTGTGTTCATCCAGCTCTACGCCTTGTTGTAACAAAATGCAACAGTGCAGTTAATAGAAGTAGGACATTACCATGATTATACTGGCCAAGTAGAAGCTTTAAAACCTTTTCTTTTGCCTTCAAGGGGAATGAGTGTACAGTTGTTATTAATGTTTACTTACAAGTCTTTACAAGTCATTCAATGACAGATGGAAGATGGCTGTGAACCTGACAGTGCATCATAAGGGCAGTGAAACTCCAGAGATAGCACTCTTAGGCCAAATCTATATCTAACTCTGCTCACTTTGGAAACCAAATTGTCCAAGGAATTATATTGCAATAAGTTTTTTTCTGGAAAATTCATAGTCTCAACTTATTATCAAAAATTGATCTTGAAAGCTATCTTTGCTAGATTTGACATCAAGTTGGGCAAATTTTATAACATAAGGACTTCTAACAGCTTTGCTGTGAGTAAGGTCTGCCTTTGCCCATTCAGTTTTTAATTTATTTTTTCACAAGTTGCTGGAACTCTGAGGGAAACCGGGCATCACATTGAAACAGTGAAAAAATAAACTGCACAAGGATTGAAAAGAGATTTAAGTGGGTAAATTCAATTTCCAATCAGATAAAGAGAAATACAGAGGGAAAACAGATTAGTTTGAAAAAAGAAAGGAACTAATCAAGAAATGTTAGATATAAATTTAGAAATTTAAAATTTTCAACTGTTAGAACATGAAGAAATGAAATTCTATATTTGTACTAATTAATTTTTCTGTGCCAAAGAATGTAATTGGCCAGTAAGCCAGACTGCTCACATCACTGGTTTGACCTCCCTTTGCTTTGAACAGTATTTTTGTTTTTAATTATACAAAGTCCAGATTTCTGATAATTGTATCATGATAAATATTGATTAAGTCTTTGATGTAATTCACCAGATTTAAAAATGACACTTTATCATAAAGCTAGTTATAATTACATTGTTCAACCTTTTTGATGATCAGGACTGTCCATCGATTAAGTCACTGCACCGCCCACATAGGGAACTACACCAGCAGTGGTACTTGACCCAAGAAACCACACTTACAACCATATTCTGAGAGAAGAAATTCCCCCTCACCCTTGTCTTGAATGGGAGATTCCTTATCTTTAAACTGCATCTCCTAGTACTAGATCCTTCCTAAGAAGAAACATTACCTCTACATCTACCCTGTCAAGTACATTTAAAATCATAGATGTTTTAATAAAATCATCTCCCTTCCTTTAATCTCCAATCAGGCCCAATAATTCCCCACAAGGTAACCCTAATACCCAAGAATCAGTCCAGTGACCCAACTCCAAATTGAAACTGCGTATATAATCTATCTTTAAGCAATAAGATCGAAACTGCACTCAGTACTCCACTAATGTCCTGCACAGTTGCAACAAGACCTCCTTGCTTTTATACTCCATCCATCTTATGAGGGCAACATCCCATTTGTCTCCCTTGTTACTTGGTCCACATCAATCTATCCTATCCTGCACCACATATCATTTCAGAGAGAAGGCAGCGTGCAGAGCCTAATCAACTCAATTCACAGAAACCTAAAAAACATTTTTTTAAAAACTTCACTGAGCTGAAACAGATTATTTGAAATGTGGCAGACCCATGCCCTCAAACAACTGTTTACTTCTCCATCAACATGACGGCATGCCTATAATCCCTCCCACCATGGTCCAGTTGTTGTTTAGCTGTTTATTTGCCTAGATCACAAAATTGCCATTTCTAACCGATTAGTACTAATGGGCCAGACATCATAGAATCCCTACCGTGTGCAAGCAGGCCATTTGGCCCATCAAAGGCTATGGGGTGACCATATAGAGGTTTACAAAATCATGAGGAGTATAGGTAGGCTAAATAGACAAGGTCTTTTCTCCAAGGTGGGGGAGTCAAAAACCAGAGAGCACAGGTTTAAGGTGAGGTGGGGGGAAAGACTTAAAAGGGACCCAAGGGGTAACACTTTCATGCTGAGGTTGGTGCATGTATGGTATGAGCTGCCATGAGAGGAAATGGTGGAGGCTGGTATAATTACAACACTTAAAAGTCATCTGGATGGGTATATGAATAGGAAGGGTTTAGAGGGATAATAGGCCAAATGTGACTTGATTTAAACAGGATATCTGGTCAGCATGGACGAATTGGGCCAAAGACTTTGTTTTCATGCTGTATAACTCTTTGGCTCTAAGTACACATGAACCCTCCAAAGAGTTTCCCATCCAGACCCAGACCCAGACCCCATCTCTGTAATGCCATATTTCCCATGGACAATCCACCTAAATTGAGCACTATATGTCAATTTACTGTGGCCAACCCACCTAATCTGGAGGGTGGCAAATGTCATTCCCTTGTTCAAGAAAGAGAATAGGGATAATCCTAAAGATTACAGACCAGTCAGTCTTACTTCTGTACTGGGCTAATTATTGGAGAGGATTCTGAGAGATAGTAATTATGATTATTTGGAAAAGCACAGTTTGATTAGAAATAGTCAGCATGGCTTTGTGAGGGGCAGATCATGCCTCACAAACCTTATTGAATTCTTTGAGGATTTGATAAAACACATTGATGAAGGTAGAGCAGTGGATGTGGTGCATGTGGATTTTAGTGAGGCATTTGATAAGGTTCCACATGGTAGGCTCATTCAGAAAGTAAGGAGGCATGGGATTCAGGGAAATTTGCCTGCCCAGATACAAAACTGGCTGTCCAATAGAAGACAGAGTGTGGTAGTAGCTGGAAACTATTCAGCCTGGAGCTCAGTGGCCAGTGGTATTCTGTAGGGATCTGTTCTGGGACCTCTGATCTTTGTGATTTTTATAAATGACTTCGATAAGGAAGTGGAAGGGTGGGTTAGTAAGTTTGCCGATGACATGAAGGTTGGTGGAGTTGTGGATAGTATGGAGGCTGTTGTAGGTTGTGATGGGACATTAGCAAGATGCAGAGCTGGGTAAAGAAGTGGCAGATGGAATTCAACCCAAAAAAGTATGAAGTGATTCATTTTGGAAGGTCGAATTTCAATGCAGGATATAGGGTTAATTGCAGGATTCTTGGCAGTGTGGAGGAAAAGAGGGATCTTGGGGTCCAAATTCATAAAAGTTGCCACACAAGTTGATAGTGTTGTAAAGAAGGTGTATGATGTGTTGGCTTTCATTGGCAGGGGAATTGAATTTAAGAGCCGCCAGGTTATGCGGCAGATCTAAAAAAACTCTGCTTAGACCACACTTGGAATATTGTGTTCAGTTCTGGTCACCTCATTGCAAGAAAGATGTGGAAGCTATAGAGAAGGTGCGGAGGAGATTTACCAGGATGATGCCTGAACTGGAGGGTAGGTCTTATGAGGAAAGGTTGAGGGAGCTGGGGCTTTTTTCATTGGAGCAAAGAAGGATGAGAGGTGACTTGATAGAGGTGTACAAGATGATGAGAGGCATAGATAGAGTGGATAGTCAGGGACTCTTTCCCAGGGCAGAAATGACTATTACAAGGGGGGATAATTTTAAGGTGATTGGAGGAAGGTATAGGGGAGATGTCAGAGGTAGGTTCTTTACACATAGAGTGGTGGGCATGTGGATGCGCTGCCAGCAGTGGCAGTAGAGTCAGATATTTTAGAGACTTTTAAGAGACTCTTGGATAGGCACACGGACAATAGTAAAATTTAGGGTATGCAGGATAGTTTAATCTTAGTAGGATAATAGGTCGGCACAACATTGTGGGCCGAAGGGCCTGTACTGTTCTATGTTCTGTCTCTGGACTGTGGGAGGAAACTGGAACACACAGATACAAGAATAACATGCAAACTTCACACAGCCACCTGAGGGTAGAATTGAATCCAGGTGTATAGCACTGTGAGGCAGCAAAGCCAACCACTGGGCCACTGTGCCACCCCATTTTCTGATCAGAGTCAGAAATGTTAATTAAAACCTTAGATTACACAGTGTGAGGCTGGATCAACACAGCAGGCCAAGCAGCATCAGAGGAGCAGAAAAGCTTAATGTTTCGTCGGGACCCTTCTTCAGAAATGCATTCAGCATTTGAGTTGAGGGGTTATTATGTCAGGTAGTTAAGGAGATTCTTGTAGCAGGTTGGTGATATCAGTTGCCAGGAGGGTGAGTTGCCAAGTGGGTCACAAGGGTAGAGTTTCATATAGTTGTCAGCAATCAGGGAGTGGAAGGAGTTGGGGTTGGGAAGGGGGTGGTATCTGGTAAGTGGGGAGTGGCGTCAGTTAAATAATTACGCATGACTTAAACCAGGTTTTTAATTCTCTAACTTTACCTGGGCAACTGTGAATCTTAACCAAGTCTGACCTATCTGAGCCTTCAGACTTTAAGGGGCTTCATTTGTGGGTTCCAGACGCAAGGAAATTGCTTCTGTATTCTGTATGCTCCCAAAAGCCACCTCTAATTAGCACTGCGCCAATGGCTCTTTGACCATAAGAATAAATGAGCCAATGTTTTGCAACTAATGCTGGCTGGCAGAAACAGCTAAACAACCCCAGAACAGATGAATCAGACATAGAATGTTGCCAGAGATAACAAGGTGTAGAGTTGGATGAACACAGTAGGCCAAGCAGCATCGGAGGAGCAGGAGGGCTGACGTTTCAGGCCTAGACTTTCTTCAGAAATGGGTCTAGACCCGAAACGTCAGCCTTCCTGCTCCTCCGATGCTGCTTGGCCTGCTGTGTTCATCAAGCTCTACACCTTGTTATCTCAGATTCTCCAGCATCTGCAATTCCTACTGTCATAGAATGGTGTCATACCACTTAGTGGGAGCTGACAGATTTACTTAGATTCCCTCCAAGTTGCTCTGTTGCCTTATTCATAATTTGTCTTTCCAAAATCTTCTTCCAGAATAACTGAGATGTACAAGTCAACATGATTGAGCAGCATCCAACAAATTCACCTCTACCCAGTTTTATTTTATTTTAGCAAACGCTCTCTCTAAATTCTTCCTTATATTGGTAGCTACAAAACATTGTGAAAAATGGTAAAAAGAAGGCAAAAGACGAGTGGATGCACAAATAAAGAGGAAAGTGTGAAGCCTTTTTTTATAAGAAAACAAAAAGTTAAAACAGAAATGCAACCAAAAAGAAGGGAGAGAGCCTCAGGAGAGGCAGGAAAGTGAGAAAGCTGGCAGTGAAGGATGTGCGTGAAACCATAGTGATGGAGAAGAGAGAAACTGAACTGAAAGTGAGAGAAGCAGCATGATCCAATAATTCCAAGAGTTACAAAATAGATTGGAAGCTTGTTGTGTTTAATCATTATTCTGCCTGATGCAGCAAAGCTTTAAATATACATGAGCCTCTCTCTAAATTGTGATACAAGCATCCAGCCCACTGCTTGAAAAGGTTAGGCACCACTCAACTAGGTAATTACATACCTCTTTCCTGACTTTCAAGCTCTTTTTACCATCTGAGAAAAATCTACACAAACTGTTCAGTGGCTTACAATTATTTTCAAGACTGGTTTCCTAAAAAATAATATTGAGGTCTGAAAACACCGTGAGGAATATAAATGTTTAAAAGCACATTTGCCTTTGGCATCTAAGTTCAAACAAACTGTTAAAGACTGATATATGTCACAATAACTCTCCTTAACTTTACTGAATGTCAAAACGCCCCAATGAAACTGCATTCCATAATGTCTTCTGCTTTTAACTCTTGCGGACAGAAGGTGATTTTGGTAAGCGCTTTGTGATTTTTGCCCAGCAGGCCAAGCAGCATCTCAGGAGCACAAAAGCTGATATTTCGGGCCTAGACCCTTCATCAGAAAAGAGGGGTAGGGAGAGGGTTCTGAAATCAATAGGGAGAGAGGGGGAGGCAGATCGAAGATGGATAGGGGAGAAGATAGGTGGAGAGGAGACAGACAAGTTAAAGGGCAGATTTTAGCAGTAATTCGATGAGTATATACATTAGCAAATCAATGGAATTTGTAGCTAAAAACACTTGAGAATGACATTAAAAAAATATTGTTAGAATGCTATCTGCTTTTCCAGGTTATATCTAAAACTCATTTAAATGTCATTGCAAATATGGCCTCTCAACCTGTCCTACCCATGGTTTGTTAACTGACTGGGGAAGAAATCTTGAATGACATACAAACAAGGAAAAAGTGCAGGCCACTTGGCTCATCAAACCTACTTTGCATTCAATAAAGATTTTGGCTGATCTGATCTTAATGTCAACTCTACATATCTGCTTAACTCCAATAACCTTTAATTCCATTGATAATCAGGAATGTATTGACCCGTTTGTTTAAATATTTAAGGATCCACTGCCTTTTAAGAAAATGAATTTGAAAATCTCACAACCCTGGGAAAATTTCTTCCTCATTGCTTTCTTAAACAGGTGGCCCCTTATCAACAAATCATAACCCTGTTCTAGATTCGCTGACAAGAGGAAACATCATCTCATCATCCACCTAGTCAAGTACTCTCAGGATCTTACTTGTTTCAATTAAGCCTCTTCTGATTCTTCTAAACTTCAGAGGATACAGGCTGAGCCTGAGTAGCCTGTCCTCATAAGGCAATCTGTGCATTCCAGGTTTTAGTCTAGTGAACATTCTCTGAACTGCTACCAACAGATGAATGTCATTCCATAAGTATGGTGACCAGTACTGTAGATTCCAAACGTGGTCTTACTAATATTCTGTAATAACAGAAGCATGAACTCCCTGCTCTTGAATTCAGTCTCCTTCGCTATAAAATTTAACGTTCTATTAGCTTTCTTGATTGCTTACTGTATATGCATATTAACCTGCAATTCATGGACAAGGACATCCAAATCTGTCTCTCATAGTCTGTAACCTCTCATCATTTAGATAATATGCTTCTCATTGCTTCTTTCTGTCAAATGGGTAATTTCACATTTTCCCACAATATTCCATTCATCAGGTCTTTGCCCATTCATTTAACCTATCTATGTGCTTCTGTCGACTTCTTATGCCCTCTTCGCAACTCACTTTCCTATCTATCTTTGTGACATCAGCAAACTTAGCTATCAAGCCTTCAGTCTTTGGCAAAAATCATTGAAATAAACTGTAAAGAGTTAAGATCCTTGTGGCACACCATATGTGGCATCCTGCCAACCTGAAAAAGACCCACATATTAATACAGCCAGATCCGAACCATAACCAGGTTTGAACTGACAGGTGGCAAGTAACATTTATTTGCCACATGTGCTGCACAACGACCATATCCAATACGTGAGAATCTAACCATCACTCTTTGACATTCAATGGCATCTAACATCACTAAACCCCTGACTATCAACATCCTAGGAGATTCCATTGATCAGAGACGGAACTAATTTAGCCATATTAACACTATGGCTGCAACAAGATAGAAGCAAGGAATCTTCATAGATCATAGAATCCCTACATTGTGGAAATAGGCCCTTTGGCCCAACAAGTCCACAGCAAACCTTGGAGCATCCCACCCAGACCCATCCCCCTATAACCCACCTAATCTACACATCCCTGAACACTGCGGGCAATTTAGCATGGCCAATCCACCTAGCCTGCACCTATTTGTACTGTGGGAGGAAATCGGAGCACCCGGAGGAAACCGACGTAGACACGGGGAGAATGTGCAAACTCCATACGGATAGTCGCCTGAAGCTGCAATCAAACCCGGGTCCCTGGCACTGTGAGGCTGCAGTGCTAACCACTGAGCCACCGTGCAACCCCATCATTGCAGTGAGTAACACAGTTCCTGACATGCCAGAGCCTATCCACCATCTACAAGGCACAAGCCAGGAGTGTGAAGGAATACTCCCCACTTGGCTGGATGGGTGCAGCTCCAACTTCAAAGAAGTTTTACATCATCCAGGTCAAAGCATTCCACTTAAGGGATCATGCATCCACATTGAGTCCCTCCATTATCAGTGCTCAGTAGCAGCAGAGTTTATCATCAACAAGATACACTTCAGAAATTCTTCAAGGCTCCTTAGCCACACCTTCTAACATCCACAACCACAGCCTTCTCCAAAAGCATTGCCTCCGAGAAGCACAAAGACCACAGGTACATGGAAACACCACTATTTGCAGGTTACTTTCCATCACCATCCATTCTGATTTGAAAATATATCACTGTTCCTTTACTGTCAGTGGGTAAATATCCAAGAAACACCCCCTCTCCCTGCCAAAGTATTGTGGATTGACATACTGCACCTGGGCTACAGCAGTTCAAGAAGAAGTCAGCTCACCACTACCTCTTCAAGAGCAATTATGGATGGGCAATAAATGCTGTTCCAGTTATTGGTGCTTACAACCTGTTCATGTATTTAAAAATCCTTTTATTCCTGTTTTAACATAAGAATAAAATCTCAATGTTATGCAAATTGCCTTAATGTTTTTATCATTAAATTTCTCATAGAGGTGGTGACCCCTTGTACGGGCAAGAAAGTCAGGAGCCAACTTATGTATTTCAAACCTGGAAGCCTACGTATTTTGCTGTCCCTGCATGAACTACCTGAAGACATGGCATTGACACCTCTGAGGCAGAATGTCCCACCTCCCAGTTAC
The DNA here is from genome assembly GCF_030684315.1 of Stegostoma tigrinum. Taxonomy (NCBI): domain Eukaryota; kingdom Metazoa; phylum Chordata; class Chondrichthyes; order Orectolobiformes; family Stegostomatidae; genus Stegostoma; species Stegostoma tigrinum. Next base: position 52,703,049 of record NC_081365.1, read on the forward strand.
AACTAATCATTCATTGGCATTTAAGTACTTCAGTTAGCCTGAAGCCTGGCAGACTGTTTATCATTTTCCATAGCTGCTCATAAAATCTGCCTGCAACACAATTCTAACCTCTCCACCCAACCCGTATGTTTTTCTAGTCTTTTATAGGATGTGGATATCACTGGCTAGATGACTATTTATTGCCAATCCTTAACTGCCTTTGAAAAGGTGGTTGTGACACACCTTCTTGAAATTCTGCAGTCCATAGAGTGCAAGTATACAGATGGGGCATTTCAGAAAAGGGTTCAAGGGTTTCATGCTTGTAATAGTGATGGAACAGCTATATATTTCCAAGTCAGAATGGTGAGTGGCTTGGAAGAGAGTTTGCAGAAGGTCATGTTCCCTTGTTTATGCTTCCCTGTCCTTCTAGGTGGTAGAGCTTGTAAGTTTGAAAGGTGCTGTTTAAGGATCATTGGTGTACACCTTGTAGATGGTGTACATTGCTACCAATATGTATTGGTCGTGGAAGGAGTGAATATTGAAGGTAGCGGATGGGACCAATCGAGCAGATTCGTTTTGTCCTGAAACATACCAAAGTTCAAGTGTTGTTCAATTTTCACCTATCTTGACTTGAGCCTTATAAATGGACATGATTTGAGAAGTCAGGAGGTGAAGTACTCACCACATGATTCTCAACCTCCGGCCTGTTATGTAGCTACAGTATTTATATGGTTTCTCATGGTTCCGTTTTGGTTCAATGGTAGCCCCTAGGAAGTTGATTGTGGAGGATTCAGTGACAATAACACCATTCAACATTAAGGTGCGATGGGTGGATTCTCTTTGGTTGGAGAAGACCAATGTTTGGTATGTATGTGGCACAAATGTTACTTGCCACATGCCATGCCCTGTAAAAAGGAGAGGGGATCAAAATTCCAACCAGTTTTTCAGAGAATCAATTCAATTAATCTTTTACACTCATGAAATTAATAAAATTCATCATTCTTATTTCTGTGAATGTTTACAACAGATGCTTTGCAAAAAAAAATATCGTGGCCAGAAGGCATCCTGTAGCTGAAACAGCTCTCAGCTTGAGTCTTGTGAACATACACAAGTTGACAACATTGCTGTTTTTTGATGAGAAGCCTGCAGCACTTGAAGCCTCAGCATGCTTGGAGGATGCCAAAAACTGTTTCCCTATGCCACTGTGGAATTGCTCTGGCAAACAGATGGAAAATGCTCCTTTTAAAGACCAAATTCCTCTACTCAATGTTTTTTCTGAGAAGTGACATTTGTTAAAATTTGATGGAATCTGGGCAGAAAATGCAATTCTTTTCCAGTGTTTGGAGCATTATTAATATTGCCTGGCTCTCAAAAATGAATCAATGCAAAAGATTGGAAAAGCTTGAAATAACTAATTGTACTCCTGTAAAAGACCATTTAAGGAAGACTTATGCAGAATAACACTTTGCTGAAACCGATTCAGCAACTGAAAGCTGAATACCATCCAAACAGCAGTGAAAGCAAATGTTGACAATTTTATAATGGATTTTCCCAAAGACAAAGCTTTTCACGGGAATGTTCATTGTACATGAAGCAGAATTCTACAGCTACCTCATGTTTTTTAATATTAGTTTAAAGCACGAGTTGTCTGCTCATCTGCGATGGCGATAACCAAATAACATTGATTTATATTACTAACAGCTTTTCTTATTTTAACATAACATACAGTTGATAGCTGATTTTTGCAAACTCTCGTCCCTTTAAATTGGCTGAAATACCAAAATGACAATGAAAATGGTTAATTTTGAATGCATATTATGACTATTTATTTCTTTAATGTTGTGCAATAAAGGTGGAGTAGCCACCAGTGAGTTTACTAGCTTGGTCTGTGTGGAAACTCAGGGATTAAACAAGTGGAAAAGTACATGTGCAAACAAGTACTTGAAGAAAATTGTGTTTCTAAAAGTAGGATCTAGGCAATGAAATAACCAAGAAGCCTGTAGTTATAAGGGGTCAGGAATCATGTCAATGGTACCAATACCTATAATAATCAAGACACTCACAGAAAGAATCTCAGTGAGAGAATCTTGAAATTTCTTCTGAAACTGTTGTGATTGGACTATGGGATACTTAAAACAATGTGAAGCATCCACTTGTGGGATTCTTACCTAATATATAGCATTTTGCAGTTCTTGTAACATACTAGAAGTAGCATATTAGAACATTGAGAAAGTCATGGCAGAGGTAAGGATGGTGTCCATCACTGCTCTATGACTTGGTCATCAAGCTGTAATGTTGCACTTAGCGCTTTGACAGGTTTGTGTGCCATGAATAGAATTTTAGAAGCTTCTTTTCATGCAGCTGTGGAGCATCGTGTTGCACCTGGGTTTCTCTCTGTAATTGAATGTCCTATTTCAGCTCAATTGCCTCATAGAACATAGAACATAGAGCAGTCCAGAACAGGAGCAGGCCCTTCAGCCCACTGTGTCTGCACTGATCATGATGCCATTCTAAACTAATCCCATCTGCCTGCACATGGTCCATATCCCTCTATTCTTTGCCTGTTCATTTGTCTGTTTAAGTACCATGTAAACCACACTGCAGAAACTGCTGCTCCCACTTACTGGAAGCACATTTCAGAGACCTATCACCAGCTGTGTGAAAAAAACACCTGCCTCACACATCTGCTTTCAACATTCCCACAGTCACCTTAAACCTAAGCCTCTGAGTATTTAACATTACCACCCTGGGAAAAGAAAGACTTCAATTATCTACTCTATCATTGCCTCTCATAATTTTATATATTTCTATCACAACAGCTAATACACTCCAATGCAGGCAACATTGTGGTAAACTCTTTTTGCAACCTCTCCAAAGCCTCCACATCCTTCCTATGCAATGGTGACCAGAACTGCACACACTATTCCAAAAGTGGCCTAACTAAAGTTTAATGAAGCTGCAACATGACTTGCCAACTTTTGTACTCAATGCCCTGACCAATGAAGACAAGCTTGCTATACACTTTCTTTACCACATGATCCACTTGTGTTGCTGCTTTCAGGGAGGTGTGAATTGCACCCCAATATCCCAGTTTATATCAATACTTCTAATGGTCCTGCCATCTACTGTGGATTTCTTCTTGCATTTGACCTCCCAAATTGCACTACCTTACACACGTGCAGGTTAAACTGCATCTGCCATTTCTCAGTCCAACTTTCCAATTGGTCTATATCTGCAACATCTTTCTCAACATTCCTCACTATCCACAACTCCACCAAATTTCATATCATCTGTAAACTTACTAATCGAACAATCCACCATTTTCATCCAAATCATTTTTATGTATTACAAACAGAGGTCTCAGCGCTTATTTTTGTTCAACTCCACTACCCACAGACCTTCAGTCAAAAACAATACCCCTCCATAACTAGGTTCCAACCTCTATGACCGTGCCAATTTTGTATCCAATTTACCAGTTCACCATGGATCCTATTTTGGTTGTATTTAGACAGATTAATAGGTGACAGTTGCCAAAAAAGAGATATTACACAACCATCACAGTGCAGTCACGTATTTATCCTTTGGTATTTACTTACTACCACCGCTGTGTTGCCTCGTATTTAATGCTCACTTGCCAAAACCATGCATTTGGAAATTTCAATACATGATAGTCATGTAACATGTACCACAAAGACTAATGTTCTTGTAGGACAAGGCCGTAGAATCACACCAGTATGGAAACAGGCCATTTGGCCCAACAAGCCCACACGACTCTCCAAAGGCCATCTCACCCAGACTCACATCCCCTACTCTATTCCTGCAACCCTGTATTTCCCATGCCTAATTCACCCAACCTGCGCATCCCGGGACATTATCGGCAATCTAGCATGCCCAATCCACCTAACCTGTACATCTTTGGACTGTGGAAGGAAACATGAGTACCCAGAAGAAACCTACGGAGACACAGGGAGAACGTGCGGACTCAACATAGACAGTCACCCGCGGCTAGAATTGAACTGGGTCCCTGGTATTGTGACGCAGAAGCGCTAACATCTGTGCCACTGTGCTACCCTAAACTTCTCTTCAAGTTTATTTCCAAAACAATAATTTATAAGACTATAATATCACAGACTTTGCACAACCAGTCTGGATTATCTGCTTACTAATATTACCGTACATTATACTGACACACTACTGACTAACTACACTGACTTCCCTGTACAGGGTAACTAAAGGTGACTAATCTATTTATTAGAGATAGTAGGAACTGCAGATGCTGGAGAATCTGAGATAACAAGGTGCAGACCTGGATGAACACAGCAGGCCAAGCAGCATCAGAGGAGCAGGAAGGCTGATGTTTCCAGCCTAGACCCTTGTTCAGAAAAGGGGGAGGGGAAGGGGGTTCTGAAATAAATAGGAAGCGAGGAGGAGGTGGATAGAAGATGGAGAGAGGAGAAGATAAGTGGAAAGGAGACAGACCGGTCAAAGAGGCAGGGATGGAGCCAGTAGACGTGAGTGTAGGTGGGGAGGTAGAGAGGAGATAGGTCAGGCCAAGAAGGACGGACAGGTCAAGGGGACGGGATGAGGTTAGTAGGTAGGAGATGAAGGTGGAGCTTGAGGTGGGAGGAAGGGAATAGGTGGGAGGAAGGACAGTTTAGGGAGGGGGGTACAAGCTGGGCTGGCTTTGGGATGCGGTAGGGGGAGGGGAAATTTTGAAGCTTGTGAAGTCCACATTGATACCATTGGGCTGCAGGGTTCCCAAGCGGAATATGAGTTGCTGTTCCTGGTAATTTGAGCTGTTGAGGACCAGGGAATTGGAAGTTCTGGAGGAGGTGGAGGCCCTGGGTGGTGTCATGGACATGTGTAGGAGGTTTCTGGACCAAGGGAGAGAGAATGGCGTCCAGATAGGTGGAGATTGGTAAAGATGAGGTGTTGGGAACCAGGGAACTGGAAATACTGGAGGAGGTGGTGCGTCCAGTCCCTGTACACCTGCATTCCATACACAGATGGCCTAAAGGCCCTACGCTTCTTCCGGATCCGCAGAACCGACCAGTCCCCCCCCACTGACACCCTCATCGACTTAGCCAAATTCGTCCTCACCCTCAACAACTTCTCTTTCATTTCCTTCCACTCCCATGGGTACCCGCATGGGCCCAAGCTATGCCTGCCTCTTTGTAGGTTGCATGGACCAATCCCTCTTTCGCACCTACACTGACCCTACCTCTTCCTCCATTACATTGATGACTGTATCGGCACCGCATCTTGCTCCCACGAGGAGCTCGAACAGTTCATCCACTTCACCAACACCTTCCAACCTAACCTTGAGCTCACCTGGACCATCTCTAATACCTCCCCCTCCTTCCTGGATCTCTCTGTCTCCATCTCCTGCAACCATCTAGAAACCAATATCCATTTCAAGCCCTCCGGCTCCCACAGCTACCTAGAATACACTTCCTCCCACCAATCTTCCTGCAAAAATGCCATCCTCTATTCCCAATTACTTTACCTCCACTGCATCTGCTCCCAGGATGAGGCATTCCATTCCCTTACATCTCAGATGTCCTTGTTTTTCAAGGACCACAACCTCCCCCTCCCTCAGTGGGCAAGAACACCCTAGACCCAGTCTCCCACATCTCCCGCAATTCATTCCTCACACCCCCTCCCCGCAATAACAACAAAAACAGAATTCCCCTAGTCCTCACATACCACCCTACCAACCTCTGGGTCCAACGCATCATCCTCTGCCAATTCCACCATCTGCAATCTGACCCCATCACCGTAGACATTTTTCCCTCCCTACCATATCTGCTTACCCGAGGGACCACTCTCTCCATGACTCCCTTCTCTGCTCCACACTCCCCTCCAGCCCCACCTCACCCGGTACTTTTCCCTGCAACTCCAGGAAGTGCTACACCTGTCCCTACACCTCCTCCCTCACTGGCATCCCAGGGCCCAAGAAGACTTTCCACATCAAGCAGATGTTCACCTGCACATCTCCTAATGTGGTATACTGCATCCCATTGTGGCCTCTACATCGGGGAAACCAAAAGGAGGCTTGGGGACTGCTTTGTGGAACACCTATGCTCGGCTCACAACTGCACCTTCCAGTTGCAAACAATTTCAATTCTCCCTCCCATTCCTTAGATGATATGTCCATCCTGGGCCTCCTGCAATGCCACAATGATGCCACCTAAACATTACAGGAACAGCGACTCATATTCTGTTTGGGAACTCTGCAGCCCAATGGTATCAATGTGGATTTCACAAGCTTCAAAAGCTCCCCTCCACCTACCGCATCCCAAAACCAGCCCAGCTCATCCCCCCATCCCTAACCTGTCCTTCCTCCCACCTATCCCCTCTTCCCACGTCAAGCCCCACCCCCATCTCCTACCTACTAACCTCATCCTGCCCCCTTGACCTGTCCATCCCTCTGGACTGACCTATCTCCTGCACTTTCCTGCTTCTCTCCATAGACTCTTCAACCTGTTACTCATTAAAATGTCAATCTCCTGCTTAAATTTTCTCATTGTACCAACATCACCACATTTGGGCATAATGAATTCCATATATTCACAACCCATTGAGAAGTAATTTCTCCTCATTTATTGTAAATCTGCTACCTTTTATCTTAAAACTATGATCTCTTATTCTCAGTTGTCCTAATTGAGGAAACATCCTCTCCACGTCAATTTTGTCAACCTCTATCAGCATCTTATGCATTTCAATTAGATCTCTTCTTGTTCTTCTCAACTCCTGAGAGTATAGGACTAATTTTTCAGTTTCTCTTAAGGCAAACACCTCATCTCCGGAATCAATCTAGTGAATCTGACCTGAGCTGGCTCCAATATAATTACATCCCTTCTCAAGAAAGGGATCAAGATTGTATGCAATACACCAAATCTCACTAATGCCTGGCGCAGTTGCAGCCATGCTTCCCTGCATTTACATTCTACTCTTTTAGCAATACACACTTAAAATTCCATTTCCCTTCATTTCTACCTGCTGTATCTGCATACTAGTTTTCTGAGACTCAGGCACAAGAACACCCAGATCCCTCTGCAGCAAAACTACTCTGAAGGTTCTCACCATTTAAGTAATAGGTTGTCCTTCTTATTCTCTGTCAAAAAAGAAATACCCATTTTAGTGTGATTTGTGAATCTGGCTGTAGTGCCTTCTCGCATGCATTCACTTCATTCATACAAATTGTAAATAGGTGGGGCCTAAGGACCAAAGCCTGGGGAATACAGAGTTACATCCTGCCAATTCGAAAAATGATTCATTTATCTAGACTCCACTTTTTGTTGGTTACCCAATCCTCTATCCAAGCTAATAAACCAGACTTAACCCCAAATGATCCTAAATTGTTGGTTTGATACAGCTGCTACTCAAATGGCATCTGCAAGTCCAGATATGCTATGCCTACAAGATCCCAATTATCTACTTTGCTTGTTACATCCTTGAACAACTAGCAAATTGGTCATAAAACCAAGGTGACTCAAATGGATTTCGCCTTGGCTTTCCAAATGTCCTGTTATTTACTCCCTTCATAATGTTTGCAACAATTTCCCAATATCACAAATTAGCTGGCCTACAGTTTCACTGTTTCAATTCGAGGAATATTTAGTGCTAAAGCTTTAGCAAGACCTAAGCTGGCTTACTTCCGAAGGATTCAGTGACTTTTTTTGTTAATACTCTGATGAACTTGTAATTATAATTTCAACACATTTGCTCAAACTGCAGATAACACTTTCTTAATTGTATTCCTGACTTAGCTGATTTCCAGCACTGTACAGTTCCTGTTACCATTTCAATAAACTTTGTTTTTTGGCAAAAAATCTTAGCTTTATATCTCTTCTATCAACTGTATCTCAATACTCCAGTCTGGGGTTACTAATTCTTTTATTCTACGATAACTTCATTATTTTAACCTCTTTTCCTTAGGAATGCAGCTTAGCATATGATACTTTATCATAAAACCTCTCAACATTTCAGAGACTAATAATGCTTTTCTCTCAGCAGAGACTAAAAATGAAAGTCAGCATCTCGAAAATTCTCCTTCAACCTTTCTCAGTATTTTACAAAGAACTCTGGGTAACATTAGGTAACTACCTCTTGCTTGTAATTATGGGTATTATAGGCTTTTTTTTATAAATCTAATTGTTAACTCCAAACACACAGAAAGACAGTTTAAACATAAAATTCCAAGAATTCAAATTTGCAGTGAACAATGTTAAAATACATATATAAATCTCAGTTTGATCACACTCAAAAAAGTTTAAACAGCCTCAAATTACATTTTCCTTCCTGCCTTTATGGATGCCCTACTCATCTCTTCTTGTCAATCTTTTACTGTGTGTCTGTTTGCATTCTAGACCAAGGAACAGCTAAACGCTTTGGATGCTGCAAAGCCTGGGCTCTGACAACATTCTGGCAATAGTTCAGGAATCTTGTGCTCCTGAACTAGTCACACCCCCTAGTTACGCTGTTCCAATACAGCTACAACACCCGTATCTATTCGATAATGTGACAAATGCGTTAGATCTGTCCTGTTTTAAAGAAGCACGACAAAACAACCAAGTCTTTTCCCAGCCTATCAATCTATCAGTAAAGTGATTGATTGGGTCATTGGCAGTGATATCAATAATCACTCGGAAAAGGATCGCCTGCTAACAGATAGCCACCTTGGGCCTCTTCAGGGCCACACAACTCCTGACTTCATTACAGCCTTGGTCCAAACTGGAGAAAGAGCTGAAATCCAGAGGTGAAGTGAAATTGACTGTTATTGATATCAATGAAGCATTTGACTGACCATGGAATCAAGGCCCCGAACAAAATTGAAATCAATGAGAATCGGGAAAAAACTTTCTGCTGGTTGGAGTCAGAACTAGTTCAAAAGTAGGTTGTTGGAGATCAATCATTTCAGTCTAAGAACATTCCTGCAGGATTTCCGCTAGGCAATAACCCAGAGTTGACTTACTGATTTTTCCCCCTTTGGCTTTCAATGGTTTTACCTTTACATCACTGAATTCCCCACTGTCAATATCATCACAGGGGCTTGGGGGAAAGGTGGGCCTTTAACCATTAACTGAATAGAACCAGTCATTCAATTGCTGTGGCTACAAGGCAGGTCAGGCGTTAGGAAACAAAAAGTGAATAACTCACCTCCTATCTATCTAGCACCTATCTAACTCACAAGTCAGGAGTGTGATACAATACTCCTCACCTGCCCGGTGGTCTCAGCTCCAACAATACTCAAGAAGCTAAACACAATGCAAAACAAAACAGCCTGCTTGACTGACATCCGAAACATCAATAATCAAACCGCTCACCACAAATTTTCATTGACAGCAATGTAAGACATCAACAAGATGTGCTACAGTAACGCACAACAAACTCTTTGACGCCTTCCAAATGCATGGCTCTACCATCTGGAAGGACAAAGGCAGGAAATACACGGAAGCATTACCACCTTCAAATTCCTCTCCATGTCACTGACCATCCTGAGTTGAAAATATATTGCTGTTCCTTCACTGCGGCTGGATGAAAATACTGGAATACCCTACCTAAAAATACTGCTGATGTCTTTACACCACAAGGGCTGTAGCAATTTAATCAGGCAGCTCACCACCACCTCCTCCAGGAAGGTTAGAGTTTGATGATAAAAGTTGGTTAAGACAGTGATGCTTATGAACATCTAAAAAGAAATGGAAGTGGGCTTGAGTGGAGCATAAACACTGGTATGAACTAGTTTTGCCAAATAGCCTGTTTCTGTGCCATATATCCTGTATAAGCCTATGCAGCGAAGAGTAGGGAATGTGGCATAACTGGATGGCTTTGTCAAGACTTAATTCCATCCATGTTTTGAAGTTGTGCATTCAAGGGTAATGTTTCAACTTTGACAGTAAGGGAGCATTTAGGTCTAAATTTTACAGTTTGAAGAGTTTTTTTTTCCTTCACATTCCATGGAAATCTTTTGCATGTCAATTAATTTTCCATGGATCAGAAAGAAAATCAGATAAGAAAGTGTTCAATAAAGCTAGCATGGTGTCTTGATGTACTTGATTAACGCATCTGAAATAAGCTTATCCCAAAAAAAAATCCTCGTTCATTTGAGTGCCTTGTCCCTTATTTGTGAATAACCAGATTTTAATTGATTGAAAATGACTGATTTAAAAACCATATAGTCACTTGGTAACTTTTTTAAAAAAATATATGCAGAAGATTTTAAAATCTTTTTTAAAAGCTAACTTGATTGGTCTGCCAGCCGTCCTTTCCCGGCTCATGGTACACTTTCATACTCGGCAAGACTGTGCATCAGGTGCACACATTCATAGTATTATTCAAGATCACAACATGTTTTATCTGGTCCATTTCCTGCATATTCAACAGTGGACAGTCACAATGTTACAAATACATTACACTTGCAGGTGACGTTGCAAGCATAATGTTAATTTTTGTTATAGTATAAGATAAGGTTAAAGACATGCAAAACAAAACAAAGGGAGGGACCTCTTAAAAATATGCTGGAAAGAAAAGCAGAACACATGATGGTGAAATTTGAATTCTATAAAAATGTAGACTTAACAGTTTAATGGTGACGCAGGTTTAATTGTCAAAGAAACCGGTCTGATTCACCAATATCCTTTAGAGAAGTAAACAGATCTCCTCAGCTGGTGTGGCCTACATATGACTCCAGACTTACAGCAACATGATTGATTCTGAACAACCCTCTGGGCATTTATGGATGGCCAATAAATCCTGGCCTAACCAACGATATCCACAGCCTGTGAATGAAATAAAAAAGAACTTCTTTGGACAGTCTCCAACGCCGATACGTCTTTCCTTAGCTGAAGGGAGGTAAAACTATCCACACTATTCTCTGTGTGGTCTAATGATTGCTTTGTCTAGTTTTCAAAAGACATCCCTATTTATATTCTTCATTTCCTTTGAAATAAGGGCCATCATGCCATTTTCCTTTCTTATTTGCTGCTGAACTTGGATTCTAACTTTTTGTGATTAATGTTTCAGAACATCCAAATTCCCTCTGTACTGCAGTTTTCTGCAGGCTTCTTTCTTCTAAATAATAGTTAGCTTTCTAAACTTCCTAACAAAGTGCATAACCTCACTTTTTTCTGATAATATGTTCCATCTAACAAGTTTTTTTATTTTTGCCCATTCACCTAACCTGTGTGTATCCCTCCACAGACACTTGGGCTGAATCTTCATGTTTTGTTTTTCCAAAATGCCAATGCATTAAGTTTTGTGGAGGGTTTTTTTTTGCCATGACGCCGAGTGAGATTTCTCAGCATCGCTAAATGAATTTACCTCATAAACTACCTACCTGACCTGCATAGCACCCCTCTAGTCTCCCAATTACCACGTACAATTACCAGAACAATGCCCCTCTCAGCAGTTATCCATGAAAAGATTGGGATTTGTGATGCCGGTGCCATATATGAAAGGTTGATGTGCACATGGACAAGCATTGGCAATCTAATCTTAACCTTCACTATCAATGTAATGCACAGCAATCACAAAGCCATGCTACTCACAGCAAATTGCCATATGGCTGACATGCTGTTTAAAACCAGGCCATATAAAGTTACATCCCATTGTACACCCTCTCTACTTCACCTCTGCACTGTCCTAAATATCCACTATTTGGCAAGCTGTTGGGGACAATTCCAAACATGACCTTTTATTTACAATCACCACAAGTGAACACAAATGAAGTGAGTAGAAATGAGTAGAGATTGCAGTTCACCTGCACAATGCAAAGCAGTACTGACATCATGACAAATAATTATCCTCTAGCCCATGAAGGTCTTCTGCTATCAGTTATCATCCTTTGAACCCCCTGACAGTCAGGTCCTGTCTGACATGTGGTGGCTGATGCAGTTGAACTCCGTCATGCACATTGAGACCTTCGTGTTCTCCAGCTACCTCATGCCTCCTTCTTGGATCCCAGCTTCCATTCTCCTAGTTTCCCTGCATCCAGCACACCATTCTTCTACCTGCTACAATTTTGAAAGCACAGTATGCCAGGATGATCTGGACTTTCTGCCCAGGCTGCATTGAATGGACCCCATAAACTGATCTAGGCAATGGAACTGTATCTTGAGCTATAAAACAAGATAAAAATAAAACAAAAAGCTGCACATGTTGGAGATCTGAAATGAAAACAAAAATTGCTGGAGAAGATCTACAGATCTGGCAGAATCTGTGACACGAAAGCAGAGTTAATGCTTTATGTTTGCTGATCTTCATCAGAACCCTCTTCTGATGAATAGTCATCAGACTCAAAATTAACTCTACTTTTTCTCCCTATGGATGCTGCCAGACTTGCTGAGTTTTTTCCAGAAACTTCCGTTCTGTTTCACACATTCAGCAATTCTATCATCTGCTGCATCATGGCCCTGGACACATCACATGCACCAACTTTGTAAAGGTGCCACGCCAGCTCACAGACTAACACATTTTATTAAAAATGGAGCTGCTCTCTGGCCCCCTTTCCATCATAGACCCATGCCAATCATTCAACTTTTCATAGTGTTCAGTGGAGTCCGTCGTTGTACTTACATGATTATAGCCAAGAAGCCAATGGCCTAAGCAACCAGGCCCCACATAAAATTGGCTAATCAGTTTCTGCAAGCAAGGTTTGATGGAATGCAAGAAGGCCAAGGTTGTCACAGGTTGAAAGCCAACAGTGATCAGCTCAGTCATGACTTCCAAACTGAATAGGTGCTCGATCTTAACAATGGGAGACTCATTGTATCCCAAAACTCATTAAGACATAGTCAGCCAAAACAATAGGGAGAGATGTTATGTTTGTCTTTTCCCAGCGTTGGCTGGGCCCCTTGGCATCATGGAGTAATTGTATCTTGGAAAGAGGATGGGTATACCTTGGATAACTTGGCTGGGTATGTGACCTCATTGGCTGAAGCCAGAGAACATTCCAGTAGAGCTCAGAAAAGGTATTTAAGAAGGGACACCTGGTGCCCATTCTATCAGCAAATACTCAGCTGGAGAAGAATTCCATGCGAGATCCAACATTGTACCAAATACAAGACCCTGAGCACACCCATCAAAAGACCTCAATGAATTGAACCCAGCAGCTCAATCAAGTTCTGCAGAGTGGATAGAATATGTGTTTTTTTAGGCAGTCAAATTTCGGGAACAGTTAGTTTATTGTGCAAGAGTAATTTCTTTAATTTACAAGCATTTTAAGATAACTGAATTTGAGCCACAGTCCTTTGTTTGGCTAATACAGTAAGAGCATCTAGATAAATGCATTTTTCAGTAAAAAAAAGTAGTCAAATTGTCGAGAATATTTCACAGGCAACATGATATCACATGTTGAAGTGCTGTTCCTGCATCCTACAGCACCCATGTAAATTTCACAAGAGCTGGGGTACTTTTGCCAATATTTGCCATTTTAAAAAATCATTAACTTGCACAATCATTGAAATGCTGGTGTTTATCATTGGAATATTCGACTTACAAGCACCGATGGTATGGTGCTTATTGGCTTTGGCCAGCACTTGAAGCTTAAGCGCGTGAAATCTGCATGTATTACAAACAAACGATGAAATGATCACAATAGAAATGGAGCTGAAATATGCAAACGCATGCTTCATGTATTTACCCTTCAATGCCCTAGAATCCAGCAATGATCCTGCACTTTCACACATCAAACTGACACTGACCCCTCCATCCAGTGCATTGTCCCAGCCATTTCCAGCCATGCAGTTAACATCTAGAGAATGGCAAGTGATGGCAGCTTTCAATGGACACCACCAGGATTGGGCTCTGCCTGGTCACCAACTAATCCCCTAGAGTCTCCATATTCCTTTTTACCTTGCATTATCCCGCCAGCTCATTTTCACTTACCTCACCCATGTGGAAAGCCATCACATTGAATTTTACTTACTGTCCTCCCTGCCACCTGAGCTCTAACATTCTATCGTAATGATGCTCACCCTGGTATTCTCTGTTCACCCTATGGAGGTATGGGTAGTGGTCACTGTTTATAAAACACCCTCACTGCTGGTCCTCTGGAGTCATAAACACAGAGGCATAAAGTCAAACAGCATGGAAACAGACCCTTCAGTCCAACCAGCCCATGCCAAACATAATCCCAAACTAAGCTATCCCACCTGCCTGCTCCTCATCTATACCCCTTCAAATCTTTCCTATTCATGTACTTATCCCAAATGTTTTTTAAACGTTGTATTGTACTCACATCCATCGCTACCTCAGGAATTTCATTCCACTTGCGAACCACCCTCTGTGTAAAAAAATTCACTTCTAATGTCTTTTTTAAATCTCTCTCCTCCTCTTTAAAAATATGCTCCCTAGTATTGAAATCCTCCATCCTGAGGAAAAGACAACTACCACTGGCTCTATCTATATCTCTCATTTATTTTATAAACTCCTGTCAAGTCGCTTCTCAACCTCCTATGCTCCAGAGGAAACATGTCCCAGCCTTTCCAGCCTTTCTTTATAACTCAAATCCAGCAACATACTCAACCCATACCCAGCAACATCGTGGTAAATCTCTTCTGAATCTGTCCAGCTTGATAATATACATTCTCTAACGGGGCGACCAGAGCTAGAAACAGTATCCAGAAGAGGCCTGTACGACCTTAACATGACTTCCCAGCTCCTGTACTCAAAGGATTGAGCAATGAAGGTAAGCATGCCAAATACCTTTTAACTACCCCGTCTAATTATGATGCAAGCTTCTAAGAATTATGCACCTGCATCCCTAGGTCCTTCTGTTCTAAAACTCTACCCAAGGCCATACCACTAATTGTATAAGCACTGTCCTTGTTTGTTGTACCAAAATGTTGTACCAAATCACACTTATCCAGGTTGAACTCCATCTGCCATTTTTCAGCCCATGGACCTATTTGGTCAAGATCCTTTGTAATCTCAGAAAACCTTCTTCACTATCTACCATGCCAACAATTTTGGTGTTGTCTGCAAACTTACTAACCAGGCCTTGTACATTCTCATCCAAATCATATATGTAAATGACAAACAAAAGATCCCTGTGGAACAGGGCCTCCACTCCAAAAAGCAACTCTTCACCAATACTCTCTGCCTCTTGCCATTAAGCCAATTATGTATCTAATTGGCACCTTAAATCCCATGTGACCTAATTTTACTGATTAGTCGACCATGTGGAACTTTGTCAGAGGCTTTATTAATGTCCAAGTAAACAACATCTACTGCTCTGCCATCATCAACTTTTATGGTAACTTCCTCAAAAATACTCAATCAAGTTTGAGAGACATGATTTTCCTCACACAAAACCATGCTGACCATCTCTAATCAATTTTTGCCCTTCTAAATGTCCATAAATCCTTACTTTTATAATTGCCTCCAACAATTTACCCACAACCAATGTCAAACTTACAGGCTGATAGGTTATAAAGAGAAACCGGAGAACTTTCTTCAACAGTGGTACAACATTAGCCACCCTCCAGTCATCAGGCACCTCACCCATAGTTGTAGGTGATGCAAATATTTCTAGAGGGAGTTTCATAATTTCCTTCCTTACTTCCCATTCTGGGATACATTAGATCAGGTCCTGGAGATTTAACTACCTTAATATTCTCTAAGACCTCCCAAACGTCCTCGTTTGTAATGTGAACTGTTTTTAAAACATCAAAATTATTTCTCTGCATTCCCTAGATCCATTTCAGTCTCCACAATAAAAACTGACACAAAATATTCATTTAGTATCTCTCCCATCTCCTGGGGGCCAACACAAAGATGACCTGCTTGATCTGTATTTAATTTTTTGCTCTTCATGTATTTGTAGAATCTATTTGGCTTATCCTTAACCTTATCTGTCAATGCTATTTCATATTCCTTCTTTGCCTTCCTGATTTCTCTCTTAAGAATGCTCCTACACTCTTTATATTGTTTAAGAGTCTCGATTAAGCCAAGTTGTCGATCTATAAAATAAAATTCTCTTTCATTCTTGGCTAGAACAGCAATATCTTTATTCATCCATTGTTCCTTAACTTTACCAGACTTATCGTTCACTCTAACAGGAAAAAAAATGCCTTAGAACTCTTATCATCACACTCTTGAATGCCTTCCACTTGTCCGATATAATTTTACCTGCCAACAGTTTACTCCAGTCAACTTTTGAAAGTTTTGTTCTCACCCCATTAAAATTTGCCTTATTCCAATTAAAAACTTTAACTTTTATGGACAGCTTATTCTTCTCCATAACCATGTTGAAACTAATAGAATTATGATCACTAGATCCAAAGTATTCCCCAACTTTTATTTCGAGTGTTCTCCTCAGACCAATTTATCTCGGGTTTGCCCAGTCATTGTCCTTATCCTTACCCCTACATATGCCTTTACTTCCTCACACCACTGCCCCCAAGCCTTGACTGTCTCACCTCCCTTCAGTAGATTTCTTCCCGACTTGGTCTTAAAGAATTCCTTTTCCACCATCCTCAACAATGAATGCACTGACCTCCAGAACTGTATTCATCCCAGACATTTGACAAATTTTGAAGAACAGTCCCTGAATATGAGTGACCAGACCCCTGCCCACAGTCTTTGTGACCCCTTGAATGATGACACTCTATTCTCTTACTGCTTAAAATGGCCCTTTCGGACTGACCATAGCCCACTTTCTGAACTGCAATTAGGCATGACTTTTGATCAAGACACGTCCAAGTAGGGGCAAATGACTGTTGGCAAGCCCCCAGACTGAGTGCAGACTGAGCCTGAGTCTGAAGGTACTGGAGAATGCTTGTTTGACAGTGGTACCCCCTTGGCAAGATAAGGATTACCCCCAACCTATTTTCCGACATAACCATTTGGTTGAATAAGAGTGCAATGTTTTTCCACCTTGATCATTGGTTAATGCTGTAGGTGTCAGATTAATGTCTTTGCAATTTCTATGGCAAGAAGATTCTTACCCAGTTCCACCCCCAGTTCGGCGTCTACTGCCAAGTCTTGTATAAGGTCGAAGATTTGAGAATCAATATGAGACTTTACAGTGGACTGGAACAAGCTAGTTGCAAGCTAGAAAGAAGAGGTTGCAGAAAGTGGTTTTCAAAGGTAAATAGGGTACCATGCCTAAGTTCCAGCTGCAGTTAGGAATAATGAAAAGAAAAACAGCCCAGCTGCATTGAAAACCAACTGATGGCTAATCCGTCCTCCCTGGACTGACCTATCCCTTCCCTAACTCCCCACCTACACACACCTTTACTGGCTTCATCCCCGCCTCTTTGACCTGCCTGTCTCCTCTCACCTTTCTTCTCCTCTCTCTATCTTCTATCCACTGCCCCGTCTCTCCGTGTTTATTTCAGAATTCCCTTCACCTTCCCCATTTCTGAATAAGGATCTAGGCCTGAAGCATCAGCCTTCCTGTGCCTCTGATGCTGCTTGACCTGCTGTGTTCATCCAGCTCTACACCTTGTTATCTCTGGTGGCTAATCATCTGCTTAGCTGAACTCGTCCTCACCCTTAACAACTTCTCGTTTGATTCCTCCCACTTCCTAAAGACAAAGGGGTGGCCATGGATACCCGCATGGGCCCAAGCTATGCTTGCCTCTTTGTAGCTTACATGGAACAATCCCTCTTCCATACCTACACTGGCCCTAAACCCCACCTTTCCTCTGTTACATTGCCTCGTGCTCCCACGAGGAGCTTGAACAGCTCATCCATTTCACCGACTCCTTCCACCTCAACCTTAAGTTCACGTGGACCATCTCTGATACCTCTCTCACCTTCCTGGACCTCTCTAGCTCCATCTCTGATATCCACCTGGAAACCAATATCCATTTCAAGCCTACTGACTCCCACAGCTGCCTAGAATACATCTCCTCCCACCTACCTTCCTGCAAAAATGCCATCCCCTATTCCCAATTTCTTTGCCTTCGCCGCATTTGCTCCAGAGATGAAGCATTCCACTCCTGGATATTCCAGATATCCTCGTTTCCCAAGGACCGCAACTTCCCCTCCACAGTGGTCGAAAACACCCTGAACCGTGTCTCTTGCTTTTCCCACAACTCATCCCTCACACACCCTTCCCGCACTAACAACCAAAACAGAATCTCCTCGTCCTCATGTGCCACCCCACTAACCTTCGGATCCAATGCATCATCCTCCAACACTTTTGCCATCTGCAATCCGGCCCCACTACCAAAGTCATTTTTCCTTCTCCACACTTATCTGCTTTCCGGAGGGAGCACTCTCTTCATGACTCCCTTGTCAGCTCCACTCTCTCCTCCAACCCCACCACATCCGGCACTTTCCCCTACAACTGCAGAAAGTGCTACACCTGCCCCTAGACCTTCCCCGTCACCCCCATCCCAGGCCCTAAGAAGACCTTCCACATCAAACAGATGTTCACCTGCACATCTGCTAATATGGTATACTGTATCCACTGTACCCATTGTGGCCTACTCTACATCGGGAAAACTAAGCAGAGGCTTGGGGACCGCTTTGTGGACCACCAATGCTTGGTTCGCAACAAACAACTGCACCTCCTAGTCGTGAACCATTTCAACTCCCCCTCCCACTCCTTGGACAACATGCCCATCCTGGGCATCCTGCACTGCTGCCATGATGCCACCCAAAGGCTGCAGGAACAGCATCTCATATTTCGCTTGGGAAGCCTGCAGCCCGAGGGTATCAATGTGGACTTCACAAGCTTCAAAATCCCCCCTGCCCTGACCGCAACCCAAAACCAGCCCAGCTCATCCCCGCCTCCCTAACGATTTCTCCCACCTCAAGCTCTACCCCCATCTCCTACCCACTAACCTCATCCTGCCTCCTTGACCTGTCCGTCGTCCCTGCACCGGCCTATCCCCTCCCTAACTCCCAATCTACATTCACCTTTACTGACACCATCCCTGCGTCTTTGACCTGCCTGTCTCCTGTCCACCTATCTTCTCCTTTATCCATCTTCTATCCTCCTCCCCCGATCTCCCTATTTATTTCAGAATCCCCTCCCCCATTTCTGAAGAAGAGCCTAGACCCGAAACATTAGCTTTCCTGCTCCTCTGATGCTGCTTGGCCTACTGTGTTCATCCAGCTCTGCACCTTGCTATCTATGGTGGCTAAGTTATTTCAGAGACCATAAAAAGGAGAAGGATTTGCAGAAACCAAAGGAATTTAGCAATTGCTACCTATATGGTAAAACCATTTGGAATTGAATAAGTTTCAAAGCAAATCCAAATAAGGAAATCAGAATGCCAACTTGGAGGTCTGAACGGTATAAAAAGCAGCCCAGGAAATCCTGACTTTTAGCAGTGACTCTGAGACAAATGACTATAAAGAAATACTCTACATCCAGAGGTGCGGTGATGATACCAAGAAGTGTTCCAGTCTAGGCAGCTGCCAACTCTCCTGGATAATAACGCTTGGGGTTGTTTAAAGAGCCCATTGTAACAAAGGACAGTGGTTGGTATATCTCTTCTAGTTATTGAACTTTTATCATTTACTGAAATACTAAATAAACTAATAGTGTTTTATAGAGCTCTATATGTCTCTGCTGTATCTTGGTCCATCTATCTTTCTACCATTGTCTTGCAGAGATGGGCAACACAGCACTCTGTCTGTGTGGCTGCACAACAGGACACATTAATACAGCATTACTCAAAACTTTTAGTAACATTTAGACTTTAATTAAAGCACCAAGGACTTACAGGAATGAGATAGCATGACAAGACAAGGAATGAGTGGTATAAGTGTACAGTTAGACACAAAGTGATCAAGCACTAAGCGGGCATGCAAGCTTAAAGAAAATAAGTAAATTCAACATACATATACACAAAGTAATCTTCAAATTGAGAATCACACCTGGCGAGGCATGAAAAATAGTTGAATACGGAAACTAATGTCATGCTGCACTCAATAATTCTTTCAAAAGAGAACAGCTACTTAAGCCAGAACTAATAACAGGTGTGATTGAAAAATCGAGGTGAAATGGCAGAAAGCTAAATTTCAATTTGACAAGACTGCCAAACCGTTAATCAGAGTTAAGATTTGGAGAGTGAGTCAGGGAAACAAACCTTCAACACTCTCAAGACGAGCCAGCCCAAGTGCAACTTGCAAACTGCTTGGAGCACTTGCTACCTTGATCATACATGCTGGAAGTGAACAGCTGGATGTACCGTCACAAGTACAGGTGCATATGGACAACTGGAGAAGCTGTTTTTTCACTGCAGGCAGATGATCAAGAAGATGTGAACTTATCATTTGCACAGATGTCAGAACAATCATGTCTCATAGGTCCACAGCATGTCAACAACAGAAATAGAACCACAACAGATAACATAGCAATGACAAGTGACATGGGAATGACTATCCCCAGAGAAGAAACAGCATCTGGATGAACAGTTAGAGACCACATTTACACATACTGCTAAGGGACAATAATTTAAAGATTATGCATAAAAAGCATGTTTAGAGTTGGAGAAAATAATGGACTTTAATGCCTGAGAACATTTTAGTGCACAGTGGGTAACTTAGATTACTCACACTGACATCTTCAAAACCCATGACCACTTTTATCTAGAAGGTCAATGACAGCAGATACCTGGGAGCACCAGCACCTTCAAGTTCCCCTCCAAGTGACTTGCCATCCTGATTTGGAAATATATTGCAGTTCCTTCACTGTCACTGGGTCGAAATCCTGGAATTCCTTCCCTAAGGGCATTGTGGATCTACCTACTGCACTTGAGTGCAACCATTGAAGAGGGCAGCTCACCAACACCTTTTCAAGGGCAACTAGGGAAATAAATGATGACCGGACAGCAATGTGCATGCCCCACAAGTGAATTTAAAAATGAAAATGCATGTATTCCAGTTTTTTGTAATAAAGGATATTGTTTAAGATATAAATTTAAAATTGTACTTATTTATCCCTTGGCTTGCCTTAGCATATGACCTCAACCATGTCGTACTCACTGCAGGCATCTGTCTTCAAACCAATTCAGTAAAAATATTATACAACCCAGGCTGTTGTCCTCTAATCTCCCCCGGGCCTTCATTTTACCTCAGTTTCAACATCTTCCTGTTCCTCTGTCTACACCCAATCCATTTCACTTTCTTTCCCATTCTACTGCTTCTACTTCCTACTCTTACCTGAAGCTAATTATCTCCCACCTTCTCTTACCAGTTGACCATGAAGGTTGACCTTGGTTATCAGTTCCCATATTCAGCACCATAAGGCATTGACAGTGTAATTAAAATTATGGAAATACACTCAATTACACTACATGTAAATTATAAGCCAATTAAAGGTGTGGAATATATCCTATTCTAAAATTAAAATCCATTCATAGATATTACAACTTCATTGACATAAATTTCCTGAGTGTGGACAGTAGAATCTATCACCAGGGCAAATTAACTAGAGTCATTATAAATTGCAGTTACGTTCCTCCTCTGGCAGTAATGGATGATTTACATAATTTAGTCATTTACAAGTGGTACTGAGCCATTGACTCTAATCTCTGATACTACTGGTATATGAAACAACGTTTCAAAGGATGTAAAGTTCTGATTAGAATGTTTAAAATATCAAGAATTTCAGAAATCAATTTTCCTCAATTATCACAGCAACTTAAGCAATTCCAGGGGAGAAGACAATGAAAATTCAACTATCTATCAGAAAATAAGTGATGAAGACTCTTTTCTTCAGCCTGTCCCACTGTGCTATTAATGGATGTAATATCATCTCAAGACCTTAATTAAGATATATAACCCACTTTCTTGGTTGTAAAAGCAATTTTTGGGATGAAACAAATTTCAGAAAATGATATTGCTCTCTAAATTAAACTTTGCGCATTTTTTTCCCTCTATTAATTGTTTCATCCTTAAATCTCAGTAATTTCTGAAGTTTCACATAACACCTGCTGTGGGAGGTACTTACAAATGGAGCTGTGATGGCAATTGTTTTCTCACTGATGTGTTCCAAAGTATGAATAAATTGTTTTTCAAGGTGTAGTAATGAGTTTTTCCAAGTGTAATTACAATCTGACTTTTATCTGATGAGAATTATAAGGAAGAAATTTTATGGTGGTTTCTGTATTAGATGTTTTTATATTCCTGTTAAATGAAAAGTGACCATGTTGATCAAATATCTCCTGATAAGGCTACAAACATCTGTAATAAAAATAAACGTAATTTTGTTGCGCATTTACAATAAACTCAAAATATACTCAATGTACTTTTTCTTTATCTTCCGATTTCACAAGTTCAACATAATCAAAAGTTCAGATTCTCAGAGGTGTTTTCATTTGTTCAGTATCCAGCCAGCCCACGTAACAGCTAAAACAGTGCTTTATACATGTGCTTGTATACTACAAATAATTACACAGTGATTTGCTGCATGGAGCACATAGAGTTGCAATGGACTCACTATGGAGCATCCATGAGGCTCAGAATGTCATGGATTGCATGTTTGGTGAGCTGATCACACCACCAGTAAGAGCTACACAGACAGGGAAGAGTTGGTTGACCACCAGGAAGATGGGTAAGCATGGGCAGGCTGTGGAGGACACCCTATGATCATTCCCTTCTCATACAGATACACCATTTTAGATACTGTTAGGGATATGGCCTCTCAGGGAAAAGCAGCAGCAACAGCCAGATCAGTGGCACCATGACTGGCACTGTTACAGCAGGGAGGGTCAATGTGTAGGCAGGGGATAGGGGGTTCCATTATTGGGGCACAGATAGGTGCTTCTGTGGCTGCAGGTGAGACCCCAGGATGGTGTGTTGCCTCACTGGAGTCAGGGACTAAGAGGCCTCTGAGAGGGTACAGGCTATTCTGAAAGGGGAGGGTAAACAGCGACAGGTCAATGTCCATATTGGTACCAATGCCCTTGGCAGAAAAAGAGAGATGAGGGCCTGCAAAGAGATTTCAGGGAGTTAGGTAGGAAGTTGAAAAGCAGGACATCTGGGGTAATAATGTCAGGATTGCTTCTGTGCCACATGCCAGTGAGACTAGGATTAGGCAGTTAGTACAGTTAAATCCAGTTAAAGAGCTGGTGTAGGAGGGAGGGCTTCAGGTTTTTGGGACCTGTACAAGAAGGAACAGTTGCACCTAAACACAAGGGGCACTAATTTCCAGGCAGGGAGGTGTGCTAGTGCCACTCTGGAGGGTTTAAACTAGTGTGGCTTGAGGGAAGGAACTAGAGCAGTAATTCAGAAAGTAAAATGACCAAGGGGTAAGACCAGTAAGAACAGACAGGGAGAGGTTATTGAACACAGTGGGGTTGCCGGTTTGATGTGCATTTCTTTTAATGCAAGGTGTATGACAGGTAAAGCAGATGAACTTAGAGCTTGGATTAACACATATAACTATGATAGTGTCGCAATTACAGAGACTTGGTTGAGAGGGGGACAAGACTGACAGCCTAATGTACCAGGATTTAGATGTTTCAGGTGAGGTAGAGAGGGATGTAAAAGAAGTAGGGTGGGGGTGGGGGGGGCACGTTGGTGGGGAATCGGTGTTTAACTGATAAGGAAGATATCCAGCTGTACTGAGCGAGTACACCTTGCAGGACTCGCACAGCAAGACATACGGGTACTGCTCAGGAATAGGAAAGATGCAATCACATTGATGGGATTGTACTGCAGGCCTCTGAAAAGCAGCAGATTGCAGAGGAACAGATATGTGGATAGTTGATGGAAAACTGATAACAACAGAATTATTATGGTCGGTCATTTTAATTTCCCTGATATTGACTGGCATTCGCTTAGTGCCAGGGGCTTGGATAAGGGAGAATTTATTATGTACGTCCAGGATATTTTCCTTGAAACAATATTTGAATAGCCCAACAAGGGAAGAGGCCATAATAGACCTGGTATTGTGGAATGAGCCTAGTTGGGTGATTGAAGTTTTAGTGGGGGAGCATTTTGAGAATAGTAACCATAATTCTGTAAGTTTTACGTTACGAATGAATAAGGATAAGAGTAGTCCTCAGATGAAAATATTCATCATGGCAAGGCTGTCTACCCCAATATTAGGCAGGAACTGGGCAGTGTAAACAGAACGCAGCTATTTGAGGGTAAATCCGCATCTGGCACGTAGCAATCCTTTAAAGATTAGTTTATTAGAGTTCAGGGCGAGCATGTTGCTGTGAAAATGAAGGGTATGGATGGCAAAGGGTGGGAACCTTGGAATGACAAGAGAAATTGAGAGTTTAGTCAAAAAGAAAAAGGAGGCATACATAAGGGTAAGGAAACTGAAGACAGACAGATCCCTCAAAGAATAAAAAGAAGGCAGGAAAGAACTCATACAAGGAACTAGGAAGGCAAAAAGGGACCATGAAATGCCTTTGGATTCAGCAAAATCCTGAGGTGTTTTATGCATATGTAAGGAGGAAGAAGGTAGCTAGGTCAAGGCTAAGTCCACTCAAGGGCAATAGGGAAAATTTATGCTTGGAGCCATATCAAATGGGTGAGATCCTTAAGAAATATTTTGCACCAGAAATCATAAAGGAGAAAAACATGGTGAATGGTATAGGATTGAGCAAAAATTCCCAGCATCTAAAATACTGGACAGGGCCCT
The DNA here is from genome assembly GCF_030684315.1 of Stegostoma tigrinum. Lineage (NCBI taxonomy): Eukaryota > Metazoa > Chordata > Chondrichthyes > Orectolobiformes > Stegostomatidae > Stegostoma > Stegostoma tigrinum. The sequence goes on from NC_081365.1 coordinate 52,727,593, forward strand.
CAACTTTTCAAAATTTTTAAAAGTAAACAGGACAGCTGATTGATCTCTGGGGGAATGTACATAAACGTAGAGATAGCTGCATGGAACCTTTGTTCAGCCTGGAATTCCAATTTACACCTCCAGTCAAACAGGACAATCAACTAAATCTAATACTTTGGACACTCGTCTAAAATACTGGACAAGATCCTGGATTTTTCAAAGCTTTTAAAAGGAAAGGATGCAGCTGGGCTGAGACCACAAGACCTCAGGCATATCCTGACGTGAAAACCAGGCTCACAATACCACCAGGAACTAAGGAAAACCAAATACTTAGCTGATAGTGAACTAAGTGTCCTGCCACATTAGCTGACTCAACCCAGGCTGAAGGTCTATGCAGTTTGAAGCCTTCATCCAGACACTGGGAACAGCAAGTGGGAACAGTCAACTGTACTTCAAAAGTACATTTTGCTCAGTGGTGAGCTTAAACTCTTGAGAAGCCAAAGTTTCCAACCTAGTAACAGGGAGGGTAAGGCAGGTGAGAATAGTGCAGGCAACCCAAGGGTAGGAAGCCCTATTAAAGTTTCTGTCACTAAAACTGCTATTTAGGTTCTAATAGTGTTTGATCTGTGTTTAATTCAGGACTGTATTTAAATTTCATTCTGTATATAATTGATAGTGTTAATTTCATTTTTTGATGCTTTTACCTGTATTCCTTGTTTTATACTTACCTTTAACAGTTAAATAAATACAGGGATTCTTTTGCACTTAAATACCTGTCTACTTACTTCTTCATTTCACATTCCCTAAGTAAGCCCAGTGTCTAGAACCAAGGAGCTATGGGTGATTTGAACCACCTAAAATCAGCAAATTACTGATTGCAAAGCAGAACACTACAATGGTGAATCTCAGGAGGGATACGTTGATATCCTGGGGCATGTCAATATAAAATAGGAGGAGGTATTACATGTTTTAAAAAGCATTCAGGTAGACAAGTTCCCAGGACCTATGGGATCTATACAAGAATGCTGAGGGAGACAGGTGAGGAAGTTGCTGGGACCTTGAAGGAAATTTTGTATGCCCTATAGTCAAGGAGAGATCACAGTGGGCTGGAGAGTAGTCGAAATTATTCCTTTGTTTAAAAAGAGCAACAAGAATAATCCAGGAAATTACAGGCCAGTAAGCCTTATATTCGTGGCAGGGAAATTATTTGAGAATATTCTTAGGGATAAGATTTACTCGCATCTGGAAAAATATAGACTTAAAGACAGGCAGTGTGTGCAAAGAAGGTCATGTCTCATGAACTTGATTGAGTTTTGAGGAAGTGACAAATTTGATTAGTGAGGGCAGAGTGATAGATGTTGTAGACATGGATTTTAACAAGGCATTTGACAAGGTCTCCATGGCAGGTTGATGCAAAAGGTGAAGTCACAGGAGATTCACGGTGAGCTGGTAAATGGATTCAGAGCTGGCTTAATTGTAGAAAACAGACTAGCAGTGGTAGGATGCTTTTTTTGACTGGAGATCTGTGGCCAGTGGTATTCTGCAGGGATCAGTGCAGGTTCTTGTGGTTTGTAATATAGTTAGTTATATTCTGATTAGTAAATTTGTAGATGACACAAACAGTGGGGAGCTATGCATAGTGAGGAGGATTGCCAAAGGATATAGCAGGATATGGATCAGCTGGAGACTTGAGCAGAGAAATGTCAGATGGCATTTAATCTGGATAAATATGAGGTGATACATTTTGGAAGCTCTAATGCTAGAGGAAGGTATGCAGTAAATGGCAGAACCCTTAGCGGCATTTACATAAAAAGTGGTTTTGGTATACAGGACCATAGCTCCCTGAATGCGGCAACACAAGTGGATAATGTAATCAAGAAGACATATGACATGCATGTTTTCATCAGTCAGTGCATCAAGTTTAAAATTTACTGAATCAAGAACTTTAGTTAGGCCACATTTGGATTATTCTGCACATTTCTGTTCGCCACATTACAAAAAGGATGTGGAGGCTTTGGAGAAGTTACAGAAACATTTTACCAACATCTTGCCTGGTTTGAAGGCTATGAGGAGAGATTGGACAAGTTTGGTTTGTTTTCATTTGAATATCAACGGATGAGGGACAACCTAATAAACATTTACAAAATTATGAGAGGCATGGATAAAATGGGTAGTCCGAGTCTTTTTCCAGTGTAAAAATGTCAATTACAAGAGTACACAGGTTTAAGGTGAAAGTGGCTAAATTTAAAAGAGATTTGAGAGACAATATTTTTACATGGAGGGTAGTAACTGCTTGGAATGCACTGCCAGAGGACACAATAGAGGCAGATATAATTGCAACATTTAAGGGGCATTTTGACCGATACGTGTATCGGGAGAGAATAGAGGAATCTGCATCACATAAAAGCAAAATTCTTTTTTAGTTTACAAAGCAATTGTGTGTTGACACAGTCATGATGGGCTGAATCAACCTAATCAATTATACCCCAAGACGGTGTGGGGAGTCGGGGAGAAATTGCAAGGCCCCTAGCAGAGATATCTGTATTAACGGCAGCGTTGGGTGAGGTACCGAAGGACTGGAAGGTGGCTAATGTTGTGCATTTATTTAAGAAATGCTGTAAGGAGAAGCCTGGGAACTATAAACTGGTGAATCTGATATCAGTAGTGGGCAAATTGTTGAAGGGGTTTCTGAGAGATAGGAATTACATGCATTTGAAGAGGCAAGGGCTGATTAGAGATAGTCAGCATGGCTTTGTGCATGGCTTGTCATGTCGCATAGACTTGACTGAATTTTTGAGGATGGAACCAAAAAAATTGATGAGGGTGCAGTGGTAGATGTTGTCCAAATGAACTTTAGTAAAACCTTTGACAAGGTTCCACAGGGTAGACTGATTAGTAAAGTTAGGTCAATGGGATTTGGGGAGAGCCTGCTAAACGTATACAAAATTAACTTCATGATAAGAGACAGAGAGTAGTGATAGAGGGTTGTTTTTTTGATTGGGAGACATGACCAACTGTGTTCTGCAGGGATCAGTGCTGGGTCCATGTTTGTCAGTTACATAAAAGATTTGGATGAGTAATTAAAAGGCATGGTTAGTCGGTTTGTGGATGACATTAAAATTGGTAGTATGGTGGACAGGAATAATATTATTTAAGGCTGGAAAAGGATCTTGAAAAACTAGATCAATGGGTTAAGGAGTGGCAGATGGTGTCTAATTTGGGTAACTGCAAGATATTGCATTTTGCCAAGAAGAACAAGGGCAGGGCTTCTGAATGTAGGGCCCTTGGTAGTGTTTGGACAGAGAAACTGAAGGGTTCAGGTACATAATTCTTTGGCAGTTGCATTACAAGTTGACGGGACGGTTAAGAAAGTGCGTTGGACGCTTGCCTTCATTGCTCAACCTTTGAGGATAGGGGTCTAGGCCCAAAACGTCAGCTTTGAGCTCCTAAGATGCTGCTTGGCCTGCTGTGTTCATCTAGCTCTACACTTTGTTATCTCGGATTCTCCAGCATCTGCAGTTCCCATTATTTTTGAGGACAGGAGTTGGGATATCATGTTAGGTTGTACAGGATATTAGTGAGGCCATTTTTGGAATACTGTGTGCAGATTTACCATGATGTTGCCAGAATTGGAGAGTTTCAGTTATAAGGAGCAAATAGATAGGCATTTTTCACTGGAGCATAGGAGATTGAGGGGTGACCTTGTAGAGGTTTATAAAATCAATAGGAGCATAGATAAGGTGAAGAGCAAAGGTCTTTTCACCAGGCTGGAAGAATTAAAAACTAGGGAGCATATTTTTAAGGTGAGAGGAGAAAATTTTCAAAAGAACCTGATGTTCAACATTTTCACACAGTGAGTGGCTTGTGTGAACAGCTTGTGGAACTGATTGATGCAGGTACAGTTACATTTGGATAGTTACATGAACAGGGAAGGTTTAGAAGGATATGAGCCAAATGCAGGCAAACGGGACTAGTTTAATTTGAGAAACTTGGTCAACATGGACAATTTGGACCGAAGGGTTTTTTGCCGCGCTGTATGATTCTATGAAGGCCCTGTTAATGTGCTGTACTATTGTGTTCTTTGCTATAAATCTCTTCTTTTATAACAAGGAACGAACTGAAACATCAACATTTTGTCTAAAAGTATCTAATTTTTTAAGGTTACAAGCCTTTGCATCCAATAATCCCTCTGAAGGTAATTTTCATGGTTCAATATTCCTGAAGTTGGCATGGTGTCTCAAAGGTTAGCACTGCTGCCTCACAGCATCAGGGGCCAGGCTTCGATTCTAGCCTGGGGCAACTGTCTGTATGAAGCTTGCATATTCTCTCCATGAATCTGCGAGGTTGCATCTGTTTCCTCCCACACAGTCCAAAGATGTGCAGGTTCGGTGGATTGGACGTGCTAAATTGCCCAGTGTCCAGGGATGTGCAGGCTAAATGGACTAGCTGTGGGAAACGCAGAGATACATGGATAGGGTAGGGTGGTAGGTCTGGGTGTGATGCCCTTCAGAGGGTTGGTGTGGGCTGGCTGGCCCACTTCCACACTGTGGGGAACTGATGACTCTGTGGTGTAGAACTTTATAACAGAAAAGAGGATTTGAGGATTTGAGGAATTGAGGTCAGTATACATGAATTCCTAGCATTCAAAATTCCCTTTGTGAATTGTAAAAGGAAAAAATGTCTTAAGAAAAACTGCAAGAACCGCATTTACCGTAAGGGAGAAATTTGACATTCTTTAAATATAGACGTAGTTTTTCAGGGTGAGAGCAGTTTCTGGGTACTTATGATAAACATTGGATTGTAATGATGTGCAAAGTACAAGTCACTGAATAATGTGTAACTTTTGAGAATTGTTTCAGCAACATACTTTCTAAAAAAACTAAAGCCACCTAAAACAACTTCTGAATTTCATCTGTAACTGCACACATGGGTCCCAGAAGTTACTATTGATTTCAGAGTAATAATGGCTGACAACTTCTGTTTCACAATAATTACTGTTGCAAACTCTGGGCCATTTAAAAGCATGGTTTCCGAAATGCATATACTTTGACGTCAAACCCTTGAGCTTTTTTGGAACAAAAACAGGAGTTGCTGGAAAAGCTCAGCAGGTCTGGCAGCGTCCGTGAAGAAAAAATCAGAGTTAATGTTTTGGGTCCGGTGACCCTTCCTCAGAACATTCTAAGGAAAGGTCGCCGGACCCAAAACATTAACTCTGATTTTGTCTTCACAGACGCTGCCAGACCCGCTGAGCTTTTCCAGCAACTCCTGTTTTTGTTCCAAAAAAGCTCAAGAGTTTGACGTCAAAGTATATGCATTTCGGAAACCATGCTTTTAAATGGCCCAGAGTTTGCAACAGTAATTACTGTGAAACAGAAGTTGTCAGCCATTATTATTCTGAAATCAATAGTAACTTCTGGGACCCATGTGTGCGGTTACAGATGAAATTCAGAAGTTGTTTTAGGTAGTTTTAGTTTTTCAGAAAGTATGTTGCTGAAACAATTCTCAAAAGTTACACATTATTCAGTGACTTGTACTTATGATAAACTTTGCACATCGTTACAATCCAAAATACCCAGAAACTGCTCTCACCCTGAAAAACTACGTTTATATTTAAAGAATGTCAAATTTCTCCCTTACGGTAAATAATTAAATTTTATTAAAATGATAAATTTCAAAGTTATGATATTTGTATTTCTAACTTATCCCCATGTGATATCCCAAAAATTTATCTCTGTCTGTAAATTGCTGTGAAAATAAGCATAATCTGTGCGTTTTATTCTCTGGTTTGCAGTCCATGACAATACTGTAATTTGTCTTTTTTATACATCACTGATGAGATTCTGCTGCTTTATGACTGGAGACTCCTTGGCTCAGCTGGTGCCAAATTCAAACTAACATCAGGAAAGGGGAAATCCATGGCTCAGAGATTATCAGATCTTTGTGAACATGTTTCTTCAAGAGCTCCTGCCTCACAGCCGATCACAAAATTTTGGCCTTAGTCTCTGTTAATTAAACAAGTATGTGTATGGCTACATATAGTCTTTTGACTTCAGTATGTATTTGTTCAGTTTACTTTGATTTATTTTGCTTCAGATCATGTGGTTCTGATTCTAACTGAAATGCTTTGGGAAATGTAATTATTTCAGTGCTTCATATTCTGCATCCAATGCGTGTTTATACTTACTATCAACATTTGTTTAGTTGGATTCCACCAGCACACAATTCACACTTTTATTTGAATTTATATCCAGTTTCAATTTTAAAGATCGCAAATAAATTAACTTTTCCACTGAGTAATGACTTCTTTCATGTCCTTTGTTATTCTAATTCTAAGATGAGGAAATGGATTTCTTGACATATACAAATTGTTGCTATCTCGAGTTTGTGGTCACATCTTTCTGACATCGCCGTCCAATAACTCTAGTGGCTGTCTTGAGCTTATGTTGTAAAATGCACTTATCTCCTTTTATTCTCTCCTAACCTTTTGGTAACACCTTCTCCATTTTGGTTGACTTTAGATGACCTCCTGGGGCGGGAAAGTAAATGTTTCACATTACTGTTTCAAGGAGAGCCAAAGCCTGCTTCAGAATTACTCCATCTCTTTGGAAATAGACTATTCGTATCATCCACTGTTATGATTGTGCTTGTGCACTCAGTGGAACCGGAGAAAAGTAAGGAGGTGACAAAAGGTTGTTCAACCATCAAAGTTCCTCTTTTTTCTGACTTTTACTGTTCCTATTGTAACACCTAGCTGTATTGAAATATGTTATCCCATCTGGCTCATTATTCTAAACATCTATTATACACTTTTTAATTCCTTCCAATACCTGTTGAATGTATAGCTTCCAGTATTTAATACTTAGTTTCGGTAAAACATGCTCGATTTTCCTTAAAGTAATGCTTTTAGTGTATTTGTACTGCTTGATAGCTTCTAGAATTTAATGTTTTTGGACTGCCAGATGATAAACCATAGACCATAAACCATGAAACTTCTCCCATGTCCTTACCCCAACCCTCACACATTAAACCTATCCAACACATGGGCTGCTACCACAAACATTGCATTGTCATCTATTAATGATCCCTATTAGCTACTATTGATTCTCCTTTGCCCATTCCACTGTCTGCCCTACTTCTTTTCTGTCTCTCTAGGCTCCATTTCAACCAATTACTTCTCACCACAACCAAAGCCCACAACACTGCCTTCAGCATATATACAAACATTTTCCAGGCTACACTCAGTTTCAAAGAAGCGTCACTGGACCAGGAGCATTAACTCCGCTTTCTCTCCATAGATGCTGCCATTCCTGCTAGGCTTTTCCAGTAGTTTGTGTTACTGATTTTTTTGAAATTCATTGCTTTTTGTTCAGCATTGAAATTATTAATTATGAATTAGAAATCTGGCTCATTTGCAGAAGTATTTGTGAACACATTATTTAGTGTTTGATCTATACTGTACAAAATGACTATTTGAGTCAGAAACTTTAGTTAAAATGGAAAGGTTTCTCATATGGGTTAACTTTATCGAAACTCATTGGCATTCTTATGAAAAGTTCTGAGTTAGTGAGTTAACTCAAGCAAAACAAAGATGTTTTGTGTTGTATGTCCGTTTCGCATTTATGTCCAATAATCCTGTCACATGCATTAGCAAGCAATTTATTATCAGATAGTACCGTATCATTTATATTTGTAAATATTTAGATATTACTTTCTTCATACTTTGTCAATGCAAAGTCCATAGCCAAAAACATTCTTCTCATTGCTAAACTTTGTTGTGCCTGGCGCAACAGTAATATTGCAGTGTATCAACCAAACAAAACAACCTTGATCTTTTCAAGAACATTTTTTGCAGTTTACATCATCCAAAGCTAATCATAATCATCATGATATGACTTCCAGAAACACAAATAAGTCAATGATGTATATGAAAATATGTAAAGAACACAGCAATAAGTTAAAATACAAATGGCTTTGATGATGAACTGCTACTGATTAATATCAGTATAGCTCATTTAATCATATTTGCATCGCTAAGATAAATAGTTAATTATTCATTTCTATCAATTGTGGTTAATTACATTGTGGCAACACCATTTATAATTTTTAATAGAAATTTGGCAATGAAATGTGTGGATAACAATGGAAACAAAACTACATACAACCATTTTTTAAAACTTTACTGGCTTTTGCAAAATAAATTAAATCTGACCTATATTGAAACAAAAGTCTTATGTTAAAATATTCAAATTATATCAAAAAATCTATTTTACAATATCAAGTAAGCTGTAGTTCAAAAATGTTACTTTTTTAAAACAATTGCAAACTTATCAGTGAAGGGTAATCGAGAGATTGACAGGGCCAATAAAGTCATATAATTAAAAATTGTTCTGACAAGACAAGATAAAGTGAAAATGCATTTTAATTTGACATCCTCGTGTTTCACAGCTTTGCAAATGCCCTCAACATTACAGCCATGCTAAATTTGTATCAGGGATAATGGGAACTGCAGATGCTGGAGAATCCAAGATAATGAAGTGTGAAGCTGGATGAACACAGCAGGCCAAGCAGCATCTCAGGAGCACAAAAGCTGACGTTTCAGGCCTAGACCCTTCATCAGAGAGGGGGATGGGGTGAGGGTTCTGGAATAAATAGGAAGAGAGGGGGAGGCGGACCGAAGATGGAGAGAAAAGAACTGGCATCTCCCCTTCCCCCACCACATCCCAAAACCAGCCCAGTTTGTCCCCTCCCCCCAATGCACCACACAACCAGCCCAGCTTTTCCCCTCCCCCCACTGCATCCCAAAACCAGCCCAGCCTGTCTCTGCCTCCCTAACCTGTTCTTCCTCTCACCCATCCCTTCCTCCCACCCCAAGCCGCATCTCCATTTCCTACCCACTAACCTCACCCCACATCCTTGACCTGTCCGGCTTCCCTGGACTGACCTATCCCCTCCCTACCTATACTCTCCTCGCCACCTATCTTCTTTTCTCTCCATCTTCGGTCTGCCTCCCCCTCTCTCCCTATTTATTCCAGAACCTCACCCCATCCCCCTCTCTGATGAAGGGTCTAGACCCAAAACGACAGCTTTTGTGCTCCTGAGATGCTGCTTGGCTTGCTGTGTTCATCCAGCTTCACACTTTATTAGCCATGCTAAATCTTACATTTAAGAATACAGCCATTGCCAGTACATTTATTTTAGTGAGCAGAGCTTTTTCTTCACTTTCAAAAACTTAGTTGAAGGTCTGCAGATCATAATGTAAGACAGCACCAAGGTTGAAAACATGAAATCAGAAATGAATGGATTTGTGTAGGGCTTTGTCATATCTCTGAAAAACATTTCAAAGTACATAATATTCTGTGAAACATAGTGTCTACTATTGTTTATGTGTATAGGCTAGCATTTCGCAAACGAATATTTCCCACAAATAGCAATAATACAAAAGAACAATTGATACAGGTAGGACATATCAGCACACAGCTTTAGAAGGTTCCTGTGTACTTTTTGAAAACTGCATTTAAAAGCATCTACATGATAAAACAGAGAGATAACTAAGGCAATTGAAGAGTTTAAAAAAGACAAAATACAGCAGATGCTCAAAATCTGAAATACAACCAGAGTAATTTCAACAGGTCTTACAACAGCATCCATGAAGAAAGGAACAGAATTGTGGTTAACTTAATCTAACCGAGTCATAAAGATACAACCACAAGAGGGTATTAGTGGCCCTTTTACTTGTACCTCAGTTCCTGGAGTAATCATTTACTGGTTAGCCAATTTATACTACCAGGTGAGATTGTATCCAGAGCTGGGATTTGAGGGACCTTTGTTCTCATCTAACGTGGATGAAGGTGCTAGCAACATGGTTAGCACCGGAAATCTGAGCCAACTGTAGCCAGCAGGAAGATTGCATTATGGTATAAACACCCTACAGCAAGAGCCCAGTCCCTTTCTGCTTCAGACAAACTGCTTCACCTGAGACCGCTCCCATTTACCCTAGGCCCAGTCCTCTTCAGCTTGAGCCAGACTATGTCAGCATGCAAGATGCCCTTTACAGCCTGTTGTAAAGATTGTTAATTTTAATTTTAATTTTTCCATAACATATTTTCTACACACTTAGCCGAGTTTCTCTATTTGCCTGAAGACAATGGTGTTAATCAGTTACATGTAGGAAATCATATTCACTTGCAAATCTCTTGAACTGCTCCACTACAAAAGCTGAACCTGTTACAACCAAACTTGTTTTTTCATTTAGGGCATAATATTGCTCATTTCAGCAAATGGCCTGGAGGAACAAGAGACTGGTCTATACTTTCTATCCTTCTGCACTTAATTACTTGATGATCATACCAAATAATTACCTGATCCTGTTGAAGATGTATCAACTGTCATAATGGTCAACAGATGTAGCTCATTATTTGGTCAGATTGCTGAAGTTTCCCAGCGCCTTTGTTGACCCTGATGTAGGGTCTCAAATGCTCATGAAATTCTGCTAAGTTAGGTAAACATGACCACTTGATTTATAATCCTAAGGAAACTGAGTAGTTCTGTGATGTTCCCAGGTAGTAACTTAGATAATGTGTCCAAGAAATACCATTCTCATTTTGCAAGCTTGCATTTCTCATTCAATATTGGACCTTTAGTCAGTAAGACATTCAACACTATTTTAAAATCTTGGTTACGCTCTTTCTTTTCCCACGGCTCCATGTGCCAGTATTTTATCCACGTGTCATAATGCAGTTTCAATGACTTCTGATGTGTTTGATAGTGTTCCCCAAAAGTACATCAAAAGCGGATCTTATTCCGAAGGATAATCAGTTAAAGCAAAACGGTGTGAGCAATGTAAAATTGTTTTTGACTGTCTGAAAACTTTATCAAGACATTACTGCCAAAGGCCACTGTTACTGCCCAGCTTGATGAATGGGGTATTCTTGGCTTCTTTAGCTAAACAACCTTTCACTGAAGTTATTGAATGAACTTGATTTGGTGAAATAAAATGGTGTTAGGGAAAATTGAAGGGATTGTAGACTGATAGATCAACAGGGTCTGACAATGTACATCTCAGAGTACTTAAGGAAGTGGCCCTACAAACTCTGGATGCATTGGTGGTCATCTTTCAGGATTCTAATGCCACTGAAAGTGCTCCTAGTGTTGGAGGGTTGCTAATGTAATCCCACTACTTAAAAAAGGAAGGAGAGAGAAAACACGGAAGTATAGACCAATCAGACTAACAGTGGTATGATGGAAATGCTAGATTTAACAGCTGAGCACTTGGGAAACAGTGAGTGAATTGGACAAAGTCAGCATTGGTTATGAAAGGAAATTCATGTTTGTCAAATCTACTGGAATTTTTTGAGACTGTAACTAGTAGAGTTGGTCAGGGAAGTCAGTGGATATGATTTACTTGGACTTTCAGAATGATTTCAAATAAAGTCACGCATAAAAGAATAACATGTAACATTAAAGCACATCAGATTTGGGGTAGTGTACTGAAATGGATAGGAAACAGGTTGGCAGACAAGAAACAAAGGATAGGAATACACAGATTATTTTCCAAGTGAGAACCGGTGACTAGTTGGGTAATAGATCAGTGCTTGAACCTCGGCTATGTACATTATATATTAATGGTTTAGCCAAATATAATATCTCCAAGTTTGCAGATGACACCGGCTGGGTGGACGATGAACTGTGAGGAGGATGGAGAGATGTGATTTGGGCAAGTTGAGTGAATGGGCAGACACATAACAAAGGAAGTATAATGTGGATCAATGTGAGATTATCCACTTTGATAGCAAAACAAGAAGGCAGATTATTATCTAAAAGTGAAAGGTGATAGACTGGGAATGGTGAGGGTGCAACGATGTTTGCACATTCTTGTACACCAGTTGCTGAAAGTAAACATGTAGGTGTAGCAGGCGGTAAAGAAAATAGAGGTAACAAAGTGTGGAGCTGGATGAACACAGCAGGCCAAGCAGCACTGTAGAAGCATAAAAGCTGACATTTTGGGCCTAGACCCTTCATCAGAAAAGGGGGGTGGGGAGGGTATTCTGAAATAAATAGGGAGAGAGGGGGAGGCGGATTGAAGATGGATTGAGGAGAAGATAGGTGTAGAGGAGACTATAGGTCAGTCCGGGGAGGACGGACAGGTGAAGGGGGCGGGATGAGATTAGTAGGTAGGAAATGGAGGTGCGGCTTGAGGTGGGAAGAGGGGAGAGGTGAGAGGAAGAACAGGTTAGGGAGGCGGGGATGAGCTAGGCTGCTTTTGGCCTTCATAGCAAGAGGATTCAAGTACAGAAGCAGGAAGATCCTGCTGCAATTGTACAGCGCCTTCGTGAGACCATGCCTGGACTATTTTGTGGAGTTTTGGACTCCTTTTCTGAGGGTGGATGTTCTGGCTATGGAGAGATTGAAATGAAGGTTTACCAGACTGGGATCACAGGAGAGGCATGAAAAAAAGAGACTGCGTTGGATCAACTACATGACGGAAGGTTAAAAGAATGAGGGAGCTGTAATAAAAATTCACAAAATCCTAACAGGACTCGACAGGGTAAATGCAGCAAAGAAGTTGTCGACACAAAGAAGTGTCCTGACCCATAGATCACAATCTGAAAGATTTCTGTGATTTCACTGACAATCTAAGAATATGGGGTAGACCATTCAGGACTGAGAGGAGAAACGTGAGTGGCGTGCCTGTGGATTTCTGGGTCAGACAACGGTTGAGCCAAAACATTGAATGCTTTCAAAAAGGTCTTGCGTATAGTTCTTGGGCTAAAGGGATTAAAGGGTCTGTGGAAAGAGTAGAAATAGGGTACTGAGTTAGATGATCAGCCATGATCTTATTGAATGGCAAAGCAGGTTCAAAGGGCTGAATGGCCTACTTCTGTTTCTATTTTCTACGTCTCTATCTTTCTGTTCCATTACTTTATTGAATTGAATGAGAGCTACACGGTTCATCATTGAACAATTTGGTTTTGATGATGCAACCATACACTATCATTTTGACGTTGTAACCAATGTATCTGGTCCTTGCATGGCCACACACTTGATTTCTTTTTTAACTCTAAGAATGAGTGTGACACTTCTTTTGTTTGGACTAGAAGGTTGTAACATCAGTGAGGATGCCTACAAATTAATCTGTTTAAGCCAATCTGATAACACTGAAGCCTAGGTTCCAGTATAAAGATCAATTTCTGTGGGGCATTCTTTTATTAGATACAAAACTGAAACGCTTTGCTGTGGCCAGATGATGGATGTTTATTTGGTCAGATAGGAGGTCAGCAACCTCAGAAATGTCATCACAAGCATTGGCCAGGGCTGAGAATATTGTTCCAGGGTGAGGGAGCCTCAATGTCCTGTGGCCTCAGAATAGATTGAATTTTGTGAGGAAGCCAGATCCAAAGGAGCAGACTCTAGTTATTGAGGTGGGAAGTTTATGGTGCACCAGCAGCATCTTGAGTTCAGAGTGATTACTTATGTCATAAATCCCTACATGGGTTAGAGAGAGGCCATTAAAATGGCAATGCCCAGAACTCACTGTATGGCCATGAGGGTTTATCTAACACAATCCTGACACAGCAAAGGGCTCTCCTAATGCAGGCAACATACCCAATGGGGCAAGTGGGCACCGTCCCTTAATTAACCACTTATTTGTTTCCCCAAGATTGATTTACACACAGCATTCAGCCTACATTTATCCCCCATTGTAATGAACATTGATATCCAATAATGAGATATAAATGAATTGCATGTGTACCACATTTACAGCTTAACAGGAACAAGATAGGTAATATCTATATTGGCATGTGTTCATGGTGTCATAATATTTTCACAGCATGAAGTATCCATGCTGTTCATCAAGTATCTATGCATTCCAAATCAATTTTCCAGCACTTTGCTCACAGTCTTGTATTCTTTGGGAATTCAAATGCTCATCTAAATAATTCCTAAATGCCTTGGGGGTTCCTGTCTCTATCTCCCTTCTATGCATTGAGTTCCATGTATCCACCATCACCTGGGTTACATCTTTCCTGCAAAGCCACTCCAAACCTACCACATTGTCTTAAAATTGTGCCCCCCTAGTTATTGACCAGTCTACAAAGGGGATAAGATTCTCTCTGTCTACGCTCCTCATAACTTTATACACTTTAATCAGACTCCCCCTCAGTCTTCTCGATTTGAAGAAAAGCAACCTAAGCTTATCTCATCTCTTTACAGAGTTGAATCGCTCCATTGAATGCAACATCCTGGTAAATCTCCTGTGCACCCCATGTAGCACAATCACATGCTTCCAATAGTGTAGTAGCCAATGCTACACAGAGTACTCCAGCTGAGACCTATTTAACATTATGTATGGTTTCATAATCATAAATTCAATGCCTTGATTAAACGAAACGCAAGTATCATATATGCTTTCTTAACAACCTTATCAACCTGTCTTGTTGCCTTCAAGGATCTATGGGCATGTGCAGCAAGTCACTCTGATCCTCTGTGCATCTAAGAGTCTGATCTTTCAACGTGTATCCCTTTGTCCTGTTAGTCCTCCTAAAATGCAATATCTCACACTTTTCGGGATTAAATTCCATTGGTCAACGTGCAGCCCATCTGTCCAGCCCATCTGTATCATCCCATCGTCTAAAGGTATACTTCCTCTCTATTCACGACAGCACCAATCTTTGGGTCATCTGCAAACTTACCAATCATACCTCTTGTATTTAAGTCTACATCGTTAATGTACAGAACAAACAGCAAGAGACTAGCAGAATGCCCTCTAGTATGCCACTGTACTCAGGCTGCCAGTGGCAAAGAGCACCCTCAGACTCTCTTTGCTTCCTGTCACTAAGCCATTCTTGAATTCAATTTGCCTAATTGCCCTGAATCCCTTGGGCTCTTAGCTTCTTGAACAGTCTGCCATGCTTGACATTGTGAAATGCTTCATTGAAATCCATGTAGACCACATCAGTTGCATTCTTCTCATCGATACATCGAGTCACTTCCTTGAAAATTCACGCAAGTCTGTCAGACATGATCTTCCCTGACAAAAGTGTGCTAGTTATCACTGAATAATCCTTGTATCTGCAAGTTTAGATGAATTCTGCCCCTCAAAACTTTTTCCAGTAGGTTCCATACTGCAGATGTTAGACACATTGGCCTGTGGCTTCCCGCTTTATCCCAGCAACCCTTTTTGAATAATAATACTGTATTAGCTGTCCTCCATTCCGATGGAATCTCTCATGTGTCCAGGAAGGATTTGAAAATCAAAGTCAAAGCCCTGCATACTAGTCCCTTGCCTCCTACAGTAGCCTGGGATACATCTCATCTGGACCTTAGTTTTTATCCACTTTCAAGCCTGCTTAAACGGCTAATAGCTTCTCTTTCTCAGTGATAGTTGGCTCAGTTATATCACAGAGCATGTCCCTGATTTTAATACCTTAGGATAAGTGACAATAACTATGAATTTATAGATTGGACAAGGAAGGTTTGTAGCCCAGAACTGAAAGACAATCAATCATCGATTATTTGCCTGTAAAAGCTAAGAGATTTCAGACCAATCTTCAAATTTGGTAAGACTCGGTTCTACCAGAATTATAAAACACTCAAAAGTTAACAACAATCACCTCATTTGTTTCTGACTACACCTGAATGAGAATGAATCACATTCCCATGTCTCTGTAAACTAGGTGAGAAAAGTTTGGAAATTTAACTGTTCTTGTGAAGTTGGATCATGTTTCATTATAAATTTTGCAACTTCATAACCGACTTGTCACTGATAATATCAATGAAAAGCAATTTCCATGAGGAAATTTGTCACATTCCCATTTTAAAAAAGTTAATGGCTAACTGCAGTTTCTCATTTTAACAATTGTTAATGGTTTTCATTCTTCAAACTAAATATGTTAGAGCATAGCTGTTATCTTAAAAACCTCCTGCGTTATTTCTGAAGAAGATTGGTGGAGTGTGCATTTCTCCACCTATCCATAGTTTCTGCCAAAGCTAAGTAGCTGATCGGGAGAATGTCTGAGAAATTATTGGAGCCTGTTCCATTGACATATCCGTCTAGATTAGGTATTGATGTCAAAGTACAAATCCCCAGTTTTCTCTGCTTTAATCCCAGCCTCAAACAGCACACAATGCCGTATCAATAAATTCTTTATTTTCTTACACCACCAATGCCTTGTCCTTCTGTATGACATTGCTTAGGTCTGATTAGAGCTAAATTATGCTCAGTTTTCACAGTAAAGATGAGAAATTGTGATAATATTTTACAGTGTCTTTACAGCGAGCAAAAGAGGGAAACATTCTGCCTATTAGTTTTTATTATCTTGAACTTTCTTCAAGTGAAAAGATGATTCACTAACTTATATCACCCAATTTTCAAGATGGACAGGTCCTGTTTGACCATGTTTTCTCCTGAATATGGTCAGCATAAACTCATTTGATGCCTGTCAATGTTTAACAGAATTGTTTGTTATGCTAGTGCTTTAAACCATTCACAGATTTATAAGCGCAGAATGATGCATAGAACAAAACAATTTAATTAACGAATAGCTGAGTAATAGTTGTTATTATCAGTTACAAAAATCAATAGTTACAGCAGCTCTAATGAGCACCTTCATTGTCAAGCAAAGGTGGTCAGTGAGCTATAGTTCTTCGTAATTGGAAGTTTGATCTATGAGGAGATTTGCTTTAGTAAAACTACACACAAGTCAATACTTCATGCATAATTCAACACTATCTTTACTCTAATTTTCTCAGTTGCAAAGAGTGAACAGTATATAAACTTTGTAGGGGGCTAAATAGCATTACCATTTGTACCTTTCAAACTAAAAACCTAAGACTTTAATTTAGTAAATGCTGATCAAGGTACTTCTCAATAATATTGAAGAATCTAAGTATAAGAGGACGCATAGAAGGTTGCTGAGTTTTGTATCCATTTTGGATTAGCAGGCCCACAAAAGCTAATGCACAACTGTATAAATATTTCATTCGTCCACATCTCTTTCACCTATCATGCCACGAAAAGAGGAAATGATTTAGCAATGTATACTCAATATTGTTGTTTCTCTGATACACGGATAATAAGGAACCCAAAGGGAACAATGATAAGCAAAGTAGGCCAATGAATAAAGACATTTAAATAGTAACTGTCACAACACAGAGTATCCCAATGTGCTTTACAACCAATTCATTGTATCTGAAGCATAGTCACAGTTGTAACATAGGACAAATAGCAGTCAATTTGAGCCCAGAAAATTTTCACGAATAACAAGGAGATATTCACCAGGTAATCTGCTTTAATTAATGATACTTGCTGAGGGAATAACTGTTGTTCAAGATACGGGTGAGAACTTTTGTGCCATGGAATCATTTATGTCTGCCTGAGATGGCAGATTGGGCCTTAGTTTGACATCTTATCTGAAAGCCTGAACTTCTGACACTCTAGCTTCTGAATTCTGGCCCTCAGTACTGTACTGGATTATCATTGTAACTTGTCACAATGAGATAAAATACAGACAACTGATATTTGAATTCCATCCCCTAATTTATTGCTCTGGACTTGGAAGGAAGCAGTTTTTTTTTTAAATGGATGTAAACACTGGCTCCAAGATTCACTGGACACTGACAGGCTGACCAAGTTTCTTGAAGCCCATGTGAGTTAAGTCAAAGATAGTCTGACCTGAAATTAACATTTTCCCAATGCACTATGAAATCAACCTGTCAGGCCTTCAGGAAGGATGAAAAGATCTTTATCTTCTATTTGATTTACATCATTTTGAGAATCTTCATTTGTTAGAAATGGAACAACTGTAATATTGAAAACAATAACTTCCACAGACGCAGAATATGAAAACAACTTCTTGCTCAAGGAGAATTTGGTCAGACAAAACAGATGGAATTAAAATGCAAATCTCAAAATAGGCTGAAAAGGCTCTGTCTCTCTTAAGAAAGAAAAGTGTCCAAATGACAGCACTGACTGGAAAAAACACAGATTTCAAATGATTTATGAAAGCCTGTCTTGATAGCTACTGTTAGTGGAAGAGTTTTATTTAAACAGCTGATATGCCATCCTCACTATGTTGAGACCTCATAAATTACTCATGGTTGGTTATCAGACGTTTTAAATTCTTCACCTCACCCCATTTCCTAACTTTTCTGTTTTATTTTTCTTTGTATGCTGCATATGTGTTTGTGTTTGAGAACTGGATTATTTTGTTATTTTTTTAAATGAACCATACACATACTGTTCTCATATTTTTTTCTTAAACAAAAACACAAGCAAACTGAGCGGCTTCTCCCCCCCCCCCCCCCCCCCCCACCAAGTATGATTAAAATGTATGAAATTGGAAGTTAAAATTCACCCATTACAGTAATCTCAGATGTGAGGAAAAGAAAGGAATTATTCATCCTTCCCAATGGAACGATTTTAAATTTCATTTTTGGGTATGAAAATGATCAAGAATGTAATCAGACAAGAAGTGTGGGCAATGTCTCAGAAATTCATACACAAAATTCTAGGGATTATGTAAAAAGCTAGAGGAAAAAAATATTCAAAGGTTGTTAGTTATCACTTCATAGCTCCACAAGAGGATTTGTGCGCATATTTGGTTTATTTTGCATAGTTTGGACCTGAACTACATGCTCAATGCTCAGTAATTGGTTACACTATTAGAATTTCAAATAAGCATTTTCATTTAGAATTCTTTTTGCATATGACCTGTGCAATAAAATCTGAAAGGTAGATTCAAGAAATGTAAGTACATCAGTAGTGCGTTAACATAAATACCTACTTCAAACTCTGTACGAGCCACTTGAAACTCCACCATGGAAATTCATCAATCTTGTACTCTCTGTTTGATAGATATTTTCTCAGATATGCATATGATCAATTTTTGATCAGAAAAGACCAATCGGTCCAGATAACCAATCCCTCTACATTTTACATATTTAATGATTATTTTACAACCTGGTTAAAATGACAGCAAAAGAGACCAAACTTGCAGATTGCTGAGTTACCATCATGTTGTGGGTAATCTATTGTGTTTGAATTAATGTGGAAGAATTGTGTTTTCTGGGCTGGGGAGTCACCTCACAAGGTAATAGCTCTTAAAGCTTTTCTGTTTGCCATTAAAACAGCAAGATTATTGAACCAAAGTTTCTAAAAAATTCAAATCCAGGTATTAGTGAAAGGAGGTTTCTGGAGAATTACAAACTACAAACTAACAATGTTTTTCGGAGGCTCTGTTCCTTTCATTCTGCTGTTCTTGCAATGTGCCAACACAATGATAAGCATTAAATTCCACAAGGGTGATTGGTGAGCTGTTAGATGTCTCTCAGGCTGCAGCCAACCTGCAAATCATATGATCTGCAGCAGCCTCTTCAGTTCAGAAAATTCCACTTTTCAAATAAACAAGCCAGTGTAGTTTGTTGATTAGTTTATGAACCATTTCATATCTCATGGACAAGACAAGTGCACTTTTTTTCCATCCCAAATTGTCCTTACGAAGTTGGTGGTGGTGAGGAGGAATGAAGAGTATTGAATGCAAATAGGTTTTCCATGTCTGAATTTCTGTAAATGAGATAATTGCGCCACTGAATGCTACACTTTGATGAGTCAATGTATAATAAGTATAATCAAGCAAATGTAACAGATTCTGACAAACATGTCTTTTTACTAAAGTATAACGACCATTATGGAGGAGATATAGCACTAACAACATTTTTAAAAGGGGTTGTGCGCTTTCTATTAGCAACTAGTGATGTGGAAGGAATTTTGTGTGTCTATCTGATATCATTAAGCATCAATTGCCTTCATGAAAAGTCACAAGGTAACAGCAAATGCTGCACCTTGCGCTAATGATTGTTTCATCAATTGTTTTTAACAAGTTTAAATTTTGGGAAGGTATAACTGACTAATTTCAGGAAACATCTTAGCAAATAAATACCTTTTCCTAATAAAATTTTATAAAATCTCCTATTAGTCCTCAGTTTGTGTGTCATGCTGACATCAGATTGTACCACAGCTCAAACAAATACTTCAAATATGCAAGTGATAATGGGAACTGCAGATGCTGGAGAATCCAAGATAACAAAGTGTGTAGCTGGATGAACACAGCAGGCCAAGCAGCAGCTCAGGAGCACAAAAGCTGACGTTTCGGGCCTAGACCCTTCATCTGATGAGGGGTCTAGGCCCGAAACGTCAGCTTTTGTGCTCCTGAGATGCTGCTTGGCCTTCTGTCTTCATCCAGCTCCACACTTTGTTATCTTCAAATGTGCAACATCAGTTTATATTTTACACTTCTTATAAGGTGTTGTGATTGTTTCTCAATGATGAAAACAATTGACTAGATTCTATCGCATCATTTTTGTGGTAATCTTCAATTTGCAGTAAGTCTATGGAGCTAAGGGGGTAAAGTCAATATGTAATCCTCCTAGTGAGGGAAATGTAACAACAGAACTAAACAACCAACAAGAGTTGGTTTACCACAATAAAATCATGAGAAATCTGGTATGCCAAATCCTTCATAGTCTTCATTTTCATTTCTATTATTGCAATCAGTTCCACCTCTATCTCTAGGTTCTTTATTGATTAAAAAAAATGGAGATCCAAATCTTTAAACTCAGTTAATTTTCTAGGTAACCTACCTTATAAAGCATACAAATATTTAGGAAGTTTACCATCCCTCAAAGAAGCATGGGTTTTCAATGGAAAATATTTGGTTTTCAGCAGAAGTGATTCTTCTCTGAGGTGATTTTTGATGGTGATTATTTAATAAAAGCAACATTAATCATTATTGTGCTGGTATTGTTTAATCACTGCTTTTATATTTAGCTTAAACCAAAACCAGAATTCTTGATTACCTTTAGGAAATAGTGTCATGCAGATGTTAGAAGTTTGAACATTATTTTAAAAAAAACTGGAAATACTCAACAAGTCAGGCAGAATCTACAAAAGAAAAAGCTGTCAAACATTTAATCCTTGCTAAAAACCAGAAGAACTTTGGATGCTGTAAATGAGGAACAAAAACAAAGTTGCTGGAAAAGCTCAGCAGGTCTGGCAGCATCTGTGAATGAGAAAACGGAGATAACGTTTTGAGTTCGGTGATCCTTCCTCAGAACATTTAATCCTTGGCCTTTCCTCAAGATTTAGACATATAATATATGAATGATATTTTAAAAGCTACTCATCTTTTAATCTCCTACCTGAGGAGAAATCTATAGATTGCACCAAATCTGGTAAATATTTCCAATTTTTACTGTTTTTAATTGTATAGTTGTTTTGTTTCACAATCAGAATGTACACCCTCTGTGACCTTTGGTAATTTGATCATTGCAGTTAAGGCTATCTAGTATTGGCAATGATGTCCATATGATGTTATCTTTGCCTAACTACTGATGTCATCAGGTAGCCACTCACATGAAAGCAAAGCAGGAAAAGTGCTTTAGACACTTTGCTTTTCATTTAGAACTTCAGATAATGAAGATTTGTGGTTAGATTATGTTGGGAAATTGTGAGATAAAAAAACTTCTAAACAATCTATTGTTTGAAAACTAAGTGAAACTTTTAACCGTAGTGGAGGATTTAGGCATTCAGCAAATGTAACACTTGCTTTGCGATTCAGTTTGTGATTCAGTTGCGATACACTGTTAAAACTCAAATTATATATCATTCAACAAGATGCAACTTTTTCAAGGGATTCACCAGAGAACTAACAGTACAAAAGTCTAATTTCTTGACACTTTGACAGTGAACCATCTGAACTAATAAAGGCAGCATCTTTGGGGTTTCTGAGCGTGAGGTATTTGTTCTTTCACAGGGTGTGGGCATCACTGGGAAGGCCAGCATTTGTTGCCCGGCTCTAATTACCCTGGAAAAGTATTAGTTTCAGTGAAGTAATGACAAAAAAATGTTGCCAGTTTTTCTGACATTGACACCTCAAAGTTCATGCCATTATTATACGTTAGGAAAGTGTCATAAAATGAATCATTTTATACTTTCAGGCTTAACACAAGGTTAGTGGGCAACAAATGAACTTTAGTTTACAAATAATATAAGTCTTGGCCAGATTGAAACTTTTAACCTATGCCTTAAACCCTCTTTACAATCTTGAAAATGTAAATGCTTAATTCTTAAAAGGGCAATCAGTAAGTCAAAATAAAACAACAAACTAAATCTATGCCTTAATGGGCTGAATGGTCAATAATTATAGAAAAACTATTTTGATCCCTAAATGTTTCTATCTATTTTCTGTACACCCAAACAGAAATTATATAGAAATGTTGTCTCTGTAATATCAGCATTATTTCAGTATAGGCAAAATTGATGTTGTACTCAGTATGGAAGTCTACAGGCAATAGATTTGGAAGAGAGATAACAGATAAATAAAAACTAGTGTAATATAGTTAACAAAAAAAATGTTAAAGTATTTCATCAATAGATTTCTTACTTTCAATCTCTGTAGTACAGGCCCTATCACTTGAGTGCAAAGCAAATTGTGAAGATTGAAAATCAGAAGGGGAAAGCAAATGATATCTTCTTTACAGACAATTAAATCTGGTTTGAAAAGAATACTTAAATCTATTGATTCATCCCCATGGTAAGAGAGGGGGCATGAAGACAATGCATAAATAAACTTCATAATTTATTTCCTGATTTCAAATTTGTTCAAAAGATGATTAATTGCCTGTCCATCCAATCAAATGATTTCTGGGAATGAAAAGTGAGAATTACATCAGTCTTCCATACTTTGATTCGTTAAATTAGAGACATTGATGAATCTTGAAACTTAATCCACTGAGCATCCACTTCTGATATATCCAGTTTGGTCTGAAATTACCAAAGTATGCTGAGTCACTATACATGACTATATAACCGAGTCGACCTTAATATCAAGAGAAGGAGGATTATGGTATAAAAATGTCAAAAGGAAGTCATTCATTCCTCATTAGTTACAAAATCTCCATTTGCTGAAGCCTTCTGAGATTTGTTTGATGTTGGCCACACAAGATAATAATCTAGCTGAATTCTTTTTTGTTTTGTAAATTCAGGATTTTAAGCAATGCTTGCGCTTCCATTTCACAGATTGAACAATAACCCCTCTGTACAACAAAAAAATCTCATTCATCTTTCTGTAATGAGTTTCAGCATGGAACCAGCTTCTTGTAGTATCGCCTCTAATGGTGGCTCATGTATGACTGAAAACATTTTGCCTGGGAATTATGCACCATCTAACAGCTCCCGTTCAGTAAGCATGCCTTTAAAATGCTTCACTCTAGGAAAATCTGTAACATTGTCTAAATTTAACAGAAGTGATAGGGATATTGTAAACCTTAGCTACTGCCAGCTTACTAAAAAGATGCTGAGCAGATCATGCCAGAGGCATTCAAAGCTCCAATAACTGCATTGATCCATCTGATGATTTCTCCAGAGGCTGTTGTCTTCTTTGAAAAAGTTGTCTAAATAAGAGAAATAGCTTTTGGAAATTCTCAAGCTCACACACACGCACACACACGCATTCAGTGTAATTTAGGCAGCATTTCAACTGCTCATTTGAATGATTGCGGTGCAAAGTACTAACCATGCAATGTTAAGTATATAGCCTATACTTCTTAAAGGGGAGAGGCTCTGTGCAAGGATGATGTTATGGCAGTCATGCAGCAAGTGAAGCATTGTACAGCATGTGAGAGTACAAGAGGCCAGGAGGTTCTGGTTCAAGTCCCAATTTTCCTGAAAGTAAATCATATACGTTGAAAAGGTTGAGAAAGCAGGATCTGGGTGCAGCACTGGATGCCTTGGTAGAGGGAAAAAACTTACTGTTTCATTGCGGAAGACTTCGATGAAGACCTCAATGCTCGTGCTGACTGAAGGACATTGATAGCTCTGATAAAGGAATAATTGTATATTGGGGAACCTTCTGGAACGTCTGCAGCCAATATAAAATAGCACAGAAGAGCCCAGCACCAAACTGGTGCAGGACTTCACAGTAGGTTTAAGCCCAATCATTGTAGCATAGAAGTGGTAGTCATCTCTAGTCACATTCTATTACAGAGCAGAATACTGTAGATGTGAGAAATCTGAAATGAAAACAGAACATACTACAAATACTCAGCAGGTCAGGTAGCATGAAATATTTAATTAAAATTTCCCAGGGAGCATCAGTATTGTTGCATCCAACATGTGTCAGTCAGTATGACATGTATTACATTTAAAAGATCCCATCTTCTACTTCAGCAGCCTGAAGATCCTTCTTAGTACACGCATCCATGAAGACACCACTAAAGAGGATCAACACTGAAGACAGCACCCCCTCCCCTTTTACGGCACTCACTACCAGAATGTCAATTTAAATATCCAGTCAGAATTTTAGTGAATTTTACGAGGTCAATTCCCAGAATGGCGGGACTATCATATATTGAAAGATTGGAGCGACTGGGCTTGTATACACTTGAGTGTAGAAGGATGAGAGGGGATCTGATTGAGGCGTATAAGATTATTAAGGGATTGGACACTCTGGAGGCAGGAAGCATGTTTCCGCTGATGGGCGAGTCCAGAATCAGAGGACACAGTTTAAAAATAAGGCGTAGGCCATTTAGAACAGAGTTGAGGAAAAACTTCTTCATCCAGAGAGTGGTGGATATATGGAATGCTCTGCCCCAGAAGGCAGTGGAGGCCAACTGTCTGGATACTTTCAAGAAAGAGATAGATAGAGCTCTTAAAGACAGTGGAATCAAGGATTATGGGGATAAGGCAGGAACAGGATACTGATTGTGGATGATCAGCCATGATCATAATGATTGGTGGTGCTGGCTCAAAGGGCCGAATGGCCTACTCCAGCACCTATTGTCTATTGTCCATTGTCTATTGAATAGGATGAAATGCTTAAGTGGGCGAGATAGATAAGTGGGTTAACTGGATATGGTGGGTAGAACTGGTGAAGTAGTTAGTGGGATAGTAGGCAGGTCAGGGGAAGATTGGGGAGCCAGTTGTGCAGGCAGCCACGTGTTAGACTGTGTAGTGATCGGTGTAAATTTCCCAGGTGACTCTTCAGGGAAGTTGATCAGAACTTGTCTAATGTAGGGACAGATCCACTTGTGGACGGGAAGATTCTGGGAAGCAGAGTAATTGCTTGTTGGAATTGAAAATTCCAGAGCTGCTCCCACATCATCCAGCAAGTCAGGACTTCTGCAGGGTCATGACAGAGGGCTTAGATGTACATCTGCTGTCCAACAATCTGGACACTGGAAAATTTTTAGAATCATAGAATCCCCCACAGTGTCAACAAGGCCATCCAGCCCATTGAGTCTGCAACAACAGTCCAAGGAGCATCTACCCAAACCCATGCTTCTACCTTGTGTATTCTTAGAAGTCACAGTATTAAACGGGTTAAACACTCCTTCTCTAAAATATATCTTGTTATAGCGAGCAAGATATCAGAAGAAAAGAAAAATTAACTCATAAATCTCCGCTATCCATAATGCATGCAATAAACATCTCCAACAAGTCACAATCAAACCATCTTCCTGTCACATTCAGTGGCATTACCATCATTGAATCCCCCACTAATCAAAATCCTAGGAGGGTATTACCATTGACTACAGATCAGCCATATGAATACTTGTCAACAGTAGCTGGGAATTCTGAGATAAGAAACTCACCTACTGACTCCTCAAAGCCTATGCACCAATTATAAAGCACAAATCTGGAGTGAGATGGAATACTACCCACTTGCCTGGATGAATACAACTCCAGTAACACACAAGAAGCTCGGCACCATCTCAGACAATTTAATCCAACTAAATGGCACTCCATATACTAATCCAACTATTCACTCCCTCTATCGCCAATATGCAGTGATAGCGGTGTGCACTTTGTACAAAAAGAACAACAGCAACACACAAAGGTTTCTTCCGAGGCATGCTCCAAACCATTGTACATGCTGCACAGATTTATGGAGGTATGCATTGAATTCGTAAGCCATTTGGTCAGTGGATGGCCCTCTCCATCCAAAAGTCATCATTTGTTTCATTGTGATGGCTCAAATACAGCTTGCACAGTGACTGCTGTTGAATAATGGGATAATGACTGCTGCAAGGAAACTGGTCAATGTCCTGTCATGGTCTAAGAACTGTGCTCATATGCCTGTTGAACATTATTAGGAGAGAATTCTTTTTGGTTCTGAATAATATTGACGTGCTGTCTGCAAAATGATACGTGTTGTCTGCAAAATGATATATGTGTATCACACATGCAAACACACAATTCTGAACAAAAAATATACTCAATCCCACTGCTCGTCATTTGCAAGAGAGAACGAACTACAGTTAGTTTCATTGAATAGAGAGCCTCAGTGATCACCCATACACGACATTGACAGCAAACAGAAGATGTTTCAAATATCTCCAGCACCAACCCGGAAGTAATGAGATGTATTAAGGTTGACTGTCACAGCCACTTTCGCAGCTATGGGCGATGTAATTCTTGCCTGTTCTGAAATTGCAATTGGGCTGCAACAAGTGACAGGTTTCAGGGTCTTTTATATTGTTTCTCTTAGAGTCATGGAAGGGGATCGGTGCCTGAACATCCTTACTGAGAGTGTTTCTTCCTCTTATCCTTTTTCCTCTCCTGCAACTAAACCTTTTCTGTATGGCATCTCTTTATTATCTAATCATTCTGAATTCTAGGGAATGCACTTAACAGTTCTCAGGCTTCTGGCTGGGAATAACTAATTTGTGCAGAAAATCAACTGAAATAAAAACATGCACCATCTGCCACAGCACCGCTTGTAGGCTTTTCCATCTTTAAACAATTTCAGAATGCACCAAACACCTGTAAAATTATTGTAATAGACAGAAGAAAATCAAAAAACAACTGACCTTTAAGCATGTAGAGGTGGCTGAACACAGAGGGCCAAACAGCATCAAAAGAGCAGGAAGGCTGATGTTTTGGGCCGAGATCCTTCCTTTTTCTGAAGAAGGGCCTAGGCCTGAAACGTTAGCATTCCTGCTCCTCTGATGCTGCTTGGCCTTATGTGTTCATCCAGCTCAACTCCTTGTTATCTCAGATTCTCCAGCATCCACAGTTCCTGCTATCTCTGACCTTTAAGCTGTTGATGATTCCTTTTAAAAGCACTGGTTGGGTTTACTTTCTGCTGCTGAGTGTGTGTGCAGCTCTGCAGAGTGGAGTGTTGACCTCTAAAATGGCACCGCTGGCACCAAATCATTTTGCATGCTGAGATACCCAATTTTCCTGCTCTGCACATTTTCAAAGGACCTTCATTATGTACGCACTAATGTTCTTGTCAATATAGTGCCCGTCTCAATTCGCCTGACAGATCTGCATTATTAGAGTGGAATTCTTTTTGGTTCTACATAATGTTGACATTTCCTGTCTGCAAAATGACGTGTACCACACACGAAATGAGGAAACACACGATTCTAAATGAAAAGTATGTTCAATCCTACTTCTCATCAATTGCTTGTTTGATAAGGTAAAGGGACAAAAAAAGAGGCAAATGAGCCCACTTTCTGGCCTTTGTTTTCTTGATTCAGCAAGTAAAGCTACAGTAGTGAAAATTTAATCATAGTGGTGGAAAAATGCTTTTAACGTTAACTGAAGCATTATTCCACACATTATGGTTTAAGCAACATCATCAGGCTCAGCCTGGAGGTTAGTGGGGAACAACTAGCAATGCAATTAGAAGATAAGAAATTAAACAATGGAGACTAAATGAAGATCATCAATTCAAAGGGAGAGCAGAATCAAGGTAAGAAACAAAGTGAGGGAATGGGATTAGGAACACAACAATTCATCAGAGATCAGTTACCATCTGTACTGTCAGTTTTGAAACAACTGAACTGACAAATTAAACAGCAGATGTTTGTCGTATCACTGTTGAAATTAGCCTTTGTAAGTCACAGTTTACTTCTCCTTTGGAAAGAGATCCAATAAAAATAAACAAACATTAATTACATCACAGAACCAAGCAGATAATTAAGGATTCAAATTGAAGGATACAACATTGTTATTAACAATAAAATCAGCAAGTTAGAGGGTTAATGATTCTATGAAGAACCTAGCTAGTGGTAAATCTTCCAGTGACTGATTACATCAGTCTAGAGTTAACTGTATTTATTGATATCTGTGAATGGATTTCAGTTAAAAATTGATCAGTTGCTTGCTAGAATGCATCAATTAATGCAGAGATCCCACATTAGACTGGAATTCAATACAGTGGTTGTTGAAGCTTGAGCATTGTATCCATTTACTTGTGGGTTACTTAGTACCGCAGGAAATCTATAAAACTGATATAGATTTGCAGTTCTCCACATGTCATAGACTGAAACATCTCTTTGATTCCAAATATTATTTCAGCTGTTTGGGTTAGAGCAACATATGTAGTACATGTGGAGATTATGTGGTAGGAGATAGTGTCATATGTAAATATAAACAGCACTGTGCAGCAGTTGTGCTTGGAGCACTGCAAGATGCTTAATGACCTTCTTGATATTCCATGTTTGGTAATTCCACTGTCAGTACTGCAGTGCATGAAATATCAATGGCTTAAGAAGCCCCTCCCCACATAGTCTCACAGTACAGGATTTTGAATGCTTCCAATGATTGTCCATGACTGACTAGGGTACATTTTTCAGCAGCTTGCTGCTACACAAATAGCCCAGCTGCTGTTCCCATTGACAAAAACTTGACAAGAACATAGCACTGTATCAACATAGTCCATATTTATCTCATCGCACCTCTTGCAGGCAACATGTTGATACATAGGTACTACATATGTTATTTAACCAATGTCAATGAGAACCAGAGAACCCCTACGGTGTGGGAGCAGGCCATTCAGCCCATCAAGTCCATGCTGGCCCTCTGAATAGCACCCCACCCAGATCTACCCCATTGCAATTGCCCTGTAACCCTGCATTTCTCAAAGCTAATGCACCTAATCTACATATCTCTAGATACTACAAGCAATTTAGCATGGCTAATCCACCTAACTTGTGGGAGGAGGCAGGAGTACCTGGACGAAATCCATGCAGACACAGGGAGAATGTGCAAACATCACACACATAGTCACCCGAGGGCAACTTGTGCTATGAGGCAGCAGTGCTGACCACTGAGCCACCAAACTGCCTGTGTAAATACGAGTAATTAGTAAATCATTGTTTTCCTGGCAAACGTTGTGTATAGTAGGAAGGAAAGAAGCTGAATGAGAAGACGACTCCTGAACTTCATCTTATAACTCCATATATATGTTTTTTTAAGATTAGATTCCCCACAGTATGGAAACAGGCCCTTCGGCCCAACAAGCCCACACCGCCACTTGAAGCATCACACCCAGACCCATCCCCCTATAACCCACACACCCCTGAACACTACAGGCAATTTAGCATGGCCGATCCACCTAACCTGCACATCTTTGGACTGTGGGAGGAAACCGGAGCACCTGGAGGGAACCCACGCAGACACGGGGAGAACGTGCAAACTCCACACAGGCAGTCGCCTGAGGCGGGAAATCGAACCCAGGTCCCTGGCACCGTGAGGCTGCAGTGCTAACCACTGAGCCACCGTGCTGCCCCAAGTATATAGTTAACCCAAGTCAACAGTTATCCCAATATCATTCTATACTGCCTGTTCACTTCTTTATTCATTAATTCACTCACTCAATTGATGGTGGCATAGTCCAGGATATATCTTATTTTGTCTTCAATTCACTTTATAGGAGGCCAAGACAGTTCCAGAACTATAAAGTGTGCCAGTTTTCCTGTTGAGCCAGCACCAATACACTTGGCATCTCCATAGAAATGAAAACACATAGGTCAAAGTGCACTTTTAGAGAGGGTTGTTCAGCTAGATAGCATATCATGAGATGTTTGTCTCAATAAAAGTGGCTCCTACAGCCACCATGTGACTTTCCCCATCGAAAGTTTCAGCTTTTTGGAAGTAATTTCCAAAATACTCGACACCCAAATGCTCCATATTAATTCCTCAGTATTTTGCAAAGTTAAGTAGCATGTAACCACAATGATTGTTGTTGATACTTTATCAGATTGTACAAGGTGCCTGATTTAAAAACCAAAATAACTGCAGATGCTGTAAATCAGAACAAAAACAGAAGTTGCTGGAAGAGCTCAGCAGGTCTGGCAGCACCTGTGAAGAAAAAATTCAGAGCTAACGTTTCAGGCCCGGTCGCCCTTCCTTAGAAAGGCACTGAGGAAGGGTCACTGGACCCAAAACAATAACTCTGACTTTTTTTTCTTCACAGGTGCTGCCAGACAAGGCTGAGCTCTCCCAGCAATCTGTTTTTGCTCTTGACTTAATTAGATATCTGAACATTTGCTTAACCATGTTATTGCAGGACTGAATCCGAATTTTTTTTGGCTAGGTGTCAGTTTTGTCAAGTTTCTTTTCAGGTTTTTCTTCATGAGGCCAAGCAAATTCTCTCACAGCATATTCCCAAACTCACCTCAAAGTATCAACACTACCCATATGGTTCCCTCTCATCTAATTCTAGCCCCGCTTGCTGTACCTGGGGCAACTTGCCACTGCCGGGATATCCTTGATTGGTCTGGTGTCCCTGCTGTTGGCACAATCTTTAAAAGACTTTTGTACATCTAGGCAAGCATTGATAGTCCGGAGAGGCTGCACTGTTCCTGACATTTGGCCTGGATATGGCACAGAAGGGAAAATTGTGCCTCACTTTCCAGGCAAGAACCTAGATGCTTTGGAGTACTGTTATGGTGCAGATGAGGCACGTCCTCTTCCCCCAGGACCATAATAGTTCTTGCTGATAACTATAGCCGTAAAGAGGAATAAACATTGGCTGCCATATCCAATAGCTTAATGTCCAAGCAGAAAAACTTGCAATTTTATTTCCTTAATGAAAAGGATAGGGACATGGTATATCATGTAAATTCAGAGGTATTCCGGCTAGAGCAGGGTCTTAAGCATTATTCCGCACGTCCTGCTGCTAATAGTAACTTATGAACTGGTAATTGATCGAAAAGAATGTGATTGATGATTGGAGCATTATAGAGTGCAGGGGGGCACAAGGCTAAATGTATACAGTTGACAATATCTGTGCTTTGGGAATGCTGTCATTAGGAAGATTGCCATTGCCTGCTATTCCTAGCTGACCATAGCTTAAAACAAACTTAAGACAAAAAGTGTGAAGCTGGAAGAACACAGCAGGCCAAGCAGCATCTCAGGAGCACAAAAACTTTTGTGCTCCTGAGATGCTGCTTGGCCTGCTGTGTCCATCCAGCTTCACACTTTATTATCTTGGATTCTCCAGCATCTGCAGTTCCCACTATCATTAAGACAAAAAATGCCTGTTTTTGAAGTTAGCAAATGACAGATTAACTAAAATTATTAAGGCTTTCAATTGTACTCCAGCTGATAAACAACTGGAGTTAACTGAACTTGCAATCAATGACAATGCCTTATCCAGGACGAATTTCCCAGATGACAACTGCTAGCATATTGTGGTTTTGCCACTCTACCAAGTGTATGGTATTATGTGGAGTTATTTGAGGTTGTTCATTGCCACGAATCTTCCTATGCCTATGTTTTATCTTGGGCCTATCTAGTGACTAGTGGTAGAGGATACATCATGATAGAGTAATTACTGAAAATGAATTGTTCTCAAATGACTAGAAGATTTCAATATTGATAGCAACAAACTCAACTTCATTTGATGAGGCATAATTACTAAGACATAGTAAGCCAGAACAGGGACATTGCCCCATCTGAAAGCTAGACAACAATTCTGTCTCTACCCACAGACTCTGTGACAGAAGGAGAGTGGGCATAAGCCGTTGAACTATAGCAATATACAACTTCATGAGATTTTCCCCACAGTTAACCTAATATATGATCATGTATCTAATAGTATAACATTTTTCACTACTCCATCTCTCTTCAAGTCTTTGACTACACAAATCTTTTTCCTTTGGACATTTCACACTCTTCGCAGAGCATACTTCCTTCACACTTGGAAGGATGGTAGCTCTTTCTTAAGGACTACTGAAGTTGGCTCTGACCTCTAGATCATCTCTCTGATTGGGGAATCATTTATCTCTCAGCTATCCTTTGCAGGGGACATTATTCTATGTAAACATTGTCTTTGGTCTAATACCTTATCTGAAGGACTCTCAACCTTCTGACATTCCTTCCTGGAAGATATCTGTTCTGTTTAAAGCTTTCAATCTTATATTGGTTCTGAATTTCCAGACTAGAAGATTGCTTTTGATTTGAGCAGGATTGTCTCATCTTTGCAGTACCCTGCATGCTATGACCAAATAGTTTCTTTCTTTTGACCATGCCTGGTTGTATGGATGTTGAATTGTTTCCCATGGAAGCATATACAGCTTGACTCTCTGAAGTTGTTAATCAGGCTCAGTGTCAGGTTCAAAGGTTGCCTTTTACAGTCAGTTGACTTGAGTGAAGTAAATCTTTCCAGACTGTTGCTGAAAGGCTGGTGCTCACTCAGCAATATCTGTCACTAACATTGATTGTTGTCTGAAAATGGCCAGTGGAAGAATCCAGGAAGGGCATAAGTGGGTTGTACAGTACATTCTGTCATTCTGGTTTACAGTATTCATTTCCTGCCAAATGGTTTTGCTGATTTTTATCTTTTAATCTATCTTTGCTCTTAGGAGGCCCTCAAACTCCTCCTAGTCTCCTAAGGAAGCTGAAGTGGTGACATATGAGTCGGGCCAAAAATTAAAAATGCCAATTGTGAAATATATGTCTTCATCTCTCTTACACTGCTTATAGTCATGTGTAACTTAGAGCATTCCAGTGTTCTTGACAGTTATTCCACCAGCACCATATAGTCTCATCGCTGTGAGCTATAATTCCTGTTTCTTTAGTCATGGTAACTGGTCTGATAGCGGAGTGACTTCATCATTTGCATCGTACTTAAATTTAATAGGATATCCATTGACATGGTGGCAACACGATGTTTAACACTACTTCAGGGACCCAGGATCGATTCTGCTCTCAAGCGACTGTCTGTGTAGAATTTGCACATTCTCCCTGTGTCTGTGGGTTTGATCTATTTTCCTCACAGTCCAAAGATGTGCAAATCAGATGGATGTGCCATGCTAAATTGTCCCAAAGTATCCAGGGATATGTAGGTTAGATGTGCTAGCTATGGGAAATATAGGATAGGGGAATGGGTCTGTGTGTTATGCTCTTTGAAGGGTCAGTGTGGACTGTTTCCACACTATAGGGATTCTATAAACACATTCTATGAAATTCTGGATGATTGGAATTTCCTATTTCCCTTAAGAATGTCTGCTATATTTCAAAAGGAGATAGATGTATGAGTATTTTTTTGCAAATGTAACCTTCTCCTTTTCTTTAGCTTTGTTACCATGTCCCATCTCTGCATTCAGTGATAATGGGAACTGCAGATGCTGGAGATTCCAAGATAATAAAATGTGAGGCTGGATGAACACAGCAGGCCAAGCAGCATCTCAGGAGCACAAAAGCTGACGTTTCGGGCCTAGACCCTTCATCAGAGAGGGGGATGGGGGGAGGGAACTGGAATAAATAGGGAGAGAGGGGGAGGCGGACCGAAGATGGAGAGTAAAGAAGATAGGTGGAGAGGGTGTAGGTGGGGAGGTAGGGAGGGGATAGGTCAGTCCAGGGAAGACGGACAGGTCAAGGAGGTGGGATGAGGTTAGTAGGTAGCGGGGGGTGCGGCTTGGGGTGGGAGGAAGGGATGGGTGAGAGGAAGAACAGGTTAGGGAGGCAGAGACAGGTTGGACTGGTTTTGGGATGCAGTGGGTGGGGGGAAAGAGCTGGGCTGGTTGTGTGGTGCAGTGGGGGGAGGGGATGCACTGGGCTGGTTTAGGGATGCAGTAGGGGAAGGGGAGATTTTGAAACTGGTGAAGTCCACATTGATACCATATGGCTGCAGGGTTCCCAGGCGGAATATGAGTTGCTGTTCCTGCAACCTTCGGGTGGCATCACTGTGGCAGTGCAGGAGGCCCATGATGGACATGTCATCAAGAGAATGGGAGGGGGAGAGGAAATGGTTTGCGACTGGGAGGTGCAGTTGTTTGTTGCGAACTGAGCGGAGGTGTTCTGCAAAGCGGTCCCCAAGCCTCCGCTTGGTTTCCCCAATGTAGAGGAAGCCGCACCGGGTACAGTGGATGCAGTATACCACATTGGCAGATGTGCAGGTGAACCTCTGCTTAATGTGGAATGTCATCTTGGGGCCTGGGATGGGGGTGAGGGAGGAGGTGTGGGGACAAGTGTAGCATTTCCTGCGGTTGCAGGGGAAGGTGCCGGGTGTGGTGGGGTTGGAGGGCAGTGTGGAGCGAACAAGGGAGTCACGGAGAGAGTGGTCTCTCCGGAAAGCAGACAGGGGAGGGGATGGAAAAATGTCTTGGGTGGTGGGGTCGGATTGTAAATGGCGGAAGTGTCGGAGGATAATGCGTTGTATCCGGAGGTTGGTAGGGTGGTGTGTGAGAACGAGGGGGATCCTCTTGGGGCGGTTGTGGCGGGGGCGGGGTGTGAGGGATGTGTCGCGGGAAATGCGGGAGACGCGGTCAAGGGCGTTCTCAATCACCGTGGGGGGAAAGTTGCGGTCCTTAAAGAACTTGGACATCTGGGATGTGCGGGAGTGGAATGTCTTATCGTGGGAGCAGATGCGGCGGAGGCGGAGGAATTGGGAATAGGGGATGGAATTTTTGCAGGAGGGTGGGTGGGAGGAGGTGTATTCTAGGTAGCTGTGGGAGTCGGTGGGCTTGAAATGGACATCAGTTACAAGCTGGTTGCCTGAGATGGAGACTGAGAGGTCCAGGAAGGTGAGGGATGTGCTGGAGATGGCCCAGGTGAACTGAAGGTTGGGGTGGAAGGTGTTGGTGAAGTGGATGAACTGTTCGAGCTCCTCTGGGGAGCAAGAGGCAGCGCCGATACAGTCATCAATGTACCGGAGGAAGAAGTGGGGTTTGGGGCCTGTGTAGGTGCGGAAGAGGGACTGTTCCACGTAACCTACAAAGAGGCAGGCATAGCTGGGGCCCATGCGGGTGCCCATGGCCACCCCCTTAGTCTGTAGGAAGTGGGAGGAGTCAAAAGAGAAGTTGTTGAGTGTGAGGACGAGTTCAGCTAGGCGGATGAGTGTGTCGGTGGAGGGGGCCTGGTCGGGCCTGCGGGACAGGAAGAAGCGGAGGGCCTTGAGGCCATCTCCATGCGGAATGCAGGTGTACAGGGACTGGACGTCCATGGTGAATATGAGGTGTTGGGGGCCAGGGAATTGGAAGTCCTGGAGGAGGTGGAGGGCGTGGGTGGTGTCACGGACATAGGTGGGGAGTTCCTGGACCAAAGGGGAGAAAATGGAGTCCAGATAGGTGGAGATGAGTTCGGTGGGGCAGGAGCAGGCTGAGACGATGGGTCGACCAGGGCAGGCATTCAGTGTCTGATTTTGAGGCAATGCTGTACTTTGAGAACGGACCCCTCCAAGTAGTCAAATCTTCTATATGGTCCATCACTGACATTGAATTGCTGGAAAGTATTATGTCTTCTTTTCCATTTCTTCTCAATGTGCTGATTAATCTGCAATTACTGTAAACAAGTTTTAAAAATCATTTTAATATTGTGATGTACCAAGAAGCTGGGCTTTGCACTCGAGTGGACACAATGAGTCATCGATGTCTGTGCACCAATTCTCAAAAGATCTGGAAAGAAGGAACATTTCTGTGAAGATAACAAAGTGTGAACACAGCAGGCCAAGCAGCATCTCAGGAGCACAAAAGCTGACGTTTCGGGCCTCGACCCTTCATCCTTGTGCTCCTGAGATGCTGCTTGGCCTGCTGTGTTCATCCAGCTTCACACTTTGTTATCTTGGATTCTCCAGCATCTGCAGTTCCCATTATCACATTTCTGTGAAGATCTGGATCCATGCATTTAGTCCATGTCTTGTAGTAAGAAGCTTACAGTTCTAGGAGACTTCAATGTTCAGACAGGGAAAATCAGACATAACTGGAAAGGAGCTCTGGGTAAATGTGGGGTTGAAGAACATAACAGTAGTCGTCTGTATTGCTGAGGAAAGGTGTTGATCACGGTTACAGCATTATCAACACAGCTGCCTTTAAATGGAGAAGGAAAGAAAATGTAAAGGTATTGTTGCTGAAACAGCAAAAACTGTTCTTGAACTCAAGGAATTAGTGCATCAAAGTTTGGTTGATGCAAGTGATGAAAACATCTCTCAAATCTTGCAGGCCAAAAATAAATTACATGTGGATGGGAGAGTACTTGAGTCTCTACTTCTGAAAAGAGAGGATTTCAAACACCTGAACAACACAGTTCAGAGAGTATCATGTGTGATCTAAGTCTGATAGTGGGAAAGGAAAGCTGAAGAATTCCAACAATTTGCAACTCCCATGTCTCAAGTACTATTCAGTTCTATTAAATCTATGTATAAGCCTCTAGGACAGGCTCTACACAGTTGCGCTCGGTCAATGTGTCAACCCTGATTGAAAATGAGGCAGGCACACAGCCTGCAATCTGAGTCCTCAGCAACCAGTCCTTTGTGAATGATCAGAGATAATGGGAATTGCAGATGCTGGAGAATCCGAGATAACAAAGTGCATGGCCTGCTGTGTTCATCCAGCTCCACACTTTGTTATCTTGGTGAATAGGACTTGGCTTTTCTGTTGATGAAATCAAGAAAGCCATTAAGCACATGAACTCAAGCAATGCTTCAGGATAAGGTAGAATCCAAGTAGATTTTTTTTTCTAATGGCAGGCAGTGACAGATCTTTCATAATATCTGCTTGCACATATAAAATGAAGAAAAGATGCCAAATTACTTTTGTGATGACAAGATTGTCACACTCTACAAATCCAAAGGCAACAACACATTGTGCAGCATTTTCTGAGGCATCTGACTTCTATCCAGGAGAGTTCTTTGCTACACTTTCCTCAACAAATTCATCACTGTGGGAGAAGTGAAACTACCTGATACCTAGTGTGGACATGATGTTCAAAGCACAAATGCATTATAGTCCAGGACAAGTCAGATTCCAGAATGAAATGCATTTTGATATGTTTAATTTTTGCAGCCGCTTAATGTGATTAACCACTGAAACATATACATATGATGTTGCAGATGTTGTTATTTGACAGCAAAACATATGGTTGTTGCACAAAAGTCAAAATAATGTCACAAAATATGTATTGGGTAGTTAGAAAGATCATATAAATAAACAAAGCAATGTTTTGGAGATAGCAGGAACTGCAGATGCTGGAGAATCTGAGATAACAACGTGTAGAGCTGGATGAACACAGCAGGCCAAGCAGCATCAGAGGAGCAGGAAGGCTGACGTTTTCGGCCTAGACCCATTTCTGAAGGGAAGTCAGCCTTTCTGCTTCTCTGATGCTGCATGGCCTGTTGTGGTAATCCAGCTCTACACCTTGTTATCTCAAAGCAAAGTTTCAATCTATTTCCAATCTCCATCTTTTTACACATTCAATTCTAGAGAAATTTCACTCTTGTCTCAACTATTTTTATTTTTACTTACCTCTCCATTCCTCGTTCCTCTTTCTTACACTTGGGGGATAATTATGATTTCTTTGAGAGTCCACTGGTATGAACCTTTCACAATTATGATTGCCAAACGATTTCAGATCTGGCATCTTAAATAGTCCCATCCAAATTTGCACAGCTTAGAAGTTCTACAAACTAAAACATACCAGCTTGGGTGATTGGTTCCCCTGAACTAAACACCGGTTCTGCTAGGAAAAGCTATTGTCCCTTCTGATGATAGACGGCATTACAGACGCTTCAGCAAGGACCAGGTGCTATGTCTCAAGTAGTATGCATGGGAGAAAAACAGCCTGACATTAGAGGAGCGAAACTCTTCAAGTCTACTTGCTGTGGGAATTTTACAATGGATTAGCTGCCCCAGTTCTTGAATATTTCCTGGGCTATGGTTTTGATTGCATTCCTGTATTGTGAACATTACTGACTCCTGATGTTGCTTTGGGCATCAGCTATTCTTCCAGCAAGTTGACATGATTTCATTATATGAGGGGACAATGTGAAAATTGGTTTTGCAGCTGGGCTGCATTCTGTTTGATGTACTTTGCCCTTTCACATTACCATATGGTCCCCTAAAGGACCACAGGCATTGCCAGCGCTCATAATTTAAATAATCCACCAAAGCTCAGGCATATGAAAATTCAAGTGTAGGAGCAACCACAGAAAAACCATCCCCTAAGTTGGATCAGAAAGGAGCTGCATCTCCAGTTATTTCTGCAGTGAGCCTATCAGCAGGAAACTCAGGAGAGAAATGGTCTGTTGTTTGACAAACAGCAAGCAGTTAGGAGCAAATGACAAAGAAAAGAGCCAGAGTTCCATTTTGCAGAAACCCAGGTCATGGGTGCGAGGGGACAAAAGGACTGAGGGTGTGAAGGACACTGAAATGACAGTACAGTAGGGAAGAGGCTGCAGGGAGAGTGGTGTGGAGATGGATATTGCAAAAGCAGGAGAGGAGGTGAAGGCTGAAAACAAAAGGGGTGAGGAAAGCGCTGCAGGAGGAATGGGGACTGAAGAACGCTCAAAGAGGGATGGGAGGGAGGAGGAGACTTCAAGATGGGTGGAGGTGGGAAAGGAGGCAACAAGAGGGAAGTATGTTGAGAAACTGACAACAGAAAGTTTATGAAGATATAGTATTATGTAACAAAGACGACTAATTAATATAGGAGCAAATTAGTGCAGATGCTGGTATCTGTATTGTACTTTCACTCGATGGATGCTGCCTGACCTGACGTGATTGCCAGCATTTTTGTTTCCATGGCTAATTAATAATTTTGTTGTAAAAAGCCTTTTACAGTATATTTGCAAGTGAGATACTTCAATCTGAAGTCAGTGTGTTAAATTTGAACAAAAGAAGTGAAGAAATGAGGGGTTAACTGACTCAGGTAAATTGGGAAATACATTAAACGGTGTGAAGATACATAGGCAAAGGGCAGATTTGGAAGAATTATTTCTCAGTTTTAGAATCTCCTTCAAGATACTGTGTCTATCAAAGGAAGTTAAGGATTGTATAAGGTTAATGGAAAAGGCCTGGAACATTTCCAGAAGTAGTAAACCTGAGGATTTGGAGGTCTTCAGAATGCAGCAGAGGAAGATCAGGAAATCGAAAAATAATGAAAACAAAATATGAATGCAAACTAGAAAAATAACACAAGAACAAACTTTAAAAGCTTCTACAGGTATATAAAAATAGAACACTTAGATAAAACAAGTAAGGGTCTGTAACACCTATGGGCAGAGTCAGGATAAGTCCACAGGGTCTTGGTGTCCTACATTCCCAGTGTGTTGAAGGAGGTGGCTATCGAGGTAATTGATGCATTGAAGACAATGTTTCAAAATTCAACAGTGTGGGGGGCAGTGGGTGGGAAGAGAAAGAGAGAAAGAGACAGACAGAGTTTGAGATTTTCAGGAAACAGGTTGAAACTTGGTTTTGTTGGTGTGTT
Source organism: Stegostoma tigrinum (assembly GCF_030684315.1). Taxonomy (NCBI): domain Eukaryota; kingdom Metazoa; phylum Chordata; class Chondrichthyes; order Orectolobiformes; family Stegostomatidae; genus Stegostoma; species Stegostoma tigrinum. The sequence goes on from NC_081365.1 coordinate 52,767,065, forward strand.
TCAAGCTCATTAACTCTCATAAATATTTAGAAAGCATGGTTGGTTTTCTTTCTATTTTTTAATTTCTTCTTTTGTGTTACAATTTTCTGTTCTGTTGTTAAAAAAATCTGCAGACTTGAGTGATTACCATCATGTTAATTAACCAAACAAAAAGTATGATCTATCAAGCCAAATTTCATTCTGGGATCTGACTTGTCCAGTGGTACCATCAGCTAATGTTATAACACTATATATGAGCATCAATTCAAACCTGCACCACTAAATACCATGCTTTAGATGGGCATGCTACCTCCTACTTTGCATGAGCTGCAGCTCATGATGAATATTTTTGTCCCCATCCTGTTTAAGTATAACAAACCACAGGCCTGTTAGCACTAGTGAAGTAGAAGTATTTCTAGTTATTAACAAAATATGGTTAATTGCCTGTTAGCAACTAATTATTCATTACATTAGTGTGATGGTTATTTTTGCAGAGACTGAAGAGGATCAAGTGTTAAGAATCACTTCTTTGAGATCTCTGGAGATTGTAGCGGTGTAGTGGAAGTGTCCCTGCAGCTGGGCTAATAGATCCCTGCTTCAAGTCCCACCTGCTCCAGAAGGATGTAACAACATCTCTAAATTGGTTGTTTATAAAATACCGAAGTTAGGCTATCTGGGGCCCTTGTTGTGTAGACATAATCTCCTTAACTGGGTCTGGGGTCAAGTCTAACCTGCTCTAGAGTTGTGTTATAACATCTCTGAACAAGTTGGTATGAAAATATAGATAAGTACTATTAGAGACTGTAGCCAAATATTCTAAGTTTATCTGGCACAGGCTCTTCTGGTGCAGTGGCATTTTGAATTGAGACCACTGACCTGAATTTTACTCTATTACATAGACCAGTCAACTGTTGCAGTTCCTGTATCTTGGCTAAATGAGGACTCTGTGCACCTGCAGTTTTGTGGCTGCCTAAAACCAGCTCTGAAGGGAAGTATCCATGGAAGCGTTGCCTGAAACCACTCGGAAGTTAGACACAAAATCATTTCACATATTAAGCATTAAAGTGTAAGAAAGAGTGGCTTAGTTCTTTCTGAAGCTTCTGAATCCAACCCTCAACACCATAATATTTTGAAAGACAGATTGATTTTAAGCAGCACACATGTTTACATATTTTTGCCTATTTTGTACATTTAGGAATGATTAATTAAATGGTACAAAGATTTGCAAATGAATTATTTTTTATCTCCACTTTACAGAAATCCTTTTCCTAGCATAATATTTCTTGGCAAATAAGGTATGTATTTATCAGGATTTACTGAAATTCACTTCAATGCATTATCATTTTTAATTTCAATGTAGCAAATTATCAGGTCACTGGGCAGTGAAATTATTGGTACCCATAGAATAAATTAATCTTATTCACACCGGGACTGTGTGAGTTGAGGTATAATCAGGTCTGATTTCAGCCAAAGCAAAGAAAATTCACTCAGAAATAAACAAGAGATTGAGAAACTCAGGCACAAGCAGGCATTGTCATTTATCTTATTTTTTCTTAAACCCAAGCAGATAAAACCAATGTTGAATTTCAAGCTAGTCCTTTTGCTAAACCAGAAGTCTCTCTTTTTTTTTTGCATTTTCCATTTGATATTTCTTCAGAGTAATGACAGATTTGACAATGTTGCGAAGTTCGTAAATTACTTGTAAAGTATCCTCATTCATCACTCAGTATCAAATGATATTCCTGGGACTTTTTGAAACTGTTAATTTCAACAGGTTGGAATGACTTTTAAGCAATCAGATTCATGACTAATTCTCAAATTTCGGTTGCTAATTGCACGGATGTCGCATGAATAAAGCATTTACATTGCAAACAGATGTATCGGAACAAAAATTATGGTGCACAAATTGTAATTTGCTGGAAGCAATGAAATGATAATTAAAATATTTAATTGGTGAAATCTGACTATCGTCCTCCTGAATATTTTTGTTAAAACTATTAACTAGAGGTATACCACAACCAAATTGATTTCTGATTAAAAAGGGTCGGTGCCCTGTTTCAACATGATAGAATAAATGATCATCTGAAATCTCAAACAAAGCTAAATCAGTGAGGCTGCTTCTTGGATGATGATTCTGATAGCTGAACCCCATCACTCCAATTTAAACAAGAGCATTTAATAAGAGTAGTTGGTATGATCCTGCTTGTATTGGTAAGAATTATGCCTGCAGACAGGGAAATAGAATATTATTTCCTTCATGCAAAATGAATTGAGATACAAACCAGGAAATTATAGATACTTGATTGAGTATCAGTAGAGTAGGTGAAAGAAAATGTTTCACTGTTTGGTATCAATATTCATCTGGGTAGCAGAAAGGTCATATGTAGTAATTAACAGGGATTTAGAGCCACAACCTAAACCATGCTCACATCCATAATTTCCAATTGCCACTTTTCTAAAGAACTGAGTCACTTATGCTTCGATTTTCTTTCTTCTAATAAAAAAATCATTACTGTAGGCTTCACTTCACATCTGAGACTTTATTTAGCAGGTCCTTTTCCTTGCAAAGTGTGAACAATGAGTTGTAATAAAATCAGGAATTCCTCAGCACTCTGAGGAAGGGAGACTAGATCGGAAATATTAACTCTGATTTCTCTCCATAGATACTGCCAGAGCTGCTGAGCAATTTCTGTTTTTGTTTCGGATTTCCAGCATCCACAGTTATTCCTGTTTTCATTTAATGTACTGTAATGATGCTCACTGATGGCCAGATGATCTTGCTTCTCAGGGGCAAAAGAGAAGGACATGCAAGACAAAAACAGTGTCAACTACTTACATCATGAGCCCTTCAAAGCATATTCCTGAATGGAATGGTGCTTTTTTGAAATAAATTGATCTCCTCATGATTAATGTCTTCAAACAACAAACCAGAAAGGGCTAATCAAACCAAGATCACCACCATAATTAAAAAAGGAACTGCATTTATGAGAATTCACAGGAGTAGTTATGTATTTTTCCTACTGTAATCTTTATGCAGTGCATGCAAAAAGAAGTAGCATCATAAAGAGTTGCGATTTCTACATCTAAGGTCATAAGATCTCAAAATGTGTTCCTTTATAGGTCCAAAATATAGCAATCTGCTACCTTGGTAAGAAGACTACAAACAACTAACTTTGCGACTTGCAGAAAACCCTCTTCTTGAGAAAAGCCTGAAAATAATTTCAGCTGTTAAAATTATCTAAATTACAAAGAGGAGACAAGACATCTTTTCATCAGGCCTCCAAAGTATGTTTTCCAAAACAAGAAAATCACATAAATAATGAAAACAAAATGCTGTAGATGCTATAAATGTGAAATAAACATAGAAAATGCTGGAGAAATTGAGCAGACCTGGCAGCATCTGTGGAAAGAGAAAGAGTTAATGTTTCAAGTTCAGTATTACTCTTCTTAACTGATGTAATCTCACAGATCACAAACTACCAAGCCTAGAGTAATACCAGCAACTGAAAGTTGAAATAAAGATTCAGTTGCTTAGACAAATTTGAAAGTTTGTGGCATAGCCCCTGCCAAGGTCTCAATGGCCAAATTTGGCCCAGCATGCTGTGCAATCTCACAGTACAAAGTGTTAGAACAGATGGATGAGGAAGTCTAGATGCCCACCCATGGCAAAGGAGCATGCTACATCAAAACCTGACGAAACGCTGGATTAACCCTGGTTTCAGTCTGAATAAGTCATTTAGCACCTTGAATTAAATTCACCCTAAGCACAAACAAACTGCACAATGCAGTAGTTCAGCACTTTATCTTCACCAATGGCATTAGTCCTGCCATGGAAAGCATTTCATGAATTGGGTACTTCCTTATTTCATGCATGGCTTCTTCATAGTTTTGCTCAGAACAGCATACTTGAAATAAACAATGTATGATAATTAGAATGAATGGCACAGAATGCTGTAGGTTTTGGGGTTCCTTGTTGTTTCTACTATTTTGTTTCTGTATACACAGAAGCAAAATCTTCATGTATGGCTTCAAAGAGAGGTATTTGATACATTAAGACAGGTAAAATTGAAGGGAAATCAATTGTCATATATGTAGTTTAATTTTTTTTAATTTTAGTTTTATCTGGTAAAAAGTCATTACACAAAGCATTACAGAAAATGATATAAATGCAAATCTATCAGTACGTAACAAAATTCATTTGATCGGAATAACTCAGAATGTAGAGCTAACTACATCAACTTAATGTATTACGTATACGAAATAACAAAAATAATTTAACATGGTTTTTACTGAATTAACTTAAAACAATTCATTCAATAGTCATGCATTGAAGTGAAACTCCTTGCACAATGTCAGGGGATTCAAATTCAGCTAAGATAATTATGTTAACCCATTCAGCCTACTTCTAGTTTGGGATCAGCTCATAACTGAACTTGCATGCATCCAGAAATTCTTGAACTCATATTATTCAGTTACAGTTTACCATTCGGAGTGATATGCTAATGTTATCACAAGAGTGAACTTGCTTGTTGGTAGCTGCAATAAAATCTATTATGCGTTGTTTGAAAGAATACCAAAAGAGATAGTAGCCCTGTCATATGTGTTATATTTACCCATCTGAGGAGCCTGAACCTCTTTGACCGAGAAACTTTCCTTCTGAAAATATTAGAGCCAAAATTGGTTTAATAAGCTCCGAAAACTGTGACAAAAGTGCTGTGACATTTCATAGGCACAAGTATTCTGATTAATAAGTACCTTTGGGGCTGAATGCTTTTCCCATCAAGTATGAAATATACCTTGCAATGGAACACACTAGCACTTTTTAGTTTTTCTGAGGCCACAGCAAAGCTGAGTAGAATGTCAAATACACAAAGACCATCAGACATAATTGTAAAAGGATCTGTCAGTGAATGGATGAAATACAGGATAAGCTGTGTTATGCTTGAATTCTTGGGAAACAAAGCTAATTATACTCTCAAAGATTAATAAAAACTAATGCCAGGAAATTTTTTTGTCTGAATTCCTATTCCTCATAAGATTTAGTTATCTTTGGGTCCCTCATATTTCTTAGAAACTTCTTTAAAGTTAAATTTAAACATTGAGCAGGATTTTTAGATCTGGACAGACGAGTGTGGAGGAAATTGACATCACAATCAGTGTTCCAACTTGCCAGCTTCACCTGGCTCTGGTCACATTTCTTGAGGTAGAAGCGGGGACAGCTATCCATTCACAGGCAGTGTGAGGTCAACAGTGGCAGTAAAGTCCGAGAGTAAGCCCAAATGTCAGAAACCAGCTGACTTTTTCCAGTCAGATTCTGGGCCTCCTGGGGGATTGGTCTTATTCTAATGCAATTGCTTACAGACTGGTTTCCAGTGGCAAACTGAAGGACCAGCACTTCAGACAAACCTTAAGGCTTTCTTACCCACTGACCTCAGCTCTAGCTACGGCTAACCAAATGAAGGGCTTCTCCATCCACAATAATGGCAAGACTATTAGACATTTGAAGATATTTTGTAAATTCCAAATTTTCATTGCTGGAGGGCTTCCAGCTTTGAGAGCCCACCTGCTCTTTCAACTGGATGGTAAGGCAATTATTGGCCAATTCATGGACAATCACTGCTGGGCTACTAATTCCTCTACTGTGATGAAATGGAGCCCAATTCAACTCTCATTTAAAGTTAAATCCCACCTCTTATCTCAAGATGTAAACCAAACAATTCAGATGCTTTATAGTGATATGATCTATGATATTATGGGAAATAATCTCGCTTCCAAAGAGATTTCTACAGACGTATATGGCTCATTTTTGCAAAACATCCTTGTTCTAAAGTAGCATTGTACATATAAAGTAATTAGTACATTAAGCACTTGGTATCAAGTGATTGATCAAAGATTTTCCAACAAACAGTTAACAAGGAAATGATAGCAGAAACTGCAGATGCTGGAGAATCTTGGCCTGCTGTGTTCATTCAGCTCTACACTTTGTTATCTAACATGGAAAAGATGTCTGTTTGTTATTTCTTAATTCCTGGCTCCTGATTCAATTGAGAGTCTTTTAGAAAAGGCCACAACAAGTAAAAAGATTTTGGGATGACCTTGACTTAAAATACTCAAGGTGTAATGAATTATGGGGGTGAATAAAACAGTTCCCAAAACTAACACAGAGAACAGAGAGAGTTTAATAACAGTGTCATTGGAGTGGACTTGCGAGACCAGTCTGTTTTGAAGGTGAATTCTAATCACAGCCTGGCAAAAATGGGGATATAAAGGAAAAAATCAATGCAAGTCAAATAAGCATGAAGTTAGATTTTGTGGAAAACTATCATTGTTGTATGACCAAAATCTCCAGTCACAGCTGAATCAAGCAGACAGTATATGCAAATATAAAATGTTAGCATGCACAACCAGACATCACTGCTTCTGAAAACATCAACACAGAAACCCTGTAACAAATAATGCAGAAGAAAGCTTGCTAAGGCACAAAATGAATTTCATGGAGGAAAATGGTACACTGCATTTACAACGTGTGAATTTTACCCCAGTACAAAAGGATTTACACACAGCAATGAGCAGTAATTACACAAAAGTTTCCTGGACTTTCTCATTTACATATTTCTTAAAAATGTAAAACAGGAATAATCTGCAATAGTTCAAAGGGATTAGGATACAAGCTTTAAAATAAGAGTTTTACACTCTGGCCGAACACTGCAATAACGGCCTGGAAAACAAGCACTTAAAACTCTCACTGAACTGCATCACAAGTGTCATCCGTCTTTTCCCAATGTTATGATGGAACAACTATGCTCAGCCAAACAAGGTGGCAGGATAGAGGATATGGCATGCGGAAGGTGACATCATTTCACAGACTCTGACCTTTAAACCCTTCACATGGAGATATAGGATGTCAAGTGCCCATGGAAGCAGAGCAAAACCAGAAATGTCACTCATGCCACCTGCCAACACACTGTTCCAGTAATATAGACGACTAAACAAAAAAGAGTTTCAATGACCTTGCCAAAGTAACATTAAGTTAGAAACAATTCTACATAAGACACACTTTTCATTTTCTTCTCAGGCCTCTTTGGAAACCAGCACACTTCACAATAACACTTTCACAACTAATTTATAATGTATTCCAGGTAGAATAAATGACATCTTAGCATCTAAAATAAAAACAGCTACCAAAATGCCCTAGCAGTTAATTACATGCACAACTCTATAACATTTCACCCACCCAGTTAGTATTGCTTTCTTCTTGAAATAACTCCATGCAGGCCAGTAGCCCATTACCAAGTCATCCTTTATTTGTACAAAAGGGCAGTACATGGGGTCTGACCAGTGGCTCAGAGCCAGTCCCTGGAGTGAGGAGACTACCTGAGACTCCTATTTATACCCGTCGGCCAGGACTCTGATTGGTTTAGGTTAACAGCCCCAATCAAGGAATTCATATTCAAAGAGTTCCAGGTCATTCCAATCACTACACCTTTTCAGATTACTGTACCCCATTGGCTTAGTGGCAGAGAGAAGAAGGTGTATTTCAAGGTTGTTTTGTGTTGAGTTCACTAGCATACCACAGAGTTTGGTGTTGAGTCTCTTGCCCTTTGTAGTGTATGTAAATGATCTAGGCAAGGAAAAACAAGGCTAAATCTGTAAATTTGCAGATGACACAAAGTTTGGATCTGTGCTAGATAGGAAATACGCCGTAGACCATATGATATAGGAAAGTAAAGTAGACAATTCAGTCCATTTCATCTGCCTCACAATTCAATGAAATCTTGGCTGATCTGAAATCTACAACTCCACTTCACTACATTTCCACAACCCCTCAATTGTCTAACTGATTAATAATCTGCCCATCTCAGACTTGAATAGATTAACGATTTCCTTAGACTATAGCATGATATGGTCTGATGGGCTGAACACCAGCAGATGGGGTTTGATCCTGAAAAATGCAGGGTTCCCAAGCAGAATATGAGTTGCTGTTCCTGCAACTTTGTGGCTTCCTCTACATTGGGGAAACCAAGCAGAGGCTTGGGGACCGCTTTGCAGAACACCTCTGCTCGGTTCGCAATAAACAACTGCACCTCCCAGTCGCGAACCATTTTAACTCCCCCTCCCATTCCTCAGACGACATGTCCATCATGAGCCTCCTGCAGTGCCACAATGATGCCACCCGAAGGTTGCAGGAACAGCAACTCATATTCCACTTGGGAACCCTGCAGTCCACTGGTATCAATGTGGACTTCACAAGCTTCAAAATCTCCCCTTCCCCCACTGCATCCCAAAACCTGCCCAGATCGTCCCCTCCACCCACTGCATCCCAAAACCAGCCCAGCCTGTCCCCACCTCCCTAACCTGTTCTTCCTCTCACCTATCCCTTCCTCCCACCTCAAGCCGCACCTCCATTTCCTACCTACTAACCTCATCCCACCTCCTTGACTTGTCTGTCTTCCCTGGACTGACCTATCCCCTCCCTACCTCCCCACCTATACTGTCCTCTCCACCTATCTTCTTTTCTCTCCATCTTCGGTCCGCCTTGCCCTCTCTCCCTATTTATTCCAGAACCCTCTCCCCAACCCCCTCTCTGCTGAAGGGTCTAGGCCCGAAATGTCAACTTTTGTGCTGCTGAGATGCTGCTTGGCCTGCTGTGTTCATCCAGCTTCACACTTTGTTATCTACTGACTGACAGTTTTGCTTTCATCAGGTTGACACAACTACTAATCTCATTACAGCCTTGGTCTATCCATAGCAAAAGATTTGAACTGAAGAGGGAAGTTAGAGTGACTGCCATTGTCATTAAGGCACCATTTGAACAAGTGTAGCTTTGAAGACTCCAAGTAAACCTGGAGTCATTGATGGTTGCTGAATTTGGAGGTCAGCCAGAAAACACCATCAGAATTTCCTCAGAGATAGTAGGAACTGCTGATGCTGCAGAATATAAGATAACAAGGTCTAGAACTGGATGAACACAGCAGGCCAAGCAGCATCTGAGCAGGAAGGTTGATGTTTCAGGTCTGGTATTCAGCCCAGAATATGATGGAAGGGAAGAAGGTTCTGAAATAAATAGACGGAGAGGGGGAGGCCAGTGGAAGATGGATAAAGGAGCATGTAGGCGGAGAGGATACAGACAGGTCAAAGAGGCGGGGATGGAGCCAGTAGAGGTGAGTGTAGGTGGGGAGTCAGGGTGGAGATAGGACAGTCCAGAGAGGACGGATAGGTCAGGGAGGCGGGATGAAGCTGGTAGGTCGGAGGTGCGAGTGGGGCTTCAGGTGAGAGGAGGGGATAGGGTGGGAGGAATAGTTAAGGAGGCAGGGATGAGCTGGGCTGGTGTTCGGATGCAGTAGGGGGAGGGGAGATTTTGAAGTTGGTGAAGTCCACATTAGTACCATTGGGCTGCAGGGTTCCCAAGCAAAATATGAGGTGCTGTTCCTGCAACCTTCAGATGGCATCTTTCTGGCCTCCTACCCACCAGCTTCACCCCACCTCCCTGACCTGTCCATCCTCCCTGGAATGACCTATCCCCACCCTAACTCCCCACCTACCCTCACCTTTACTGGTTCCATCCCCGCCTCTTTGACCTGTCTATCTCCTCTCCACCTATCTCCTCCTTTATCCATCTTCCGTCGGCCTTCCCCTTTCTCTCTATTTATTTCAAAATCCCCTTCCCCCCCACCATTTCTGAAGAAGGGTCTAAACCTGAAACATCAGAATTTCCTCAATGTCCTGGGCTCAAACATCTTTAGCTGGTTCATCAATAACCTTCCCTCAATCGTTATCTCAAAGGTAGCAGTGCTTGCTGATGATTGCATACTGTTTTGCATCATTCACAACACATCAAATTCAAAAACCATCAATGTCTAAATGTCCAGGCTTGAAGTGACAACTGTAAAGCAACATTCATAGCGCATAATGTTAGGCAACGGCCAGCTCCAACCATAGAGAAATCACGAATCATCTCTTGGCACTGAATGGCATTAGTATTGCTGAATCTCCTACTATCAACATACTGAGGATTACCATAACCAGGAATGGAACTTGACTAACCATATAAGTCTGGTCTACCATCAAAAAGCTTGAGACAGTAATCTAATCATATATGCCTCCCATACTTGATCGAGCGCAGCTCCAACAAACATAACAGTCTCAGCACTCTTTAGTGCAAAACAAATTGATTGATACACTTTTCATCTAACACCTTCAAATTTCACTCCATCTATCACCAGTTCATAATGGCAACAGCCTCTAAAGTCATCACACATTACCAGACCATAGGGCTGGTGTCTCGTTAGAGAGAGATGACTAGTGATCGTTTAATCTGACAGACACCATGGCTCAGGCAAAGGGAGGTGTTAAAAACAGAGTCATTCATAGTACCCTCAACCAGTGCAAGAATCACTCTGCAAAGCAAAACTGCCCTCCAGCTAATTGAGCTAACAGAACCCTGGAAATGTGTACAATCTATGATACATCGCAATCAAGGCTCCTTAGACAGCACCTTCCAAATCCATGACCTCTACTATATTGAAGGACATGGGCAGCAGATACATAGCAAATTATCACTTCAAAATTTCCCTTCAAGTTCAAGCACTCTATATGTAAGCTGTACATTGAGGGAATGAATGCTTTGACTATTAAGGAAGTTGAAGGGATAGTCTGGACTTGCAAAGCAATTTACGTGCCATCAATCACACCTTGTGGAAATTAGGAACCTTATTAAAACAGGTTAACCTTTTCACATTCCTACTTCTTAAAGGTAATCAAATCTCCCATTGCTGTAAATGACATCATTCTTCATGATATCATGGAGGCTCCCCATAAATGCTTAATACGCCTCATAAAAGTCGTGCAGTGGTTACTTTCACACTCTTTCACAGACAGAGCAGCAGAGGACAATAAACATAACTACATATCTTCATGCAACCTGTAACAAATGTGTCTCATTTTTTTTGATGAAGCAGACCTTTCTTATGTACAACTCTACAAGTAAGCCTTCATAGGTCCCAAATTTGGCACATATTCTCGGTGGGGGTAGAATTAATAATTGAATCTTTGCAAAATTCTGAAATGCTACATGAGTCTCCATTTCTCCATTGTGTTCTTCCCCCTCTACAATAATGTTATACTGGATGTAGGAAGTGAGTGTAGGGCCAATTGCAACAATCTGATTTTATTAAGAAATCACACCAAGTCTGTAAAAGAATGAAGCTCTGCAGTCTCTTCAAGTTCATAAACTTCTCACTCCCATATGTCTCTGCTGAAGATGGCATGTTGTGACTTAAAAATCTTACTTTTTGTGAAAGCAGGAGACCCCAGCAACCCTGACTCTCTTTTAGTGTGTTGCAACTCTGCAGAGGGGATGTGGATTAGGACGTAGTGGAATGAGGCATAGGGAACAATTTTTATGTTGGAAAAACAGTGGAAGCAGCTCATGACTAATTTGTGTCTCACAAAAAAACACTATTTTGTTATGAACTGCAACTATCTCAAAGTAAGAAAAATATTCAACCACACAGAATTTATGTCATTACCCAATATTTAAAGCAGAGTTTCCTCAAAATAAATCATCTATCATTTTCTCATGATAGATTATAGATAAATTCTGGTATTTAAACTGTTATGGATATTAGGTTTCCAAATTATGTAACCTTTGTGTAACTATAGACTATGGAACAGGTAATAATATCACCTGCAAAAAAGATGATTCAGTGACTAACTGCAATTGCCCTATTATTGAAGGACTGTTAATAACTTCATTAAGCCAGCAGCTCAATTCAATATAAATGAAATGACCATGTTATTCAATTTAAAAGTAATACAGTGAGAAGGACAGTGATGTCCTGTGGGTCTTTGTAAATTACAGTGCTGATCATTTCTAATGGATAGTTACATCCATCTCATTATCTGCTTTATTTGTCTAGCTAAAGGAAAAGCGATATATTTTCATATGAATATAAAATACTACAGTTGCTGGAAATCTGAAATAGAAATGGAAAGTGCTGGAGAAAATCAGCAGATCTAGCAGCATCTGTGGAGAAAGTAATAGAGCTAACATTTCAACTTCAATGTGACACTTCTTCAGAACTAGGTTATATTTTCCAGCTTTACAGATTCAAAGGGGGTAAAATATTTCCTATTAAAGCTTCGGGGTAAACATTTCAGCCCCAATCCCTGTTTCCTGGAGGCTTCTGACTTGTCCATTTTAGATTGGTAGTTTGTAAAATCCTCAATGAGCATAATAATAGGGTATATTACAATCTTTTTTACAAACCTAACCATTTTTTTCTATCTCATTGCTCATTTTGGAGAGTATCCAATGAACTCATATAACAAGTTTTGTGGTTGCTTTGGAGAGATATTTAACTCCTTATTCAGAAGGAAGCAGAATTAATACAAGTAAATGGAGAGGTTTTTGATATCTGGGTTTAAAATAAGTTCTTTGTTGCATGGCTTGGATGAAAGGTTATATCTTATTTACGTCCAAGCATAAATCAATATGAAAAGTGCTTATCATTTTTCCATGTGTTTATTTGAAAATTCCACATGGAAAATCTGTGGTGGACTAGTCAGAATGAAATTGATATCTGGAGATTAACAGTAACTCTACAGACAAGTTTATAAAAGGTAAGTGTAAAAACATAAAAGGGAAAGTAGAAATCAAGCATTTGTAGACCTCTCTGCTATCAAAGAACAGTCACTTTTTCAATGTGAAAAGCCCTTCATTGTTAATATAGGGACAGATTTGATTGCAGATAAAATTAAGAAATGTCAAAAAAGTGCCTTTGGCAATGAGAGCAAACATTTTGGCAAAAAGGCATGTCGAACATGGGAAGTGAGAACAACATTGGAAATGCAATTATGAACTCAGTGGACATGGGAATAACACAAGAAATGTTTCATAGACGTTAGCCAGAGGGAACAAGAAATTCACTAGTGTCAACAGCTAAAAGACAATGGTCGTAGAGATTGAAAGTATTTCTATATGGGAACTATTAAATAGTGGTGGATTTCTGGTTTTAAAAAAACCTAATTTCAGTAAGGGCACCTTTGCAACTTGCATCAGTTTTGACTGTAATCATAAGTTGCTTCAGGCAGAATTACAACTAAAAAATGAATGAAATATCAACAGAACAAATAACAGATGTGAAGCCATTTGTGTATGTTGTAATATTCAGAAAGGAATATTCCACCCTGTGAAGATCTTATATCTGAAAGATATTCGGCAACAATGAAGGCAATGCACTTATTTTTTCAGATCACAGGGCAACTCAGATCATTGGGTTCATCCTATGTTTGGCCTCAAAACTGATATAAGGGATAGAAAAGACTCGTACATATTTCATTTTCTCTGCTAAGAAGGGTAATGATGATTAGCGTTATATGATTCTTTCTCCATTTGAGCTATCATGTTGTAGTCTGTAAACTATACACTGAAAATCTTAGGTATCGGTCCTGTTGATCTTTGTTGATGAAAGAAAGTGATGACCACAAATGAAGTCTTTTTATTACACAAAATGGATAGAGAATTCCCATGTGAGAACAGTGATATGCCTGTCACTGAAAACGAAAGGCTTTCCAACTGACACCATCATGTCAATAGCAGGAACCAAACTGTCAAGTTGACTGAGGCACATGGACCACTGTGGAGCTGCAGTGCAAGAAAATACTTGCAATGTTCTTGACTAACGTAAGACAGCAGTCCACAGTTAAAGTACTCTTACCTGTATCAGCAGATACTCTTCATTATAATGGAAAGAAGATTTTGGAGCCTTATGCTTCTCTTTAGCATTGGTATATCATTTGTTGTTTTCTTAGAATTTTGCATGTGCTGAAGTGAGTAAAGGAGTGTTATGTATAATTAATATTTAGTTTCAAGGTTGTGTTCCACAGCACTTTACCTGCAGTTATTCTTTGTTCATATAATAGACATGTACAGTGACATAGCCAGCTTTTTTGAAGCATTTGCATGCAGACTTTATCTATAGAAACAACAAGAAGGAAAAACATGCTCGAACTCAGCCTTAACAATCTGCCAGCTGCAGATGCATCCGTCCATGATAGTCTCAGTAAGTGTAACCACCAAACAGTCCATGTGGGGACAATATCCCATCTTGTTGTGGCACTATCATCGTGCTGAATGGGACAGACTTCAAACAGATCTAACAACTCAAGTTTGGGGATCCATACTGTGGGCCTTCAACAACAGCAGAATTGTTCCCCAACATAATTTGCAACCTCAAAGTCCTGCATATCCCCCAATCAACCATTACCATCAAGGCAAGGAATCAATTTTGGTCCAATGATGGGTGCAGGAAGACGTGCAAGAGCAGCAATGGCCATGCCTAAAATGAGGCGTCAATATCGTGAAGCTACCAAATTAGATTATGTGCATGCCAAACAACATAAGCAGCAAACAATTGACAGAGTTAAGGGATCCTACAACCAACTGATCAGATCTAAGCACTGCAGTTTTGCCACATCTAGGCATGAATGGTGATGGACAGTTAAACAACTCATTAGAGGAGAGTGTTCAACAAACATCCCCATCCTCAATGAAGGAAGAGCCCAGCACATCAGTGCAAAAGATAAGGCTAAATCATCTGCAGCAATCTTCTGCCATAAATGCTGAGTGGATGATCCATCTTGGTCTTCTCCAGTGGACCCAGTATTACAGATACTAATCTTCAGCCAATTCAGTTCACTCCACGTGATATCAAGAAATGGTTGGAAGTACCGATACTTCAAAGACTATGGGTTCTGATAATATGCTGGCAATAGTACTGAAGTCTTGTGTGCCAGAACGTGCTGCTCTCCTCGCCAAGCTGTTCCAATACAGATACAACACTGGCATCTACCCTGAGAATCTGGAAAATTGCTCATATGCCCTGTAGACAAAAAGCTGGACAAATCTAGCACAGCCAATTACCGCTCCATCAGTCTATTCTCGATCATATGTAAAGTGATGGAAGGTCTCTTCAACAGTGCTATCGAGCAGCACCTGCTCAGCAATAAGCTGCTCAGTAACAAACAGTTTGGGTTCTGCCAGGGTCACTCATCTGCTGGCTTCATTACAGCCTTGGTTCAAACATGGACAAAAGAGCTGAGTTCAAGAGATGAGGTGAGAGTGCAGGAAGACTGCATTTGACTCAATTTGGCATGAAGGAGCCCTAACAAAATTGGAATCAATGGGCATCAGGGCAAACTCTCTGCTGATTGGACCATATATGTGATGTACAGGAAGATGGTTGGGCTGTCGGAGGTCAGTCATCTCAGATCCAGGATATCTCTGTGGGCATTCCTCAAAGTCCTAGGCCCAACCACCTTCAGCTGCTTCATCAATGACCTTTCCTCCATTATAAGGTCAGGCAAGGGGATGTTCCCTGATGATTGCACATTGTTCAGCACCATTCGCAATTCCTCAAACACGAAGCAGTCCATATTTGAAAGCAACAAGATCTGGACAATATCCAGGTGTGCTGACAGGTGGCAAGTAATGGTCACATGACACAAATCCGGGCAATAACCATCTCCAATCAAAGATGATCTAACCACTGCCACCTGCTATTCAAATGGTTCTACCTTCACTGAATCCCCCAATGTCAACATCCTTGGGTTTAGCATTGACAACAAATTTAGACAGGTTTTTCACCTCGTTTCTCCCCAAAACCTGTCCACAATTTACAAGTCCCAAGTCAGGAGTGTGATAGAATTCTCCCCAGTCACCTGGATGGATACGGCTCTAATAACAATCAAGAAGCTTAACACCAGCCAGTACAAAGTAACCTGCTTGATTGGCATCATATCTACAAGCCTCCACTCCCTCTACCATCAAAACTCAGTGCACACTGCTGCTACTATCTACAAGATGCATTGCAGCAATTCACAATGATCCTCAGAAAGCACTTTCCAAACTCATGACTGCTTCCTTCTATAAGGGCAACGGCACACATATATGAGAACACCACCAGCTGCAAGTTGGCCTCCAAGCCACTCACCAACCTGACTTGGAAAAATGTCATCATTCCCCCACTGTCGGTGGGTCAAAATCCTGGAATTCTGTCTGAAGGGAATGTGGGTCAACACTCCAGCATGTGGACTGCAGCAATTTAAGCAGGCAGGTCACCACCACATTCTCAGGGGCAACTACAAACTGGTAATAAAAGCTTGCCAACTAGCATAACTCACATCCCATGAATTAATAATAAAAATGCATGTTGTCAATTCCATTTTATCAGATATTAGCTCCTAGGTCCTAAAAATATCAGCCAGTATGTATTTTAAATAACTAGATATAAATTATCTTCGATCAGATGAGATCTATAAGAATGGAACATATATAAACAGACTGGGAAGAGAATCATTCAGTTTCCAGATTTGTGAAAAATACATTCTTAGACATGCTCACATGTTGTAACAAAGATCAAGAACGAGATCATTGCACAACAGCACCTCCAAAGAAATTCAGAGCTAGCAAGAATTGCAGATGCTGGAGTCAGAGGCAACACAGCATGGAGCTGGAGGAACAGCAGGACAGGCAGTATCAGAGGAGGAGGAAAGCTAACGTTTCGGATCAGGACCCTTCTTCGTTTCTGACCCAACCCGAAACATCAGCTTTCCTGGTCCTCTGATTCTGCCTGGCCTGCTGTGTTCCTCCAGCTCCACACTGTGTTATCTCCAAAGAAATTCAAAGCTTTTCAAGTCAAATAAACTGAATGAGGTACAAAAAAAGCATGTTCATTTCATGCATGGATTTTCTCTGCTGCAAGCATGTAAGGAGGATTGTCCACTACTGTGCTATCTAACCAGAATGCAGCCCCGACACATTTTGTGTACACACCACCGGCCCTGACTCATTACCTAGAAACAATGCTAATTAAGATTCATAGCAAGCTCCTAACCTGGATACCTGGTTTGACACTCCATGACGCCCTACACTGAACAGGGCCGAGGAGCAGATGACAAAGGGATCTGCTGGTCACAAAGTCTGACAACATAAATTTACCATTTGTTCCCTCAACCAACTAGATGGGCAAATTCTATACAAAGGAATTCATGTGAACTTGCAATAAATTGTCACACAAAACATATCCAAACTTGCAGCTGTTTGTATTAAGATGCAATCTCAGACTTCTGCAAGGCAAATCTTCTACTGATAAAAACAGTTCTTAGGTTCCTCAGTTAGGAACTTTCTATAGTAAAAAAATTATAATACTCAGGACTGATAACTGGATGCCATTCGATTTACCCGCGCAATTTTAACGTCCATTTTAATGTCTCTTTTCCATTCTTTTTATCTCAGGGTTGCTGATGGATATTTGTGCATTATAGCACAATGAGACAAGGTGTGGAGACGGTCCCAAGAACTGCCTCATGTACATGGTAACTGAACCTGCACAGTTGGCCTCATTCTAGCCACCTTGCCAACTGAGTTAACCAGGGGAGGTGATGGCCGACTGGTATTATCTCTGGACTGTTGACCCAGATAATGTTCTGCGGACCTGGTTTCAAATCTTGCCATGGCAGATGGTGGAATTTGAATTCAATCAATATCTAGTGTTAAAGAATCTAATGATGACCATGAATCCATTGTCAATAGTTAGGGGTGAAACCCACCTGGTTCACTAATGTCCTTTAGGGAAGGAAACTGCCATCCTTATCTGGTCTGGATGACATGTGACTCCACAGCAATGTGGCTGAATCTTAACCACCCCTTTGGGCAATAAGTGATAACCTCATTCTTTAAAGAATTTTTAAAAATACACAAGAGCAAAATACTGCTGAAGATAAAAATTTGAAATAAATGCTAAAACTACTGAAAGTACTCAGTGTGAAGAGAGAAATTGAAATAATAATTCAGATCTGCGACCCTTCACCAGTACAATGATCAATGCTATTTCCAGAGTTTTCTGTTACGATTCAACTTACAAATCAAAGAATCATGACTGCTTTCTTGAAAATGGAAATTTTGACCTGTATGATTCTGAGTTACTGTTAGAGATCTGAGTTACTGGTTACTTGGAATATTAAGAATTTCATAATTAACAGCTGGTGCCTCTAAAGAGTGTTGACTTTCAGCATGATATAAAATAAGACTGTAGAGAAAGTTCAGAAACTCTAAACTTTTCTCTAAAAATTCTGCACAAGCAAGAATGTGAAGGTAGCTGGGACAGTTGCATACAGTGCAACAGTGAAGATAATTGTTAAACTCTGTTGGATTGCCAAAATCAGCTATTGTTACTGTCTTCCACTTACTAAGATGATTGCCATACCACCACTGTGTTGAAGATCATTACGGTTATTATCATAGTGAATGGTGTCATCTTCACAGATCTCACACAGTATAATAGGAAACTAAACTTCAGGTGTCACATTATTTGCTTGTTCCCAAATTACCTTTTCAGATTTTTCCACTCAATGTGACATCTAATTTAACTGATTGCTACACATTCATTTAATGAAGAGGATCCAAAGTTATTCCAACTGATCGATTTTGCCTAATTGCTTCGAAAGTTGCAAAGAGGTCCATTCTGAAATTAGAATAGAATAGTCGTAAAAACAAAAGAAAGGTACGCATTTATGTAGCAATTTTCACAACCTCAGGATGACCCAAAGCACTTAACAGCCAATAAGCTACATTTCAAATGTACAAAGAAAGCAGCCAGTCTGTGCATAAGCAAGCTTCCTCAAATAGCAACATGATTAAGAACATTGAATATGTTTATTGAGAGATAAATATTGGCTCTGTACACCAAGAATAACTCCCTCATTTTCTTCAAAATAGTGTCACAGAGTATTTAGGTTAATTTATCATCTGAATGTCCAGGGGCTTAATCTTACCTTTTCTAGCAAAGTACAAGTTGCATTGAGTATTTTAAGGGTTTCTTGCTGCAAATCTTAATGATATTTCTGGCTATATCATACCAAACTCACCTCATTAACTGCCTACCAGACCCTATAGTATCCTGCGTATTCAATTCTGGCCACATGTTGCCACACATCTTTCCCATTACAACTTGTTACTCAGTGGATCATAGAATCATAGAATCCCTACAGTGTGGAAGCAGGCCATTTACCCCATCGAGTCCACACCTACCCTCTGAAGACCGTCCCACCCAGACTCACCCACTACTCTATCCCTGTAACTCTGCATTTCCCACAGCTAATCCACACGACCTGTACAGCTCTGGACACTATGGGAAATTTAGAATGGCCAATCCACCAAACCTGTACATCTTTGGACTATGGGAGAAAACCATAGCACCCAGAGGAAACCCATGCAGACATGGGGAGAATGTGCAAACTCCATGCAAACAGTCACCTGAGGATGGAATCCACCCTGGGTTCTTAGTACTGTAAGGCAGCCATGCTAACCATTGAGCCACCGTGTCACCCCAACATCCGCTGAAATATCTGCTGAAAGACCTGCCTCCCTAGCCCAGTGCCCAATTTAAAAGGCCACAGTACACCCAGTCAATCAATGGCATTTTGAAACTGTCCCAGACAGTTGCTCAATCACGCACAAATTCTGAATACATTGGACAAGGGGAAAGAAGTGCTCCAATCCTGATCCATACAGCCAAGGCTGTGCAAAGGAGTGATGTCCCCTTCTTGTAGAATTGGTAGAGAATACCAGGACCCTCAAGGCTGGCAGCCAGGTTACCACCCGGGTGGTGGCACACACTTCTTTCTTCCATCTCAGACTCATTCTCTCCCTGACACTGCAACCATCTCCCAGCAACCCTTTTGCTGTGGCACTCTCACTGTTGCCTGCACCCACCCCTCACCTGTTCTTGTGTCCTGCCAATTCCCACACTATTGACTCTGGGTGGCCTCTGTTCTCCATATTCAATCTCTCCAAAGACTCTAACCCACTCTCCCATCTGCACCAGTGGCAAAAGCAGTAGCACCCACTTTCACCTTACACAAATCCTCCCTTTCATTCACGGCCACATACCTATAAAATACAGCTCCTGGAGTGGAACTTAAACCCTCAACGTTGTAAGCCATGGCCAAAAGTGCAAACAACTCAGTCATTTCAGATTGATTCCTTGATGGGATATGAACATTGCTGACCATACCCAATTGCTATTGATTTGAATGCCAAGCTTGGCCATGTCAGAGAGCCGTTAAGAGTCAATCTCATTGCTAAGCGTCTAGAGTCACATGTAGGTCAGACTGGGTAAGGATAGCAGAATAACTTCTTTATAAAGGACATCAGTGAACCAGATGGGATTTTAGGACAATAGATCAGTGATTATGCTAACTGATGTAGCTGTGAACTGACAAGTCTCAGGGCCCGAATAGATTCATCTTAGGCTCTTAAAAGATTTGGCTAATGACGTGGTATTGCATTGCTGTTAATTTCCACAATTCCCAGGATTCTGGAAAGGTTGAAAGACTGAGAAATATTGAATATATTCCTTCTATTCAAGATGGGCAGGAAGCAAAAACAGGAAATAGGCCAGTTAGAGATCTGTTAGACTCAATTATTAAAGAGGTTATGTCTGGGCATATGGAAAAACCCAAGGTAGTCAGGAAAATATCAGCATAGTTTTCTGAAAGGAAAATCATATTAAACCAATTCGTAATTATTCATTTAAGGTGTAACAAGTGCTATGATTAAAGGACAGCCTCTGGATGTACTGTTCTTGGATTTCAGGTGGCATTTGACAAGGTAACACATCAAAGGTTATTGCAGAAAATAAAAACTCATGGTAACATTGTAGCTCAGGCAGAAATTGGTTGGCTGGCAGAAAACAGAATCTGAACAAATGAGCCACTGGCTGATTGGCATTTTCCCACATTATTCTCTATCTGGCAGACTTCTGGCCACTCATTGAAGGTAAGTATCACCATCCAAAAACTCTTTGTCTTCTTCACAGCAATATTTCCTGTTGTTGTGCCTTCTGAAAATGTAGCTGCCATCACTTCATTCCCCTGTCATAAGTCATTGACGTAAATTGTAAGAAGCTCAGGTCCCAGTCCTGAGCCTGCTGGACTCTACTTGTCATTTCACGTTAATCAGAAGATGATTGGTCTAGGAAAAGCTAGCCAACTCTCTGGACTGATATCTCCTCAACACACTGATTGTCTCATCTGGGAACCCTGGCTGGTTGCATTTAACTTGCCTGGCTTATACCAACAGGGGTCCCCAGATTATAACAGGACCAAGCACTTGACTGACTGTGGCCATCTCTTGGACATGAATGGATGCACCCTTTGAATGACTGTAATTTAAAGTTACTATAGACCCAGCTGATGCTTAAGAAAGAGAGGGAGAAAAAAAATGGAAATGATTGCTAGTGATTGACCCTGAGGATTGCCCCAATGATGGGAGACATTGCAAAGGACAGCCCTTCATGGTAACATCAACTGATGCAGGAATTGAACCCACGCTGTTGACATCACTCTGCATTGCAAACCAGCCATCCTGACCTAACTGACACCCAAACTGTGACAGCACTGCCTGACTGAATATTGTCCAACTTCACCCGACTAACTTTAGAAATGACCATTTGTTGAAATATGTGTCTTGTTTTGCCAAGTAGTCTACTGGCATACGCCAGTAGTGTGAAATTATTGATATATAATGGTACCATACAGCAATAAACCCACTTCCCTTAGACTGTTCAGTGCTCTGAACCGTAAAAAGCTGCCTGCCTCTCTCTACTTTAAAAATCAATACAATCCATAATAACTGCCATCCTCCACATCAATGGATAATGAATGAGAAGAAATGAAGCTAACAACCATAAGATGCATTATGCGTAGGTTTAAGAGATGCATGCGTATCCCTGCTCATAAAACACCCTGGCAGAAGCTTGCAAGTCCTCAGACTACAAAGGGAAGTGCTGAATGGCTGAAGTACCGTGTGAGTGGTATGGTCCAAGAGTAGTAATGATGAATTCATGTGAGCCTGGAGGTTTGATGTTATTGACTTGATTAGATGAAGGGTGGAGGATGGTGCTGATGGAGTATGGAAGTAAAGCTTGATAAAAATGGAATTGAAAGAGAGCCTTGAGAAGCAAGCAGCAAGCTGCTGTTGCCAGGTAACTATTTTGACTTCAATGTTGGGAATTGGCACCATTTAGTTTCTTGAGAAAGGAGAATTGGAAGCTACTTAGAAATGAGGTGAGTGAGACACTTAATAAGATGCAATTCATGTAAGTAACGTAGCCACTGTTCATTAGCAAGCTTCTGAAATGGCCATTTAAACCTTAAGGGGAAAATCAAAGTTTCTTCTTGTCAACTTTTTCATTTTCTCCGTACTTCTCCACATTTCTCACTGTTGCCCATGCTGCCCATGAGACAGAGAATCCTGCTTATTATTTATTTCAATTGATCAGAGAATCTGCAACAAACATAATCCTGTTTTGGAATTGTATTTTCTTGAATTAATCACTTCTTTATTGTTTTTGAATTTCTATACCTGTTATGCAGGGTTTCTTTTAGAATGTCAGTTTACAAAATCTGCATAAAATGAAGTTAGTCATCCCTCTTGTTCATTCCAGAACTTTGATCACAAATATTTAAATTTGGAGGAGGCACGGCTACATCTGCATGTAGCAGATGTTCATATACAACACACATACACCATATTTTACTGGTCTCTATGGGACAAGAGGACCCAAGAGCTAATTATACCAGGATTATTCATCAACTTTTAGATGAGCTCTTCTGTCTTCTGTGCTGGTGTGTTGCAAGTGAAGATACATAGGAACTTAGCAAATAAATCTCCACAACCTTACTGAGGAGGCAAGAAGGGTGACAAAGAAATCCTGTGCATCCTCATGAGCACGGCTTAACTAAACAAAATAAAACTTTCCTCTAGAAAGTGCTTTAAATTCAGGAACAATTTCATTCAACCTGTTGAACAAGGCTGAATGGGAAGCAATTAAGTCATGCGGTTATTGGTATTGATCACAAACTAAAAATAATATTATACTATATTTATACTCAAGGCAAATATAATCTTTATATTTTAATGCTTACTGAGTTTGTCTTACCAATGAACACTGTGCCTGCCTTGCCATTAAGTACTAATTTCTATATAAATGTTATTTCAAAAGAAGCTAAGTGCTACCAGAGTCCTGCTGTCCGCTCTTATTACACCCACAGTTTAAGTGCTAGGAAAGAAGAGTACATGTTGTTACCCACAGAGAAGGTCATGAGGAAGCAGCAATGGCGTACGTTAATGAGAGAGTTAATGGTCTGGAAACAGATCTTAAAGGCCAATGTCAAAATATTGCTGTTTTAAATAAATTAACATTGCACTGATAGGAATTTCAACACCCCACTGCGAAGTAAATTTTTTGGAATGTTTTCAAAAACTGTTAACTCTCTTAGAATGCACTAAAAGTATATGTCTAACGTATACACAGATATAGTAGCAGCGTGGAAAAATATGTATGATGCATATTAGTGACTAATAGATCTGTTATCTGAAGATTTCAGTGGTATCTTCGCATTTATGAACACACTCGGACGATTGAAACCCTAAGGGATGGGTGAGTTGCGCCAGGATGGGAAGTAGCAATATTTGAAATGTCGGAGATGATCCTAACTAACCCCCAAAATTGTCTATTATCCACCCAGTACCAATCAGGGTGAATCTGGGGTGGGCTACCAATCAAGTCTCAGAATGTGCGTTTGTTAGAAAAATGCTTATAATGAAGGTGCACACCTTTGTTTTGTTACAGTGTTCTACTTTTAACCATTGTATTCAGGAAAATCAGCAGATAAAAGGATACAGTAATGGTCAAATCAATAAGAGAGATGTATTTGCCACAGTGCAGGGAGAGCAGAAGTGCTCCATCAAGCTGAGGACTTAACAAGTCACACTGTTGGGGCACACAATCTCAGGTGTAACCCAGACATCCTGCAGCTGACAAATTTCATTCCCCACTATTACCCATTTCCCATTTACCATACAATCACTGACTCCCCAGCTCAGTCAGCAGTCATCAATCCCCTCACTCTAGATTATAAGTCCTCCCCCATTGTTCCCACAATCACTGAGTCCCGCCACTCCCTACAAGGTTACAAATTCTACTCACTCCTTGTATAAACAGCAACACTACATAGCTCACCATGACAACTGACTCTCCACAATCTCCATCTTTCTTCAATGTATCAAGTTGCAGAAACCCTCCACACTGACAACAATCTCCAAGTGCTCATCTCCATCATCAGGCAAACTCCCAGTGATCAGGTTGGGATCTCCAAAAACCTACACCATCTCTGATCTTTCTCACCACCCATTCAAACCTGAATCTCTACTCCTAGGGATTTCCCCTCGTTCACTCAGATAAATATGCACAGTTTAATTTTCCATGGTATAAATGAATGTAGAGGCATTGAGAAAGGTGGAACAAAAGACATTTACAAGGAAGATTTCAGAACTGAGATGTTACAGCTCTCATGAAAAACTGAACATATTTGGACCCTGTTCTCTCGAAAAGAGATGACGAAACACAGGTCTTTAAAATTACAACTAATTTTGATGAGGTTGATATCGAGAAAAAATTTCTATTTTATAACAGGTTAAAAACCAGAGTGCTGCAAATAAAAAAATGGAACTGGAAATATCATCTGGCATTGATGAAGACACCAAAAACAATAATGGCAAATATGCAGCCCTGATGGCCTTGCAAAGTTTTCCTTACTAACATCTGGGGGCCAACATCAAAATTGGGAGAGCCATTTCATCAACTAGTCAAGCTATACCATGACATACCATACTCACAAAACCATACCTTATAGACAACGTCCCAGACACTACCATCACCACCCAACCAGCAGGACAGATGCCGCAGATGTGGAGGCAAAGTAATATGCAATCGGGAGGGAGTTGACTTTGGAGTCCTCAGGATTTATTCCAGACCTTATGAAGGCTCAAGGTATCAAGGTCTCAAGCTGTAATAAGAGTGGCTCAGCAGCACCTCTGTTGATTGGGCTGGTGAAGTCCTTAAGGGCAGAGCTACTCAACTGAATCTGTGACAGGTAGCAAAGGAATCCTCATCATATTGTGTAGCATTATTACTGTGCTAAGTGGGATGGCCTTGAGCAGATCCAGCGACTCAAGATTTGGCATCCACAAGTCACTACAGGCCAAGAGCGTAGCAGAAACGTACTGTAACACAATTTACAACCTCATATCCCACTACCAACTCTGGCTGATCAACTCTAGGTTCAATGCAGAGTGCAGGAGGGCACATCAGAACCAGCACCAGGCATATCTAAAAATGAGGTGCAAACCTTGTGAAGCTACAAAAGAGGACATATTTGTCACACAGCATAAGCAGCAAGTGATAGACATAGTAAACAATTCCACCCAATGGATCAGATCTAAATTCTGCTGTCCTATCACATCCAGTTGTGAATGGTAGTGGACAATTAAACAACTCACTGGAGGAGAAGACTCCACAAATATCCTTATCCTCAATGATGGGGGTGACCAACACATCAATGCAAAAGATAATGCTGAAGCATCTGTAACAATCTTCAGCCAGAACTGCCAAGTCGATGACCTCCACCAAAGCTCCCTATCATCACAGATTCCAGTGTTCAATTTATTCACTCCATTTGATCTCAAGAAATGGCTGTTCTCGCTGGATACTGCAAAGGCTATGGGCCCTGACAACATTCCAACAATAAAATTCCAGTAACTAAAGTTGTTCCACTAGAACTACAACATGGTATCAACGTGATGATGTGCAAAATTTCCAAGGTGTGTCCTGTATAAAAAAAGCAGGATAACACCAATAAATCACTTACTGCCTCATCAGTCTACTCCTGATCATCTGTTAAGTGATAGAAGGCATTAACAGCACTCTCAAGCAGCATCTGCTCAGCCATAACCTGCTCACTGATGCTCAGTTTGGGATCCATCAAGGCTACTCAGCTCCTGACCTCTTTACAACCTTAGTTCAGACATAGAAAAATCAGCTGAATTTCAGAGGTGATGTGAAAGTGACCATCAAGCCTGCATTTGACTGAGTGTGGCATCAAGAAGCCCTAGCAGTACCAGAGTCAATAGAAATCAGGGTAAACTCTCTTTTGGTTAGCGTCATACCTGTCTTAAGGGAAAATGGTTGTACTTGTTGGCTGTCAATCATCCTATCTATAGGATATCTGAGTGTTCCTCAAGATTGTTTCCTAGGCCCAAACATCTTCAGATCTTTCATGAATGACCTTCCCCCATTATGAAGTCAGAAGTAGGAATAATCACTTGAGGATTGCACACTCCTTAGCATTCATGACTCATCAGTTACAAAAACACTCCATATCCAAATGTAAAAGGACCTGAATAATGTCTAGGTTTGGGCTCTTAAGCAACACATAACATACATGCCACACAATTGTCAAACAATGACTATGTACAACAAGAGAAAATTTAATCACCATGTCTTGACATTCAATGCAACCATCACTGACCAATATCTTGCGGCATTACCATTTACTAGAAACTAAACTGCATTAACCACATAAATAGAATGAGGAATGGAATAGAATAGCCTCAATGTGTGCAGTGAAAAGTTTATACATTGTCAATTATAGTGCCAACTTAGATACAAAATTAACTAGGCACAGCTTCTTCAGTTATGCGATCTTAGACCACAGAGAAGTAAAATGTCCAGCATTGCAAAAATAAAAGTTCACAACAACAAATCACACTAGCACCTAGCTTCCTATCGACACTGAGTCCTGGCTGCACACTGCGTTGGTGATACGCCATGCCAGGAGGCCGAAGGTCACCATGCTATACCAGGAGACCCCTCCGAGGCCACTGCACCAGGCTGGGAGGTCACCACGTCAGGTCAGGATATTGCCACACCAATGCCTGAATGCAAGAGACTGGGAGGTCGCCAAGCCTCGGCAGGTGCGCAGGATCTCACCACACCACACCAGGAGACTGCTGCGCCAGGCCACGAGGACGCCATGGCAGGAGGCCGCTGCTCCAGGCTGGGAGGACCCCATGACAGGAGGGCACTATGCCAAGCTGGGAGTCATCACTAGAGGCAGGCATTTGCTGCTGGGAGCTAGGAGTCATTGCTGGAGGCTGGCAGTTGCCACCAGAGGAAGGGAATCATTACTTGAGGCCAAGAGGAAATAAAAGGAGAAGAAGAAAAGAAAACATTAAGTGGAAGAAAAAAGAAAGAAAGAGAGGAAAAGAAGGCGTAGAACATGTGGAACAGACAAGCTCCACTGCAGTGTCATTCTCTGCCTCCACCTTGTAACACAATACCATGGCTAAAAGAGCAGGTCAGAGGCTAAGAATACAGCAGTTGTACTTCACCTTCTTTTTCCACAAACTTGCACTCTGCCTATCGCTGGTACTCAATTGCAACAGTTTGTAACATATACAGGATGTACTGCAGAAATTCACCAAGGTTCCTTTTCAGGACCTTTTCATCCATGACCTCTTCCATCCAGAAGGACAAGACAAGGGCAGTTTATATGGGAACACCATCATTGGCAAATTCTCCTCCAAGTCACTTGCAAGACCTGGACGCACATCGCCATTCCTTCGATGACATTGGATGAACATCTTAAAATTCCCTCCCAGCGGCTTTGTAGATCTCCCTACACCAAATGGACTGAAGCAGTTCAAGGACACAGTTCAATATCGTTTTTATTTTAAGGGTAAGTAGGGGCTGACAATAAATGCTGGAAAGTGCTTGAGGTGAATAGAAATAGGTGCATTTAAGGAGGAAATTAAATAAGCTTAAGAATGAGATAGGGTAGATAGGTCCAGTGAAATGAAGGCAGGTCAGAAGAGGTTAACATAAAGCTTAAACCAACACAGACCTGGTGGGCCAAATAAAATCTCCCTGCACGAAAATTGGTTGTAATTGTTTTCTTATGACTTGCAAAAATATTAGCTAATGAATTTCAGGATACAATTCCATTACCAACTGAATTGTCCTATACATTTGATGAATCTTTTATTTCAGTACAAAGCTCCAACTAGGAAAACGAATGAAAAAGGAAATATAGATTTAATTATGACAGTGTTGTTCATGGACTGACTAATATAATGGTTTTATAACAAGCAGCAGTAAAATGATAGATTTTCCTGGAAGAAAGTTGTTTTGCATTCTATCGCTGCAGTAATCGCTGATGCTAGGTGAAGCAAGAGTTAATTCATGTACATGAAGATGACAAGGAAATGGATTATGCACAAAGCTATTTTATTTGAAAAGATTAGCTTAAAGGCTTTATGATATAATAAAAGCAAGATTTTCAGTTAAATTTTACAATGCTGTTTAATAACAAATAATTTTATTGCACTTCTTCCTTGTAACTCAATCTTTGGAGGGCTAGAAATGTAATGAAGAGAAATATCATGTATTGAAATATTATTTGGAAAGAAGATTGTGGCAGAGAGAACATCTGAGTCCTGAATAGAATTTACAAAACTTTATGCAATGGGATGATGGATTCCTAAATAAAATGTGTTGTCACTTTCAGATGAAAACATATTGGGCTGATTTTTCTTCCAACATTACATGTGCAAGATATCAGAGGAAACTGTGGAAGAAATCAGCCACATAGGTGCTATTATTAAGTTCCTGACCTATAATTGTTGAGAGTAAAATTTAAAAACTTGGCCAATCCAGAAGCAGGGATTCTTCATTTCACTGGCATCAGGTCTTTACAGATATGAGAGAAATTAAAGATAAAGCTAGGAAAACAGAGTATTTAAAATAAAACAAGCCCGTGGTTGTTACTGTCTCTCTTATACTTTCTCCACAGGACGTCTTATTCCATCCCTAGCCAGATAAAAACTTCTTCCTCCCATAGAGTGTCCAGCTCTTCTGCCTACTGCTCTCCTTCACATTCACCATTTGCTGCTTGAAGCCCAGCTGCACTTGATTTTCAACCCCTCACTGAATCAGCCCTTCTCCACTTCCTATCTGCAACGTGCAGATACCACTAGAAAAACAAAGCCGAGTGTGCCAGATGCTTCATTTCCGTTTGTCTCCCAGACAGTTCTTGCTGCTTTCTTGACATGTTGGCTCTTTTTGATGCTGTAACCCTTCTACAAGCTCTTGTCTCTCACCCCCATCTCCCAACTAACTCCAACTCTCTACTGAAGGTTAAGATTCATGACACACTGTCTGAGATAAATACAAAGGTATACAAGTCATTGGAATGTAACCTGTAGCCTCTTCCCATCTCGAGTGACGCCTTGGCAGTGACTGTAAAGATGACAGGGTTGTTTTTCTTTTAAACCTATACGTCTTCCAAGCAGACTTAAGGGACTTTAGTCACAGCAATCCTCCTGCAGTACAGGACATCAATGACAGATTTCCTACTACAGCACAAATATGAGTTTAGTTACTTCCCTAAAGACTCAACGTAAAACTTCCTCTGAGTGGCTGAATTTTCCCAAGTGCAAAGCCATCGATTCTATCAAATGCCAATATAGATCCTTCCCAAAATCCCATCAATTTTATCCATAAGATGGAATTTCATTCACAACTAGTGTGGAATAGAAACCAGAGATAATGGGAACTGCAGATGCTGGAGAATTCCAAGATAATAAAATGTGAGGCTGGATGAACACAGCAGGCCAAGCAGCATCTCAGGAGCACAAAAGCTCTCTGATGAAGGGTCCAGGCCCGAAACGTCAGCTTTTGTGCTCCTGAGATGCCGCTTGGCCTGCTGTGTTCATCCAGCCTCACATTTTATTATTTTGGAATAGAAACCACTTTGCTCTGTGTGTCACAAATGAGATACGGATATTATTATCAGAAAATCTGGAGTACCTCTCTTGTTTCAACAGACCAGTGTGTCAAGATGGCTACAAAAACAGAAATTACTGGAAAATCTCAGCAGATCTGGCAGCATCTGTGGAGAGAAAGCAGAGTTAATGTTTCAGATCCAGTGCCACCAATTCTGAAGAAGGGCCGCGAGACCCGAAAAGTTAACTCTTTCTCTCCATAGATACTACCCGGCCTGCTGAGCTCTTCCAGCAATTTCTGTTTTTATTTCTGATTTCCAGCATCCATTATTTGTTTTATTTTTGCTCAGTATCAAGATGGCTAATAGGGAACCAGCAATACCTGTTTCCAGTTTTGGCCAATGATGCATTTGTGTCATCACAGGTCAGAAGCTAAAACTCGAGACATTCCAAAGGGACAGGAATTTTCAGCTACATATCAACAGCAGGAAAATTCAGTGAACCATTCCTCTGGACTGGAATAGAAGGCGCAGAGGAAAGATGAAGTGGTGCTAGAAAAGTTTTACACCTTTACAAAGAATGCATTTGCATCATTTAAGGAAAAAAAGGCCTTTAGTATAACCTTTCCTTCCTACAAATAACTATTATCCAGCTTTGCCGGTCCCTAATACACGATTGGGGAGTGCAGACTTGCAAAGCTGAAGTAAATTTAAAGGGTGTTAATAGATGACTTCCAATTAAATACAACATTCACCAAACATTCAAAAATGTACTTGTCTTTTCAGCTTTCTCTTCCATTACTGTTATCTCTGGGAAACAGGGGATATGCAATGATTAATTATTCCTACTGCTCAAAGAATCAGCAACAAAAAGGTGTATGAGAAGGACAAAAAGGATTAAAATCATAAGTTTAGTATTTAATAATATTTCGTACCTCTATGGTGTCCTGAAGTGCTTCAGAGGCAAATTTTGAAGAGTGGAGCTTTGAGAGGAAAGTTAGTTGGAGCCAGAAGGAGTGCTTGCTGAATGATGCTCTTTTGATGGAAAGTCATGGCTCTTATGCAGATAGGCTGGGACAGAGCCTAGATCCTCAGTCTATTTTATTGGTATCCACCCACGTACCTGCTGCTGCATGGAACAGTTATATTGAAGGATACGAGAGACCCGAGGCCCAGGACTCAGGAACATGAGCAATTCAGGTTGTGTCCACCAATCCCTTGTTGCAAATTAGTTTCCTTCTAACCTGACTCCTAAACTAACATCTTATAAGTTTTGTTCTTTGCCCCTTCTATGATCATTGGGATTCTTCCTTTCGCCCCATTCCTTGCTGCAGCATTGCCATTATGTTCAGACCACGAAATCCCTCATACAAGTGGTGATCCTGCGAAAGAAACCAGATTGTGTTTCAACGTAAGTGACAAGCAGAAATCTGTGTTACTGGAACAGCACCACTGTGAAGAGAATCCAGCCAATAGTGCTAAATTGAATGATATTTGTATGCATGGTACAAGCTACAAAAATGAAAATGTGTGGTCACCTATAGTTTTAAGCACTGACTATGGAGGCATTGAAGCTTGTAGCAATGGAAAATCAAAAGATTTAGGTGTCAGTACACACAAATTACTAAATACTAGTCTACATGAATCCAATGCATTTAAAGGCTAACAGGATATTGGCCACCTAGTCAATTAGTTCAGGCACAAATGTGAGGAGCGGATATTCAGTTTCTGAGAAGAGCAACGTACACTGAATGCTGGGAATCTAAAGTACAACCGGGTGATCTGAGGGGTAGCAAATGGTATTGGACATTGATGCTTCATTGGCAAACATCCCCACTTCCAAACTTGTGATGGAAGAAAGGTCATTGATGAAGCAGTTGAAGATAGTTGGACCTAGAACAGTACCCTGAGGACCTCTTGCAGAGATATTCTGGAGCTGAAAACACTGCCTTCCAGCAACCACAACCACATTCCTTTGTGCTAGATTTTACTTTAACCGCTGAAAGATTTCCATCAGATTCCCATTGGTTTCAGTTTTGCAAGGACTCCACAATGCCAAACTCAGTGCAAGACAGCTTTGATTGCAAGTGCAGTCAGTTGCTTTCACTCTTTTTGTGCTTTTAAAGGGAAAGCTAAATAAGTGTGAGAGCGAAATGAAGTCAAGTATAAGGAGGTTCTTACAGAACAAGCACCTGTTGGGCTAAATGACTACAAAATCTAAACTGCAGTTGACACAGCCAATTCAAAGACTGGGAGCCAGATTTGGTTTGTGTCATTTAGTAAATTATCCACTCTTTGTCAGTGTTGCTTGAGTAAATTGTCCCTTCCTGTAGCATTCTTGTGGTGTGCTGTAGAAATAGTAATATATAAAATCCCCACAGTGTGGAAGCAGGCCATAAGGCCCATCGAGTCACTGACTGGCTGAAGAGCATTCCACACAGTCACACACCACACTCCACCCACCCCGCAACCCATCCATGCAACCCTGCATTTCCCATGGTTAGCCCACCTAGCCTGCACATCCTTGGACATAACAGGCAATCTAGCATGGCCAATCTACCTAACCTGTACATCTTTGGGCTGTAGAAGGAAACAGGAACAACCAGAAGAAATCCATACAGACACAGGGAGAATGTACATACTCCAGTACAAACTGGCTGGGCAACAGGAGACAGAGAGTTGTAGTGGAAGGGAGTTTCTCAAAATGGAGAACTGTGACCAGTGGTGTTCCACAGGGATCCATTGGGGCCACTGTTGTTTGTGATATACATAAATGATCTGGAGGAAGGCATAGATGGTCTGATTAGCAAGTTTGCAGATGACACTAAGACTGGTGGAGTAGCAGATAATGAAGGGGACTGTCGGAGAATGCAGCAGAA
Organism: Stegostoma tigrinum; assembly: GCF_030684315.1. Classification (NCBI taxonomy): domain Eukaryota; kingdom Metazoa; phylum Chordata; class Chondrichthyes; order Orectolobiformes; family Stegostomatidae; genus Stegostoma; species Stegostoma tigrinum. The sequence goes on from NC_081365.1 coordinate 52,799,608, forward strand.
TATAGATAGCTTGGAGAGTTGGGCAGAGAAATGGCAGATGGAATTCAATCCAGGCAAATGCAAGATGATGCATTTTGGAAGATCCAATTCAAGAGCGAACTATATGATAAATGGAAAAGCCCTTGGGAAAATTGATGCACAGAGGGATCTGGGTGTTCAGGTCCATTGTACCCTGAAGGTGGCAACGCAGGTGGATAGAATGGTCAAGAAGGCATACGGCATGCTTTCATTCATCAGATGGGGTATTGAGTACAAGAGTTTGCAGGTCGTGTTATAGTTGTTTAGGACTCTGGTTTTACCATATTTGGAATACTGCATACAGTTCTGGTCACCACAATACCAAAAGGATTTGGATGTTTTGGAGATGGTGCAGAGGTGGTTCACCAGGATGTTGCCTAGTATGGAGGGTGCTAGCTATGAGCAGAGGTTGAGTAGATTAGGATTGTCGACATTAGAAAGTCAGATGTTGAGATGGACCTGATTGAGGTCTACAAAATCGTGAGAGGCATAGACAGGGAGGATAACAAGAGGTTTTTTCCCCCAGAGTGGGGGAACTCAATTACTAGGGGTCACAATTTCAAGGTGAGAGGGGAAAAATTTAAGGGAGATATGCATGGAAAGTTCTTTATGCAGAGGGTGGTGGGTACCTGGAATGTGTTACCAGTGGAGATGGTAGAGGCGGGCACGATGGCGTCATTTAAAATATATCTAGACAGATATATGAATGGGCATCAAGCAGAGGGATACAATTCCTTGGAAAATAGGCAACAGGTTTAAATAGAGGATCTGGATCGGCGTGGGCTTGGAGGGATGAAGGGCCTGTTCTTGTGCTGTAATTTTCTTTGTTCTTTGTTCCACATAGACAGTCACCCACGGTTAGAATCAACCCTGGCCTCCTGGCACTGTTAGGCAACAGTGCTAACTACTCAGCCACCATGCTGTTAAAAACCAAAAGAGCCAAGGATGCTGCAAATCTGAGACAAAGATAGAAATTGCTGAAAAAGCTCAGCAGGTCTGGCAGCATTTGCAGAGAGAAATCAGAGTTAATGTTTCAGGTCCAGTGACCCTTCCTCAGAACTCGACCTGAAGTGTTAACTCGGATTTCTCTCCATAGGTACTGCCAGACATGCTGAGCTTTTCTAACAATCGCTATTTTTGGCTCAATGGTTGTCCTCTCGTCTCTGAGCTAAAAGACTGCAGTTCAACACTCAGCCCAGCGTAATATTGTGGGCAACTATATTATCAGGAAATTTCCCAGTGTAGCAATCAAATTTAATGTTATGACCTCATGAGGAAAGCATATTCTAAAATAACTAAGTTTACTCACTAGCCCCAAAAGGAAGAAATTCCTAAGTTTTCATTTACAGAATTTGCATAGTTACCGGGAGCTACATGTATTCTTGTATAGGGAAAAGGAATATCTAGCAGTATCAATTACTTTTTGCTTTGAAATTTGGCATTTTGCATCTGATGAATGAAAAATGACAAAGTTCAGTAGGATCACAGTGTTTTAAGAAATATTCTAGATCTGATGTTTTTGTAACTCTTACTTTGACCTTTTGCAGAAACAATACAAATTACACATGAATCAACAGGCAAGTAATGTATCAGCTAAAAACAAAAAGCTCATTTTAAGTAGAGGATACACTAAGATATCACCAACACAACTGCAAGCATTCACATCACATACCACACAGATTTGGCACTAAAAGGCTATTACATTTCTCAAAGATAATGGGAACTGCAGATGCTGGAGATCGCAAGATAATAAAATGTGAGGCTGGATGAACACAGCAGGCCAAGCAGCATCTCAGGAGCACAAAAGCTGACGTTTCGGGCCTAGACCCTTCATCAGAGAGGGGGATGGGGGGAGGGAACTGGAATAAATAGGGAGAGAGGGGGAGGCAGACCGAAGATGGAGAGTAAAGAAGATAGGTGGAGAGGGTGTAGGTGGGGAGGTAGGGAGGGGATAGGTCAGTCCAGGGAAGACGGACAGGTCAAGGAGGTGGGATGAGGTTAGTAGGTAGCTGGGGGTGCGGCTTGGGGTGGGAGGAAGGGATGGGTGAGAGGAAGAACCGGTTAGGGAGGCAGAGACAGGTTGGACTGGTTTTGGGATGCAGTGGGTGGGGGGGAAGAGCTGGGCTGGCTGTGTGGTGCAGTGGGGGGAGGGGATGAACTGGGCTGGTTTAGGGATGCAGTGGGGGAAGGGGAGATTTTGAAACTGGTGAAGTCCACATTGATACCATATGGCTGCAGGGTTCCCAGGCGGAATATGAGTTGCTGTTCCTGCAACCTTCGGGTGGCATCATTGTGGCAGTGCAGGAGGCCCATGATGGACATGTCATCAAGAGAATGGGAGGGGGAGTGGAAATGGTTTGCGACTGGGAGGTGCAGTTGTTTGTTGCGAACTGAGCGGAGGTGTTCTGCAAAGCGGTCCCCAAGCCTCCGCTTGGTTTCCCCAATGTAGAGGAAGCCGCACCGGGTACAGTGGATGCAGTATACCACATTGGCAGATGTGCAGGTGAACCTCTGCTTAATGTGGAATGTCATCTTGGGGCCTGGGATGGGGGTGAGGGAGGAGGTGTGGGGACAAGTGTAGCATTTCCTGCGGTTGCAGGGGAAGGTGCCGGGTGTGGTGGGGTTGGAGGGCAGTGTGGAGCGAACAAGGGAATCACGGAGAGAGTGGTCTCTCCGGAAAGCAGACAGGGGAGGGGATGGAAAAATGTCTTGGGTGGTGGGGTCGGATTGTAAATGGCGGAAGTGTCGGAGGATAATGCGTTGTATCCGGAGGTTGGTAGGGTGGTGTGTGAGAACGAGGGGGATCCTCTTGGGGCGGTTGTGGCGGGGGCGGGGTGTGAGGGATGTGTCGCGGGAGATGCGGGAGACGCGGTCAAGGGCGTTCTCAATCACCGTGGGGGGAAAGTTGCGGTCCTTAAAGAACTTGGACATCTGGGATGTGCGGGAGTGGAATGTCTTATCGTGGGAGCAGATGCGGCGGAGGCGGAGGAATTGGGAATAGGGGATGGAATTTTTGCAGGAGGGTGGGTGGGAGGAGGTGTATTCAAGGTAGCTGTGGGAGTCGGTGGGCTTGAAATGGACATCAGTTACAAGCTGGTTGCCTGAGATGGAGACTGAGAGGTCCAGGAAGGTGAGGGATGTGCTGGAGATGGCCCAGGTGAACTGAAGGTTGGGGTGGAAGGTGTTGGTGAAGTGGATGAACTGTTCGAGCTCCTCTGGGGAGCAAGAGGCGGCGCCGATACAGTCATCAATGTACCGGAGGAAGAGGTGGGGTTTGGGGCCTGTGTAGGTGCGGAAGATGGACTGTTCCACGTAACCTACAAAGAGGCAGGCATAGCTGGGGCCCATGCGGGTGCCCATGGCCACCCCCTTAGTCTGTAGGAAGTGGGAGGAGTCAAAAGAGAAGTTGTTGAGTGTGAGGACGAGTTCCGCTAGGCGGATGAGAGTGTCGGTGGAGGGGGCCTGGTCGGGCCTGCGGGACAGGAAGAAGCGGAGGGCCTTGAGGCCATCTCCATGCGGAATGCAGGTGTACAGGGACTGGACGTCCATGGTGAATATGAGGTGTTGGGGGCCAGGGAATTGGAAGTCCTGGAGGAGGTGGAGGGCGTGGGTGGTGTAACGGACATAGGTGGGGAGTTCCTGGACCAAAGGGGAGAAAATGGAGTCCAGATAGGTGGAGATGAGTTCGGTGGGGCAGGAGCAGGCTGAGACGATGGGTCGACCGGGGCAGGCAGGTTTGTGGATTTTGGGAAGGAGATAGAAACGGGCCGTGCGGGGTTGGGGAACAATGAGGTTGGAGGCTGTGGGTGGGAGGTCCCCTGAGGTGATGAGGTCATGAATGGTGTTGGAGATGATGGTTTGGTGCTCGGGTGTGGGGTCATGATCGAGGAGGCGGTAGGAGGTGGTGTCGGAGAGTTGGCGTCTGGCCTCGGCGATGTAGAGGTCAGTACGCCATACTACCACTGCGCCACCCTTGTCTGCGGGTTTGATGGTGAGGTTGGGGTTGGAGCGGAGGGAGCGGAGGGCTGCCCGTTCTGCGGGGGAGAGGTTGGAGTGGGTGAGAGGGGTGGAGAGGTTGAGGCGGTTGATGTCTCGACGGCAGTTGGAGATGAAGAGGTCGAGGGAGGGTAGGAGGCCTGGGGGTGGTGTCCAGGAGGAGGACTTGTGTTGGAAGCGGGTGAAGGGGTCAGTGGAAGGAGGGTTGGGTTCCCGGTTGAAGAAGTAGGCATGCAGGCGAAGACGGCGGAAAAACTGCTCTATGTCCGACCGTGACTGGTATTCGTTGATGTGTGGTTGTAGGGGGACAAAGGTGAGACCCTTGCTCAGGACTGACCGTTCGTCCTCAGTCAGTGGGAGGTCTGGGGGGATGGTGAAGACCCAGTGCATCCCTAAACCAGCCCAGTTCATCCCCTCCCCCCACTGCACCATTCAACCAGCCCAGCTCTTCCTCCCCACCCACTGCATCCCAAAACCAGTCCAACCTGTCTCTGCCTCCCTAACCGGTTCTTCCTCTCACCCATCCCTTCCTCCCACCCCAAGCCGCACCCCCAGCTACCTACTAACCTCATCCCACCTCCTTGACCTGTCCGTCTTCCCTGGACTGACCTATCCCCTCCCTACCTCCCCACCTACACCCTCTCCACCTATCTTCTTTACTCTCCATCTTCGGTCCGCCTCCCCCTCTCTCCCTATTTATTCCAGTTCCCTCCCCCCATCCCCCTCTCTGATGAAGGGTCTAGGCCCGAAACGTCAGCTTTTGTGCTCCTGAGATGCTGCTTGGCCTGCTGTGTTCATCCAGCCTCACATTTTATTATATTACATTTCTCAACATACTTTTATTTCTTCATGAGTTCAGGAGTTCTTCCAACAGCAATTTTTACGTTCAAGTTTGATAGAGTACAATTAAAGTCAAAAAGACACACATCTCCATACTATTTCTCCCTCAGATACCAAATGCACTGATGGTGTAACCATCCAGAGTTACTTTTCAAGCAACCAACCAATGACATTCTGACAGTAATTTGCTTCTTCTCCACAAAAATTTTCAGTGAACTTGCTTCTGCCTCGGCTTGCTTTGTTTATTTCACCCTCCATCTACGCAGTGGTAACCTTTACCTCCTCAATGTATAGATTGTCTTTGTATCTGCCCATTATCTTGTTTGTTTCTTAACATGCAGGTCAAAGGTCACCAGGTCACATGGTCCAGTATTCCATGCCATCCAAGAAAATTAAGATTTATATTTTTACAATCAATTTAACTCTTAAAGTTAACTTTCAAACATTCTTAAAACCATTTCAGATTCCCAGACCTTTTTTTTGAAAAAACAGGTATTTCTTTTCTTTCCAGTACTGCTTCCAGATTAAATTTTATCATATTATCTTTCAACCAACAGCCTTACATCACATTATCTGATTATTAATCTCATTGTTTCTTGAGAGGCATTGCAACACACAATGTAGTTTCCCTCTTTTCCTATTCAAATTTACCAGACTGTAGATGGCAGGAATGGGAGTGAGGGCTGGTGAAAAAATGTAGGAAGCCATGTCAGGATGTCTCCCCATCACTGTTACACCAACAAAGAAGTTCCCAAGATTGCACTGCAAGGTAAATTGCCAATTTACATGACTATGGGTCATTTCTAGGGAGGCATTGACCTTTTCTTGCTGCTTTGCAATTGTTGAACTATCATTTGATTGCCCGTTTGCAAGGTTTGAAGTTTTTCACTCAATGTATCAAGTTCATGTTAATGTTCTATGTTTATCAACAGAAAGATATGTTGTCTACAATTAGCTTCCACCAACGCAACTGGGGCATCATCCATCCCGCTTCAATGTCTATGACTCTTATCTTACACGCATTATTGAGGATTTTTTTAAACTCTGTAATATGAGATTTCTCAGATGTTTTGGTGCCTTTTGCTAGCTATAGAAGCTATAGGAAGTCTCCTGCTGAAATGCATGCAACCTTCATGGAAGCTCTGTCCCATAGGCAATGTGAGGATGTGGCTTTGGAACTGCTGGTCCTCTGATTAGGCTAGAATCATCATGAGCACACCCACCATATTATTCTTATTTGGATAACCATCCCACAGGTTGTTAGTTAGGGGACAGACTACCTGAAAATTGCCAACTCAGGCTTGCTGCCAACAAGTACTAGCTTGCGACTCAATTTTTGGCCTAACACTAGGACCCCAAAACTTGCATTGCAATGAAATCCTACACTTTAAAAGTGCCTCATCGGTTGTAAATTGCTTTGAGACAACCTGAGTTTGTAAAAGTTGTTACATGAATGTAAGTTTGTTGATACTTCTACCTCGCTCATTCTTTAGTGAAAATATTGGTGAAAACATGATCAGGATTTCCTATTTGACATTATTCTTAATGTAAACTTTTGGTTAAAAAATTTATTGTTACACAGAATGCATCCTCTGATTATTTAATAATATGAGTGTAAATGTATAAAAGATAGCAATACTTGAGTTCTGATAATATAGATATGAGAGTAGGTTACTTACATAAACATTCTAATTTGATACATATGTATACAATGGCAGATTTATAAGTTCTTAAGATTTAAATGAATCAAATAGAATTTGCTTATAACAAATATACAATGATCCATAAATAATGAGGATCTTCAGTCTCTAGTGCATTTCACTTGATCTCAGCATAAATCCTCGCCCTGATTCTTCAAAGAGAAACGGCATGACAAGCATATTTGGATAAAAGCAAAACAGTTGTGAAACCATAACATTAGGGTTTTAATTCTAACTGGCTTAGACCTCATGGCAGGCAAGAACCCAGTCACATACACCATGCTGAAAGCATGTTTACACACTTGTAAATTAAGCCTTCCCCAGACAATTTGCAATCACAAAATTCACCAAGAAAACAGATAAATATTAACTTGCATGATGCAGAGAGTTCAGAACAGTCTAATTACCCATTAGTATTCCAGCAACTCACAGCTAGGATACTAAACCTAACTGTATTGGATCTTGAGTGAAATGAGATGGGAGAGAAGCTGCACTTGGAGGTGGATTTTCAATTGAATTTAGGTTTTGCCCAAAAGCCATTGCTTTCTGTGGCTTTGTAAGTCAAAGTGCTCTTTCTTCTAAATTCCATCTTTATTCTGCTTTCCTGTTTCTTTTAATGAGGCCCTTACAGCTCAGTTGGCTGGGCAGCTGGTTTGTGATGGAGAGTGATTCAATTCCTGCACCAGCTGAAGTTACGGTGAAGGGTTCTCCTTCCGAGCCTTTCCCCTGGCCTGAGGCATGGTGACTCTTGGGTTAAACCATCACCAATCTTCTCTCTCTGATGAAAGAACAGCCCTGTTCTAGGACCAGCTGCTAAGCATATGCAGAAGAAACTACACCAGACCACAAACATGAATCTGTAGGGTTCCAGATGATCAAAACACCTCTTGTACATAATTATATTCAATAACCTTGTTAATCATTGCTTTCAAGAGTATACACTTGAAATTATTGCATGTTGATAGATGATTAGACCCACAGAATTGGGGGCAAAGTTCAATCAGCATTCAAAGTGAACCCCAAACTGTTACAGGCAAAGAACAAAGGTAACACAAATGATCCAATACTAAAGTGGGGGAAAATACCTTAAGAGAAATTCAAAAGCGACAGGAAGCAGTGAGTGATAGATTTTAGGGATGACTTAGGCACTGGAGGCCTTTGGAGAGGGAAAGCTCATATGAAAGCTGAAAAAAACATAAAAACAAAGAACATTGCAAGCAATAATTTTTTTAAAAAGCCACAGTAGTGAAACATTTCAGTGTATTTTTGGTCTTTACAGCAATGGGGAAGAAAAAAGAATTTGATAAGCCAGTCTACAGAAAGCATGCATGGAAGATGCCTGTAAGAGACACCAGCAACGTTAGCTAAGCCCAGCAGTATTGTAGGGGTCATGAGTGCCAAGGGAGAGAGATTAGTGTGGAGTTTAATAGCTAGCAGAGAAAGGAGAAACTGACTTCAGCAAAACAAAGTGTCCAGGCATTAGCAGATGTGGACAAGCAAGAGGAGTTCTTACTGAAGGACATAGCAGCCAAAAGGAAGGCCATTCATTCTTCCTGATTTTGCAGACCAACAATGTGGATCCAATTTTATAAATACTACTAGTGGCTAGACTCAATACACCAGAAATTACTCTCCACTAGAGACACTCCATAAAAGATAACACAAGCATTTTTCTTTCAAAAGAGGAGCTACAAACTCTCATGGAAGAAAGATCCAAAAAGATAAAAGTGGCTAGCTACAAGAGCGCACTTGAGATATCAGGACAGGGAGGAAGAGATGAAAGTCACCACTCGTATTCATTTAGCAGGGGCGTTTTAAGTCATCCCTTTGTTGAAGAAAGGAACAAAGAAGTAACATTGTCACAGACCCCATCAAAAACATACAGAAACATCAATCAGAAATGCAGTTAGATGAAGGCCAGACCAGAATGAGGAAGCACGCTTCAAACTCGTTCAATTACAAGTAAAAGCAACAAAGATTCAAAACTTTCTATAGCTAGCAAAAGGCACAACAACATCTGAGATGTCTCATATTGCACAGTTAAAAAAATCTTCAATCATGCATGTAAGAAAAGAGTCGTACAAATTGAAGCAGGGTGGATGATGCCCCAGCTGCACTGGTGGAAGCTAATTGTAGACAACATATCTTTACATTGATGCACATAAAACATTAACATGAACTTGAAACATTGAGTGAAAAACTTTAAACTTGCAAACAGGCTACCAAATGATAGTCCAACAATTGCAAACAGCTAATAAAAGCTATCAAGTGAAAGAGATACCTAAGTCCAAATTGGAATATATTAACATTGTAAGTTCAGAAATTGTTGAGCTGCTTAAATGGCAGCTGAAAGCTGCAATGGAATTTCATCAGAAAGCCTTTCATATATAATAAAATGTGAGGCTGGATGAACACAGCAGGCCAAGCAGCATCTCAGGAGCACAAAAGCTGACGTTTCGGGCCTAGACCCTTCATCAGGCTCTGATGAAGGGTCTAGGCCCGAAACGTCAGCTTTTGTGCTCCTGAGATGCTGCTTGGCCTGCTGTGTTCATCCAGCCTCACATTTTATTATCTTGGAATCTCCAGCATCTGCAGTTCCCATTATCTCTGAGCCTTTCATATATGTTGGTTTTTCAACCAACGATTAGAAGACCAAATTCTACTGATGGAGTATACATTAACAAAGTTAAAGATCAAAGTTAAACAAGAATTGAGGTATTGCAACAATCTCAAGAGACTGCTAACTTGCTGAGTTCTAAAACCTTCCACACAGTAGCTGAGATATCACTCCCTGTCTGAGGTCAACTTCGTAAGACAATGATAAAGTAACATCCTCCAAGAGATCATAGAATGCTGTCAAAGATTATTACCTCAAGCAGAAAAATGGTTATAGGTTTATGGCTAAACATTAGTGGTTGAAAGGAGTACCATAAAAGAATGTTATGATAGGAATGGGAGTTTTGGAGTAAACTGATAACTTTACAATTAATTTGTGAATAGCACTGAGTATATGCAAAAGGAGATATATCAGACTGATTTTGATAACATGGAACTAGAACTGGATCTTTAGGCTCCCAGGGGATGTTGCTTCTGAACAACTCCTGTATGTAGTTATGTTTAATAAAGCCACAAATGTGTAGACCTGAATTTTATTACAATTATATGCATTCCATATTACTCCACACAGACTACCTTCAACCAATGACACAGAAATTATTTGTACTAATTTTCAGAACTGTCTAAGGTTATCCAACAACATGAGATTTCATTTGAAGCTGCACAATGTAACAGCTCAGTTTCTCATTCAATTTATAAGATTGGCAGAATAAAGTACCCGCACCAAAATTTGTAATTAACATTTGTTAGCTTTTTAATAGAAGTTTTCCAAACCTAACACAAATGATTTTTTAATGTATTGTCAGCATACCATCTAATTGTAAAGAAAACAGAAAGTGCTAGAGAAACTCAACAGGTCTGGCTACATTTGTGGAGACAGAAACAGAGTTAATGTATAAAATCCACTATGAATCTTCTTCAAAATTTGGAGAAAACAGATGTTTAATTGACATTTTGCAACAAGAGCGGTAAAATATAGGTCTTGTGGTAATTTAGTTAGAAGTAATAAGCATAATTTTGACTTCACAAATGTTGTGATTCCCAACAAGACCAAAAATTCAAAGGAGCAAAATTTACAGAACCACCTCAGTGAGGAAATTATTGCACAAGGTATTGCTTTTACCACTATTAGAAAATAACTCCACAGAGGCTAGTGTTCTCTAACCAAATCACCCTTTATTTATACCTAGAGAGTCTTGGCACTGATCCATCTTCCTCAGAGCCAGGTTTCAGAGTGAACAGAACCTCTGACACTTTGTTTACATCTGTCAGCCAGTGCTCCCTGATTGGGCCAGATTAACAGCCTCAATCAGGGAACACATATTCTATGAGTCCACCTGGCAGACCTTGTTACAATCATTACATAATGACTTCAACTATGAGACCAAAATCAATATAAATTAAACTGAATTAAATGTGAATTGGACAACTGGTTAGTTCATAATAAAAACTGAAAGAACAGTGGATGCTGTATATCAGGAACAAAAACAAAGTTGCTGGAAAAACTCAGCAGGTCTGGCAGCATCTGTGAAGGAAAAAACAGAGTTAACGTTTCATGTCCAGTCACCCTTCCTCAGAGCTATTCTGAGGAAGGGTGACCAGACCCAAAACGTTAACTCTTTTTTTTTTGTTTTATATACCAATAATATGGGTTTGATTCCAATTGTATCTCAGGCATATTAAGATTGTCCCTTCGCTTCCTGCCCAAAGGACCAAAAACAATCACAAGCAGCAACTTAAAAAGAAAGCAGCCAAGGAAATGGCTCAAGGTGCAGCAACAACAGGCAATAAGCCCTAGACCTCCCTTTGGACAAAGCATACATAAATGAATGAGTGAACAATACAAACAAATTGAAGTAAACATGAACTATAAATTACAAATTAAGTAGGAGATTCAACAAAGATAAAATCTCATAGATTAATTAGACAGCCCAGTTGGCATTAATTCCTCTTTCAAAGCTTTGAACATTGTCAGATAAAATTTCAACCTCTTTGCTTTGAAAATTTAATCTCTGACCGCGGCACCTAATCAATTTAAATTCCATAAGTACAACTTTCATGAAAATGGCACACTGCTTAAGAACATTCTTAGTTCTACTAAAATGCAAGGTGTACAAATTTGTTTTTGAACCCGCAACTTTGAATTTTGAACCAGTGCCATGTGGGTGTATACATTTCTTAACTTGGAAATATTTCTGCAGTCATGATGATTTCTTTCAAAACAGTCTAAGAGAGATCACATCAAAGAAGTAGTTGATGTTTATTCATCCGGGGAGAATTTATGAGTCAAATACTTACACAGTGTAGTAAACTTTCTGATAAAAAAATTGCAGACTTGTTTTTCTTAAGCTGTGGGCAAATGCTTATAGCTTGAAGAGAAACTTCTCAATTTTGCTTTCTAATGGATGTACTTATTTTGCGTTCTTGGCTGACGATGGAACTGCAAAGTATTAGTTTGTTTTTCACTTGAACTAAAAGTTTACAAAATTCTGTGAGGCATGAATAGAATAGAAAGTTAGAATCTTTTTCCCAGGGTAGAATTTTAAATTGTAGGGGACATAGGTTTAAGGTAAAATTATGTAAATTTCAAGGAAATGTGAAAGGCTTTTTTTTCTGACACAGAGGGGAGTAAGTGTCTCAAATACACTGCCAGAGGAGGTCATGCAAATTGCTACAATATCAATGTTTACAAGGCATCTTGACAGATACATGAATCAGGAAGAAACAGACTGCTACGGACAGCATTGAGGCAAAAGGTTTTGAGTTTAGAAAGGTATCATTGTGGTTGCAGTATCTGTGGGCTGAAGGGCCAGTTCCTGTTCTCTTATTCTGTTGCTCCTTATTCTATATAGTATTTTAGTTTATTCTATTTTACCTTAATTTGATTTGTGAAATAAACTAATGTTTTATTATTAAAACCAAATTCGTTATATTGCCTGCTTATGTTTCAGTGAAAGATTACCTCATCAAAACCAAAAACAAATGTTTTAAATGAACTTTCAAGCCAGATTTCAGTCCGGGATTTGATGGTGGATCATAATATTACTCACAGTTTTGATGGCATGGATCAAACAAAAACACTTTTAATGAATTGCTCACTGACAACCTTTTATAGTTATTTTGGGTAAATTAGTTACGTTAACAACAGAAATAGCTGCAATAGCTTTAAATTTGCCTGTAACCAGTTTCTAGATCCAACATTCATATTTTTCTTTTTTTTCCACTTTGCCATGGTCCTCTTCCATCTTTCCAAATGGAAATAAAACAAAGGGCTGTGGATGCTTTCATTCTGAAGAAGGTAACTGGACTCAAAATATTAACTCTTCTTTGTCTACACAGGTGCTGCCAGACATTTGGAATTTCTCCAGCATTTTCTGTTTTTCTTTATTCAGAACATAGTTTCACTGATGGAAAAAAAATTCTGAAACTTGGAAAACATCAGAGTGAATTGGAAAGAAAACCAACCAATAGGTAAGCAGACTGCCAATTTGCAATCAATTATTTTATTCTATTGTACCAATTCAAAATTTCATAAAATTTGACTCCTGTGGAAAAAATGTTTCCATTATATAATGGCTTTTTCCTTTAAACTTGCATGCAGTTTTCCAACACTATGTAAATTAGCCCAACAATTGAAGTTATTGATGATTCTGTGGCAGTACAAATACTATAAGCTAGTCCAAATCAAACTCAGTTACATTTGTCATACACATCTGATAAGGAAACACACTAATAATTTACAATAATCAAAAGTGATCACTAATTAAGTGAAAATTGATGTGTATCACTGTTTGTAATGGAAGTTAAACTCAGAAGGAAATTCAAACTTCAAGATAGAATTTGGCATTACAGTGCCATTATATCAACCTTTCATCAATTGTTCAACGGGCAGTCTTCTTTAAGTTTTTCTTTAGCTACCATGAATGATAAAATCTTAAAATAAAACAATATGAGTTCTCTCATCAATGGAGGTAAAATTGGATAAGATCAGCGGCAAAAAAATGGGATCATAGCCACTCAGCAGCTGAATTATCACCATGTCAACTTTATTCCCGTTAACTTGAAAATAGTCTTAAGATTAACATTGAGTAAAATAGTGTTTAGAATGCACAATGTCTTTTTTTTCTTTCAGAAAATAGCAGCACCTTAAAAGAATCTCTTAAAAAACTGGCCAGCTTCAACATTTGGTCAATGCACTCTATTCAGCATTTGGAGGAAAGGCAAGAGGTGAGTGAGTAGTCACATATAGTAATGGAAGGGAATATGGGCAACATCTATTCAGTCTGCTTCAAAGGTTTTGATATATTCAGATTCGGAGCCCTTGCTGGCAGTTCTATGCAATGGAATGTTAAGTTCATTAGGGAAAGCAGCACAAATGACTACATATTGTATCAAGCTTGCTTGATCACTCAACAAGATGATGGCTGATCTTAACATCACTTTCCTGACACTCTCCACTAATCCTCGACGTTCCTGCCTATCAACACTTTGTCTAATTCATCCTTGAATATATTCAATGAATCAGCCTCCACTGCTCTCTGGAGGAGGGAATTCCAAACACAAATGATCCTGTGATAAATGAAAGAAACCCTCCTCAGTTCCATCGTAAATGACATAGGAGTTTGAAAGGTAATCTGACAGAAGCTTAGAAAATAATGAGAGGTTTTGTTAGGGTTGGTGGTAGTTGTCTTTTGTCTAAGATGGAAAATTTCAAGACTAGGGGCATATTCTTAAGGTGAGATGAGAGAGCTTTAGAAAAAAGATATAAGAGGCAAATATTTTTACACAGATGGTGGTTCACATGTGGAATGAGCTTCCTAGGAAGTGGTTGATATGGGTTCAATTATGACATTTGAAAGACATTTGGATAAGTACATGAATAGGAAAGATCTGGAGGGTTATGGGCCAGCAGCAGGCAGGTGGGACTATTTAGTTTGGAATAATGATCTAAATGGACTAGTTGGTCTGAAAAGTCTGTTTCCTAATCTTTTAACTGTGCCCCTGATATCCTTATTCCACCACAAGAGAAAAACTTGTCCCTACTTTGTCAAGAACCTTTCGCATCCATATTTCAATCAGATCTCAAAAACTCATTATCATAGAATTCAATGATTATATGTCCAGCCTGCTCAATCTTTCATCAAAAGACTACCCCTCATCCCAGGAAACAATGTTGCTAACCTTCCCTGTAAAGCTTCCAATATAACTACACTTGTCCTGAAGTATGGGGACAAAAGCTATGCCCAGTACTCCAGACACATTATGACCAATGTTCTGTGCAACTGCAGCAAAGTTTCTGGTTATTTTCTGTACCTGTTTGCAACTATTTTGTGGTTCATGAATTTCACAATGAATGCTTGGCAGAGCTCCAAATTTACTCATGGATTCAACTTTTTAGGGAAATATTTACATGACTGTGAAAGGGACCTTTCTCTTTGATTTATTGACAATTTCATGAATAGTTAACGTATTTTCTCTTCGAAGTAGATGTTCAATGACTGTATTTAGGAACAAAATGTTAAACGTTAGTAAAGCTTCTTTCAACAATTAGAGGATAATTTGCTGTGCTTGATTTATGTTTTAAGAGCTGTTGAAATAAGTATGTTTCTTTGAAATGATTTTTGAATGGTAACTACTTGTTTTGGTAGAATTATGAATATTTCAATGATATCCTAGTTTTGTTATGGGGTTTGTGAGTTGCCACTTTGTGCATACAGGAAGCATATTTTAAAGGCTGAACAGATTTCTGGACTTTAAAACAATCTGTGAATAAAGGCACAATGAACCAATGACATATTAAAAACAGGTTTCCAATAATTTTAACCCAAAATAAACATTTATCCACTGGATACAATACTCTAAAGCATATAATCATTTTTACAATGCATGCCAATTTAATTACCACTTTCCTTTTAGAAATAAAACTGTTCTTAATAACCACTGCATTAAAATATAATTAAATATTTGTACACCATCAAAATATGACATAATACTGACACCAACTTGTAACCAAGGATTACCAATTCCAGACCAGACATTTTCCTTGGTTCACAATGCCTCTGAATATAAGACCACAAGACCATAAGACATAGGAGTGCAAGTAAGGCCATTCGACCCATCGAGTCTACTCCGCCATTTAATCATGGCTGATGGGCATTTCAACTCCACTTCCCCGTACTCTCCCTGTATCCCTTGATTCATTGTGAGATCAAGAATTTATCAATATCTGCCTTGAAGACATTTAATGTCCCAGCTTCCACTGCACTCCATGGCAATGAATTCCACAAACCCACCACTCTCTGACTGAAGAAATTTCTCCTCATTTCCATTTTAAATTTACCCCCTCTAAGTCTAAGGCTGTGCCCACGTGTCCTAGTCTCCCCGCCTAACGGAAACAACTTCCCAGCATCCACACTTTCTAAGCCATACATGAGCCATGTCTCTTGAAAAAATCTGCCTGACACCATTAAAGTTACAAAATCTGAAATATTCAACTTTGCAATGGCATAGGCTGAGTGCAGGTGCATATGGACACATTTATTCTGTGACCACAAAAATCCGCTAAAACTGAATTGGAGCCAAGAGGCACAGACATGAGTCCCATTCACCATTTTAAAATCTACTTTGCATTCTTCCTGACAAGGGCCAGGCATAAAAACCATGGTGAATTTTTTTTTTAACAAGGCCATAAATCTATTTGGAATAAATAGAATTATTGCTGACTAGTGAAAACCTATGGCCGAATAAAACAACCAGTTTTCTCCAAGAGAAATAAGACAATCTTTAAAACTGAAAATGTATCATGAACATTTGACTCATATTTGTATATGCACCAACTGATGCTACATTGCGGATGTGAAGAGTCAGCAAACTGTAATTTCACATGAGCTGATTAAAACTTGAAATGGCTTCAACCTTAACAAAGCTCAATGTGAATCCAGTGCTTAATACTTATTCATACATGTCGAGCCTTTGATGAATTTCTCAGGAAGTTTGTGCACTGGTGCTTCCTTGGTCTAAGATAGTTGGATGAGTAATAAGCGGCATTGCATCGAGGGATGATTTGTAAAAATACAATTATGTATGCACTGTATACTTCTCAAGGACTTTACTGTTCTGCATGAATAGAGTGTTGAAAGCGGACTTTGATGTTAGTATGAGGTGTTATTTTTATGAATGGATTTACAGGTTCAAAGACTGCCTGGTAGTAATTTGTAGTTTTTGGTAATTTGCCATGAGTTGTCATAAATTTATAAAATATATCTTGTTAAAGCCTTGGTAGTCAGAAATCTCATCTTTTTTCATGGTACTTAGTCAAAATTGGTGATCATTTCACTGGCTGGCATTGTAATGCTAAATTACCAAAAATCATAATTATCAAAAACTGCAAAATAGTATCAGGCAGTCCTTTGGAGCTGAAAAATCCATTCATATATGGCAAAATGAGAAAATCTAACAAAATAAAAACAATAAGTGTGAAGAATGTTTATGAGCATATCATAGATGAAATAACATAAAGAAAGGGCCAGATGATTCAGAGATGACACAGAAATCTCATTACAAAGATGAAGATCTGACAAAATAAAGCAAATCTTTAGCATTTTGTTTGTAGGTGTATCATGGGAGTTTCAGAAATTATCATTGCAGGCAAAAAAATTTTGAAAAGATGCAAAATGGTTGAAGAAAAACTCATCACATTGTCAAAGCACATTTCATAGGCTTTCAAATGAACTTATAGAAAAAATGATTGTCTGCAGCAAATATAAATCCTCCTTAGATGTGTAAATTATTCCAAAAGACTTGACAGCAGCTTATGTAATGCCACTGTTCAGTGACTTATGTAATGCCACCGTTCAAAGGAGAACGTGAGTAACTTCAGACAAGCTAACTCATGTCTGTTGTGAGATACATTGTATAATCAGTGGGGCATTTTTTTTTAAACTTGCTGCCTGGCTATAACACTGGCGCGGACCATCCTTCATTTATTTTTAATGAATGAGAAAGAAAATTTGTCAGATTAAATCACAAATGGCTGTTTGGCAATGGTTTGCTGGGTCCACCTTAACACATAACATCAACTATTCAATTACAGAATCCATTGCATCTGCTGATTCTGACATCAACTATTAACCTTTTCACTTCAGCAAGGTTAAAGATAAGCAACAGGCCTCAATGGCATGCTCCACAAAAATTTATACTTCTGTCTCATCTGTATTTGTTGCAATCTTGGTATCTTTATTTCACTTAATAATGACATTTTTCCTCTTTTTTTTCTCAAAGATCCTTCAACAACACCTCTTAATGAACTAACTGCCAACTTTTTCTTGAGTCATCCATTTTTTTTCAAAAAGAATATATTAATCCAACTCCTATGATGCCAAGTGATCAGGATAATTGAGATCTCAAGTCCAAGATTATAATCAATTGTAAAATGAGCCAAAGCCAAAATATGGACCAAATTTGGGATTTAGTCTGTGGTGAAACAAGCAGAAATTAATCTGCAAAGAAATTGGAAGTTAAAGGGAAGCAGCAGTGCAAATTGTTTGAAAGAAAACCAGAATTACGTGACTATTTAGTGAAAATCTAAAGTAATGTTCATTGCTCAACGTATTAGACTTATTTTTGACAATTGTGGAGGCAGCAGGGCCATTATCTTGTGGAATTTGAGCCTGCCAACATTGTATAAAGACTTGAAGGCCACTTCTCAAAGGACATACTGGCTGATCCAGAACAGTTTAATGTAGCAAAGATGAAGAGTTAAAGGTTTCAGTGGAGTGAATTTGAGGACTGCTGGAGGTGTTCAAACGAAAGCTTGTGGTTAAGTCCTCTCTTTCAGCACTAACATGTGAGATTATAGACTATGCTGTGCCACATTACTAGAATTTTCTAAAATATCAGGGGTATGCCACTGAAATATGTAAAGTGCTGACGAATTACACAGATAACCATCTCTACCTACTTATTTCCCACCCCACCACCTCCTAACCTAGCAGGCTAAGAGTTCACACAGTCGAAAAGCATATCCAAAAGTTATGCTCACCTTCCAAAAGACCTGGCAGTAAATGGGAATAAAAGATTATTGAATTGACACAATCATCTAGAGCATACCTGATCACAAATAACATGCAACAAGAAAGTGGACCTAGTATACATGGACAGATGTATCAATTCTACTCAGTATGCTTTACAGAATTGTGAACACTTCCTGTGCAACCCATCTCGACAACAAGGAACAAGCTTGAACTAGAATTCCTATTTCAGTAACTGGAAGTGGATGTTGAAAGGCACTTGATCATTGAAAGCAGTCATGCAGATGCAGCAAGCAGTTAGGGAGGAAAATAGTATGTTGGCTTTCATTCAAAAGGTTTTGAAAGCAAGAGAAAAGAAGCTTTACAACAGCCATACTAGGCCTTGAAGAGGCCACACCTGGAGTTCTGAGTGAGGTTTTGGACTCCTTACCTAAGGGGTAATACATTTGCCATACAAGGAATGGCGTGAAAATTAACCAGACCGATTTCTGGGTTGGCACGATTATTGTAAGAGGAGAGATTGGGTCAATCAGTCCTATATTTGATGGTTTAGAAGATTGAGATAGGGCCATGGTGAAACATATAAAATTCTGACAAAAATGGATTAGATGCAGGGATGATGTTTCCCCAGGCCAATGAGTCCAGAACAAAGATAGGATAAAGGTTGGCCATTTCAGACCGAAATAAGGAGAAATTTCTTCACTTGGTGTTGAAACTGTGGAATTCTTCACAGCTGTGGAGGCCAAGTGACTGAACATACTTAAAAAAGAAATAGATTTCTAGAAACTAAAGGTGTCCAGGAGAGTGAACAAGAGTATGACATTGAGATAGAGGATTGACTGGTAAAGCAGGCTCAATGTACTGAATGGCCTATTCCTGTCCCCGTTGTCAATATGCTTGTGTTTCTGGATGTGAGTTTGCTCGCTGAGCTGGAAGGTTAGTTTTCAGACGTTTCATCACCTTTTATTTATTTGAAAAAATATACTTTATTCATAAGATGTACAAAAAATAAAACATATTTAGACAACGACCCAGTCATGCAAGCCGCTCCGTGTTACCCAGGGGGTACGTACACCAACTAAAGGAAAGAAACAAACAAAGAAGAAAAAAAAACAAAACAAAGAAAATACCCCGGCAGTCGTCACACCCCCACAGTCCCAGTTGGCCTCCTGACCAGTTGGGTAAGGCGCCAGCTGGGCCCAGTTACTAGATAGGGCCCTTTTATCTATTCTGGACGAGGGGTTTCATATGGTGGTCTTTCCCCATCGCGCCTTGGCGGCGGCTGCCTCAAGCTTTATCGCGTCCTTCAGCACGTAGTCCTGGACCTTGGAGTGCGCCAGTCTGCAACACTCGGTCGGGGTCAGTTCTTTCAGCTGGCAGACCAGCAAGTTGCAGGCAGACCAAAGAGCGTCTTTCACCGCATTGATGGTCCTCCAGGCGCAGTTGATGTTGGTCTCGGTGTGCGTCCCCGGAAACAGCCCGTAGAGCACAGAGTCCCGCGTCACAGAGCTGCTCGGGACGAACCTCGACAAATACCACTGCATCCCCCTCCAGACCTCCTGCGCAGAGGCGCAGTCCAGAAGGAGGTGATCGACAGTCTCATCCCCCCTCCGCAGCCACCTCGAGGGCAGCGTGCGGTGGCGCAGAGATTCCGGGCATGCATAAAGGATCTCACTGGCAGAGCCCCTCTCACCGCCAGCCAAGCAATGTCCTTGTGCTTGTTTGAAAGTTCTGGCGATGAGGCATTCTGCCAAACGACTTTGGCAGTCTGCGTGGGGAACCACATGACGGGATCCACCCTCTCCTTTTCCTGAAGGGTCTTGAGGATACTACGTGCTGACCACTGCCTGACGGCCTTGTGGTCAAAGGTGTTTCCCTTTTAAAATTTCTCCACGAAGGACAGGTGGAACGGGACGGTCCAACTACTCAGAGCATTCCGCAGCAACGAGGCCAGGCCCAACCTTCACAACACCGGGGACAGGTAGAACCACAGTAAGTAGTGACACTTGGTGTTTGCGTACTGAGGATCTAAGCACAGCTTGATGCCGCCGCACACAAAGGTAGCCGTCAGGGCGAGGGTGGCGTTCGGTACGTCCTTTCCCCCATTTTCCAGGTCTTTGTACGTGGTGTCCCTGTGGACCCGGTCCATCCTCGACCCCCAAATGAAGTGGAAGATGGCCCGGGTGACCACAGTGGTGCAGGTCCGGGGAATAGGCCAGGCCTGCGCCACATACAACAGTACCGAAAGCCCCTCGCACCTGACAACCAGGTTCTTACCCGCGATGGAGAGGGACCGGAGCATCCACCTGCCCAGCTTCTGCTTCAGTTTGGTGATACGCTCCTCCCAAGTCTTAGTGCACCCCCCAGCTCCACCGAATCAAACACCCAGCACCTTCAGGTAGTCTGACCTGACGGTGAAGGGGATGAAGGAGCAGCCATCCCAGTTCCCGAAGAACATGGCCTCGCTCTTACCCCTATTGACATTGGCACCCGAGGCCAGTTCAAACTGGCCGCCCTTGTCCAACAGCCTACTCACCGACCGACGATCGGTGCAGAAGACGACGACGCTGTCCATGTACAGGGAGATCTTGACCTGAAGGCCTCTGCTGCCTGGGATAGTCACGCCCTTCAGGCTCACGTCCTTCCTAATGGATGCGGTGAAGAGCTCCACACAGCACATGAACAAGGCAGGAGAGGGCGGGCAGCCCTGCCTGACTCCAGATCTGACGGGAAAACTGTCCGATTCCCACCCGTTGATCGAGACTGCGCTAACGATGTTGGCGTAGAGCAGCCGGATCCAATTGCGGATGCCCTCCCCGAACCCCAATTTGGAGAGGGCGTCCCTCATGTAAGCATGAGAGACCCTGTCGAAGGCCTTCTCCTGGTCCAGGCTGACGAGGCAGGTGTCCACCCGCCTATCCTGCACGTAAGCGATCGTATCCCTGATGAGCGCGAGGCTCTCAGTGATCTTCTTGCCTGGCACAGCACAAGTTTGGTTGGGGTGAATCACCGACTCCAGGACAGACCTGACCCGGTTGGCTATGACCTTGGCCAGGATTTTGTAGTCCACGTTCAATAGTGAAATGGGACGCCAATTCTTAATTTCTTCCCTCTCCCCCTTCCTCTTGTATATGAGGGTGATGATGCCCTTCCTCATGGACTTACACATTTCCCCTGCCCGAACCGCACTATCGTACACCTCCAGCAGGTCCTGGCTGACCAGGTCCCACAGAGCAGAATACATCTCGACCGGAAAGCCGTCGCTCCCGGGAGTCTTATTCCTCTCCAAGGACTTGAGGGCTCTGGTCAGCTTGTCTAGGGATATCGGCTGGTCCAGCCACTCCCTCGTGCCGTCGTCTAAGACCACCGTGACAGACGACAGGAACGACTCAGAGGCCGTGCTGTCCGTGGGCTTCGTGTCGTACAGTCTGGCATAGAAGGATCTGCTGTTCCTCAAAATGTCGGGCCGAGACGATGTCACCGAGCTGTCATCCTCCTTCAGCCGGCTAAGCACAGAGCTCTCTTTGTGCACCTTCTGAAAGAAGAAACGTGAGCACGTCTCGTCCTGCTCTACGGAGCAGACCCTGGACCAGAAGATTATCCTGGAGGCCTCCGCGGCGAAGAGCGAGGCTTGCTAGCCCCTCACCTCGCGGAGGTCCTCTGTGACATCAACCCCCATCAACTGCAGAAGGAGCAGGTTCTGCACCCTTTTCTGGAGTCGCGACAGCTTTCTCCGCCTCTCTCTCGCCTTCCGAACACCCTTGAGGACAAAGAACCTCTTGATGTTCTCCTTCACCGTCTCCCACCAGTCACCCAGAGACTCAAAGAGGAGTTTCATGGTTCTCCAACCGGCATACTCCCTCTTAAGCTCCTCGACGTTCTCTGGGGTCAACAGAGTCGTGTTGAGCTTCCACGTCCCCTTACTGGCCGGCTGGTCGTCCTGTAAGTGACAGTCGGCCAGCAGGAGGCAGTGGTCAGAGAAGAACACAGGCTCGACGCCGGTGGACCTGACCGAGAACGTCCATGACACAAACAGGAAGTCTATCCTTGAGCGGATAGACCCCTCTGGCCGCAACCAGGTGTACCTCCGCTGCGCTCCGTCTGCAGGGGTGCTGAAAACATCGAGCAGCTTGGCGTCCTTCACCGTACCCATCAGGAATCTGGACGTGACGTCCAGTTGACTCCCCCCACCCACTGTCCCCACGCCGGATCTTCCATCTGCATCGATGATGCAGTTGAAGTCTCCGCCTAGGATGACCGGCCTGGACGTAGCCAGCAGGGGTGGAAGCTGCTGCAGGATGGCCAACCGCTCACTCCGTACCGCTGGGGTGTACACGTTGATCAGCCTCAGGGGAGCGTTCCTGTAGGCGACATCAGCGACTAGGAGGTGCCCCCGCTACCACCTCCTGAACTTGAGAGATGGTGAAGTTGTGCCCCCGCAGCAGAATAGCCAGGCCCGAGGAGCGACAGTCGTTACCCCCCCCCGACCAGATCGAAGGCCCACAGGTCCAGGTGCCGGACCATTTCCCGTACCTGCTGAGGTGCGGTATCCCGCACTCCTGCAGAAACAGGAGGTCCGCCTTGACAGTGGTCAGGTAGGCCAACGTGGACACACATCTTGTGGTTGACTTGACGCTGCGCACATTAATGCTCGCAACTCGTACCCCCATTGTGGGCAGTGACCGCAGTACCCTCCCCAAGTCCAACGTCCAGCCCCTCCATCTGTCCCTTCATGCCCATTGCCCGGTCTAACTGCAGGATGCTCTCCGGGCTCAGGAAACCGTCCGTGCTGCCTTCCGGGTGGCATCCCCCCATCGGGGGTACGGAGGCAGGAGAGTCCGGCTCTGGGTCAGGCTGGGGACGCACTGTTTCCTCCTTCCAGAAGTTCCGGTGGGCCCTCCAGGGCCCCAGCAGCACGTGGCTGGGTGTCAGAGGGAGCCTCAGGACACCTCCCATCACCTGGAAGTGGGGTGCTGCTTTCCTTCTCCCTTAAGATCTTTAGCTTTTGCTTTGGGCGGGCCCTCTCCGAATCTCCCTCGTCAGAGGAGCTCTTATAGCCCCCCTGTAGCTGCCTCTTCCCACCTGATGGTTGTGGTGCCTGGGCCTGCCGGCACGCCTTCCTCCTCGCTTTTCGGACCGTCGTCCACTCCCTGGCGTCCCCTGTCGCCGCCTCCATCGACTCCGGGTTGTCGGGGGGGGGGCGGAGCCTGCAGGGGCGCTTTGCTGGCCTCGAGTCCATCCTGCGGGGCTGGGCCCTCCTGCACGACCTGGCCCTCCTGCACATTAGGGTGGTCCTTGCAGGGCCCTGGTGCCTTCCTCTCCTCTGTGGGGGCTTGCCCCACATTGCTCCTGCCGGCGACCTGGGCGTAGGTGGTCGCCCGCCGCGGGCATGCCCTATAGAGGTGGCCTGCTTCCCCGCAAAGGTTGTAGCTTCTTTCTTGTGAGCAATCCTTTGCAAGATGTCCCTCCTCCCTGCAGTTCCTGCAGATGGTGACTTTGCAGTCGGCCGCCACCTGACCTGACCTACCACAGGCATGGCAGACTTTAGGTTGCCCTGCGTATGTTAGGTAGCCTTTGCTCCCGCCGATCGCGAAGCTGGACGGTGGATGTACAATGTTCCCATCCGCGCCCA
The DNA here is from genome assembly GCF_030684315.1 of Stegostoma tigrinum. Lineage (NCBI taxonomy): Eukaryota > Metazoa > Chordata > Chondrichthyes > Orectolobiformes > Stegostomatidae > Stegostoma > Stegostoma tigrinum. Next base: position 52,823,439 of record NC_081365.1, read on the forward strand.
ACCTCAGCGTCACCTTGACCTGCCTCTTACTCGTCCAGATGCCAAAGGGGTCCATGATGTCAGTTAGGTCCCCTTCCACCTTCACATACCTTCCAACGAAGGTCAGGACATCAACTGCTGGCACATGCAGGTTGTACATGTGTACTGTCACCATACGGCTCCTCTGCACTGGCATCCCAAACAGCGGGACAGCGGTCAATACAGAGAGGGGGCCCTCACCTCCTTTCTCCTTGAAAACCTCCAGGAAGCACTCGCAAAGCTTGGCACTCCGGAAGGTCACGTCGTAAAAACCTCCTCCGGGGAAATCCTGCAGGCAGTAAATGTCCGCAGCAGCGAACCCACAACAGTCCAACAGGACCCTCTACACGAAGAAGGTGCGGTCCACAGGTGCACCTTCATCCACCTTCTTCACAGAAACACGGATGGTGTTCCGGACCCCCTGACCTGGGGCACGAGCACTCGCAGCAGCGATCGTTGCAGGTTGGCTGCTCCCCTGAACCAGCGTTAGGCCGAAGCCAGCATTAAGATCCTCCGGTTGCAAGGGTGCACAGCCAACCCGATGTCTTCCTTCCAGCTCCAACACAGTCGTGCTCTCCTCTTCTCAGTCCACAAAAGAGTGGGTCTTTGTTGCGTTCCGGATGTCAGCTGGTTCACTGAGCGGGAAGGTTCATTCCCAGACGTTTTGTCACCATTCTAGGTAACATCAACAGTGAGCCTCCGGTGAAGCGCTGATGTTATGTCCCACTTTCTATTTATCTGTTTAGGTTTCCTTGGGTTGGTGATGTCATTTCCTGCGTTGGTGATGTCATTTCCTGTTCTTTTTCTCAGAGGATGGTAGATTGGCTCCAGATCAATGTGTTTGTTGATGGAGTTCCAGTTGGAATGCCATGCCTTCAGGAATTCTCGTGCGTGTCTCTGTTTGGCTTGTCCTAGGATCGATGTGTTGTCCCAATCAAAGTGGTATCCTTCCTCATCTGTGTGTAATGATACTAGTGATAGTGGGTCAGGTCATTTTGTGGCTAGTTGACATTCATGTGACAAACTGTGACAAATACTACATTGGACAAACAGGCAGAAAGATAGCCACCAGGATACATGAACATCAACTAGCCACAAAACGACATGACCCACTATCACTGTATCCTTACACACACATGAGGAAGGACACCACTTTGATTGGGACAACACATCGATCCTAGGACAAGCCAAACAGAGACACGCACGAGAATTCCTAGAGGCATGGCATTCCAACCAGAACTCCATCAACAAACACAATGATTTGGAGCCCATCTACCATCCTCTGAGAAAAAAAACAGGAAATGACATCACCAACGCAGGAAATGACATCACCAACACAGGAAATGACATCACCAACCCAAGGAAACCTAAACAGATAAATAGAAAGCGGGACATAACACCAGCGCTTCACCGGAGGCTCACTGATTATGTTACCTAGAATGGTGACGAAATGTCTGAAAACTAACCTTCCAACTCAGCGAGCAAACTCACATCCAGAAACTCAACCTGAGCTACAAATCTTCTCAAAGCTCACATGCTTATGTTTCTACGACTTCTTAAAAATACTTCATCCTAACACGTCTTCTAGTATATTCTGAGATAACAAGGTGTAGAGCTTGGATGAACACAGCAGGCCAAGCAGCATTAGAGGAGCAGGAAAGATGACATTTCAGGTCTGGACCCTTCTTCAGAAAGACACTTCGGAAAGAGTCCACACCTGAAACATCAGCTTTCCTGCTCCTCTGATGCTGCTTGGCCTGCTTGTCCATTCAGCACTATACCTTGTTATCTCAGATTTTCCAGCATCTGCAGTTTCTACTACCCCTTCTAGTATATTCTGATTTGCTGATTCACAGGGTTGCTCTTCACCAACAATGGTCTGTTTTTAGTTTTTGTCATATTTGTTTCTGAGTGGATAGGCAAATTTATATTGATCATTCTTAATTATCCTGGAGAGCTGCTTTCTTCAACTACTGCAGTCCATGGGACAGCCGCATTGCTGTAAGGGAAGGGAATTTTTGGAGGTTGAACAATGGACAAACATTAAAATAGTTCCAAATCAAGATGGTGTATTGCGTGAAGGATGACTTGAAGGTGATCGTGTTCCAATGCATCTTCTGCCCTTGCCCTTATAGGCGGTAGAGATTGCAAGTTTGGAAGTCACAGTTTAAGGAATCTTGCTGCGTTACCAAAATACATCTTGCAAACAGTGCTCAGTGTTACCATTCAGCAATGGCGGTGAAGGATATAAACGTGGTAGATATGGTGGAAATCGAGCAGATGCTGTGTCCTGGATAGTTGAATTTTCTTCAAGATGCACCATCTAGGCACATGGAGAATATTCCTTCAGACTCCAAACTTTTTTACAATATTAGCCGGGAAAGGATTTAGTCACTGCAAAATTCATAGCCTCCGACCTGCTCTTGTGATTGTATGGCTAGTCCAGTTCATTTACTCCTTCAGCATCTCCCTGTCACCCCAACCCATCTGTTTATTTCCCAGAATTTGTCTTTCCCGCTTCCTTTTTCCCACCCCTGCATCTTTCTCTCCCGCCACACCTAGCCTCACTCTGCCCACCGTCTCAATCTCTTCCCCCATTCCTAGTCTCCCTCTCACTCTCCATTCTCCAACCTTAGTAGCTCACATTCTTTCTACAGCCCTAATTCTACCCCCTCCTGTCCCCAGTCTCCCTCTCTTTCTACTTATTATTATGTATTCAAAAATGTATTTTTTTAAATGGCTGATACAGATAAAATAGCTTTGAATGTAAACTGGGTGGCTTTCTACACAGCGGGAGAATGTTAGAGACAGACAGACCCACCAATCGGATGTAACACCTAAAGGTTTCAAGGAAACATCAGATATACCACGTAATAAGGACGATGAGCTCCTGTGACTACAAAGAGAATGAGGGTTGATAAACCCTTATTCATTATCAAGCCACCCCCTAAGGATTATATCCTAAACTGCGGACCCAGTTTGCTTTTTTCCCCTTTGAAGAATGCACAATGTCAAGGGTTAGAAAACCAATTACCACTTTACTGGAGTGGATGAGTCAGTCTGAATGCTGTATAGCTGCCCATGTTTGAGTGTGTTATGAACGTCACAGTTCTTCAACTAGATACCCTTGTGTTACTCCATGTGCTGCAAACCATTTAAAAAGAAAATCAGGACAAAGGGGCTTTCATCAGTCTGTGAAATCAGGAATCTCAAAAATTCTCGGTTCAACTACCAACAACAATGCTACCGTGCAATCTAATAACATCCATAACATTGTCTTATTTGCTTGTCACAATCAATTCAGAGATTGATCCATATAACTTTATTTTACCTTTTGTCTTTTTGGTCTCCATTGGTAATTCTAATCCATGAGTACTTGTGGTGAGTTATTATTTCTTTTCAGGTGCAGCAATTAATCAACCCACTCTTTTTGTTAATTCAAGGAAGTCTGGTTAAACTGGTTCTTCAGAAGGCGTACGTCCATTCGGAACTGTGAGAAAGGTATCTACAAGGGAAGAAATCCTTTTTAAGGCAACCTGTTGTAAGCAATTGAAGGGTCAGAAGACTCAAGAAGGGGAGCCAGTTCATTCTTCCTTACCCAGAAACTTCACAATTTGCAGTATCTTGTGAGCTGAATCTTGTGTTTCATTCCAGAATGAATTGGAAAACCTCATCCATGATCTGTGAGTAACAATGTTGGGAGATGTATGAAAGCAAAACTATGACAGAGAGGAGTGTCAGAACAGCAGTGTATTTACAATAGTAAAAGAAATAGGGAAAGAAATTAAAGTTTTACAAGAGTCAGTAAGTACATGCCAGTGAGTCCAATATCAATAGCAGAGGCATGGATTAGTTATGGACAGACAACATGGCTTTGTCGGGGAAAGATCATGACTAACACATTTTATTGAACTTTTTGAGAAGGTGACTCCGTGTGCAGATGCAGATGCAGATGTAGTCAGCATGACATTCAATGAAGATTTTGACTGGATCTCAGAAGGCAGGCAGGTTAAGGAGCTAAGGTACCATGGACAACTTGACAAACTGGATCCAAAACTGACTCAGTGGCAGAAGGTAAAGGATAATGGTCGCAGTGTGATTTTGTGACTTGAAGCCTGTGTTTACTGAAGTATCATAAGGTTTGGTAATTGGACTCTTGCTGTTTGTAGCCTTAGAACATAGAACAGTATAGCACAGTACAGGCCCTTCGGCCCATGGTGTTGTGCCGAGCTTTTACCCTAAACCTAAGGTCTACCTAACCTCCACCCTTACCTTGCCTTATCCATATGTCTATCTAATAACCATTTAAATGCCCATAATGAGGCTGACTCCACTATCCTCTCTGGCAATGTATTCCACGCCCCTATCACTCTCTGAGTAAAGAACCTACCTCTGATGTCTTCCTTATATCTACCTCCACTCAGTTTAAAACCACGCCCCCTCATAATAGTTACCTCCACCTAAGAAATAGCCTCTGGCTGTCAACTCTATCTATATCCCTGATCATTTTGTGCACCTCTATCAAGTCACCTCTCATCCTTCATCATTCTAAAGAGAAAAGCCCTAGATCTCTCAACCTTTCCACATAAGACTTTCCCTCCATTCCAGGCAACATCCTGGTAAATCTCCTCTGCACCTTTTCCAATGCTTCCACATCTTTCCTGTAATGAGACAAACAGAACTGAACATAATACTTCAAATGTGGCCAGACCAGGGTTTTGTATAGCTGGGGCACAACTTCACTACTCTCAAACTCAATCCCTCTACTAATAAAAGCTAACACACTATACGCCTTCTTAACAACTCTATCAATCTGAGTGGCAGCTTTCAGGGAACTGTGGACATGAACCTCAAGATCCTTCTGCTCCTCCACACTGCCAAGAATCTTTCCATTAACCCTGTATTCTGCTTTCAAGTTTGTCCTTCTAAAATGAATCAACTCACACTTTTCAGGGTTAAACTCCGTCTGCCACTTCTCAGCCCAGCTCTGCATCCTATCAATGTCCCTTTGTAACCTAGAACCGCCCTCACACTATCCACAACTCTATCCACCTGCATATCGTCTGCGAACTTATTAATCTACCCTTCCACTCTTACATCCAAATCATTTACAAAAATCACAAATAGAAGAGGACGCAGAACAGATTCTTGCGGTACACCACTCATAACTGAGCACTATGTTGAATATTTTCCGTCCACTACCGCACTTTATCTTTTAAGATTCAGCTAATTCTGGATCCAAAGTGCCACATTTCCCCCTATTCCATGCCTCCTTACCTTCTCCATGAGCCTACAATGGGGAACCTTATCAAATACCTTATTTAAATCCATGTACATCATATCAACTGCTCTACCTTCATCCACATGTTTGGTTACCTTTTCAAAGAATTCAATAAGGTTTGTGTGGCATGATCTAGCCCTCACAAATCCATGCTAACTATCACGAATCAAACTGTGCCTATCCAAGTGATGATAAATCCTATCTCTCGGAGCCCTTTTCAATAACTTGCCCACCTCTGACATAAGACTAACTGGCCTGTAATCTCTGGGGTTATCCCTGTTCCCTTTTTTGAACAAGGGAATGACGTTTGTCACTCTCCAATCTTCTGGCACCTAACCCATGGACAGTGAGGATGAGAAGATCATTGCCAAAGGCCCTGAGATCTCTGCCCTCGCTTCCCATAGAATCCCTGGATAAATCCCATCAGGCCCGGTGGACTTATCTATCTCCAAGTTCCTCAAAATTCCTAGTACATCTTCTTTACTAACATCCACCTTGTCTAGCCTCATAGCCTGTTTCACACTGTCCTCCCCTACAACTAGGCCCCTCTCAGTTGTAAATACCGAAGAAAAGTATTCATTAAGGACCTCTCCTATCTCTTTAGGCTCTGTGCACAAATTCCTTTTAACAATCCATGATTGGTCCCACCCTTTCCCTGGTCATTCTCTCATTCTTCACGTACATGTAAAAAGCCTTGGGGATTTCCTTGATCCTATCTGAAAAGGTTTTCTCATGCTCCCTTATAGCACTCCTAAGCCCTTTCTTCAGCTCCTTCCTGGCTAACTTGTATTCCTCTAGAGTCTTTTCCATTCTTTGTTTCCTAAACCTTATATAAACATCTTCTGCCTCTTAACTACTCGTTCAACCTATCTTTAGAACCAAGGCTCCCTCACTTGACTGCATCTTCCCTGCCTGCTAGGGACAAGCATATCGAACACGCACAGTATGCATTCCTTAAAAGATCTCCACATTTCTATAGTGCTGTTCCCTGACAGCATCTGTTCCCATGTTATGTTACCCAGCTCTTGTCTAACAGCATTGTCACTATCCTTTCGCCCAATTATAAGCCTTAACCTGCTATATGTACCTATCCTTTTCCATGACTATTGTAAAAGTAACAGAGTTATGATCGCTAGTGTCAAAATGCTCTCCTACCAACAGGTCTAACACTTGGCCCAGTTCATTGCCAAGCACCAAATCCAAAGTGGCCACTCCTCATGTTGGTCTATCCACATACTTCCTGAATGCACTGGTCAAGTACGTTGCATCTAAACTATTACAACTAAAATGTTTCCAATCAAAATTTGGAAAGTTGAAGTCACCCATGACTGCAACCCTGTGACTTCTGCACCTCTCCAGTATCTGCCTCCCAATCTGCTCCTCCACTTCTCTGCAACAATTAGGGAGTCTGAAAAAAAACCCCAACAAAGTGACTGCTCCTTTCTTGTTCCAGACCTCAACCCAAATTAAGTCTGTAGACATATCATTCTCCAACTACCTTTCAGTAGTTGCTATACCAGCCCTGACTAGCAATGCCACTCCCCCGCCTCATTTACCACCCTGCCTGTTTCTTCTAAAGCATCTAAATCCTGGAACTTCCAACAATTATGCCTGTCCTAGAGTTACCCAAGTTTCTGCAGTGGCCACAACATTGTAGTTCCAAGTACTGACCCAAGCTCTAAGTTCATCCGTCTTCACTAATGATCTATTCATCAATGTAGAGGGTACAGTAAGTAATTTTGCGGATGATATGAAAATCTCCAGAAAAATCAGACACTTCGGATGGTTCTGATGAATTTACGTAAAACAGTTACTTGGGAAATTTAGTCTATTAATTGCATAGTCTAATTCCCTAGTAACTATTAAACTGACATCATACATAATCCAACTATGTCTCCCCACACTACTTACATAAGCTCAGACCCTGACCTGTCATCCCCAGGATGACACCCAATCCCACTCCCCCCATTTAGGGTTTCTAACGCTCCCTTTCCATCAGGCCCAATCCTCCCCCTGCAGGCCAGCTCCACCCTCAGCCCACTGTAATTCCCAAACTGATATCCCTGTCACTGGATCAGCCATACATTGCCCTTCCCTGGCTGGGATGGTCTCAACCCAGCCACTCACCCTGCTGTCAGACCGAAAATGGAAACACCCCTCACTTGACCCAGTTTCACCAACTCTTCCCACACTCCTCCCCCAAAACCATCTGCCAGCCCCTCTTGCCATCTTGCACCCTGGCACCCCACCCCAGCTGGCACCCTAACCCCACCAGACAGTTGAGTTCAAAGGTGGAAACTCTACTATTGTGCCACAAGAGCTCTTGCACACTTACTTTATGTACGCAGCTTTTGACAGCAGATGCCAAAATGGCTGTCAAGGCCTTTAAATATCAGAAAATGGCATTAACTGCTGTGAAAAAGGGCTACGGTTTACCTTCTACTGTTTGTTCTACCCTATAGGACAACTATCCAAATAGCTACTTCTGAAGGAGAACTGAGCAAAATCTCCTCTGAAAAATATAAGAAACAAAGATCAGAGTGGCAATCTGGGTGCGATTAGAAAAATCTGGAAAATCTGGCACAAGTATTCATATGCGATTCTCCAACTGGAGGATTGTTTTGGAGGTTTGTGGAAGCATGGATTTGACTTGTTAAGATTGTATTATTAAGTACCATTAACTGTTATTGTCAAAGAATAAACAAATTTTGTAACATCGGACAGTCATTGCCTATGTACTTTGGTAAGCAAAATGCACTGGCAACTTTTTAATGACTAAGCAAAAAGATCATTTAAGGATTATGTAACTGTTGTGAACATCAACAACTTGGTTGTGTTCAGCCAGACCATGGAAGAACATTTATACCACTTGAATAAACTGTTTAATTGGTTACAGAGAGCCAATTTGATCATAGATTTGGCTAAAAGTAAATTTGTAAAAGTCACACTGACTTATTTGGGCCATACTGTAGAACAAGGTTGAGTAGTACCTAGAGAAGCAAAGATATAGGCATGGAATTTCGTTTGTCTAAGACTAAACTTTTTTTTCTGGTATATGAGTATGAGTGAACTCTACTGGAATCTCACTCCAAATTTCAGGACTGAAGGGAATTCCCAGATAAACCTGTTAACAAAAGGCAAGAAATTTGAATGGACAGGAAAATATCAGAGTGCCTGTAGTGAGATTTCATAACTAAAATTTCAGAAAGTTTTATTGAGGGTTAATGTTGCAATAATGCAATCGGAAAATGATTCATTTGGTAGGAAGAAACAATATTATAGCTGATGCATCACCAAGTGGTAAAATGGAGAAAAAAATGTTGCAAGCAAAATTGAGTTGTATAGATTGTTATGAAAATCCTCACATGCTTAATTCACATCTAATATTGTCAATAGAAAGAACAGTAATCTGGAATTCTGAATTAAAGTGAAAATACTCATTGAAGACACCATTCAATTTCCATTTTTAGAAGGTTTTTATAAATGGTTTTTTTAAGGGTCTGAAGAAATTTATTAAAGCAAGTGGGTAGAAAGAGTACATTCAATAAAAAGTTATATCATTTTTGTTGTTTCTGATAAGTTTTCCAAAATTTCTTGTGTTTATATAGCTTTCACTTCTGTTCTTTTGTGTATTAAACTTATATTCTTTTGTTTAAAGTACATTGGTGGCCTCCTTGTGAATTTGTTGAGTTTCTGACCGCCATTGTAACCAAATTACAAAAAGTAAAAGATATGATTTATCATGCCAGCTTTCACTCTTGAATCTGACTTGTCCAGTATTACCATCAACTGTGATGATAACAGAAAAATAGCACATTTGCCCATCTTGTTGGCTCCTTCACCACCTGTCACAGATCCAGCGCTGCAGCAACCGCACTTAGGATTTAGACAGCTTAGTCAATAGTGTTGCTACTGAACCAATCTTGACAATGGGCATTGAATTCCTCTACCCAAAATAGATTCTGTGCCTTTGCAACCCTCAGTGTGACTTCCAACTGGTGTTCAACATAGCCAAGTATTGGTTTGTCAGTTGGGTGCAGTAAGTGGTAACCAGCAAAATATTTTGTCATCCACATTTGATCCATGAGATTTCAGGGTCAGAAGACAATTTTGAAAACTCCACAAGGCAAATCCCACTCAACTGTACATCACTGTTCTACTACACCAGAGGGTCAATCCTGCCAGTGGGTAGGGCATACCCAGGATTGGTGACAATAGTTTGAGACTTTGTCTGCGACGTATGATTCCATAATATGATTTTATGTCAGACTGCTGCTTGAGGCAGCTATGAGGTAGCTCTCCTAGTTTTGGTTCAAGGACTCAAATATTGCTAAGGAGGCATTTGCAGGGTGTGTAGGGTGATGGTCGGTGGTCTTATTTTGTAGCAGTTTTGATCAAACTGAGTGGTGCACTAAGCCATTTCAGAGGATATTTTGGAGATCCATCATATTGCTAGGGGTCCGGAGTCATATCTAGGCCAGACCAATGAAGGATGGCAACTTTCCTCCCCGAACAATAATTGTGAACCAGATGTGCTCTCACTTACAACAATCAACAATGCTTACCTAGTCTCCATTGGACTAGTTTTTAATTCCAGATTTCTACTGAATTAAAATGTTGCCGTCCTACACTGTGGTATTTGAAAATGTCCCCAGGACATTGTCCTAGCATCTGGATTGTTAGTCTAGTGACAATAACACAGCAGCACCACCTTCTGCACTGCTCCTGACACTTTCAACATCACAAAACAGCTTCTTCCCTAACAGTGTACAAGAAAATAACAAAAAGAAGGTCCCACAGAGCCCTCAAGACTTTAAGTACATTTGTACAGATCAGGCTGCCATTCATTGCCATCAAGAACTGTGAAAAATTGAAATCAGAAGTCTTCTCCATACTCAAGGTGTCATCATGCTGCAAGTTCCCATTTAAGTCACACAATTTTTTTGACTTGGAACCATATCGCCATTCCTTCATTACCACTGGATCACACTCTTGGAACTCCCTGTTAGACAGCTCTATGAGTATTTCTACGCTGTATAGACTGCAAGAAGACAAGAGCAAGAAGATAGCTCACCAACCACATTGTCCAGGGCAGTTCAGAATGAGGAATGGTCGCTGACCGAGTCAGCATTACCCACATCCCGTGAATGAATTTAAAAAGCCTTGAGCTAATTAATTTCTACATTAGAATATCAAAGTATCTCTCAGAAATTATTTGGCCTCTGCCAGTGAACTGTCAGGCTCCAAACCGGCTTCAATATGCTGCTAGAGTGATAGAACTCTTCTGCTCAGCTGTCCAATAGACTACTGTCTTGCACAATAGTGAACATGCTAAGGCATTGCCTAACAGAAGTGGGTTAGTTAGGGTTGATACAAATGCCAAGAATGCACTTCAGGTTGCTCTAATCTTAAATAGAAGTGTGAAAGGAAATCTTGACGAAACCTAAATGTTCAAATTTACCTTTTGATTTGGAGTAATTATGCAAAATAGGTGACAACAAGTAGCCTGTTTTACATCCTACCTGATTGTCCTTTTTGTTAGTCAGTCAAATCAAAGAAATTGACTCAGTGGGAAAGCACAGCAATAGACCTATTCTCCAGAATTACATTCAATCCACTTTGTAAAGGTCATTTCTAAAGCTGTGCACAGGATAGCTTAGATAATGTGTGCATTGAGTGAAATGCATGATAATATGCAGAAATCAAAGAAGACATAATTTTAAAAAATGATATGTTGTTTGTGTTATACATAAAGACAATGTATGGGACGTGCAGATTTGCAGTATGCATATATTTATGCTTGAGGAATTTTAAAAGCATATGTCCACCGGCTCTTGCTAGCAGCAAGTGTGGTCTATATACTCAAGCTTTTCTCATAATTCTAACTAGACTAGACTCTGCTTGCCAAATGAACTTCAATATAAATAGATCTAAGAGGAGCCACTTAAATGTGGACTCAGTGATACAGATTAAAATGAATGCTCAGCAATCTTTCAATGTGATAGAAAAAAATCCTCTAGTACTGCTAAACTGAGCTTGTTTGGTACTTATCCATTTTTTTGTTCAGTTATTTATTCCCTTGGATTGCTCGATGAATTCAGGAATCTGAGAATTTTCTCCAATTGTTAATCAGTAATAATGCCTGTCAATATATCCTTGAAGTTGGTAAAGTATATGAGGCATCTTCATAGCAGCATAAGGGGAAACCCATATTTCCAATTCTAAACTTATTCCAATAGCAGATAATTACATAACAGAAAATACTGCTGCATCTAATAACCAGAAACTCATAGCAAAATCAATTGCAGAAATATATAATTACAATACATAAAAGTTGTAAAAGAAATTCATAATTGAGGTGCTAATTTATTGTAAAAATCATAAACATATTTACCGACAATTCATTCTGATTTATTGCTTATGTTTTAACAAGAAGTTGTGTCAATATTATTTTAACAACTAAGTTATTGTTTGGGATAACTTGATTAACTTTTGAAACCATTGAACAGTTCGTCTACGTCATGAGAGCTCATTATCAGGAAAGGTGATCACTGTTTGTTTCCCCAGCAATGCTGCCTAACCTAATGAATATTTCCATCATTTCCCACTCAGTACTATTGTGCTTTTGGATTATGAAGTGGTGCACATAACTCATGCTACCTGATGGACTAATACACATCACTGAAGCATGTACCATATAGAGCTGAATCAATTCGCAACGAGGCCACATGTTTGCATGATTGTTCGGCACTCATCAAAATGGGTAATGTTATTGCCATACAGGAGGACACTTTTGAAGTTTCTTCAGTAAACACAGACATAGAGTAAAGTTCCATTTAATTTATGCCAACAATTTGTGGCAGTCTTAGCTTTTGATGATGAATGAATAGAAACTATTATTAAAAAAACATGTAATGAATATTATCCATAAAGACTTTAAGGACGCATTTGATGAGATATCATTAAGGATGGTTACAATGCTGTGGCGCATAGAATAGGATGGTTAGTGTGAACTTGAATAAAATCTGGACTCAAGCATTAAAAACAGCGAGTTGTGATTAATATGTATTTTTCAAAATGGAGGACAGTAGGAAGTGCTGTTCCAAAGCAATCATAATGTTTTTGATTATAAATGACTATTATATTGGCAGCACAATGGCTCAGTGGTTAAAATTGCGGCTGACTCACGGCACAGGGACCCAGGTTCAATTCCAGCCTTGGGCGGCAGCCCGTTTGGAGTTTGCACATTCTCCCCGTGTCTGTGTGAAGCTGGATGAACACAGCAGACAAACAGCATCAGAGGAGCAGGAAAGCTGACCTTTCGGGTGGAGACTGTTCTTCAGAAAAAAGAAGGGTCTCGACCCGAAACATTGGCTTTCCTGCTCCTCTGATGCTGCTTGACCTGCTGTGTTCATCCAGCTTCACACTGTATTATCTCAGATTCTCCAGCATCGGCAGTTCCTACTATCTCTCCCCGTGTCTGTGCTGTTTTCCTCCCACAGTCCAAAGATGTGCAGGTTAGGTGGATTGGCCATGGGAAATGCAGGGTTACAGGGATAGGATAAGGGGATGAGTCTGCATGGGTTGCTCTTCAGAGATTCGGTGTGGACGCTGGGGGGCAAATGGCCTGTTTCCACACTGTCGGGATTCTATGAATAACATAATTTGCAAATCATGCAATAGTGTGAAACTTAGAAGAATTGAAAACAGTGTATATGATCCAAATTGACTGCCACAGGACTTAGGCAGGCTGGCAGAATGAGCATGCAATTGGCAAATAGAATTTAATAGAGAAGAATGTGAGGTGAGACAAGTTGTCAAAAGAGAAGCAGAATATGTTGGCATGTTGGCTATAAGGAGTAAATGGAATGGGAGGAAGACATGAGTTGGTTTGGCAGAATAGAGGTGGCATAGAAAATGGGTGAGGGTATGATGAATTGAGGGCCTAAAATGTAGCCAACACAGATCAGTGAGGTGGGCCTTCTAACCAGCCTGTCTTGGCACTTGACTGCCTTTCTAGCTGCATCTACACTACTTTTGGGGACAGGGAGCCTGATTCTTCCATCACCCAATTCCATTGCTGCCTCACAGCGAAAACATGTATTTTAAAGGGCATCCAATACCCAGATGGGTTTTGTTGTCAGTGTTTTTGACACTTCAAACAGTTTAGTAGCACTTTACCCAAGCATTCTAGTCAGTGAAACAGACATAAATTGATTTGTTGGTTCAACTGAATATGATGACCAAAATATTCTTTATTAAAAACACAATGTAAGTATTTCTAAAGTACACACAATATTTATTTTTTGTCGAGCTCTATTGTCTGGAAAAAGAATATTACCTGCAACAATCCAGGTGTTTGAGCAGGGCTATTGGAATCTTCTTTCCCTCCTACATAAGGCTAACCATCCTCCATTATGGTCAGTCATGTGAATCAGGGTGGATCTTTTTTCTCTCTCACCCTCACAGTCTCTCCCCCGGTTGTCAGAGCTCCACTGCTGAGCCACACTGACACATCATTGAGCCTTCACAGAGGGAGTGGTACACCGGTTTGTGTTTTTATGCCCCAACAACCAAAACCATTCAGATTGTTTTGTTGCATTTGGTCAATGGGACAATGAGTTGGATTCAACTCATCTAATGCAGCCGCACCAACACCCTTCAATGTTGCCATGCAAGGAGGTGATAAAGTACACATACTCAGACAGTCAAGGTACTAGCGCATCTGATCGACACTTGTCCAATATATAACTTTCAGGCTGGTTATAACTGATTTCCCTTGAACTTTTGTAGCCTCTTCAATCTTGATTTCCCCTATTGTCTATAACTGATAGGTGCTAGATGCTGTTTAATTTATTTTGGCCAATTTTCTGTCATTCCTGATTTTACTGGCTGTGGGTCAATTTAGAGTGTCCACGTTTGGGCCTGTGGTGACTTGATGACAGACTGTATCAAACTTGAGATTCTTCCATCCATAGTGAAAAGTTGGTTCTTGGTCCAGCACATTTTCCAGTACCATAGTCCACACTTAGAAACCTCTCCCCTTCTTACCATTCACTCTATCCCAATAAACCAATGATATTTGGGTATTAAAGTCTCCAAAATTAATATTGCTTAGTTCTTGCATGTCACTGCTAATTTTCTGCAGATTTGCTCCTTTATTTCTCTATCTCATTGTCTGAGGCTTAGAGAATAGCCCAGTAGAATGGTTATACTCCACATTGTTTCTCCATTCTAACCAATGAATTGTGTCGTTGATGCTTCAAGGACATCTACCCTTTCCAACATTTTAATGCCTTCATTAACCAGGACTGTCATTCTTTCCCTCATATTTTTTTTCCTGGAAACTTGTTATCCTTGAAGATTAAACTTCCTCAGACTCAATATTTTTAAGCCACATTTCAGATATTGCTACTACATCACGCTCCCACACAGCTACTTGCACTTGCATCTCACTGCACGTTATGTTCTACTGCATGAATTTATCAAAAAAGGACTATTTATCACTTTGAATGGATGCAAGCAATAACATTTCATTCATATTAGGAGTTACGTTTTTTCAACAACCTGTCTATAATGTTCAAAATTCATTTTAAATTAAATTCATTCTTTTCAATGTTCCAAAATAATGTTACTCACAAATGTAACTTAATTTTCAATGACGGCATTTCTTTAGAATTTCAAAATATTAAACTAAATTTAATTACAGTTACTGTTCTTTGGATAAATAAACAAAGGATGTAAATTAATAATAGTTAACTTAATTATCTTTAGTTGATGACTTTAATCTGAATAAATAAGCATGTTAATTTCTAATAAAGTTTGAATATTACCTATTAAATTGGAAAGAAATAGATAACATTTTTTTCCGTTATCACAAGGATGAACAAACCAGCCTTAATTTCTGTTCAATTTCTTGTCATTTTGGATCAATTCCAACAAGTGAAAAGCTGACACCATCTACATGCTACGATGGAATTATTGAACTCTCACAGTGACAGAGAATCATACTGGCTAGTAGCTTGGGGAGAAAAATTAGGATTACAGCTATTTTGTGACCAGGAAAAGTGCCAACTCATTTGAGGTTGCTTTGATGTCTATGTTGCCTCATTAAGACAGCAGACTTATTTAAATAGATTCTACACTGATCTCACATTTTCATGGCCAATTTCATGCTAGAGACAATGCTTAGTAAATTTAGAACAGATGTGTATGATGTATGAAAATAGGCTTCTTAAAAGGGAGTATTATTTTAATTCTGATTTGACAGAACTTCTCAAACATTTTTCTTTTATCTTCACTTAGGCTTACATTTCTGTCCTTATACAGGTCTTTAAAGTTATCTTGCCATATTCCCACTGTTTTTCCCACCAGATGACTGCACTTTCAACAAAAAAGCTCTCTGACACTTGGTTTCTCCTTTGATATTTCAGGGACTTCTGCAAATTGGAGATTTCTGCATATTGGTTACAAAATGACTCTGAAAGCATTCTAACCTGCAAGCAGGCAGAACACATATAGAGATTGTCCATCCAATGCAGACTGGTGAAAAGTTAACTCTGCTGCCGGGAGGCGACGTCACCATCTACCAAAGTTATGGAGATGGTGGGTAGGCATTTCTTGTAGAAGGTGCTATGATTAAAATTCTCCCAAAAGATTAATGCATACACCATAGCTAAATACATAACACGCACTGCTGCTGATTACATCCAGGTTGGCCATTCAGGCAGTGGCTTCAACTGTATCATTTTTGAAGCTGAACAATTTGAAGAAGCTGACAACAAACGGGACACTGTGTTCAAACTCTTGATGATATAAGATGCAAAACTGTTCAAGATCATCAGTTACTTTGCAAAAAAGAGCACAATGTAGGTAACCAGATTGTCCATTCTAGGCTAGCCTTCCTACTTTTGTCCCAAGCATTTGAGGTAAGATCTGTCAATGACAAGCTGATGTTTCTTTTTCTCAAACATGCCTCCTTCTGGCTGATTGTCACTTACAGGAAGACTGGGGTCAGGTGATAGACGGACATGTTAGCTGAATATGAAATTGCTGATCCTAAAAAAAATTGAGTAACTTAAAGAGGATTATAAAGATTGGAGAATTGTAAGGACCACTCTTTGAATCTTCAGTGCACCAGCAACAAGCAGTTAAGACAAACATCAAGAGGTTCAGAAGGCAAAAAAGAAAAGGATAGAATGCCCTAACTCCAGAAAAGCTACAGAAGCTGATCTTTCTGGAGATGATGGAGTTTGATGTTAAGAATGATTTCCAAGAGACGAAGAGCCAGGAAGTTTCACTTTGACTTGGAGGCTCCAAGATATTCATCCAGTCTGGGGTCTGCTCCATAGAGCAGAAGGGGATATGTTTGCATTTTTTCCTTCCAGAAGTACACATAAAGAGCTCTGTGATCAGCAGTCTGAAGGAAAAAAGATGGCCTGGTAATGTCATCTCAGTCTGACATCTTAAGAGTCAACAAATCTTTTTATGCCAGTTTATATGATGTAAAGCCCATAGGCCATATGTGCTCCTAGTCATTCCTCTCCTCTATCATGGATGTCTAAGACAATAGTCCATGCAAGAATATGGACAAGCCACTAACTCTGGATAAACTAATAAAGGCAATTGAGTCCTGATGACAATTACTAGGGGATATGGTTTGGAGAGGCTGGATTACACATTAAAACCTGACAGGAGGGTTGAGGTAGAAACTGGGCAAGTGGAATTGATGCTGCATCTCCAGAGCACCTGAAATCCTTGCAATCAGATGTGAGGTGCTATTGATGTTCCTGTACATGGCTCACAGACAGAGCTTGGATCTCAGTGGTCACCCAAACCATCCTCCTATGGAGATCAAAGGTGTATCATGTATGCAGTGACACCATGTACAAATTGCTAGATAGAGACAGTGTAAAAGTAACCGATGTTACCTTCAACCTGATGGCTACTTTTGTGTGTGGCTGCGTTAAGTTGTGTAAAAACCTTTGAAACTCAAACACCAAGAGTTGGGGTTCTACCTAGTCATGTTGTAACAAATTCATGTCTGGCTGTATGGCTATGGAATGTTTCTTTTTGGACTGTGCAGTATTACCCATCTCCCATGGAAAAGTTTACAATAACCACACGCCCATCATCTGTGGTCAACATATAACACCCACAAGGCCCTGCTGGTTAGAGGAATTTGTCAATTTGTTGGATGGTTCCCTAAGTAGACTGCCAAAATCATTTTGCAGAACACCTCATGGCCAGAATTTTCAAACAAGTAGAAAGTAATATCTTGGAAGAGAAGAGCACTCCCCATTATGTCATTCACAGATGCCCTGAGTTTCTGCACTCAGGACAGTTGCAGTGGTGAAGAGACCATCAAACATTTCCCTCTGGAATATCACATTATGTTAATGCCCAATGTTTTGCTTCATTCAGTAAAACCGTATTTTATTGTATTTCTTTACTGTCTAATGTAAAATGTTTTGTGATGTACTTATTGATATTTTTATGACAAAAGTATACTTTTGCAAAAATATAACCTTTCAGGTAATTTAGAAACTTTGCTGTTGTTGAAATAGGAAACTTTCCTTTATAGGCCCAAGTGGAGCATGAATGCTCCCACTGCAGTGACTGCAACAAGGTCAGCCAGATGGACCTCATAGAAAGCAAAAGGATTGCAGATGCTATAAATCAAAGGCAAAAATAGAAATTGCTGGAAAAGCAAGAAAGAGCCACTCATCTGGAAACATTAACTCTGATTTCTATCGACAGGTGATGCAGGAAAAACTCAGCAGGTCTGGCATCATCTGTGGAGAGAAATCAGAGTTAATGTTTCCAGTCGAGTGACCCTTTCTTGTTTTACCAGCAATTTCCAGCTTTTCCTTGGACCACAAAGAACTTAATTCCCTGATTGGAGCTGTTAACCTGGTCAAATGTGGGAGCTCTGGCTGACCTAAAAAGGTTGAGCGTTAGAGATACCACCCTCTGTTGAGTTGTTTCATCCACCATCTTCACTAAATCCTTTCTGAGCTAGAACCCTCACCTTCCTCCTTATACCCACAACAACTGTAACCTAACAGGCAATCTCTTGAGCAATTAATCTGTGCCATTTTCCATGGATCATTTTGAAGCTGAGGTTGCACTATGAGGTATGAATGATCATTGAACATTGAAATCAGTTGTGACCACTGTGAAGACCAGCTGCTCACTTACCTCTTTTTCAGCCACCAATGTGATCTACAACAGCTTTTCGTTTATAAAATGTCTGAACAATGACCACAATTCATTTACATCTTTAGTTAAACTGTTATTTTAATGGCTACTATTTAACCATTGTTGTCGTAAATATCCATCTGGTTCATAAATGTTCTTTGGGAAAGGGAACCTGACCCCAGCCTATGTATGAATCCAGACTCACAACAGTGTGGCTGATTATTAATGGCTCTCTGGATAGGCCCAGCAAGCCACTCAGTTCAGGGACAATTAAGAAAGGGCAAAAAATGCTGGTCAAGCCATTGATATCCACATGCCATGAATGAATAGCAAAACAAATATTTTGTATCCTCCTCTTTCCTCCTTCTGTCTATTGGCATTCTAAATATAGGTTCCTCCTTAACTTGTTAACTCTTAGACAATCATGATATCAGTAAGACAGACAGGACACCCCAGTGAATGAAAGGAGGACAAGTCAAATCAGCAAAAACAAAAGCGCAGATGCACATTGAGTGAAAGAAAATTAAAGAGATGCACATTTTTGCACAAGAGAAGTACACAGACAAACTAAATATCAATTGGAGGGAAAAAATGATAAGAACACAAAGACAGAAAACACAGCAGCAAAAAAAAGAGGTGAAATAAGATATAAGCAGAAAGCCAAGAACCAAGAAAAATTTTGTTGCGTTGCTATTTATATAATTTAAACTACCTTGAAAAAATCATGACCATTTCACTAGTTAGAACATAGAACATAGAAAAGTACAGCACAGTACAGGCCCTTCGCCCCACGATGCTGTGCCGTGGATTAATCCTCATCCAAAAATAAAGTAACCTAACCTACATACCCCTCAATTCACTGCTGTCCATGTGCATGTCCAGGAGTCGCTTAAAAGTCACTAATGACTCTGCTTCCACAACTGCCACTGGCAAAGTGTTCCATGCGCTCACAACTCTCTGGGTGAAGAACCTCCCTCTGATGTCTCCTCTATACCTTCCTCCTAACACCTTAAAACTATGACCCCTCGTGGCAGTCAATCCTGCCCTGGGGAAAAGTCCCTGGCTATCGACTCTATCCATGCCTCTCATTACCTTGTACACCTCGATCAGGTCACCCCTCTTCCTCCTTCTCTCCAGTGAGAAAAGTCCGAGCTCAGTCAACCTCTCCTCATAAGACAAGCCCTCCAGTCCAGGCAGCATCCTGGTAAACCTCCTTTGCACCCTCTCCAAAGCCTCCACATCTTTCCTATAATAGGGCAACCAGAACTGGACACAATATTCCAAGTGTGGTCTCACCAGGGTTTTGTACAGCTGCAGCAAAACCTCGCGGCTCTCAAACTCGATCCCCCTGTTAATGAAAGCCATAACACCATATGCTTTCTTAACAAACTTATCCACTTGGGTGGCAACTTTGAGGGAGCTATGCACTTGAACACCAAGATCCCGCTGTTCCTCCACACTGCCGAGAATCCTGCCTTTAATCCTATATTTAGCATTTAAGTTCGACCTTCCAAAATGCATCACTTTGCATTTATCCAGATTGAACTCCATCTGCCATTTCTCAGCCCAGCTCTGCATACTGTCAATGTCTTGCTGAAGCCTGCAACAGCCCTCGATATGATCAATGACACCTCCAACCTTTGTGTCATCAGCAAACATACTAACCCACCCCTCACCCTCCTCATCCAAGTCATTTATAAAAACTACAAAGTGCGGAGGTCCAAGAACAGAGCCCCGCAGGGCACCACTCAGCACTGACCTCCAGGCAGAATACTTACCATCTACAACCACTCTCTGCCTCCTGTCAGCCAACCAATTCTGAATCCAGACAGCCAAATCACTCTGTATCCCATACCTCCTGACTTTATGAATGAAATGCTACGGAAAGTTATAAGTGGTTCTCTTTATTTGAACATTGTATTAATATTATCCTTAATCCTGAGTCACACTAGATAAAAAGATCACAAATTTGATGTGATGTCAGTGTTAAATTAGATTATCACAGTGCAGTTACTACAACTGACAACAGTGTCTCTGGGCTACAGAGATCTTATCTCACATGATTGCTATGCTATCCATTGGCCCTGTTAGAAAGTCTGTGAACAAATGTTAGGTAAAGACACGATGAGGTTTTATTATAATGCCACACAATTGATTAGTGGACAATGCCATCTGAGCACACAGAAAAATATTGGCAACTGAGATGGAATAATGAAGGACTGACAAGCCTACAGAGCTGTACATTAGCAGAGGTAACTGCCTTCAGGAGGTGAGGCGAGAAAATTGGTGTGAGAGGTAAAGGTGAAATTCAGCTTGCCAGTTGTGTAAATTTATTGCATTTCCTTCCTCATGAATTATCTCGGTTTTGCTTGTTATGGTAATAGTAGTCATTTCTTGTTCTTTAGATTTTGTAATACCAGAGGAGTGAAAGATAGACTGAGGTAATTTGTCAAAGCATAATAATTTTTTTTGTAAACATTGCACCATCATATTGTAATGGATTGAGCGTGAATGCTTTAGCAGCCTGTTAGGGTTAATAACTTCAAGATTCCCAGCAGGAACAAAAACAATGAGTGGCTGTGAGACATTTTGCATCTGTGCATGTGGTGAGGCTGCTTAAAAACAGTTAAAGAAGAAGCAGGGGAGAATACAAAACACCTGCTAAAACAAATTTATGCACTCTGATTGCCATGGGAACCGTAAATAAACTGTTTCAGTTTCCAGTGCTGTATCAGTTTATATGTCATGATTAATTAGCAGATGGCAGAAGCCCCTTAAAGACGAGTCCAATTGGAGTCAGAACACTCCTTGTGGTGTACCCTAACCTTTGGCACTATCTCATAGAGTCAAATTGAAATTCAAATGACCTCCAGAGAAAACATTCAAATTGACACATGGATACCCAAGGGAAGAATCGAAGAGACGGATGTTCTCTTTGAACCCAGCTGGACGTGTTGGCCAAATTACTGATTATGACAGGGAGTTGTCTGATTCTGAAAATTGTAACGCTGCATTGCAGGCTGTAGGAAATTGAAGTCCTGAGGATACACCATTAGCCGCTTAACACTTTTGGCTCCTGAATTTTCTGAAGGCTATGCTAAATCAAATATTATTTTTCCTCATCTCAAACACCACAAAAAGAAATAAAGGCTTCTGTTTAAAAAAAATGACTATACTTTATTGTGTTCCAGGAAGACTGTTGGTAAATTGAAAATTGTTACTTGAATACTGAGCTTAAAACTGCAATTTCAGCTCATATAAAAAAAATTTAGCCATTTCTTAAGTAAAAAATGGTTTTCTTCCCTCGCCTGAAAAGTAAGCTGCCATTTCCAAGTAGCCTGCAATTTTTCAAAATGAACATTACGAATATCAAGTCATTAGCATCAGACACCATATGGCTGCCATCTCAAGAGTGTAAATGATGTAACACTGAAATTGTTCAGAAAAGGACAGAAACTGCACGGTTACAGGACATTATAAACTCTCTGAAGTATGACAAAAATGAAAATGTCAATTAATTAACCAGCACTCAAGCTTAATTGACTATTTGATTCTTCTAAACCTAGCCAACAAACACCATTAAGGAAAACAGTATTTTAGATTAATTTTGCTTTGCATATCTTTGAACATTGCTGAAACTCAGATTCAAAATGATTAATTTTTAGGCAATATTTTTGCTTCATTACATTCCGCAGTGTAAGATCATTGTATATGCAAAGATTTGTTCATTGCTTCAGAGCTTTTGCATTCTGCTTCCGTTTTGTAATATTTTTCTAAAATGGTGACATTTAAAATATATCAAACCATGTAAAACTAATTCCTTCAGCATATATTACTACAGCTATCTTTATTGTGAAATAATGAAGTATTGAGAAAATGTAAGAATTGAATTATTATTGATAGTATATGCTGGAATGTTGTAACAAACTACAGTGGAAAATTTTCTTTATACAGTGTACATTCTCCCTGTGTCTGCGTGGGTTTCCTCCAGGTGCTCCAGTTTCCTCCCTCAGTCCAAAGATGTGCAGGCTAAGGTGGATTGGTCATGCTAAATTGCGCGTAGTGTTCAAGGGTTTGTCGATTAGAGGATGGGTTTGGGTGGGTGCTCTGAGGGTCAGTGTGGAGTTGTTGGGTCAAAGGACCTGTTTCCACACTGTAGGGATTCTATGCTTCTATGATTGTCTGTTATATTGTTCTCTTGATATGACTGCAATATTGCTCACAGTCAGTTACTGGTGATGACACATGGAGTACCAGGAATAGTTCTGAGTCCCATAAGAGGAAATAAAGATAGTAGAGATGGAATGGAGAGAAGTGGTCTAAATTTTTCGATCTAGCTCAGAATCTCTATTTCCGAAACAGATCAGACAAAATGAGGCTCATTCACCTTCACATAAGTTTTCCAGCTGGACTTTCAATGGAGTGACCATCATAACAGATGCAGTCCAGCACACTGCACAGGCAGTATTACAGTACTTCATTCCAGAAAACATGTCCTCTTATGTGATGTGCGGCGTGGTGGCAAGTAGCTGAACAGGCAGGGGGTCCAGCTAGATGAGCGGGTCAGGTGCCCAGTGGCTAAAGGGATAGAGTACCATTTAGCTAAGAGAGTACGATGTCAGGTGGGGAAAGAGAGTAGGGTGGCCACTGGGTGTTTGCAGGGCAATGGTGGCACGTGAATGATGGTGTATAAGTGCAGTTAAGGTAAGAGTTAGGCTGTATCAGGTTTCATGGAGGTTGTTTGGGTATTTTGTGGAACGTTAGGGAAATGGTGCATGTCTTCAGTGGAGGAGGAGGGGCAGCCTCTTGGATGAGTAAAGGAGGGCTTGTGGGGAAATCCATGAGACAAAAAGAAATAACAACAGGAGTGCACTGTTGAACACCTTGCATCTGCTGCACCATTCAATAGGATCATAGCCGATCTGATATTCTGTACTTCAACTTTCCTGCCCTTTCCCCATAACCCTTGAATCCCTTACTAATCACAGCTTTAATTTTTTTTAGATTAGATTCCCTACAGTGTGGAAACAGGCCCTTCGGCACAACAAGTCCACACCACCCTTGAAGCATCCCACCCAGACCCATCCCCCATAACCCACACACCCCTGAACGCTATGAGTAACTTAGCATGGCCAATCCACCTAACCTGCACATTTTTGGACTGTGGGAGGAAACCAGAGCACCCGGAGGAAACCCACACAGACACAGAGAGAATGTGCAAACTCCACACAGGCAGTCGCCCGACGCTGGAATCGAACCCGGGTCCCAGATGCTGTGAGGCTGCAGTGCTAACCGTTGAGCCACTGTGCCGCCCTAAATATATGCAAAAATTCTATCTCCACAGCTCTATGTGGCAAGGAGTTCCAAAGATTCACAATCCTCTGAGAGAAGAAATTTATCCTCATCCCAGTCTTAAATTGGCTCCACTTTATTCCGAGGCTATGTACTTTGGTCCTCGACTCTTCTTACAAGGGAAACATCTTCTTAGCATTTCTCCTCTCAAGCCCCTTAAGAATGCTACATGTTGCAATGAGATCACCCCTCATTCTTCTAACCCCCAGTGAGTAGACTCCCAGCCTACTTAGCCTTTGCTCATAAGATAAGCCTCCATACCTAGTGAACCTTCTTTGAACTGTCTCCAATGAAATGATGTTTTTTTCATAAATAAGTCTCAAAAAGACTGACAACACTTTTAACAAGTTTTAAGGGACGAAGTAAATGGAGGCCCTCATGAAGTATAGGAAGTGCAAGCAAATTTCAGAAAGCAATTAGAACAGCAAAGAGGGGCTATAACAAAACATTGGCAGGTAAGATTAGTGAGAGTGTCAAGATGTACTTTAAATATTTCAAGGAGAACAGGGTAATCAGGGAATGAGAGGGGCCGGTTGGTGACCATGGGGACAATCTGAGTGTTGAGCAGGAGGAAACTGTTATGGTTTGAAATGAATACTTTTCAACTCGGAGAAGGAGAATATAGCTACAGAATTCAGGACAAGGGATTTGGGATTCTTGACCAGTGTGACTTTGGGAATGAAGACGTATCCAAGATTTTGATAGGCTTAAAGATGGACTAATCCTCAGGTCCAGATGAGTATCCCAGGATACTATGGGAGACGGGGGTGGAGGAGTGTGGAAATTACAGGGACTCTGACATAAATTTTTAATGCTCCTCTGAGTACAAGAGAGGTGCCAGTTACTGGAGGACAGCTGTTGTGGCTGAGCGAAGAGTAGCATAGATTAACCAGGGAATTATAAATCAGTGAGTCTCACATCTGTGATAGTAAGAATTGCCGATGCTGGAGTCAGAGATAACCCGGTGTGGAGCTGGAGGAACACAGCAGGCCAGGCAGCATCAGAGGAACAGGAAAGATGACATTTCGGGTTGGGACCCTTCTTCTGAAATGGGGATAGGGAAGGGAGCTTTGAAATAAATAGAGAGAGAGGGAGAGATGGTCGTCATGGGATGAGGCCAGGGGTGGGGAGATTTTGAAACTGATAAAGTCCATATTAAGACCATTGGGTTGTAGGTTCCCAAGGCGGAATGTGAGGTGCTGCTCCTCCAGTTTCCGGGTGGCTTCATTGTGATTGGCTGTGCAGTTAATAGTGAAGATGATGATCATGGATTGCGGGAGGATATAAACAGATTAGTCACATGGGCAGGTCAGTAGCAGATGGAATTTAACACTTCTAAGTATAAGATGATGTAGTTTAGAAGAAGTAACAAGACAAGGGAGTGCTCAATGAATAGCAGGGCACTTGGAAGCTCAGAGGAACAGAGGGACCTTGGGATGCTTTAGCAACACAGGCAGGAAACATCACAAAGGATAAAAAGTACTTGAATGAGAATGTGAAATGTCCTACATTCAAAAACTATGGAACATATGATGGTAAGTTGGATTTAGAGTGGATTTTTTGATGCAGATCCAATGTGCCAAAGGACCTCTTCTGTACTGTAGAGGTGACATCTCAGGTCCAGTGACCCTGCTTTCTTTGTTTTATTATAGCTTTGTAGATGTGCCTACATCAAATAGACAGCAATGATTCAAGAAGGCAGCTTACAATTACCTTCTCAAGGGCAATTAGGGAAGACCCAATAAATCTTGCCCAGCCAGCAATGCCCACATCCTCTGAATGAATCAATCAAGCAATAAAAATGATTCTATGATTTTGAGTACTAGTAGCCACAGTAATAAGTGCATCTCTGTATGCATACCCAGCAGATACAGAGCGCTGCACCTGATTTTCCATCATGGTCAACAAATTTTCCATGAAAACAGCCCAAAGTCTGCCAGTGCAAGGATGGGACTGATGACACTAATGGACTCCTCCATCCTTTGGTCCAATTTGCTGACTGCCTCTGACAAACATGCCTGCCATTTGTGTGCCTGCCTCTACCTCGTTGGGCTAGCGAGTTGGAAATCAAGTCCCAGTATTCCCAGAGTAGTCATGTGTTTAAGATTTTACAAAAGGCAGCAAAGTCCCCTGGTTTACACGTCTTTAAACACAAGTCGATGGAAAGTATGTACCTGTTTTTTGTACTTTACAAGAATTACTGAATACCTCTGACTGCCAACACAGTCAAAAGGTTCAGATTGTACATGTGGAAAGTCCTGCAAATGCACATTTTATGAAATGCCATACCAGTAAAAAAAATGTAAGCATAAATACAGTAAAAAGTAACAAGTATGAGCAAACAAGATACAATGATGGCAATGACTCTTCTCTGGGAAACATGCAGCCCATCCTCCCACACCCTGAGATATTGGAAGGTAGTGGCAGTTCAATTCTTGACACTTCTGGACCAGTAAATTGAAAATGAAAGATAACTCTATGGGGGAATTCTACCACTCCAAAGACATACCCTGGCTATCAAAGGGAATGCACAAACAACGGACAGGCTCTGACTTGTCAGCTCTGCACATGTGGGGTTTCACACCTCAAAATCCAAGGTGACTGGTAGCAGCTGATTAGTAAACTTGTCCACTGCCTCAATAAACCACATGTGTTCATATTCTGGACTGCTCCCAATACTGTGCCTGTGGAAATAGCAAATGCCTTGAATGGAGACATGACTTTATGATTTCTGGGCTTGTCTACCATTTTCACCACAGCAAGAAGCCTCCCTGTCATGGTAATAATTCTGTCATGGCCTAGAAGTTTTCAAATATAAGATAGCCGCTACAAAATCTACTTGGGAAATCAAAATAAGTCACTGTACCCAGAGTAATTAGAACAGTGCCAATGAGGGAATTGAGATGCAAAATCAGAGATGCCATTATAATAAAGCTATGGAAGCATGTGATTGAAGGACATGTTGATGAAAGTAAATGCAAAAGAATAAGAGGAAACTAGTGGACCATGATTTTGGGGATGAATCTGCTTCTATGCCATAAATATTTGCAAAAATTTAAATGGCAAATTACTCAGTCAAATTTTCAGTCCTGTGCAACTACTTATGTCACAGTTTGAAGATTATAAGGTTAGAAATGAGATATGAGAGCCATTCATATCATTCCAAAAACCTAGGGAGTAAGTACATCAGCCTCAATTCCTCAATTGCAGAATCCAACTGTTACTGAAACAAGGTTTTGCTCTCACCACTCCCCAGACACCTCCCCGCAAAATTCAGAAATTCATTTAGCATGTTGATGATATCTTAAATGGAAACTTCTCGACATTAGTTCAAGTTCTTTCTTTGAGTGATTTAAATCTGTGCCCTTCTTGCTTCATGGTTGAAATAAAATTTTAAGCATTCTTAAAATATTTTCAAAAATATCACACATATTTTTGCACTCAAACACAATCACTGTTCCTTTGGTAACTGCATTCACTTCAAATTACAGCTTTAAAAGGTTACAAATTCCATTTCCGAATCTTTACTTTACACATTCACAGGATATGGGTTTTTCTGGCTAGGCCAGCATATATTGCCCATCTCTAATTGTGCAGAGGGCAGTTGAGAGTCAATCATGTTGCTGAGGGTCCGGAATCACATGTAGGCCAGATGAGGTAAGGATGGCAATTTACTTTTCTAAAAGGTCATAAGTGAGCCAGGTGTATTTTTTTCTCAAATGATTGACAATGTTTTTACAGGTATTATTGGGCTCTTAATTCCAGATTTTTTATTGAAGTCAAACTCTATCACTTGTTATTGTCTTCATATCTAAAATGGGACATTCTCCAATCACACAAAGAATGGATGTGAGATCATCCAAATACAGGCTGCAACTATCAATACACAAGGTGAATCATAACTAAAAGGAGTGAAAATAGAGATTCCTCTGTCAATTATAACAGAGTTTAGGAATTGATGAAACATAACAGAAGAATGAACCCTAGGATGGCCCAGGTTATGGTCAACAGTTTTTTTAGATGCAATTCAAAGAAGAACTATTCAAAGAATTATTCTAAGTGGGATTGCAGGTTTTCTAAATTACACTCAATACAGAAGGACGAAAAGGAAAAGGTGGTGATACAGATTAGCCAGAGGGCATTTTACTCGTTATAAGTCACTTTATTCCATCAATGAATGTTTTTCTTACAAATTTATTCGATTGTGCTGTGTTGAACAGTGGGTGCACGTCCACAGCGTGAAGAATAAATTGGTTAAAATGTTCCTTAGTTTCTTCATGTTAAATGGATCCAAGAAAAGTTAAGAAATTTTAGAATGTTACCTACTTCAGGCTTGGTGTTGACTGGCTGCTGAAATGCATGGCGATTCCCTGCAACAACCACTATCAGCACAATGTAGTGCTAAGGGAAGTACCCTTACTGTCGAGGAGCCTGTCTATGCAAATGGCTCACTTAAAAACTGGCATTAAAAACAGCAATTGTTTCTGGGAAATCAGCAGAGATACCGTTTCCACGATCTGCACATTATTTTAATAAAACCTAACTTCTCCGATCTAAACATTAATCAAGTGTTATTGGCATAAGGGAATTTAAATTAAAAAGGCTGGTTATCTTAAAACTACACTGACAGTCTGCCCATCCACTTTCCCACAGGTTAAAAATCTGACTAAAGGATGAAGGAATAGGGTTGATGAGCACAGTAAACTTGTAGATGGGATCAGAGATGAATGTAAAATATGTTTTTCTAAAAAAAGCTGAAGATACCACTACAATGCCCCGTCAGCATCCCATTAGCAAGACACCTTAAATTTGTAGCAAAGGACTTGAAAATCTGTGTTAAAGAAAACAACATTTTCATCTTGCATGTTTTAGACATGACTACAAATTTTTAGTCATCCACATTAACATATACAAAGAGAAATGATCAGGTAACAGTAGAGGCCCACAATCCTAGCAGACCATTGGGCTGCTCTCTCATCAGAGATGACTGTCGATCATTTTAACCAGGGGTCACTATGCATTAGATGAGGGGAGAGGTTGAGTCAGAGCATGCTTTGGGGTAACCTCAGCTTTTGCAAAAATTGAACTCACACAGTCATCATTACTCTACAACAATTGTCCAGCCAAGTGAGCAAACTAACCCTTTAGAAATAGTCACCAAAGGAATGGAGTAATGGATTGAGGTCAGATGGGGGCAACAGCTATATTCTTAACTAGTGAAAGGGAGTGGAGGGGCACAAACAGAAATTGTTAGAAAGACTCAACAGGTCTGGCAATATCTTTGGAGAGAAATCAGAATTGTCATTTCAGGTCCAGTGATGCTTCCTCAGAACTGATGAAAGGGGGAAATTAAAATGATGGATTTAGGAATATGCCTGAAAATATAAGCATAGTCATAATGTACACAGCTATGGAAGTTCCTGCAAATGGTTGTGGGCCAAGGCGGAACAAATCCAAAAAAAATGTCCTACGGTATTGAGTAATCATTCCTCCGCTTGGGCAGGGATACAATTAGCTCCACCTATTTTCTGAACACTTGGATGTTCTGCATGAAGAGATAAGGACATTCATTAAGTCTGATATTTCAGAGAAAATCCAGTGAGTCTTACAGCACAGTATAAGGCAATCAGAAATAAAATTTAATCCAGGGGCATGATATATTACAAAAGAAACGTGCAGAAAAAGTCTAAATGTGGATGGGAAAACAGTAGTTTTTAATGGTGGCAATTAATCTGTTAAAGTACATTCCTCAAGATTAATTGGCATTTAATAGAGACTTACAGAATCTAAACAGGTCATAGAAAATGTTGAGGTGTCATACATTTTGCATAGACATACGTTGGACAATTAGCAGGACATGATAACGACCAATAAATGGCAGTCTGAACATGGACAAAGTGATCAACAATACAGGACAAGACTATTTCTGCCAAAAGACAGCAACTGAAAGTTGACATCAAGGTAATAAATATGCCTGATGGGGTCAGTGAATCGAGATATGCCAACATTATGTGGAGAAGAGGGAAAACTACTGCTAAATATGATCACGAGCTAAACATGCAAGATGAAGGACAAAGCTTCATATATAAAATAATTATAACATAATCCACATACTCAAAGGACTAATCATCAAATCCCTACAGTATGGAAACAGGCCCTTCAGCCCAACAAGTCCACACCAGCCCATCTCTCTGATATCCCACCTAATCTTCACATCCTTGAACACTATGGGCAATTTAGCATCACCAATCCACTCAGCCTGCACAACTCTGGACTATGGGAGGAAACCCATGTAGACATGGGGAGAACATGCAAACTCCACACAGGCTGTTGCCAGAGGGTGGAGTTGAATGGGGTCCCTAGCACCATGAGGCAGTGGTGCTAACCACTGAACCACTGTGCTACCCGTATCCTTAAATAATTAAGCAAGTAAGTGTGAGTTGATTTGATTTTGAGCTCAAATCCACTGTCATCAAAAATGTCAGATTGTGCACATGCTAGCTTGCCTATCTGCAACTGTCATTTCCTTGCCAATACTGAAACCAAAAGTAGTTCTTGCAGCATACCCTCAGTTTATTATATACTAGAAACATGAAATTCCTGTCTTTCAGCTCAGCAATGACAATGGGGCAATTTTGGGTTTCAAAGGCTACAATTTGTGATGCAATGAATCATTACCATTTCAGTATTCTCATTAGGATTGACTTAACTGTGTGATGCATGGAGCTATTAGTAAGAGCTAGGTGAGTTGTCAGGAACGACTGCCAGTAAAACAAATCTGCTGGGTGCTGTTGCCTACCTGGTGAGCACACCTTATATATCCTGATGACAACTTGACTGCTGTTGATGACTCCTTTGCTTTGGAAACTGCAGCAATATTGTGATTCTGGCTAGCTCTATCATGTTATTGTTATTATTCAGTGGCAAAGGATAAATAAGATGGTCACTATAATTGATGTAACAGTCAATGGTTGCATACAGCTGGAAGCAGCATATTGGTTCAGACCACAGATGATCCTTTTGTTACGCTGAAAAGGGCAGAAGCAAAACAAGCTTTTTTCAAACATAACATTCTCCTTACAGCACTAAACAAAGCTGGTTGCAGACAAAAGGTCATTTGTATAAGATCAAACACTATCACTGAAACAGCACGTTGGCAAGTAGCATTTGTTAACTTTCTTATGCCAATTCTAATCTTCAGTGTTTGTTGAATTACATTTACAATACAGTGATCCACTTGGATTGATTTTGCAATCACACTGTAAATTCTTTTCCATAGAATGGAACTAATCATATCTCTTGCCATGGATTGCCTTTTTCATCAAAATATAAATATTTTCCTTGTGGGGACTTAAAGTTTTGTCAGCAGATTTTTTTTTCTGCAGCCTCCACAGATTTTTGAGAACATTTCTTTGTTTCCATTACAAAATTCAAGTATTCTTAGTTTTTCAATCATTTACCTGTGGTCTCTGTTCACATTGCAGTAATACATTAACTTCCACATCATTAGACATATCAGTCAAGACTTGTGTCTTGAGATGGGAACGAATTAGTTTGTCCCACAAAGTTGCTGTTTGCACCCATTGGCAGGACAAGCCATCAAGTCAGTTAGTTGGCATTTGACATATCTAATGTACCTGCAACGATGTTACTTGATTCTCTCCAAATAATTTGAACTTAATAAGGCAGACCCTAAAAAGATTGGGAAATATTAACAAATTTGGAACTTAATGGGATGCTGGCGGAGGTGGATTATAGAATATGCCACTTCCACATGTTATGGACCAGATCAAACCCCCTCGAAATACATGAAGAAGATATTGCTTTCTGGATATTACTCAATTGGTCAAACTACCAGTCCTGAAGCAAAACCTACTTTATTCATACGTTATAGCGAAAATACCTCAAAAGAAAGTAACACTATTGGAAAACCTGACAGAATAATAGATTATTTAACCACCAAATGTATCTGTTCTAATATAAAAAAAACTGTTAACCCACCCTTGGCAAAGGCAAATTCAGTGGAATAAATTATCTCACATGCAATTCTAGCAGGAGAAAGAGAACCCCAGTTTTTAGCTGTAACAGGGAGAGGAATTATTGCTTCCAAATCCAGCTTCAATGCCCTAGCAGCAACTGTTACTGAAAATTTAATACTAAAGTTCCTGGTTCTGTGGGAGACTACCCATTCAGGCTGCTTCTATTGTTCTAGCTTTAGAAAGAAAAAACCCAAGGCCTCACAAACTGGCTTTGAAGCAGACTGCTCAGTACCTCTGTCTCAACCTCTCTTCATTAAAAAACATGCAAATCCTAAAGCCATGGTATCATCATACGCTCAAAATGAGGATAATGGCAGGGGAAGAGATTCACTTGAAACCAGTGATATTTTTAACTATTTATGAAATCTGATGACTCTGGCTGGGTCAGCATTTATTGTCTATTCCTAATTACGCTTAAGCAATCACTGAGTGTTAGTACACCCACAGTGCCATCAGGATGAGACCTCCAGGATTTTGTCCCACCAGTGAAAAAACAATGATACAGTTCCAAATTAAAATGGTGTGGGGATTAGAGGGCAATTTGCACATAACGGTGTTTTCATGTATCTGCTCCCTTTCCCCTACTACATGGTTGCGATTGTGGGTTTAGAAGATGTTCTTGATGGAGTTTCTGTAGTGCATCCTGTAGATGGTGCATCTTGCTGCCACTATGCATTAATGTTGGAAGTTATGAGCTTTGAAGGTATTGGACAGGATTCCAATCAAGTTCAAAAACAGAAGTTGCTGGAAAAGTTCAGCAGGCCTGGCAGCATCTGTGAAGAAAAAATCAGAGATAGCATTTTGGGTCCGGTGATCCTTCATCAGCTCTGAGGAAGGGTCACTGGACCCAAAGTATTAATTCTGACCTTTTCTTCATGGATGCCGCCAGACCAGCCGAGCTTTTCAAGCAACTTTTGTCTTTGTTCCAGATTTACAACACCAGCAGTACTTACAGTTTTTATCCCAATCAAGTTGGCTGCTTTATCCTGGACAGTATCAAGCAATATGAGTGTTGTTGGAGCTGCACTCATCCAGGCAAGTAATTCAATCACACTCCTAGCTTATATCTTATAGATGGTATTCTGGCACTCGGCAGACAGGAGGTGAATTATTTGCTGGAGACTTCCCAGCCTCTGCTATGTTCTTTTACCATGGTATTTGCATGGCCTGTTTATTTGCTGGTCAAAAGTAAATCCACATTGTTGCTAGTGAGTGTAACAGCAATGCTGATGGCATTGAATGGAAAGGAGCAATGATTAGATAATCTCTTGTTAGGGATGGTGATTGCCTGGCACTAATATGGCACTTATGTTACTTGGCCTACGTCAGTTGCTTCATTATCTGAGAACTCAAAAGTGTTGCTGATAATTGTGCAACCATCAAAGAATATTCCTACTCCTAAGCAGCACCATTCCTCACTAAAGCTGACCGAGCTGCAAAACCAGCCAGCCCTGTCTATTGCATGCTGCTTCCAATTGCTGGCAGACAGGTAGAGTTATGTTGTAGCTTCTCAGTTTTAGATGTGCGTGGTAGTCCTCTTCAATGCACTCTTCAATAATGTCACAGCTTGGTGGTATTGGGGAAGTGAAGGAAATGATGGGCCTTGAGGTTACTAATTGTGGTGGATATAATTGTATTTCTTGTGGTGGCCCTTAGTATCAAATTGGATGCCCAGTTTTAGGTTGCTACGTATATTTAAAGTCTATCCCATTTAATATAGTGATAGTGCCACACCATAAAACCATAAGACACCAGAGCACAATTAGGCCATTCAGCCCACTAAGTCTGCCCCCTCATTTGACCATGGCCGATATATTTCTCACTCGCATTCTCCTGCCTTCTCCCCATAATTTTTGATTCCTCTTACTCATAAGTCACCCAGACCAGATGGATTACATCCCAGTGTTCTAAAGCAGATAGCTGAGGATATTGTAGAAGTAATAACGGTGATTTTTTAGGAATCACTGAAATCAGGGAGAATCCCAGAGAACTGGAAAATGGCTCATGTAACATTTCTGTTTAAGAACGGAGGAAGGCAGAGGACTGGAAATTATAGGCTGGTTAGCCTGACCTCAGCCCTTGATAAGATATTAGAGTCCATTATTAAGAATGAGATAGAGGAGTACTTGGAAGTGTATGGTAAAATAAGGCTGAGCCAGCACGACTTTGTCAAGGGGAGGTCATGTCTGACAAATCTGAGAAGATAGTGAGCAGCCGAGCCTTAAATACACTCAATGAGTTGGCCTCCACCATCTTCTGTGGCAATGAGTTCCACAGATTCATCATCCTCTGGCTGATAAAAGTTCTTCTAAACTCAATTCTAAAGGTTTGTATCTTCACGCTGAAATCCAAATCAATCATGTCCACTGACTCTCCTTTATGTGACCTGCTCACTATCTTCTCAGATTTGTCAGACATGACCTCCCCTTGACAAAGTCGTGTTGGCTCAGCCTTATTTTACCATACACTTCCAAGTACTCCTCTATCTCATTCTAAATAATGGACTCTAATATCTTATCAAGGGCTGAGGTCAGGCTAACCAGCCTATAATTTCCAGTCCTCTGCCTTCCTCCGTTCTTAAACAGAAATGTTACATGAGCCATTTTCCAGTTCTCTGGGATTCTCCCTGATTTCAGTGATTCCTAAAAAATCACCGTTATTACTTCTACAATATCCTCAGCTATCTGCTTTAGAACACTGGGATGTAATCCATCTGGTCTGGGTGACTTATCCACTTTCAGACCTTTCAGTACCTCCATTGTCTTCTCCTTAGTGATGGTCACTAAACTCACCTCTGCTCCTTGGCCTCCCGGAGGTTCTGGTATCTTCTTTTATATTGCTAAATAGCTTGCCCTCATTCTTCATCTTGTCTCCTCATATTGTTTATTTTTAACTTATTCCCTATTTGTTTTAAAATAAATTGGTTTCTCACTAATCTTCACCATATGGTGTGCTTTTATTTTTGCTTTTATGCTGTCCCTGACTCTTCCTTTATCTGTCATGTTTGTCTTGTCCTCTGCTTTGTATGTTTCTTTCTGCTTGGAATGAATTTCTGTTGTGCTTCCCAAATTATCCCCAGAAACTCCAGTCATTGCTGCTCTACTGTATTCTCTGCTAGTCTCCCCTTCGATCTAATTTCCAGCTTGCCCCTCTCAAACTGCAGGGTGAATTTGATCATATGGTGACCACTGCCCCCTCGGGTTTTCTTCACCTTCAGCTTCCTAACCATGTCTGCCTCATTACTAAATTCAGAACCAATCTCTCCCTGGTGGCGTCTACTAATAGCTGCTCCAAATAAAAACTATCTCGTAGGTATTCCATGATTTTTTTTGCCGCGGGGGGTTGATCCACTACTAACCTGATTCACCTACATATTGAAGACCCCCATGATTGTTGTAATAGTGCCTTTCTTATATGTCTTTTCTATCTCCTGATTTATTTTCTGCCCTACATCCTAACTACTACTGGGACACCTGTACATGATTCCCATCAGGGACTTCTTTCCTTTGTAGTTCTTTGACACTACCCACATGGATCCTACGACTTCTGACCCTATATCTTTTCTTACTATAGACTTAATTTTATTTCTTATTAGTAAGGCAACCCCCACGCTTTCTACTCATCTGCATGTCCTTTTGATAAGACATGTATCCCTGGCTATTTAGTTTGCAGCCCCGATCCCTTTGAAGCTATGTCTCTGTCATGTCCAGACATTGTACCCAGCAATTCCAAACTGTGCTACAAACTCATTTACTTGGTTTTGTTTGCTGAACGCATTTAAGGACAGTCCTACATTGATCGCCCCCTTATCTGCTGTACCTGAAGTTAGATTCTTGACTCTTTCCATGCTCACTGTCTTGTTACCTGTTCTGTAAACTTTAATATTGTCTCCTGAGTAACACAATGTGATGGAGGGTAACTTCAAATAAAGTTGAGGCTCGTTGTCCACAAGAACTGTGTGATAATCTTTTCTAACAGTATTTCCATGGTCAGATAGATCTGTAACAGGTAGATTGACACGGATGAGGTCAAAATAGGTTTTTCCCTCATATTGGCTCCCTCATCAACGGCTATCATCTCAGTTGAGCAATTGTGTCCTTCAGGACTCAGCCAGCTCAGTCAATAGTAGTACCACATAGGTTGGTGATGAACATTGAAGTCCCCCAATCACAGTACGTTCTACACCCTTGTCACCCTTAGTACTTCCTCCAACTGGTTTTTTTTAACAAAACTCTCTTATTTGTCTACAAATTATTCAATACATCTTTATTTTAAAGCACTCTGCCCATGGTTATTTTTACATATTGTCACAGTGAGAAAAAGAAATACTCAGATGCTTCTGAATGCAAAAATACTGTGGTTAAGAATGAAATTGATACAAGCTAGAAAGCTTTTGTTTGTCTGAGAAAACCCCATATGTAAAAAATATATAACAAGGAAAGTAGCGTTACTTGTTTGTGTGCAAAACAATCTTAGGATAGGCTAGTAACTGCAGTGGTGGAGCCATGAAATGTTTCAAAAGTTGGGGGAAAGAGGAGGAATTTTGGTGCATTCCCTATGCTATACCCTGCCAGAAGCAGTGAGCTGTCAGAGGCAGATGAGATGCTTAACTGGCCTTCTAACTCTACTGCCTGCCGCCACTGGCATTTACCTTGTGGGGACACTTTCTGGTGAATCCTGGTGGCATACCATCAGGATTGGGGAGGGAGGATGTTTGATTGGGCATTCTTTGGCCCAGGGAGTGGTCCCATGTATCAACAGCAGGACCTGTAATCACCAGGCCACTGGACCCTGCCTACCTGGCTTCCCAAACACTATATTTCTACTTGCTGTTAATCCATTGTTCCTTCTCCTTCAAGGTGCAGCCCCAACAGTAGCCACTACACTTGGTTGTACTGCACAGTGTGCAGATCTGTAAGCCATTTGGCTACCTAGCAGCTGTTGGGGGTAGGCAACTATTGTTGATTGATGCAGTAATCCAAGCAGCAACCAATTAGCTAACTGGTGCTGGGAAACTGCAACTCCATACACTGCTTACATGGGCTAGCCTGTAACACAACACTCCCTTCCTTTTTGGACATACTGTGACTTACTGTAGTTCAGGGATTCAAGCATGAGAGATCGTAAATGATCATAAATTTGTGACTATAACAATGTTTAATATGCTTGACTCTTACCTTGATTCTTTTCAGTCATGTTTGAGAAGGTGACTCACCATTAGTGCATCAAATGCAGTTTAGGATTGGCATAACTGTTGGCTTCATTTGTGATTCACATATCATGTGCTTGAAAAGGAAGACAAATATTTCATATTGAGAACTCATATAGCATTTCTGAATTTTCCATATAGAAAAATTATTTATGATTGTAATTGATCTTTTTAATGTAATTAATAAACATGAAAGATATGGCAGCAGAACTGAAGACAATATTGGCAATGACATCAGTACGGTACCAGTTCTCTGCACTGTAATGAGAGACTATTGATAAAATGTTGTACACTTGCAGCAGAAAAATCTCATGTTGGGCATGCAAAAGTTAGTAGCTCGCATTAGTTTCTGGTAATGGTGTGGCAAGAGGCAGTATTTTCATCGTTAAAGATTGATGGAGGAAGAATTAACTGGCGTTTAACAGAATATGTGAATTTATTGCATTTCACATAAATTTTAACCTGAGTGAAACCTAAAACGGTTTCTCATCACAGTGCGTCCAGTTTGTTTGGCAATGATCTTTTGCTTTTAACTTTTGTATAGCATTAATACGTTAATTATATTAAGAGACATGAATTAGATGATCTGACTCACTTGTGGATTATTCAACCTGGAAATGGAACTGCCAGAGGAAACATTAAGTCATTAATGTACATTGGAGACACTTCAAAGGCTAATGAAACATTTCAATCTTTAGCCTGACATAGAGGAAGAAAGCAAGAGGAAGCATTAGGACATAAGAAGCAGGCTGTATATAAGAACATGCAGAAAGTAGTAGGAGTAAGCCATTCAGCCCCTCAAACCTACCCCACATTTCTATAAAATCTGGCTGATCTGCCCCAGATCTCAGCTCCTCCTTCTTGCTAATTCATCATAATGCTCAACTGTATGATATTTCAAAAATCTATTACCCTACCCTTTAAATACTTTCAGTACTCGAGCCTCTACACCAGCTGGGGGTAGAGAATTCGAGAACATTTGCTACCCTCTGACAGAAGAAATTTGTTCATACCTCAGTTTTAAATGAGTGTCCTCTTCTTTTCTAATTATGTTTCCCTATGGCTGGATCTAAATAGAATCAAGTTTCATGGAACTAAATGTCAGAATGGAATCTGTTACAAAGTGTGGGTAAAAATATTTTCATTATATAAACCACAAATGGTAAAAGGATCTAATTTAATCCCAGCTGCCATTTTTATTTTTGTTATTCTGCATCTTCTCACTTATAATTTCTGAGAATAAATCTGTCTCAATCATTTGGAATTTGAGCCCAGTTTAACCGTAGCATTCTGATATTGCTGTTGGAGAAACATAGCTCAGTGTCTGTTAGTAATCGAAGACATGAGTTGAAAACATCCGTATAGCAAAAAGCTGAAACGTTTGGGTCATTAGGGAATGTCAGGGCACTTATGGAAAGTGAAAATGCTTTGTTAAAAGCTCTAAAGTCACAATAGGATGGTGGCAATTGTGTAAGGGTTAAGGCTATATAGCTGATAGTTACACCACATCACCTGTGATGTTGGACAATGTTGGATCGCAGGAAACTGGAAAACGAGTCAACAAGTTTCTAGTAAATTCCACACGTACCTACCCTGGTTAGGAAACGTTCATCAGTTTGAATGAATATGGGGACCAGTCCTCAGAGTCGTAGAGCTGTATAGCACAGAAACAAGGCCCCTCAGTCCACCTCATCCATGCTGACCAAACATTCTAGAAAAAACTACTCCCATTTGTCAACA
The DNA here is from genome assembly GCF_030684315.1 of Stegostoma tigrinum. Classification (NCBI taxonomy): domain Eukaryota; kingdom Metazoa; phylum Chordata; class Chondrichthyes; order Orectolobiformes; family Stegostomatidae; genus Stegostoma; species Stegostoma tigrinum. Next base: position 52,862,278 of record NC_081365.1, read on the forward strand.
TTTGACCCATATCCCTCTAAACCATTCCTCTTCATATACACACCAAGATGCCTTTTAAATATTGTAATTGTACCAGCCTCCTCCAGTTCCTCGGGCTGCTCATTCCGTACATGTTGAAAACATCCAGAATCTACATTTGATAATACTACATGGTGTCAGCGGTGATGTGTGCTGTGTGAACAGTTTATGAGGGATCCCAGCCAATGTTGATAAAGGTGGGAAAATGAAAAATTTCAGTCCAGCAGAATACATACCCTGAAAATAGAAACGGGAGTAGCTCTCATTCCTAGAGGTGAATAAGAGCTAACTGGAATTGCACAAACAATGAAAAAGTTGTGTTCCTTATGAGCTCATAGACCATGCAACAGCCTTGGCCAAGTTGGATACCTGGATCAGTTGGCATTGCTGCTTCAACAGGTTCCAGCTTTCCAGCAGACTCAATCAGAAGCCAGAAAGGAATTGAATTAATCTAGCGCTGTTGGCATCGCTGCTGATGCATATGTCATTCTGATTGCACAGAAAGATGAATAAGGAACCACCAAATATGAAGACATGATTAAGACCCTTGTTTCTATTTTTAATTTATGATGCTTCCTATGATATACTAGACAAAGTTCAACTCAGACAGGAGCCAGGGGAGACTGTTGATTCGTTCATAAACAACCTGTACTGCCTCACTTATGAATGCTAATTAGTACATTGAGAAATCATTTTATAATGAAGCATTACGTGAATTTTGAAATTCAAAAAGTGTTTTGAGTTTATCAAAATTAGCACAATTCACCAGGCTGTCGTTCAAAAGAAAAGCAGAATTATTATTCAGGAAGCCTCCTGAGGCCAGACCACTGATTCCAAATCAGTCCATTTCATCAGAGGGGTGCAGAGAAAGAAACAATCACAAAAGAGCATAGTTACTGCCATTGCTTAATGACCACATTGTGGTAAAAAAGCTCCAAACTACCTAAAAGCCCCTCAACCAATAATGCTGAGTGCTGTGTATAGTAGAAGAGAGACCATTTTATGGTGGTTTGCCTTAAATCACTTGAATCTCCAACTGTCTAAGAATTAAATGATAGTGATAAGTTAAGGGACGATAAGAGCATCGGAGGAGTTGTGAATGGTGCTGAACATATTGCAATCATATGTGGACATGCCACTTCAGACCTTATGCTGGAGGGAAAGTCATTGATGAAGAAGCTGAAGATGGTTGAGCCTAGGACACGTCCCTGAGGAACTCCTGCAGAGATGTCCTGGAGCCGAGATGACCGAACTCCAACAAACAACCTTCTTTCTATATGCCAGATATGACTACAATTAGTGGAGTTCTATAACAGGAGTTCTTTTGGGTAATGGTAAGAAAACTAATTTTTAATTGGATAGCTCAGTGGGCATAGCTATCCTTTCAAATGCCACATAATGTTGAATAATTGCTATAATGTGTTTCATCAACTTCACAGTGCAGCAGGTATTTCAATAAAATTGAGAGACCAACTGTGGGCTATACTTCATTATAATAGAAGAGAGATCACAGAAACTCTGTTTGTAACTCTTCATTAACATTGTAGATTATTAACCAGAGGCATGTGCGTTGCTTTGAATCTTCCTTATTGGTCTGCTATGAAAATAATTGTAATTGACCTATTATGATATGAATCAGTCTTCATTGAAGAAATTTCACCTCTAAGACATGAGGGAGTTGCAGGTTTGTAATTTTTCTTTGAGCAGAGACTAGAAAAAGCAGGACATTGGTGCACTTACTGTGAAAGTAGCAAGCTACAAAATTGCACATATTACCCTTTTACAAAAGACCAAAAGAAATGTTGCTGGTGCAGATTATCACTCCATCTGTCTACACTCGATCATCAGTAAAGTGGAGGCTGGTCTCATCAATAGTGCTATCAGGCAGTACTGCTCAGCAATAACCTGCTCAGTGATGGCCAGTTTGGGTTCCACCAGGACCACTCCGCTCCTGACCTCATGTCAGCCTTTGTTCAAATATAGACAAAAAAGCTGAATTCTAGAGGCAAAGTGAGAGTGATATCTCTTGGCACCAGATGGACTGTGGCATCAAGGAACCTTCACAAAACTGAAATCATTAGGTATCAGGGGCGAACTCTCTACTAGTTAGAGTCATACCTCTCATATAGGAAGAGGTTATGGGAGGTCAGTCATCTCAGTGCCAGGACATCTTTGCAGGAGTTCCTCAGTGTGATGTCCTCGGCACAACCATCTTCAACTGCTTCATCAATGACCTTCCCTCCATCATAAGGTCAGAGGTGGAGATGTTCACCAATAATTGCACAATGTTCAGCACCATTCACAACTCCTCAGACATGAAAGCAGTCCATGTTCAAGTGCAACTAGATCTGGACAATATCCCCAGGATTGGACTGACAAGTGGCAAGTAACATTTATGCCACAAAACTGTCAAGCAATGACCATCACCAGTAGAAGACAACTTAACTGCCATCTCATGACTGACAATGATGTTACCATCACTGAATCCCCACTATCAATTTCAGATGGTTACCATTGTCTGGAAACTCTGCTGGACTCACCACATAAATAAAGTGGCTGCAAGAGCAGGTCAGAAGCTAGGAATACTGCCATAACTGACTCCCAACTCCACAAAGCCTGTGCACCACCTACAAGGCACAAGTCAGGAGTGTGATAGAATACTCCCCACTAGCCTGGATAGTTGCAGCTCCAACAACACTGTTTTTGCTCCTGATATACAGCATCCACACTTCTTTCGATTTTTATGAAATTATGGAGAAAGACAATATGAACTAAATGGTACAAATTTTACTCAGGGTGCAGGAAAAATGATACCTGGTGCACTATATATATATAACTCTTCTGAATGTACTGTGACAAGTTGACAAGACCGTTTAAAAAGGCTTACTTGATCTTCGGTTTAATTTGTAGAGAACAGGAGTGTGAGAGAAAAGCAGATTGATTAAACTTTTACATAATATTGGTTGGGCTTTAGCTTGAAGTGAAACACATTTTACTAGTCTTCAGGCCCAAATGTCAGGATCAAAGGTGGGAATGGTAGTGAGATCAGAACAGCCATATCTCCAAAGTGACCACAAATTGGCTGTCTCCAATTTTACCGTTCTACTAAGAATAGGGGACAGAATATAGATCCTGCCACCCAAATGACAGACCCAACAACTCTGAAGCCTCAACAATGTTACCAGGAAGAGTGGATGCTCCTGAGGCACATTGGCACTTTAGAATCAAGATCCCCTCAGAGAAGCAAGTTTTTAGGCCACAGGATTGCATTACTCTAACTATGACCTCCACTCTGGGTCAAAGAGCCTCCAGCACCTATAACCTTGTGGATAGCTGGAGGGAAACTGCCTCTATAAATATGGTGGCATTCCCACACAGTGGGATGTCTGCTCCACCTGACGGCAAGCTGATCAAATCAGACTTAATGAGGACTTTAATTGTTTATGTAAGTTATATGCAGATCTACATCCAATCCAAAAATCCCCCTGGATGCATTCCACATGGCTTTGCACAAAGAAATTGGATCCATACTCAAAAAGAAATTCCAGCTTTTGGGAAAGATAATGAAAATTAAATTAATTATTGTATCTAGAAGCTGATGTTCTGCATGTTAATGATGTTGTCCAAAGGCATCATGTAAATAGCAAAGAAAAGAAGGATAGATCCCTTTGACCTTCAGAGACAACAGTGTGGGTCAGAAAGAGAACCCTTCAGGGAGCTTCAGAATGGAGGAAAGGCATTAATGGAAGATTATTTGTCACAGGCATCAGAGGAGGAAAAATCACAGTCACAGAGCCTATCATTTGTTTGAGATTAAAGAAGTGATAAGTTTTCACAAAATATTGGATAGGGCACAGTTTCAGTATTTTGTGGCATTTATACTCCATAAAAAACGAACATTTAATTTTAACTTTGGAATTTTAACTTTCAGAGTTTAATTTCAGAGCAAATTAATCTCAATCTGGTGTCTCAGTGATTTCCAGAATGAAGTCAAAGGAGGTTTTTTTGCAGCTTAATGTGCTCAAAACGGCATCATTATGATTTTTGTTGATGTTATCACCAGTCAAGCCAAATCACAGGCATAAACCTGACGTAAAGGATCATCCTTTGTTTTGGGTCTAACAAAGTAGCCTCTCACTGAAACATAGGCATACTGTTACAGGCAATTTCTTTAATATCAGAAGTTTATTAACAAAGGAAATGAAGGCAAGATAATATAAATCAAAACAAAAAAAATAAAGAACTGCAGATACTGGAAATCTGAAACAAAAACAGAAATTGCTGGAAAACCCGTCAGGCCTGCTAGCAGCTGTGAAGAGAAAACAGACCAGGGGTCCAGAACAGAATAAACCAAACCATATAACACAAACTCAAATAATTTTAAACACGTATTAAAAGCATAATCTCATTAGTTCAAAACACTGTTTTATAAATTGAAAACAAATGTAATACTGTTTTGAGATGGTGGGAACTGCCGATGCCGGAGATCTGAGATAACAAGGTGTGAAGCTGGATGAACACAGCAAGCCAAGCAGCACCAGAGGAGCAGGAAAGCTGACATTTCAGGTCTGGACCCTTCTTCAGAAAGGGTCTTCAGAAAGGGTCCAGAACTGAAACGTCAGCTTTCCTGCTCCTCTGATGCTGTTTAGCCTGCTGTGTCCATCCAGCTATACACATTGTTATCTATAATACTATTTTGTTTGTACTATACCAGGGGTATAATTGTTGGAGAAACTCAGTAGGTCTAGCAGCATCTCTCAAGAGAAATGTTGAGAGTATGGTTCTTCAGTACCATAAAAAAAAACAAGCCACCCCCTAAGCCTCACAAATAACAAGTCAGAACATGATTTTCTCCTTGAATGAAAAACCGAAGGCCGAATCTCACGATATTTTGGCAAAGAGCCAATTTTGTCAAATTTTACCAGGCTTTCTCTCCATGAGGCCTAGTCAGATTTCTCACTGTATCATCACAAAATCCCCTCAGAAACTACTACCATGCCCCTACAGTGCCCTTCATGCTCCATGATCAATGTTACTACTCATTGTAGCCTGAAGAACTCACCATTGTTTATATATACTGGAATAGACAGCATCTCTGGCTCCGATGCTATCTTTAAAAGGACATTTGTGCACCCAGACACTTAGTCCAGGGCTGCCCTGCACAGTTTGTTACACTTGTCTAGATGGGAAAACAAAGGGAAATTGGTGCCCTGTTTTGTGGACAGGCATGCAAAGGTCCTTCTGGATGGTGTGGTGTAGACCAGGGATGTTGTCTGTCTCCAGGACCATGATGGCAAAGGCCCTGTCAGGCTGGTGCGAGGTTGCCACGCAGGTCATTTCTGTCTCAGCTATCAGGAGGAATTCCTAGCAGTGAAAGAACACATCAATTACCTCCTCTATCTCAGCAGAGTAAATGCCACCATCTTCTTTCAACAACCTCACGCTCATTCCATCTCTGCTACTCCAATCAATTCCTGCCAAGGCTCATGTTCTACCCTTCTTATTATGCGGAACATCTTACCACACTCACTCACACCCACTCCAACCCTTCCATCTTAATCCTTCATGACTTCTGCACTGGCTTTTCACTTGATCAGAGCACCTCACTGCCTTTCCCCCACTGCAGCAGCATAAACAGACATGTTACCTTGCATCATCCCTTCACTCACTTACTCCCTCCTTTTCTCTCATTCCAGGCAAAACATGCCCAAAATGCAGGGCTGTCCGACAGTTGGCTTCTCACTCTTGGTTGAGAACAGTAGCTCTGCCTCAGCATTATGTAACATTGCAAAAGGTCAGCACAGAGTATCAGCAGTGAAACTCAATGTACCAATTCTGCAATCTGGTGTTTCCACCACATACTGTTCTCACATGGTATTCTCACTTGTCAACCAATGGTCAGGGTTAACTATCACTTGCCAAACCAAGGTCATTAGAGAATGGGGGGCATTAAGCTTTGGGAACAGATCTGGATTACCAATAAGCCCTGTAGAAGTACATCCAATCTTTCATAGAGATAAAAATGACAAATTAAATTTCTTTAGTGAGCAGTTCTGCCTCAACTCAGGCTATCTTAAACTCTCTCTGGAAGTTCTCTGTCAGCAGCCCTTTGGGAGGCAATGTCTCTGCTGGTGATTTCTATTCTGAAATCCACAGCCATTTCTGTACGTGTTAATTGTGAGGAATCAGTCAGCTCTACTCTTAACTGAGCATTTCATTTTTCCACTTAAGTTAGTGTTGCAGCTCTGTGCTGCATTGCAATATTTTGGACATCCATCACTGTTTTAAAATTTATTAGTGTGCTACATGAGCAGTATTTTGTATTCCTAGATAGTGAACCATCCTTGTCTTAACTTACTGGTAAAATTTATGGGCTTCCTCTCATGTAGCTATTCCCTCTCACTGATTACACACCATTGATTGTGAGTGATCAGCAAATGCACATGTGCATCTCCACAGTTTTGTCAGCTGAATCTCTTCCTCACTGACTCTGCAATTGCCAATATAATCTGTTCTTATACATCAGTAATGCCTTTTTACAAAAACAGACAAATTATTCTACAATTCAAAGTAAACAATAGCACAGGGGCTTGTTAATCTGTTTGTTTAAATTTGAATAAATTAACAATTCAAATTAAATGGATTTGAATCCCCATTAGGTGATAGGGATTTCAATGGCACACATATAGATGCCTACCTTTTGACCTGGGCTATGATCCCGTTTGAGGATTCTGCCCTTTCACATGTCTGTGTCTGTGAATGATTTATTGTCACATATATTTAGGGAGATACAGTTAAAAGGGTTTTATCACCACAATCGAACGCCATTTTAAGTTACAAAAAAAGAGAAAGTACTTAAATAGAGTCAATCTTCATCAGTCAGGATCTCAAACAATGCTCCAAGGCTTCCACAAGGTGGACTTCGGGAATCCATACTCTGTGTACAGCAACAATGATGCTAATGCCCCAGGGCACCACAGCTCCACATGCCGCCACTGTTTCACTGGCACTACCAAGAGTCTGGGCTCCAGGCCTATCAAAGCCAGGACGCCACCCTTTTGGCACGGCAATCCAAGCCCTGTCACCGCCTACAAAAGTCCCTGTCTGGGCATACCAAAGTAAGGAGTCTCTGCTCTGAGATCCTCCAATGCCACAGCCGAAGCCCTGACACCAAGACCCCTGAGCATCACCACCTCCATGACCTCCCCGCTATATCAGGAAGATAAAGAGAAGAGAAAAGAAGAAACAAAAAGAAGAAAAAAAGAGAGAAGGACTTGGCTGGCCTGAAGCAAATGGCTCAGTAACCCAAACTCCACCCACCATGCCAGTGCTGCCATCTTGTGGCTGTAATATTTGGGCTGGTATTTATTGCTCTCCCACAGCCCCCAGTATGTTTACGTTAGGAATGGGACCCAGTCCTGTAATTTATCTCCGATACTTCAGCGGCCAGAATAGGCATTAGGTACCCACAGCCCAACCAAGTTCATTGATAATGGGAACTGCAGATGCTGGAGAATCCAAGATAATATAATGTGAGGCTGGATGAACACAGCAGGCCAAGCAGCATCTCAGGAGCACAAAAGCTGACGTTTCGGGCCTAGACCCTTCATCAGAGAGGGGGATGGGGTGAGGGTTCTGGAATAAATAGGGAAAGAGGGGGAGGCGGACCGACGATGGAGAGAAAAGGAGATAGGTAGAGAGGAGAGTATAGGTGGGGAGGTAGGGAAGGGATAGGTCAGTCCAGGGAAGACAGACAGGTCAAGGAGGTGGGATGAGGTTAGTAGGTAGGAGATGGAGGTGCGGCTTAGGGTGGGATGAAGGAATGGGTGACAGGAAGACCAGGTTAGGGAGGCAGAGACAGGTTGGACTGGTTTTGGGATGCAGTGGGCGGAGGGGAAGAGCTGGGCTGGTTGTGTGGTGCAGTGGGGGGAGGGGACGAACTGGGCTGGTTATGGGATGCGGTGGGGGAATTGGAGATTTTGAAGCTGGTGAAGTCCACATTGATACCATAGGGCTGCAGCGTTCCCAAGCGGAATATGAGTTGCTGTTCCTGCAACCTTCGGGTGGCATCATTGTGGCACTGCAGGAGGCCCATGATGGACATGTCATCTAAAGAATGGGAGGGGGAGTAGAAATGGTTTGCACCTGGGAGGTGCAGTTGTTTATTGCGAACCGAGCGGAGGTGTTCTGCAAAGCAGTTCCCAAGCCACCGCTTGGTTTCCCCAGTGTAGAGGAAGCAACACCGGGTACAGTGGATGCAGTGTACCACATTGGCAGATGTGCAGGTGAACCTCTGCTTAATGTGGAAAGTCATCTTGGGGCCTGGGACTGGGGTGAGGGAGGAGATGTGGGGCCAAGTGTAGCATTTCCTGCGGTTGCAGGGGAAGGTGCCGGGTGTGGTGGGGTTGGAGGGGAGTGTGGAACGACAAGGGAGTCACGGAGAGAGTGGTCTCTTCAGAAAGCAGACAAGGGTGGGGATGGAAAAATGTCTTGGGTGGTGGGGTTGGATTGTAGATGGCGGAAGTGTCGGAGGATGATGCGTTGTATCCGGAGGTTGGTGGGGTGATGTGTGAGAACGAAGGGGGGTCCTCTTTGGGCGGTTGTGGTGGGGACGGGGTGCAAGGATTGTGTTGCGGGAAATGCGGGAGACGTGGTCAAGGGTGTTCTCAACCACTGTGGGGGGAAAGTTGCAGTCCTTGAAGAGCTTGGACATCTGGGATGTGTGGGAGTGGAATGCCTCATCATGGGAGCAGATGCGGCGGAGGCGGAGGAATTGGGAATCGGGGATGGAATTTTTGCAGGAGGGTGGGTGGGAGGAGGTGTATTCTAGGTAGCTGTGGGAGTTGGTGGGCTTGAAATGGACATCAGTTACAAGCTGGTTGCTTGAGATGGTGACGGAGAGGTCCAGAAAGGTGAGGGATGTGTTGGAGATGGCCCAGGGGAACTGAAGGCTGGGGTGGAAGGTGTTGGTGAAGTGGATGAACTGTTCGAGCTCCTCTGGGGAGCAAGAGGCGGCGCCGATACAGTCATCAATGTAACGGAGGAAGAGGTGGAGTTTGGGGCCTGTGTAGGTGCGGAAGAGGGACTGTTCCACGTAACCCACAAAGAGGCAGGCATAGCTGGGGCCCATGCGGGTGCCCATGGCCACCCCCTTAGTCTGTAGGAAGTGGGAGGAATCGAAAGAGAAGTTGTTGAGTGTGAGGACGAGTTCAGCTAGGCGGATGAGGGTGTCGGTGGAGGGGGACTGGTTGGGCCTGCGGGACAGGAAGAAGCGGAGGGTCTTGAGGCCATCTCCATGTGGAATAGAGGTGTATAGGGACTGGATGTCCATGGTGAAAATGAGGTGTTGGGGGCCAGGGAATTGGAAGTCCTGGAGGAGGTGGAGGGCGTGGGTGGTGTCACGGACGTAGGTAGGGATTTCCTGGACCAAATGGGAGAAGATGGAGTCCAGATAGGTGGAGATGAGTTCGGTGGGGCAGGTGCAGGCTGAGACAATGGGTCGACCAGGGCAAACAGGTTTGTGGATTTTGGGAAGGAGATAGAAACGGGCCGTGCGGGGTTGGGGAACAATGAGGTTGGAGGCTGTGGGTGGGAGGTCCCCTGAGGTGATGAGGTCGTGAATGGTGTTGGAGATGATGGTTTGGTTCTCGGGTGTGGGGTCATGATCAAGGGGGCGGTAGGAGGTGGTGTCGGAGAGTTGGCGTTTGGCCTCGGCGATGTACAGGTCAGTGCGCCATACTACCACTGCACCACCCTTGTCTGCGGGTTTGATGGTGAGGTTGGGGTTGGAGCAGAGGGAGAGGAGGGCTGCCCGTTCTGCAGGGGAGAGGTTGGAGTGGGTGAGAGGGGTGGAGAGGTTGAGGCGGTTGATGTCTCGACGGCAGTTAGAGATGAAGAGGTCGAGGGAAGGTAGGAGGCCTGAGGATGGTGTCCAGGAGGAGGACTTGTGTTGGAAGCGGGTGAAGGGGTCAGTGGAGGGAGGGTTAGGTTCCCGGTTGAAAAGGTAAGCGTGGAGGTGAAGGCGGCGGAAAAACTGTTCTATGTCCAACCGTGACTGGTATTCGTTGATGTATGGTTGTAGGGGGACAAAGGTGAGCCCCTTACTAAGGACTGAGAGTTCGTCCTCAGTTAGTGGAAGGTCTGGGGGAATGGTGAAGATGCGGCAGGGTTCAGTATGGCTGTCTTCTCTGGGGTGACTGGCTGTGGAGGTTGTGGGTGGAGCGATGAGGTCGTCGGCCGTGGGCGGGGTTGTGTCGGCGTCGGCTGTGGGCGGGGTTCCGTCGGCGTCGCTCCGCTGTCGTCGGCTGTGGGCGGGGTTCCGTCGGCGTCGGTCCGTTGTCGTCGGCTGTTGGCGGAGTTCTGTCGGTGTCGGTCCGTCGGCGTCGGCTGTGGGCGGGGTTCTGTCAACCAAGTTCATACCTATTTGAGGCCCTTAAATTGGCAAAAATAGCTCTCTTATTACTCTGTGTCTCCCTCCCCTGTTTTAATTTTGGCAGGCAAAGGCCTAGTTTGGCCACTAGTAGATTTCATTGCAAAGACAAACGTCAGGCATGAAACTCTAAGCATATTGCAAACAAGTTGCCTCCTGCAAGGATTCTTGTGCAAAGATTTTCTTTCATGCCGTCTCCTCCATGCCCTCATTGTCCACAGCAGACCAACCATCCCAACTGACCTTACCCTGGCCTTTCTAACCTAGAATGCCACCCCTGTCCCTGCTGTCTGCCAGGCAAAAATTTGTCAAACATATTGGATTTACCTCTAGTCCAGCTCCACGATACTTCTTCCTGAGAATTGGCTGCAATCCTAGCAGTGGTTCATCTGCTCCTCCCACTACAGGGATGACAGAGCTGCTACTGGTCGATCAGAAGGCCCACTCCGAATCTGATCAGGCTGCTCTCAGTGCAATGTTCCTGCAATAACCCAGCTTTTGACTTGACTGACTTGTCCATTCAATGGCACCACAGGGACTAAGGGCTGAACCTTATGATTTTTTTGGCTAAATTCAAGTCACATCAAGTTTGGATTCTCACCACAAAGTTGAATGAGTTTTCTCACTGTATCTTACCAAGCTTGTTGCATTAATTGGTTCTTGAACACTCGCAACAAGTATATCATCCAATTTTGCTCCATCTTACCACATATCATTCCTGCCACCTTGCCACCTATTGGGTATCCTGAAATTCACTAGCATCTTTTGCATGTATGGCAACTGCAAAGGACCATTGTGCATCCAGATGGGCACTGTCAGCTCCTTACCACTTTGCAGTCTTTGTTCAAACAGTTACAAAACAGCTGAATGTAACCGAGTGTGGTATCAAAGAGCCCTAGTAAAACTGGAATCAATGCAGATCAGGGAGGAAACTCTTTGATAATTATTGTTATTGTTATTGTTAATTCTATTGTTGTTGTTGTGGTTGGACAGTCATCTCATCCCCAGAGCCCATCTAAAGGAGTTCCTCAGGATGGTGTCCTATGCCCAACCACCTTCAGCTGCTTCACCAGTGACCTTCCCTCCATCATGAGGTCAGAATTGGGGTGTTTGTCAATGATTGCACAATGTCCAGCACATTCATGACTTCTCAGATACTGAAGCATTCTATGTCCAAATGTAATGAGATCTAGACATTATTCAAGTTTGGGCTGACAAGTGGAAAGTAACATTTGCTCTGCACAAATGCCAGGCAATGACTATCTCCAATAAAAGAAAATTTAACCACCAGTCCTTAGCATTTGAAGAACTTGCCATCATTAAATCCCCCACTATCCACATCCTGTGGCATACCACTGTCCAGAAATTCACCTGGAATAGCCGTTAAATATACATTGGCTACATGGTCAGATCAGATGCTAGGAATACTGCAACGAATAACTCACATTCTGACCCCACTCTACCTGTCCACCATCCACAGGTTACATGATTAGGTTAGATTAGATTACCTACAGTGTGGAAACAAGGCCTTCGGCCCCACAAGCCCACACTGCCCCTTGAAGCATCCCACCCAGACCCATCCCCCTATAACCCACACACCCCTGAACAGTACGGGCAATTTAGCATGTCCAATCCACATAGCCCGCACATCTTTGGTCTGTGGGAGGAAACCGGAGCACCCGGAGGAAACCCACGCAGACACAGTGAGAATGTGCAAACTCCACACAGACAGTCGCCGAAGCTGGAATCGAACCCGGGTCCCTGATACTGTGAGGCTGCAGTGCTACTTTCCTGGATGGATGCAGCTTCAACAACACTCAAGAAGTTTGTCACCATCCCAGAAAAAGTAATGCACTTGATCTGTATCATATTGGCAAACATCCATTCCCTCCACCACAGATGCTCAGTAGCAACAGTGTGTACAAGATGCACTGCAGAGGCTCACAAAAGGCCATTAGAACGCATCCTCCAAACCCATAACCACTTCCAACGAGAAGGACAATGGCATCAGATACATGGGAACACCACCACATCCAAGTCCCCATCCAAGCTACTCTCTATTACTGACTTGAACATGTTGCTATTTCTTCATTCTTGTTGGCCATAATACTGGAATTCCTTCGCTAACGACATTGTGGGTCAACTCGCTGCATATAGATAGCAGCAGTTTGAAAAGGCAGCTTGCTATCACCTAGTCAAGGGCAACTGGAGGCAGACAATAAATGCTGGCCAGCCAGTGATGGTCATGACTCACAAGACAACAAAAGAAAATCTGCCTCTTTCATTCTATTAGGAAAACAGTCCATAAAATGATACGAAGACTGAAGACTGGTGCTGCTGTCTGTCATTCAGCTCCTCAGTCCTTATGAGGAGCAGGTCCTGAATGGAGCTGCCCCTAGCAAGCCCCAGTCTGGTATCGAAGACTACCCTTGACATACTGTGGCAAGATCCCTTTTGCAAATGCTATCTCCCTTGACATGACTGAGGTATGCTGACAGCCATGGCCAGCTTTGCCTCTGTTGTGTTTACATTAAACACTGAGAAAGATAGCAATAATGTGAGCGTAATATCTTTGGCTGAGGGGAAAATTTCCAAAAGGCAAGGCAAAACACTGGAATGCAAGGCAGGAATACCGTAAGAATACAAGTGGGCTTAGAGTGAATGAACCCACTATGATAGCAATGGAAGATGCTGAAGATGCAGCCTGGTCCAGACTATGAGCTGAATGCTTCTCCCTGGCCATACAGTGTTTCTTGTTGCAGCATTGTAATGAAAGTTGCCAGTGTAGCCTGAGGTGCAGTATTGAAGTGTGGAAGCATCCTGTCAATAATTTGGAGATTTTCCATGATGGTGCTTAGGGACTGGCACATGTTGAATGCTAACAGTTGAGAGAGAATGATGCATGTGATCAGTGCCATGGAGCATGTCTTGAGATGCTAGTGCCCTGTGTCGAACAAGGTGATGGTTTGGAGCAAATGGGGAGAAATCTTTTGGCTTCCATGTCAAGTTTTCTCAAGCCCAACAGTTTATATAGCAGCTTTGGTAAAATGACAACTCATGGGGAGTTGGGCTGTTAATGGGGTGGCTAACAAGTAGTAATGATTGTCATTTGGGAACTCAATACTGCCTGCTAAGAATCTCACGAGGCTGCTTGAGAAAGCATGCACATTGTTTTGACATGACCCCAATGTCATGAGGATGGACATCATCAAATATGTTTTCCAATTCTGCCACACATCACACCATAACCTGTGTCAATCCAATTCTGGTGAGATTCTGACCTCAATTTCCACAGAGAAATCATCCTATGGCTTCAAACGGGCTATAGGGAAAGACTTCTCTGTTACTAATATAAACAAATTCAGAAGATCAGTTTTTGATTTGGTTATGTATATGTTTGGATGTTGCGTTTCAGCATTGCTGAGCAACAGATAAGCTAGACTACAGATGGAAACTTTGTGCCTTTATGATGGAGTGATTATGCTGTCAGAGGATGCACTTAAAGTGGAATAGATCATAGAACAATACAGCACAGGAACAGGCCCTTTGGTTCATCATGTCTGTGCCATTCTCAACTAATTGCATCTGCTTGCACATATCTGTATTCCTCTATTACCTGCTTGTTCATGTGTCTGTCTAAATGCCTCTTAAACATTGAAGAATTGAATCCCTACACTGTAGACACAGGACCTTTGGTCCAACAAGTCTACACTGATCCTTGAAGCATCCCACCCAGACCATCTCCTTATAACCCACCTACGATACACATCCTTGAACACTACGGGCAATTTAGCATGGCCAGTCCACCTAATCTGCACATCTTTGGGCTGTGGGAGGAAACTGGAGCACCCTGAAGAAATCCACACAGATACAGGGGGAATGTGCAAACTCCACACAGACAGTTGCTCGAGGGTGGAATTGAACCCAGGTCCCTGGCGCTGTGAGGCAGCAGTGCTAACCACTGAGCCACCGTGCTGCCCCCTATCATTGCTATCATACTTTTACCAATTCCCCTGGCAGTTCATTCCAGGCAACTAGCACCTTCTGTGAAAAAAAGCCTGCTTCATACATCTCTTTAAACTTAACCCTCTCACCTTAAACTTATGCCCTATATTATTTGACATTTTCACCCTAGGAAATATACTCCAACTATCTACCCTATGCATGCCTATCATAAATTTTATATCCTTCTGTCAGGCCACTCCTCAGCCTCTGAAAGCATTCCACATTTGTTCAACCTCTCCTTATAGCTACTATGTTTCTGTATACCAATACTGCAAAAGGGTGCTGCCATTTGCTGAACAAGCTGAGATGGAAAAAGACTTGCTGCAGCTGAAATCCACGACTGACAAAAACAGAATATCAAGGGTATGCACCTAGCAGCAAGGACTGAATACAATGTCTTCAGTCTCCTCAACACTTAGCTGAAGGAAATTGAGACTCATCAAATGGTGGATATCAGATGAGTAGACTAAAATCATAGAAACCTCCAGGGGACAGCCTGTAAATCACAGAGCGACCTAAGGCATTCAGTAATTTAAAAACAAAAGGCTAATGAAAATTTGGGCTATTCTTCAAGTGATATGGTTTATAAAGAGAGAAGGTTATGCCTGTGTTCTTTAGAACCTTTATCAGATCCCACCTGGAGTATTGCTTTGGGAAGTATCTCAGGAAAGATATGTTGTCCTTGGAAGAGATACAATACTAATGCACAAAAATGATGCCAAATGCTTGAGAAACTTAAATAATCAGCACAGTTTGAATCTACTTGGTTTACATCACTTCATTATAGAATATTGAGGTGAGATTTGGTTGAGGGATTTGAAATGTTACAAGAACATTGGTGCAATAGAAACATTGAACTTTCTCTGTTGAAGGCAGAAAATGTGAGTTAAGATTAATCCTAATGTCTCGATCCTGGCTCCATTTCAGGGATGATGGATGTCTAGGTGGCTGAAATATTCACACACATAACCCAGCAATGGCTTGAGGGGTTGCCAACTACACTCAATCAACAGCCTCCTCCAAGTTTGTGTCAGAGCCCACAGAAGCTTAAGGATCATCAGGAAGGGGATTCAGACTTTCATACAACATGCAGGACCACATCATTCTTGGCTTCCCTGGATCCTCTGACAAAGGGTGTGTCTGTGGTTTATTTCCCAGTGATGATGGATGCCCCTGTAGAAGGAAGATCCCATGGAGACCCTAAACAATGAGGCCATGTTCCTCAGTACTGCATGTCCAAAGATAACAGAAGCAAGCTGCCTTCAAATCCTAAGCACAAGTAGAGCATAGCGTTAGAATGTCAGAATATGTGACTGACTGCATTGTGTGAATCAATAACCATGTCTTTGTAGTCACTTGTATATATGGAAGACAAGTAAATAAAGTCATGATACCTTTACAATGATGATTGTGATATGTATGGTTAGAAGGATATTTCCGTACTTTTTCTTTCCTTAGCTGCATCTAAGGACCTATTTGGTTTACAGCGATAGATGAACAAACACTAATGAGATCTGACAAGAAGTCTCTTACCTTAACAAGATGTAATTTACTGCCTATTAGCAATGCAGTACACAGGCATTATCCCAAAGACTATAAAAGATCTGTCTTCATTCCTAAGATCCTGACATGTTTTGCCTTATCGTCATCCGAGTCAGTATGACATCGTCAAGTCAGGTGAATTTTAACATTAACATTAATCTTGTTCCTTACACAACACCTCTCCAAGTTCTTTTTTCCTGAAATTAACTATACTTACCAGCAACAAATCGCCTTCACTTGCCCCCGTGCCCCATCCCCAAACAGGTCAGCTGATCCAGAAATTTCACAATTTTTCCATAATGTGTAATCTACAGACTGGGAAGATTGGCTTGAGGACTATTAATTTTAATTCTGATCTCGGCAATGACCTTTCATAGTTTGCTGACCACCATCATCATGGCATTCCTCTTTGAGCTGGTCCTGATCAATCATTGATGGATGATTGGTCTGCAGTGAGACAAAGTTAAAGCAGTTCCTTTGCAACCTTCATACAATTTCCTCAGCTAATCAATAAGAGTCAATTACTGTCTCTGGAATAACCATACTACTCCTGTTAAGCTCCTTTATCTATATGTATTGTTCTAAACTTGTGTGGCAACAACTCCAGCAATTGTTGGGCTATGAATATCCAGCCAATCAACCGTCCCATGAATGGAGCCAGGATTGAGACAATAAGATTAATCATTACATTTTATATTGGATTGCTTGTTGCACCAAGTAAGATTGCTTATTTTTACAAATAGTTTTATAGACCCTGGCAAGATAGGGAGTTGAGTCATCAGTATTCTCCCCATCAGTAATTTTGAAGGCAATCAGTCACATTAGAATGGGGTAGGCCAATGATTTAAAAAGACTGTAGAATAGTCAGCAGTTTTCTTCAAAAGAGATTTAAACATCTGGATCCAACACTTTACTTCCTGACTTGAATATGAGTATCTCAGCGAGCTTGTTACATATTCAAATCTAGAAGGGAGTGCAAACAGGCCGAAAAATTCATTAGTGAACTGTGGTCTACTGTCTTACACAGCCACATCAGGGATCCCCCATATAGAGAAGGTCTTGACACTACACCTTTCACCTCAATCCACTGAGAAAAATAATTGATATCAATGAAGTAAGATAGTCCTTCAAATATAAATTGGGCTATTCGCATTCATGCTCGTGATTTCATGGAGAAATAATTGGTATCATTGAGTCTCACTGGTCAGATCAATGAATGGCACAAGTTTCACAGTCAGTTCTCAATCTCCATTGAGATTATTGGCCTCCACACAGACAACTAAAGCTTGGCTCTGCATTTGTTAATCCAAGTTTTCGAGGCGATGAAGATGCTGTCAATTTGCAATATATTTTAAGTATTCCATTGACCGTACTTGAGCATCTGTTGGATATTTGTTGCAACATTCCAATAAGAGTGCAAGAGCAGATGTGTGCTATACATTGGTACAATAAGAAAATGATCACTGGTACTTGATCTGTCATTCCACATCACTCTTGTTCTTCATTAAATAGAAGAGCTTGTGTGCCCTTGAATGGGTTTTATTTGCCAATTGCACAACAAATTGAAGTTGACTCATTATGGTAAGTTGGTCTTTGTTGCAAAATGCTATCCCAATGATCACAGGAGGGTACAGAAAATCTTCTATTTCCATTTGAGGAGATGCTAGAAGAAGCAGGGACGTGATGCTTTAAAGATAGAGGTGACCAGCCACAAGATGACTCTCCACATTACTCTTTCAGGATAGAGTGAAGGATAATAATGATTCCACTGATTTTCATGATTGTTTTTGGAGAAGGAGGTCCTAAAACTTGCTATACTGTTTTAAGACAATGTATTTGTCAAACCTGATAACAGCTCTTTGGACCCTCAAGGAGAATTGTGTTTTGCTAATGATGGTGATAGAGATTAATTCCATTGAAGTAATCAATGACATGCAACAGTAGCTACAATAATCTATTACCAAAACTCCTTTTTTTTGAGTAAGTACTGAGACAACAAGGTGTAGAGCTGGCTGAACACAGCAAGCCAAGTAGCATCAGAGGGGCAGGCAGGCTGACGTTTCAGGCCGAGACGCTTCTTACTGCTGCTTACAGAAGAGAAGCTTTTACCCTGAAACATGGATAGAAATTTTTTTTTATTTTCTAAACTGCCTTCACAATGATCCTCATTCTTCTTTTAATCTAGATTTGTTTCTGGCTGTGATGTTAAACAGTTCTTTCATAATCATCACAGCAGTGGTTTGTACAGTGTGAAGTTCTTTGTAGGAGTTGAAAGTGCTTCATTTTTTGAAGCCACTACTTTGGTCATTCCTCTTGTGTACAATCAAGGAAGAGGGAAAAGAATGAGCATGACACAGTACAAGTACCAGCACTTTTGAGGAACTGGCATCACAACCTGCCAATGTGCTTGCCATCCAAGGAGAAGGTTATGGAGCACAGAATTTGCCCACCTCCTCAAAAAGAGCCAAGAACAAAGTTGGAGATTGATATCTTTAGTGAAAAATATTGGCAGGGGTGGTGGAATGCAAAAGTAAAATGAAAATGTGAATAATTTATAGTTTATGATATAAACAGTTTACAGGTTGAGTAAACCCTGGGAATAGTGTTATATGTAGGATTAGTAGCTAAATGCATTATCAGTGATGTCAGATGAAGCCAGAACACATGGAATTGGGTCTTGATACAAGAAGATCCCAGGGAAGTGCTGCTCTACCATCTCTATGTATGCAGTGTAAACAGTTAACAAATGTTTATTAGTTTGTACTGTTATGTTATCCAGTCTTCATCTGTCAGAAAACCCCAGAACCTGTTCACAATATTAATAAATTGAGTGCAATCTTGCCACCCTGAAGAATGAAGGACAGCTTTGGAACACAATGGCCTCATCAACAATGGTACAGGCTGTAGAGAGGCAAGGAGCAAAATTACACAATGATTACAATTACAGAATGATGTTTCTGATTTTGGTTAGTCCCAATGGATGAGCAGATATTTGACCACAGGAATCAAATGAGAAATTTTTAGAAGAAATTAAAGTGAAACTAGAAGACAGCAGCACATCCAAGAAATTTAAAAGGTAAGGGTGAGTTAAGATGGGCTACACATTTGCAAGAACAAAAACAAACTTGCTGGAAAAGTTCAGCAGGTCTGGCAGCATCTGTGGAGGAGAAAAAAGAGTTAACGTTTCAGGCCCGGTGACCCTTCCTCAGAGCTGATGGTGGCTGAGAAAACGTCAGCTTATATGCAGAAAATAGGGAGGTGGGTGGGGTAGTGGGTAAATGATAGGATGGAGCCCAAATAGAGAGAAAGACAGTTGGACAGACAAAGGAGTTGCTAACCATCAGGCTGGGAGGGTGAATAGTTGTTAATGGGGACGGTTAGTGACTAATAACGGGGGGTGTGTAGTGGAAGACTACGTGTTATCAAGGCCTGGTGTGTGGGGTGGGGGACTGGGACATGGGGGAGTTTAGACCCTAAAATTATTGAACTGAATATTGAGTATGGAGGGCTGTAGGGTCCCCAAGCGGAAAATGAGGTGTTGTTCCTCCAGCTTGTGCGGGGCTTCACTGTAGTATTGTAGCAAGACAGAGACAGAGATTTTGGCCAGGGAGCAAGGTGGTGCATCGAAGTGGCAGGCAACAGGTAGTTCAGGGTCTTTTTGTGAGCAGAATGTAGATGTTCTGCAAAGCGGACACCAAGTCTGCGCTTCATTTCCCCAATGCAGACGAGACCACATTGTGAGCAGTGAATGCAGTAGAACAGGTTCTTGGAAATGGAGGTGAAGTGTTGCTTCACCTGGAAGGTATGTTTGAGCCCTGGGATACTGGGGAGGGAGGAAGTAAATGGGCAGGTGTTACACCTTTGCCAGTTACAGGGGAAGGTGCCATCGGGCTGTGGGGAGGTTTTGGGGGTGAAGGAGGTATGGACCAGGGTGTCCTGGAGGGAACGGTCCCTGTGGAAGCCGGAAAAGGGAGGGGAAGGGAATATGTGTCTGGTAGTGGCATCCTGCTGGAGGTGGCGGAAATGGTGTCTGATGATCTTCTGGATGTGGATGCTGGTGGGATGGTAGGTGAGGATAATGGGGACCCTATCGCTGTTGCGGGAGGGAAGAGAAAGGCAGAAGTATGGGCAATGGATCGGACCCAATTGAGGGGCCTGTAAACAACGCAGCTGGGGAATCCTCGGTTGAGAAAGAATGTGGACATTTCGGACGCTCCCTTGTCAAAGTTGGCCTCATCTGGGCATATGCAACGGAGACGGAGGATCTGAGAGAATGGGATGGAATCTTTACAGGAAGTGGAGTGTGAGGATGTATAGCCCAGGTAGCTGTGGGAGTCAGTGGGTTTGTAATGGATATTAGTGGCCAGTCTATCCCCAGAAATGGAAACAGAAATGTCAAGGAAGGGAAGGGAGGAGTCAGAGATAGATGAGATGAAAGTGAGGGCAGGGTGGAAATTGGAGGCGAAATTGATAAAGTTTTCCAATGCTTGATGAGAGAGGGAAGTAGAACCGATAATATCATTGATGTACCGGAGAAGGAGTAGTGGGTGGGGGCCAGAATAGGACTGGAACAAGGAATGTTCCACGTACCCCACAAAGAGACAGGCATAACTAGGCACATGCGAGTACCCATGGCAACCCCTCTTACCTGAAGAAAATGAGAGGAGTTGAAAGAGAGGTTGTTGATGAGGTGAGGACAAGCTCGGCCAAGCAGAGGAGATCATTTGCAAGGACAGAATGGAAATTTGAAGAGAGGTGATGATGGTAAAGAAGGAGGAAATTCTGAAAATGGGTCAGCATTAAAATGACAACAAGCATAGTGCGCAGGAACGGGAGGTGGGTGGTCAGCAGTTCAGTGGGAATAGGCTCAAAAGTGCAGGAGGACACTAGTTCCAGATACACTGTTCTGTCATATGCCAAAGGTGAAAACTTCTATACTGCACAAAGTAAATTCGTTTCATGTTTTAATTAGACTATTTTATTTCATGATCAACAGGGCAATGCGACAACTTTATTTCAGGTTTCTGCCAATGCTCTGTTGGGTCATGCTGCTTGCAAGGATGTGAGATAGCCTGGGGGAGTGCAAAAATATCTGGCCTCTGCTCAGCATGTGTCCACATCATGTGGCAGAGACTCATGGCTCACAGTATAGGGCATGTATGGTGTGAACTTATATCCTCCTGCTTTCTGGCACAGTACATTGGAGTTATAACATCTTACAAAATAATATGATTCTACTGCCAAATTTCAAATGAAATATCCCAGGATCTTATTAAAAAGAAAAATGATGAATAATTTTACAACACATTAGAGATTCGACCCACACTAAAATTAAGCCTTTCAAACTTGGTGATTGTCACAATCTGATAATTTATATTTATAATAACAGAGTAGACTGGATCTTCATCCTTCTCTCTAAAGATCAGATGGCAGATGCCACTGAACATTGCTTCCCAAAACTTTAAAGGGATCATTTTGATTGTGGGTTGGGAAAAGTGGGTGATAGTGTTTGAGCTACCCATTTTATCGCTCATTCAATTTTTATTTCCAACCAGGTCAATGAAAACGAATATCGGGCAATATTATAAAGGCTGCCAATTCACTATCATCCTTCTTACAAAACAAAACAAAAAAAAATCCCCTTTTTCTTTGGCTGTACTATTCTTTGGAACGTTCTCTCTATTAGTAAGATTTGGTAAATTACTCTATGGAGGGTACAGGGTGCTGATAGTACTTGTGACAGTGCTATGACAACTATATAACTAATCATTTTTTGAGAAGTTGTGTTTTGAAGAAGTATTTCAAGTTTCATGGACACATGGATTTTTTGAAAGGTCACTTCAAGTATTGGGAACTTTTATTTAAACAAGGCATTCCTTGGAATCTGCATGGTTTCAGCTAAGTGTCGAAGTTTTTTTGCTAAATGTCATCTATCTGATGACTGCAAGAGAGCTAGTTTCTGTTTAAATAATGTTTTGAATGCAGCAAGAGTTGGCATCCAAACTGGTAAAGGAAAAAACTTTCCAGCTCAGCTTTCCTGTTTCTGAAAAAAAACTTTGAAGAGTTTGTCTCAATATGTCCTGAATGACTGCATTGTTCCCAGATCTCAGAGCTACCTGCATGTAGTGACCTGTTGACTTGTCCCAGATTTTGCCACCAATAGCCATCTACACTTTACACATGTTGTTCTTTTTTGCAACCAGGAATGAA
This sequence comes from Stegostoma tigrinum, assembly GCF_030684315.1. NCBI lineage: Eukaryota > Metazoa > Chordata > Chondrichthyes > Orectolobiformes > Stegostomatidae > Stegostoma > Stegostoma tigrinum. Next base: position 52,884,482 of record NC_081365.1, read on the forward strand.
CAGTTATTGGCTACATGTGTTTATTTTGTCAGCACAAATCTCTGTACATGTTATGTGCTGTGAGGTGTGTGTGTTGTGTGTAGGGGAGGGGTTTGGATTGGGGTGTGATGGAGGAGGTAGGTGTTGTGGTGTGGTGTTTTGAACGGTGTGTCCATTTTGAAAGGGTAGATGTTTATACTTCCATATTTCAAATTTTGTATAAATTAGCTTTACATCTTTTCCAAATAAATCTCATTTTCATAATAAATATAACTATTATTGAAACCTGGCAAAAGGTCTTTTCCCAAATATTCTAAACCTGCTATAAATTATAATTGACCATATTTTAAACTGGGTTAAATACTGAAGTTCATATTAAGACCAGTGGAATCATGGGACCAGGGGTGGACCAGTATGAGTCGTAATAACTGTCAGATTGATGGCTAAATAGATTTGACTTTCAGTTTCAGCATACTGCTGCAAAAAAAGTAGCCTGAACTTTAAATAGTGTAATCAGAAGATTAAATAAACTCTTGGCAAAACAAAGGTGAGCTCAGACTAACTTCCGGTATAGATGTCACCTACTTAATTGACAAATTTCTAGGAACATGCAGGAAGAATCAATAGAGTTGCCAATCACCAATCCCTCAGTTAACAAACCTCTTCTGATTTCAAGCAAAAAGCCCATTTATTAATTTCAGAAGTTCAGCAATTTTTGTAACAGTCCAAAAAACACAAATAATAAAAATAATTATTTTATCTCATAGTTTATACAATGCAGCCACAAGGAAATTTGTCATTTAAGTCATTGCAAACTTGTAGTCAATACAATGAGCTGGATGTTCCTACCACTCCATCCTATGGAGGCAGGTTTGTAACTGGAGACAACTAAGGAAACTAAGAGAAGACAAATCAGGATGGTTCCCATCCACCTTCCAATCTTGGAAACAGAGTTAGAAGCCTGTGCCACGGGCGTAGGCAAACAATTAAGGTCCCATTTACCAAAGCTGATGTCAGCATCCGCCCACCAGATCAGCCACCCTGCCAAGAGAGGAAATAAGCAACTCCTTGTAAACAGTCTGTCTCCAAAATGTGGGAGGCCATCACAGGCTGCATTGAATAACTGCATCTCAACTGAGAGGCTCTCAAGGCTCCAGAAGAGACTTACAAGTATTCTCCCAAAGAATCTACCCCTCCATCCTAAGTCAGTGATAATGTGGTACTTCCCTGTTTTAGTGGGAAAGGCAGGCCTTCATGAGAACATCCTTCATGAGTACTCCCTCAGTCTCCCTTTCTCCAGAAATACTCATCTCTTCTGAGGGGGTTTTGGTCAGACATCACTTAGCTCTCCACTGGGTGTCCTATCTTTGCTGATTATCTTTATTTGAATGGGGCTTCTAGAGGTAGATTTTTAATTGGACTAGAAACATTCGGACTAACATTCCATGACAGTGAATTCTGGTTTCCTGGCTCAGAATTGAGCCCAAGGATCACAAATCATCCAAGAAAACTCAGCCAATCCATTTTGTTATTTCTTCCAATCTTCAATTTTCCTTCCCACTGTCCAGTCATTTTCAAGATACATATGTGAGTCTTCTGAAGGCTTCCACCACTTTATTAGGCTCCAGTTTCCTGTTGTTGACAAAAAAACATACTCGTCCATAATGTCTAATGTCCATAAACCACCATCCCCAATCTGGGCAACCTACTGGGCCTCTGGCTCTCTCTTTACTACATACCAAAACAGTTCCCATCCATCACTAGTTGATGCCAACCAACAAGGATTGAACAGTTTCCTTTACTTCACCCACCTCCTCCACATAAGAACAACCATAATGGAAAATCTGGATACTGCTCATCTTTTTTTGTGGGGGACAAGTGTTCCAGTCGTATTCAGGTCCTTTCTATTCCCCTTTCCCTGGCATAAGATCATAAGACCATAAGACATAGGAGTGGATGTAAGGCCATTCAGCCCGTCGAGTCCACTCTGCCATTTAATCATGGCTGATGGGCATTTTAACTCCACTTACTCGCACTCTCCCCGTAGCCCTTAATTCCTTGCAAGATCAAGAATTTATCAATCTCTGTCTTGAAGACACTTAACGTCCCGGCCTCCACTACTCTCTGTGGCAATGAATTCCAGAGGCCCACCACTTTCTGGCTGAAGAAATGTCTCCTCATTTCCGTTCTAAATTGACCCCCTCTAATTCTAAGGCTGTGCCCATGGGTCCTAGTCTCCCCGCCTAACGGAAACAACTTCCTAGTGTCCACCCCTTCTAAACCATACATTATCTTGTAAGTTTCTATTAGATCTTTTCTCAACCTTCTAAACTCTAATGAATACAACCCCAGGATCCTCAACCATTCATTGTATGTTAGGCCTACCATTCCAGGGATCATCCATGTGAATCTCCGCTGGACACACTCCAGTGCCAGTATGTCCTTCCTGAGGTGTGGCGCCCAAAATTGGACACAGTATTCTAAATGGGGCCTAACTGGAGCCTTATAAAGCCTCAGAAGCACATCGCTGCTTTTATATTCCAACCCTCTTGAGAGAAATGCCAAGATTATGTTCGCTTTCTTAATCACAGACTCAACTTGCAAGTTAACCTTTAGAGAATCCTGGACTAGCACTCCCAGATCTCTTTGTACTTTGGCTTTATGAATTTTCTCACCGTTTAGAAATAGCCCATGCCTGTATTCTTTTTTTCCAAAGTGCAAGACCTCGCATTTGCTCTTGTTAAATTTCATCAGCCATTTCCTGGACCACTCTCCTAGACTGTCTAAATCTTTCTGCAGCCTCCCCACCTCCTCAGCACTACCTGCCTGTCCACCTATCTTCGTACCATCAGCAAACTTCACCAGAATGCCCCCAGTCCCTTCATACAGATCATTAATGTATAAGGTGAACAGCTGCGGCCACAACATTGACCGCTGCGGGACACCACTCGTCACCGGTTGCCATTCCGAAAAAGAGCCTTTTATCCCAACTCTCTGCCTTCTGTCAGACAGCCAATTCTCAATCCATGCCAGTAGCTCACCTCGAACACAATGGGCCCTCACCTTACTCAGCAGCATCCCGTGAGGCACCTTATCAAAGGTATGCTGATGACTACAATGCTATGTCCTCCTCTCACTGTGAAAATTGAAACAACTCCACTTCCAATTTCTACCCTCTTCTCGGCTTCACATGGCCCATCTCCAATTATTCTCTCACTTTTATAAACTTCTGCATTTCCATTTTTGTGGATAGGCGGTAAACCAATATCTACTATAAGCACACTTTACAACACCCCACTAGCTATCTTGGCTATAATTCCTATCACACAGTCTTCTGCAAGGACCACATTCCACTTTCTTAGTTTCTCCTTCTCCATTCTGTTTGAACTGATGGTACCAGCTTCAACACCAATGCTTCCAATAGATTTCCATTTTTCGTTAATTGATCGTTCTATTCTACTGCTTTTGGTTCAATTCTTACTTATTCAATTTCCTATATTTCTGCCCTTATAGCTTCACCTTTCTCACCTTTCACTGCATCATCCCCCCCCAATCAATAGGTCATTTTCTATTACTTCAGCAAGTATAGGAAATAAAACAATGGGCCTTTTACATTCATATTTCCTGTGATGGAGGCATTTAAAAGCTCCTTCCAGATAAAATAGTGATTTATTATACTTTTAAGTTATAATGTATTGCTTTAAGCTGCTGATACCTCATGAAAATAAGGTGATCTTTTTGTTGAACACCTCCATGCAATCCATAAACATAACCCTAACTTTCTGGTTAATAAAATGTGAGGCTGGATGAACACAGCAGGCCAAACAGCATCTCAGGAGCACAAAAGCTGACGTTTCGGGCCTAGACCCTTCATCAGAGAGGGGGATGGGGGGAGGGAACTGGAATAAATAGGGAGAGAGGGGGAGGCGGACCGAAGATGGAGAGTAAAGAAGATAGGTGGAGAGGGTGTAGGTGGGGAGGTAGGGAGGGGATAGGTCAGTCCAGGGAAGACGGACAGGTCAAGGAGGTGGGATGAGGTTAGTAGGTAGCTGGGGGTGCGGCTTGGGGTAGGAGGAAGGGATGGGTGAGAGGAAGAACCGGTTAGGGAGGCAGAGACAGGTTGGACTGGTTTTGGGATGCAGTGGGTGGGGGGGAAGAGCTGGGCTGGTTGTGTGGTGCAGTGGGGGGAGGGGATGAACTGGGCTGGTTTAGGGATGCAGTGGGGGGAAGGGGAGATTTTGAAACTGGTGAAGTCCACATTGATACCATATGGCTGCAGGGTTCCCAGGCGGAATATGAGTTGCTGTTCCTGCAACCTTCGGGTGGCATCCACACAACCAGCCCAGCTCTTCCCCCCCACCCACTGCATCCCAAAACCAGTCCAACCTGTCTCTGCCTCCCTAACCGGTTCTTCCTCTCACCCATCCCTTCCTCCTACCCCAAGCCGCACCCCCAGCTACCTACTAACCTCATCCCACCTCCTTGACCTGTCCGTCTTCCCTGGACTGACCTATCCCCTCCCTACCTCCCCACCTACACCCTCTCCACCTATCTTCTTTACTCTCCATCTTCGGTCCGCCTCCCCCTCTCTCCCTATTTATTCCAGTTCCCTCCCCCCATCCCCCTCTCTGATGAAGGGTCTAGGCCCGAAACGTCAGCTTTTGTGCTCCTGAGATGCTGTTTGGCCTGCTGTGTTCATCCAGCCTCACATTTTATTATCTTGGAATCTCCAGCATCTGCAGTTCCCATTATCCCTAACTTTCTGGTCATTTGTTGTTTTAATTCTCTGCTCTGCCTCCCACTCCACTATGACAGCTCTGTACCAGCCTCCCACTTTTCCAATAAGCTTCAACAGAAGTTCAAGAAATGCACAAAATCTTTTAATTAGGCACTTTGTAGCCTTCCAGTTACAACATTGAGTTGAACAACTTCAGATCAACTATGCCTGTTTTTTCCAGGTAGCAGAATTAATGGTTCTGGTATTAACATTTATACTCATCTGTACATTTTTCCCTTTCTTTAACACACATTTTTGACTTGTTTCATCATTCTCTTTATCATCGAAATGATCCTACATACTATGTCACCAGAGCACTTCTATTTTTTTCTTTCTTCATCTTCCCCTATTTTTCCGCCTCCAAAAGCTACTAGATCATTACTTCTTTCCCTTTGGATGGAGGATCATTGAGCTGAAATATTAATCTTTTTTCGCTTCACCTTTGTTACTTAACATGCCTTCTATTCCCAAAATTGTCAGTTTCTTTTTTTAATTTCAGTTTTCCAGAATCTGCAATATTTTGCTTTTCAATTTTAGTGAATCTAATCTATTTCTTTATAAAGAACTTTCACATTATAAAATACATAAGTACAATCTATATTAAAACATTGTTTTCTCTCAAGCTTTAGAACAAATTTTCATCATTTGTGTTTTATGAGATAGTTACAAACACATTAAATTCATGGATGTGAAGCAAATGAAGTGTGTTATGTAATTCCATACATCTAATCTTTAAGATTTTCTATGTGAAACTGTAGCTGAAGGAATGAAGTTTGGAGCATTTTGAACATAATGTCATTTGAACCAACCCTCTGTTTGTACATGTGCATTTATTTTTGGTTCTGTGTGTTTCAAATGCTAGTGGTAGACATTTTTGATATTCATCAGGTAATTGTGCTTAATGGTATCCTTCAACCAGTTGGTATGAGTCGGTCCAGTTCTCAAAAAAGGACTTATTTTAAAAAGATTAATTCCTGCAAAAATAATCATATTTCAAGTGCAAACCCTGTCCTCTAAATTGTGTGCTCAAATTCTGGCCTTTGCACTCCAAAATGGCACAGGAGCAAACCTGAAAGAAAATTGACAAAGAACCTTCTCATCAGAATTCTGCTAATTTGACTTTGCACAGGAATTCCTCGAGGTCATTGCCTTCAACTAGTGTGAAGAACTCAATTGTAACTTAAAATGTATAGACAAAAATTACTTTGAGAATTGTTCTTACCTCTGGGATCTGGAAAACCATGAGGAATTCCACAGCAGATCCGTTGACTACATTTTGTTTAGGGGGTGAACGGGCAAGAGAGGGGAACCTTCTAAATTTTCCTTCTGCGAGCTTCTTTTTGGACTAAGTTGGCTCTGCGTCTGGCTGTGCAAATCACAACTGCCTGGAATTATATTTAATTGTTTCCTTTCAAGTTGCCTCAGGTGTTAACTGTCAGATGGCCATCGTTTGAAAGAGCACCAATAGATTCTGCTCTAATAAGATTCCAAATGCCCTGTGTGCCAGTGTGATTGACTTCATCACCGTTCTGACTAAAATTTGCCAGCAGCATCAGGTTGATTCACAATATATTTTCAGAGTGACCCAATATTCAACGTGACTACCTTCCATCGATACCGTCATTTTTATGACAAGGAAGAAGATTCACAGTTACCATACAGGTTGCACTGGAGTATCACTCTCATTTCATGCAGCTAGACATGAGATGCCCTGAGATACCAGAGTACAGTTACCCTTTGCCAGTCTACACTGCCTCAGCTATTTCATAGAGTGCCTCAAAGTGGATAAATCTTGAGACCAGGGAAAGGATCTTGACCCATAGCTTGGAACTGCGTGATTTTGATTTCTGATATACTTCACGGGCTACAACTACCAAATCTGGGAAAAAAGTAAACAAAACTTAGGAACCTTGGATCAAAAATTTAGCCATTTCACCAAAGGCAATTAATTTTTTCAGTGATTATTTACTTCCAAATTTCAAAAAAAAAGTACACAAATCAAACATTACCTCAGAAAATGCTGGAATCATACAGTAAACCCAAAAACCATTTCTGAAACCATCCATAATGAAGGCTGTGCTTCAATAAAGGTACAGAAGCAATTTATGGTTGACATATTGAAATAAGTCTCTGCTGACTCTACAATGACACTTCCTCAGAACTGAACCCAAAACATCAGCTCTGATTTCTCTCCCCAGATGCTGCTAGACCTGCTGTGATTTTCCAGTAATTTCTGCCTTTGTTTCTAATTTCCAGCATCTGCAGTTCTTTCAGATTTTAACTTTTAAGCAAAGATTTGGAAGTTTTTTTTTCCCCAGAATGTTTGAAATATACTCTCAGCTTAAACTGTGTTGATTAATTTTCTGGCTGAATAACCTAAAGGCAATGTCACTTTCTTGTTCCATATGATTCCATACCTGAAGGCACCAATACCTCATCCAAAGGGCCATTATTTATATGCCAAGCTTGATCTGAGATTAACCAGGCTATACATCACTGGAAGAATTGCCACCAGAACCTGATTTTTAGAAATGTATGCATCTAGCTGTGGCTCCACGCTAGGTCACAAATTTCACTTCAGATGTTAATTAGTTTACTGTATAATTCCAGCATTTTCTGATGTTATGTTTGATTTTTGCACTTTTTTTTGAAATTTGGAAGTAAATAATCACTGAAAGAATTAATTGCCTTTGGTGAAATGGCCTAAATTTTTGAACCATGTGTTCCTAAGTCTTGTTTACTTTTTTTCCCAGATTTGGTAGCTGTTGCCCATGAAGTATATCAGAAATCAAAATCACACAGTTCCAATAATGATCACGCTAAATGGCTTCCGTTTCCCCGTGGTAACTCTCACACATGATAGTTGAAGCCAAAGTAGACAATTCTAAGTTAACGCAGCAGATATTTGGCCTGTTTCATGCAACTACATCATCTATGAGGCGTTTAATTGCAAATCAACTGTCATACGCCTATCATAAATTGAACATGAAATTATGAACATTTCTAAAACTGTTGTAACGGCAAGAATCAGCCAATTCTGATGAAGAAATACAGCAGAAATCTATCATTTTATGGAAACAGTAACTTGTGCTAATGCAGTGTATTTAATAGTGAAACATTTTTATCGGCGCATTATCAAATGAGATTCAGCACCAGGTCATAACAGGACATATGAAGGTAGATGGTCAAAATCATAGGGAAAGAGAAAGGATTTGGGAGAACCTGTGAGGAGAATAAAGATGTTGGAAGGTAGAGAAATTTGGAGAGGAAGTACCAGACCTTGGTGTCTTAAAAGCTGAAGCAACAACTAACTGTCAATTGCGGCATGACCAAAATCAGCTCTCTGTCACTGGCCAGAATTACAGGACACAGAGATCTAAATGGATTGTAGGTCCTGAAGAGGCTAGGAAGGGGAAAGGCATGGAAAGATTTGAAAAGAAGGAAGGGAATTGAAAAATTGAGGCACAGTTAAACATTTAGGTGAAATAGGTAGTGAGCAGAGAGGTTATAGCTGACTAGGAGATTGTGCAACTTGTGAGATGTGAAACAAAGTTGAGGATGATTTCAGGATTATGTAGGGAAGAATTAGAGAGGCTTGTTACAAGGGAACTGAATTAAAAATAAATGCTTGATATTATCAGAATAGTCAAGTTTAGAGGTAACAAAGGCACAAGAGTGTGGATTTCAAGGATTGAGCTGAGGTAGGGCTTGAGTCAGTGGATACTACAGAGGTAAAAGCAGGCAATCTTAGAAAAAGTATCTGGTCAGAAGCTGGAAATATTGAGGTTATGAAAGGTTAAATTTGACCTGAGACAGTTACCATAGAATTCGAACTAATGTTTAAAGACTGGAAATGTGGTCTTCACAACACTTAGATGAAAATTCTGTTCATTCTGAACTCTATGTCAGACAAGCATTGAAAAAAAGGAAATGCGGTTGAGACTTCAAAAGAGATAAAGCCAAGTGTCATCAAAGTATATGTATTTAAGGATGATATTTCTGATGGCAAAACGTAATAAGAAATTGAGAGAAAATAATGGAAGTACAGGGAACCAAAAAGGAGGAGTACTCACTAATTATAGAACATAGAACATTACAGCACAGTACAGGCCCTTTGGCCCTCGATGTTGTGCCGACCTGTCATACCGATCTCAAGCCCATCTAACCTACACTAATCCATGTACGTCCATATGCTTGTCCAATGATGACTTAAAGTACCTAAAGTTGGCGAATCTACTACCGTTGCAGGCAAAGCGCTCCATTCCCTTACTACTCTCTGAGTAAAGAAACTACCTCTGACATCTGTCCTATATCTTTCACCCCTCAATTTAAAGCTATGTCCCCTTGTGCTCGCCGTCACCATCCTAGGAAAAAGGCTCTCCCTATCCACCCTATCTAACCCTCTGATTATTTTATATGTTTCAATTAAGTCACCTCTCAACCTTCTTCTCTCTAATGAAAACAGCCTCAAGTCCCTCAGCCTTTCCTCGTAAGAACTTCTCTCCATACCAGGCAACATCCTAGTAAATCTCTTCTGCACCCTTTCCAAAGCTTCCACATCCTTCTTATAATGCGGTGACCAGAACTATACACAATACTCCAAGTGCAGCCACACCAGAGTTTTGTACAGCTTCACCATAACCTCTTGGTTCCAGAACTCGATCCCTCTATTAATAAAAGCTAAAACACTGTATGCCTTCTTAACAGCCCTGTCAACCTGGGTGGCAACTTTCAAGGATCTGTGTACATGGACACCGAGATCTCCCTGCTCATCTACACTACTAAGAATCTTACCATTAGCCCAGTACTTTGCCTTCCGGTTACTCCTACCAAAGTGCATCACCTCACACTTGTCTGCATTAAACTTCATTTGCCACCTCTCAGCCCAGCTCTGCAGCTTATCTATGTCTCTCTGCAACCTACAGCACCTTCGTCACTATCCACAACTCCACCAACCTTAGTGTCATCTGCAAATTTACTAACCCATCCTTCTACGCCCTCATCCGGGTCATTTATAAAAATGACAAACAGCAGTGGACCCAACACCGACCCTTGCAGAACACCACTAGTGACATAATAAAACCTTCCTGGTGGTTCAGTGTACTGTAAAGGGGACATCCAATACCAGTAGCAAACACATCTGCTTTTGATGATATTTACACTAAAAACCAACCTATCAAATAATCAGCATAATTGTAAGTTGTTCAGGATCACTCTGCTTCATGACAATGGATGGAGAACAGCAAAGGAGATTAGGGAAATCTGAGCAAGATTTATTGTGTGTGGGTAATTGGGAGAAAGGAGTTTGAATGAATTGCAGGCTGTTGCCTCAGAGGTTAGCATGGTCAGTGCTAAATACTTCAGGTATAATTTGTCTCTCCATGTAAGTGAGAAGAGATGTGCTTGAAGGGGGAAAAAAGGGTGGCCCTGGAAAGATATTCACCCACTTCTCACTTCCTCATCAATTACGTGCTGGGTGAGAATTTCCATTGTGAATTTTTTCAATTTTTAAGTGATTAAGATCCTTACATGGTTAACTCACAGCCATGTATTGGTCTTAGCTCACCATCTACCTTCCCAAGAAAAGGCTGATTTCTTACCTGAGAAACCAGGACAACCTGTCTGCTGGCCAAGGGAGAAGGCCTGCATTTGTTCCAGTGTGGGGGCAATTAGAGGGATGGATAGAGATCAAGGAGTTGGCCTCTGAAAGATACACCTTTTCCCTTGTGTCTGACCCCCAATCTCTTTGTCTGTGATCCCTAACTTGCGAGAAGCAAAAGAAAATCATTTGCTTTCTTATTTTGAATCCCTCAATGTGGGCTTCAACCAGTAGTCTGTAGAACCCAAAAGCTTCCAGTCTCCAATTGGCCAGCAGCTTCTGGTGTGACAGCACTCCACTGTCAAGACTTATGATAAACTGAGAAGTTCACTTATTGGTTAATGTGCAATCCAAGAAGCTAACTCAGTGGTGGCATCATTTTAAACGCAGTAATTATAAAAATAAATAATTGAGACAAAGTGAAGACAAAGTTCATAGGTATGTTTCTCAACAAGAAGTAAATACTAAAGCTTAGTTACAGAGATAAAGGTTAGTAGCTACAAAAAAGGGTAGTATGTGGATTAAAAAGAGAATGAGTTTTGTTTGGCTGGGATTCATTTAAAGAATGTTCCTGAACATCTTTAGTTTGATGTTGGGCAATGAATCCAACAGCAAAATGGTCATTACTAAAATAACCTTAGGACAATGAGGTGTTGAAACGAACAGGTAAAAACAGTAATTTTTGTGAATGTGAATAATCAACACCTACAATGACCTTCCCAAAGGGATGTGGATGTCTCAAAACTAAGTTTAAGAGACAACAAACTTGGCAAGGTGCCTTTTCGAATTTGTCCACCCCCAATATCAGAAAAATATAGCATGATATTGTTGAATACACTACCCATGATTTGGCGATAAATGTACTTGCACATGAAAAGTGTGCATTTATAAATTGGCCTGTGTCTCAGGAATCAGAGGCCTGACACAATCATGATAAAATGCTAACACTTTACTTTTGAATTTCGTCAGCTGATTTTAATACCTGCAACTTTTATCAGTTGAAAAGTTTTCAAAAGGCAAAAGATGCTGACTTAAAATGGTTACAGTAATCAGCTATCCACATGTTGACCAAGTTATGAAACCAGCATGAAATAAATATAGATAGCTTGAAACAAAATTAACATTTTCTGAAAAGGCAGTAAAACTAGACAAGACAGTTAGATATGAAGATACCTTCATTTCCGATTTTTATTTACAGATGTATATCTGGTTTATATATTGGAGATGTAAGATATTATTTGTAGATGACAATCTTGGAAACAATTAACTCAGACATAGCAACATGAACCAAGAAACTGATTTTGGCAGAACAGTGAAATGGATTTTTGACTGTAACTGGAAATAACTGGAGAAAGTACTCTTTAGGTCTCAGAGGCAATCAGTCCAAAAATTATGATTTTAATCAAAGAGTCTGAAACTAGGCAACACAGTCAAGCATAAGGAAAATCTTAACTCCTATTTTCATTCACACCTCTCTGAAAAGTTTCACATTGTGGAGATGAAAGAGTCACATGAAATTAACAGTCTTAGAACCAATGAACTCAGACTGAGGAATACATGAACCAATTTGCATTTCAAGCAATTGCTTTTGGCAGAGCAGTGAGATAGATTTTGGACTCAACTGACACCAGCTGATGCTCTTTTGGCTTTACAGACCATCTGAATGAAAATTAAAATTTTATCAAAAGGTTCTGAAGACAGATAGTCTAGCCAGGCATGAAAACATTTTCATCTCCTATTTTGTTTTACATTTATATGATATTTTCATACATTGTGAATGAAAATGATCAATTGTAATTAATAAACTTGGAAATAATAAACTCAGAAATACATGAACCAGCTTGTCTTTCAAGGAATTGTTTTTGGCAGAGGAGTGAGATGGATATTTGACTGCAAGTGGACCACCTGAAGAAAGTGCTCCCCTGACCTCTCAAGAAAAGGAAGTGTCTGGTGACAAAACAAGTTATGAAAGGAAATATCAGAACAGTGAGAATTCAAAGGACAACTGTTGATGACACAGGTTTACTCCTGTTGATGACACAAGATACTAATCAATCAACCATGGTCTCAGGTTAAATCTGATACCACAAGGACATCTAAGGACTTTAAACGGTATACTTTTTTCATCTTTCTTTTGTACTAGATGCTTTTTTTAAAAAAATCTACATGTGATTGTATACTTTTGACATTGTGTCTTTACATTGACATTTTTCTTGGAGATAGTAGATAAGGAAATTGCTGTTTCTTTCATTAAATAAGATCTTGTAATTGGCTTCTTACTTATTGACTAAACATTAGGTAACAGCAGTTTTATTAGAGAGAGGTATAGCCACATGCCAGAAAAGAATTTTAAACATTTGTTGCGGCCAAATAAGGAAATTTAAAAGAGACAACCCAATTCACCCCTCCTCATCTGATTATAACATGTCATGTGATGGTAAGATGAAATTGAATCATGTTGAAAGATGAGATGAAATCGCCAATGACTTCTGTTATTTGTCCATACATTTGTGACTATACCTGTAAGTTACTTTCCGGTGGGTTTCAATTTTGAGATTAATTTTCTAAATAGCAAATTCAAGAGTCAAAAATAAAGTATAAAAGAAATCACCATTTGTGTTTTTTTTTCGATTCATGCTTGTAGAATTTAAAATATATTAATTTAAGAATGTAACATTATTGTAAAATTAAATGCTCCAAAACATTGAACTCAGTTAACACTGAAGTCAAAAATGTATATCCATTCGAGCACATTCCAATTGTCCTTAAGACCTGAACGGCTTAATGCAGATATCTAGTTGATCAAGGGCAGACTAAACTGAGGCACAATGAAGGTCATCGAGGCCTAGGCTGTGGCTTTGGCTCCAAACGGTTTTGGACCATTTTTGGACTCTTCATAAAGGGAAGAGAGAAGATCATGGCAAAATTAGCATTAGTATTTTGGGATTCTGCCCATCTATGTGCACCCCTATCCACCCCCACCCCCCACCCCATTAAACTAACCCAAATCGAGCATCTCCAAACAGGTTCTTAGCTCTTCCTCATTGACAAATACTTGAGATGTCACCCTAGTGATTATAATCATGAAGCTTTCTCAGATCTTACATCCGGTGGTGTTGCCAGAACAATTTTCAAATATAGTGCCAGAAATATATTTTTGATTATTTCCAACGACAGTTAGCTTAAAAGTATACGTAAAGCATGAACAGGGAATTTACAATTTAGGCAAAATGGTAAAGTGCAATGTTGACCATAACCTTTAATAAGTACTGAAATGTTCAACAGTTTAATCTTTAAATTGTAATTTTGTCAGAAAGTTCAGGATTTTGAGAAGCAATATTGCTCAAAATGTGACTAAATCACCCAGTATTTTTAAAGTACTTCGTCATATTTTTGATTCTGAATAAAATAACTGAACAGTTTTGAGAAGGCTGAAGGTCTACTCAAAAGATCTGACAGACAAGCCCAAATTCAAGCTCGATAAGCAACATGCAATAAACCTGCATAATGGCACAAAGAAGACGTCAAGTTGATTTGTTGTATTTCAGTCGAGTTTGAAATGCAGCACATAGATCAACTAAAACAGTACATTATAATTCAGAGATAAACAAAGACAGAGGGGGAGGAAAATGCATATACATATCAGGGTTTGCTGATACAAATAGCTTTAATTTTTTGAAGTAGTGCTCGCCCAGTGCCTGCTTGTAAATTAGCAGTTCAGTTGTTAGTAATTAGAATCTGTCAGCGTGTGTAGAATTGCCTTGCTGGAAGTTGTGTTGTCTCACATTGCCATCTGCAGGAACAACTCATAATGCAGCTGTCTCTCAAATCAATTTTTAACTCATCCTGCAAAGCGTTAATGATACTGCCAGGAATTTAGTAATAGAATCAGTTTTGTCATGCATTCCTTGTGTAATAATGGTGAGTGTTTTCTTGCAGGAACCAAAGCAGAAAATGTTAGGAATTTGAAAAGATAAATCATAACCTGAAAACTGTTTGAAGATGAGTAGAAACATAAAACTTTAAACTGTCTTTCTTTTCCAAACATGGATGGTTCTGCTACGAATTTTCAGAAATTTCTCATTTATTTCAGATTACATATTTTCTTGTTATTTTACTATGTTGTGACAGTATTTTAGCTTCAGAAAAATACAACTACATTGAGGTGAGTTGGGCAGGTAAGCAGCACAGACATATAATTTAATTTTTCTTACAAATGACTTGTTTTCCACTGTCATTTTTCATAAACTCTATCGCCCTTCATCCTGCATTCAGCTTTTCTTCACCAGGCTTCTTGACTGACACTAGAGTTGTGTACAAGTCACAATTTCTCCACAAGAATGAAACTAAAGTTTCTGGCCCACCAAAAACATTCTGTACCATTCCCAAGCTCCAGTGCTCCTCCTCTGCTGCCGACACTGGCATAATTCTACCCATACTTGGGTGTCAATTCAATCACATCCTGTTCACTTCCAACAACATTCCTCGCCCACACTCCCTCCAATACTATGCCTCTCAGCTATTTGTAAAAGAAAAAGAATATATTAAGTCTTAGTCCCCCGGAGAGTTAGTCTGAGCAATTTATAATGAAAAATAAGAAAATGACAAACGAATTGAAGATTAAAACACGACAAGGTTGACAAAGCTCCACAAAGTCAATTGAAAAAGAGTTGAATGATATTCTGATTAGGAATTTGACTCAGCATTATATGGGCAAGTATAAATGAAAGTTAACTTTGTTACACTAAATGACACAATAGGCCAGATTTTCTGAAGAGTGGCAATCAGACACAGTTTATCACTCTGCTCCTTTCTCACATTAAGAAAGAACTCTGCATTTCTGATGGGAGATTCCAGTCAGGGCTCCTTCAGAAATTCTGGATATTCTTTAATTCTGACAGGCTCCTCACAGTGCAGGATTCTCAGGTGAAGTAAAACTACACACCCTTTTCCACAATTTGTCATTTTCTGAGATTTAAATTTCCAGTATCAGAGACAGCCACTTTGAGACCTCCTGCGAAAGAATAAATACCATGAGGTAAACATGAGATTATAGTGACAGGAGGTTAGAATTTCAGGTGGGCAGCGTACAAATTGAACAGGGAGTAGCATGGCAGATGAGTAAGTGTCAGGTAATTCCATTGAAGAGATGAAGGGTTTAGAGTAAGTCAAATTTTTGGTGTGGGTATATAATATCTAGGGTTGGAGATGTCAAATCCAACTGGAGTAAAGTTGAATTTTGAGGTGCTGGATGTGCAGGTGGTATGTGAAGTCTGCCAGCATGTGGCAGTGAGGTTGTCGGGTCCCCTGGAGAGAGGTGGCTTGTTCAGGGAGAGGGCTGTATCCGGGCCTGCGGTGAGTGGGTTGACCCCAGGAGAAGAGGTTTTTGCCAAGAGGAGAGGGGCTTGTCCGGTGTTGGGGAAGAGGCAGTGGGGGCGGGGGGATGGTGAAGAAAGGAGGTGACAGGTCCTGGGAATATTGGTGTGGGGGAGTGGTGAAGATAGAGAGGGATATTAGATCCCAGACGAAGAGTGGCATTGTCAGGACTGTAGGCTGAGTTGTGCGGATCTGATAGTGAGAAGTGATGTTAGTCACGGCTCCAGAGAAGATAGAGGTGGGATCTGTGGCTATAAATTGGGAGGGTTGCCAATTTAATAGTTATTCAGGAAGTAGGCGAGTTTTTAATTGTCTAAACATTTCCTGAGTAACTCTTTCCTTAACTGCAGCATAGTTCTTCCAAATCTGATACTTAGATAGATACTTTCAGATTGTCCAAGGCAGAGGGACATTGCCCGTTTGATTTTTCAATTTCCTGCACAATTATCTCTGAGCCTGCTACTTCATGGGTCCCATATGTCCTGATAAGGAACGCCCATCTACCCTGCCAAAACAACTGTCTGGTCAGTGGAAAGTTTGAGCCAATGTTCTGACCTTTTGTGACCTTGGATTTCTCCATCAATGATCTTTCCCCAAAAGGTCAGAAATGGGAATTCACTAATAATTACACAGTGTTCAGTTCTGCTCTTAGCTCGCCAGACTGTGAAGACCAGGATAATGTTTAGGCTTGAATAAGTACATGCCAGGGGACATTCTCACTGAGCAACTGCCAGGAATGACTAGTCCAAAAAAAGAGAGATTTACCACCGCTCTGCAATTGAACTGCATCCCAATATACTCCATAAAGAACACAGGAAATTTGAGCATATGCTCCACTAGTTGATAAAATGGATACTGATATCATCCATGTTGACAGGAGCTGCAATTGTGGAGATACAGGAAATTCTGGGTGTCACATGACCACAAGTGGAGATCAGGAGTTATCACTGTGGGTAAAATGTCAAGGGACTAAAAATCCAGTGTTTCTAGCTAAAGCCCCAGGTTAGTAGAAACTGCAGATGCTGGGGATTCTGACTTAACAAGGTGCAGAGCTGGATGAACACAGCAGGCCAAGCAGCATCAGAGGAGCAGGAAGGCTGACGTTTTGGGCCTAGACCCTTCTTCAGAAAAAGGGTCTAAAGAAGGATCTAGGCCCGAAATATCAGCATTCCTTCTCCTCTGATGCTACTTGGCCTGCTGTGTTCATCAAGCTCTACACTTTTGTTATTTCTAAAACCCTGGGGATTTGGTTTGCATTTGTATCATGACAGTTATAGAGTAATAGAGTCATACTGCATGGAAACAGACTCTTCAGTGCAACCCGTCCATGTAGAACATAATCCCCAAATAAACTAGTCCCATGGGTCTCCTCCTGGCCAATATTCCTCCAAACCTTTCCTATTCATATACCTATTCAAAGGTGTTTTATACATTGTAATTGTGCCCACATCCACCACTTCCTCAGGAAGTTCATTCCAAGTGCAAACCACCGTCTGTGTAAAAAAGTTGCCTCGTCTTTTTTTTTAATCTCTCTCTTTTCGCCTTAAAAATTTACCCCCGGTCTTAAAATCCCCCTTCTTAAGGAAAAGACTACTGCCATTAACTCTACCTATACATCTCATTAATTTATGAACGTCTATCAGGTGGCCTGTCAACTTCCTATGCTCCAATGAAAAAGTCCCAGCTCATCCAGCCTTTCTTTAATACTCAAACCTTCCATACCTGGCAACATCCTTGTGAATTTTAAATTACATTTGACAACAATTGACAAATGCAGTTAAAAATCCAACTGATTGACTAATGACAGCGATTAGCACTGTTGCATCACAGTGCAAGGCACCCGAGTTCGATTCCAGCCTCAACCCACTCCCTGTGTGGGGTTTGCACATTCTCCCTGTGTCTGCATGGGTTTTCGTCAGGTGCTCCAGTTTTCTCCCCAAAGATATGCAAGCTGGGTGGATTGGCCATGCTAAATTCCCAAGAGTGTCCAGGAATATGTAAGGTAGGTGGATTATGGTAAATGCGGGAATGAGGCAGTGGTCTAAGTGGGGTGCTCTTTGGTGGGTTGGTGCAGCCTCAATGGGCCACATGGCCTCTTTCTGCACTGTAGGGCTTGTAAGACAGAGTCACACTTACATGTGATTCTAATCCCACAGCAATGTAGGCAAGTCTGAGCTGCTGTCTGCAATAGTCTAGTAAACCAGTCAATTCAAGGGCAATATAATGTTAGCTATCAGCAATGTCCACATTGTATAAAGGAAAAACTAATTACAAAATGTTCAAATAATTATATTGCTGTTAAATTGCTTGTGATCTTATCCACAACCAGTTGGTTAAAATATACATAAAATCACAATGGAGTTGGGGGAGGCACTCTGGGAATACAATTCACAGCACTAATTGGAGGCCAAAATCTGCAATTACATGGTTACAGGCAACTGTTTACTGCAGAGTTTTCATCGCAAATGTTTATATAAGCAATTTGAATGTTCAAAATCAACATAAAAGAAGAGCAGAATTTGTAAATGTGAACATAACTAAACTAATGTATATCCATATGACACCCTGACATACTGAGATTTTTATCAGAGCTAAAAGTGCAAAAATAATTAAAATCAAAATAGATCAAAGTTTACAATGCTTGGGACTAGGAATAACACAGGTGATATTCCACAGAAACGTAAATTTCATTTTTAATTTTTTTTTCTTTGCCCTTGTGGCAAAATATCATGTAATTTCACAGTTTTCTTAATTTATCTACAATTTTATCTTTCTGTCTTCAAGGTAATAACTCAGAATGTTGCATAATTCCATGACAATTGACACCCCTGCGGTACTTTCTTCTCGTCTCTGCTGTTTCCATACAATGAATGTCATCAAGCTGTTCAATCTTCGAGAGCAGTCAACAGAGCCAGATCTAAAACTGCCAACAGCAAATATCCACATCTGAAAAGAAAAAGTCAGCAGGTAGAATTAGAAACCATTGCCAAATACTTTCTACTGCTACTGGTTGCAGGGAATGTGGCAGGCGAGTGCACTGAATTATGCGGCAAAAAAAATAATGTTCCCCAAAACAGGATGGAAATAAGAATTCCCATTCTTTGCAACACGTATTAGTGATTTAGACGAAGGGACTAAATGTAATAGATTCATGTTTGTAGATGATACAAAGCTGGTACACTGCCAGGAGGATGCAGAGGTATGCAAGAGCAATTTGGACGAATTGAGAGAATGGGACATTCATAGGAGATGAAGTATAATGTGGATTAATGTGAGGTTATCCACATTGGCAGCAAAAATAGAAAGACAAATTAGTGTCCGAATGGATAAGTAGAGAAAAGTGTGGAATGGGATGGTGAGGTTGTCCTTGCCCACCAGCCACTGACAATAAGCATGTAGTTTCAGCAGGCAGTGAGGAAGGTAAATGATATGCTGGCCTTCATAGTGAGAGGATTCATGTGTAAGAGCAGGAATTTCTTGCTGCAATTATACAGAGCATTGATGAGACCACTCCCAGAGTACTGCATGCAGCTTGTACTCTTTATCTGAGGAAGGATGCTCTGGCTGTGGAGGGAGTGCAGCACAGATTTACTAGTTTATTCACCAGGATTGAGAAGAACAGGGTGGGTGGGCAAATCTCGTAGAAGCTTATAAAATTCTTACAGGAATAGACATGATAAATGCAGGAAGGATATTCCTGATGACTGGGGACTCCAGAATTAGGGGCCACAGCTTAAGGAAATGGAGTAGGGCATTTAGGACAGCGATAAAGAAAAATTACTTACCCATACAACGGTAAGCCTGTAGAATCTCTGCTGCAGAAAGCAGTTGAGAACAAAGCATTGAGTGTTTTCAAAAAAAGAGACAAATACACTTCTTGAGGCTAAATGGATCAAAGAGTGTGAGGAGAAAGCCCAAACAGGGTGCTGACTTGGACGGTCAACCATGAGCAGACTGAATGGCAGAGCACTGTCAAAGAACTGAATGGTCTATTCTTTCTCCTAATATGTTATTAGATTTCTAGGTTGGAATGGATTGAAGACTGATCAGGCTTCACAAAGGCAAATAGCAGGAACCTTTTTAATTACTATATCACGCATACTTATTGAAACATCATTTCATCAGATTATATTGTACTTTTGGAACTAAATATGAGCAAACAATAAACATATACCTCCCAAATCATAACTGGTTAAAGATGACATGCAGCGGGTGAGATCTGACTTGCGGATTTGGGCTGAGTCGGAGATGGTCTACTTTCATGGGGAGATTTGTTGGACCATGGGAGAGGAAGTTTTGGTGCTTTGGGATTAAATGCCACCAGCATAAGGGGATCAGGGCATGACTGACTAAGGTAGGAAGAATGGAGGCAAGTAGCTAGAAATACAAGAATGTTGAGGGTATGGCTGATGGAATAATGGAAGGATGGCTCTGGATACATGAAGACACATAGGAGACAGACAGAAAACTGCATCATAGATGGAGGGTAAATATATACATGGGAGGCTCAATATGATGATGGAATGACCCAAGATTGCAGTGAGAAGACTGATACCAAGGGTCCTGTGATTTCAGGCCAATGGAGGATACGTCAACACTGATGGAATGAAGTTCAGTGATGATATAGAGTAGGTCGAAGGCAATCATGGAGAGATCCACGGTGCCAGGTGGCAGATTTTTGTGACGAAAATCAGCTCTAGAGTGAATGAAAGTTGAGAAAAGGTATTGGAGGGTGGCTCAAGTGTCAAAGAAGGCTATGCAAGGGTAATGAAGTAGGACAAACATTGATGGCAAGTAGCTCAAAGGTAACAGAGGAGGATGCAGTGCAATGGCTTCCAGGTCCAGAATTAATGTAGGAGTGTCTACAAACATGACATGACAATATGAAGAGATCTCACCTGGGCCATGATGGAGTTACAGTTTTCAGCATCCAACTAAGGAGACTACAGTGCATAGGAAAAAAACTGGACAATCTGTTAAGCTTAACTTAAACATTTGATATGGAGGGGTAATTTCTCCACATAGCATTAAGAAACAGGTTGAAACGTTATTTCACTCTGTGTTCTATCATCTTTCAAATTGCATCTATAAGTAAAAAGCTTGGTTTCATTTTTTTTGTCTTTGATGTAATAAACTTCTTTTCTTTGTTAGAGAAGCTATGCAACATTGTTGACTTTGTTCAGTGAAAGACAGTAATGTGAACACGAAGGCAGATACCAGATCACAAGGAAGGCCAAGGAATGATTCTACATAGATCTTTGACATGGTGGACCTTATCTCAGTGAAGTCAGCACAGACCATGCTGTGAATATGTGGTAGGAGGTTGTAAATGCAGTAGAAACACTGAAGTTTTGATCACCCTCCCTCATACACGAAACTTCGCCCAAGGAGGATTGTGGTCCTTGAATGGCATTTTTAAAACCACTTGTGACTCCTTCTGCCTCACAGAGACAACTGCAATGAATCTGTAATGACATGGTTAAAATTGCTTGGGGCCAGGATTTGTACACCACATGGTTGGACACTGCGTGCCCTTTACCTCCAGAATACTATGATTACAGATTAACCTGCACTGTGAAAACATTTGATTTGTGCCATTGCCTCTTGAAGGGCTTTACATCACTCAGAAATAAATTGCATGCGCTCATACAGAAAATTAAAGCACACCACCCACTCCAAGTATGGGTTAAAACCATTTTCCATTTCTATTGGGTGGAAGCCAGTACAGGTCATGATTCACAGAAGGAGTCACAGGCTCAGCCTAATGATCTAAGAGGGCCCCAAAGCATTATGTTACTTTTTTTCATTGCACTCCATATTGACTCTTCAATTTTGAGCATCCGCACGTTCCCAACTAGCTCTTTCATTTGCAACTTCATCTCTCAATGTTATCCACTGACCTCTGGCCCTATAGCTTAGCCATGACAACTATTGTACAGTACAAGATAACAAAGTGTTGAGCTGGATGAACACAGCAGGCCCAGCAGCATCTCAGGAGCCCAAAAGCTGACGTTTCGGGTCTAGGCCCTTCACCCACTGAATCAGTGTTCTGGCACCCATCAATTAAACTCACTTCCACAGTAACCTCTGTCCTCCAAAGCATTATCCTCTCCTCCCATGTACATTTAATTGCTTCCTTTCACAATTATTGTCTGCTCTGCATTCTAGCATACTTCCTCCAATTCCCACAATTGACTTCCCCAGCTTCCCTAACACAGTAATGGGCCTTGAAAACCACTCCCTTGATTGACCTGGAAGAACACAGAAAAGACAAAAAATTGGAATGCAAGACAGGGAATTTGCAAAACATTAATAAGGATAAGAATATCTATTAACTAACCCACTCATGTGGAACATGTCAACTCTACCAATTTCAGAAACCTCTCTTTCTACACATTATTCTTTCCAAGCTCAGCTGCCCTACATTTTCCATGTCCAATGACATATTTACGTTATGGTGACTGACTATTTCACAAGTTCTCTGCTGTATGACAAATCAAAGTGCAATGGTAGTTGATATATTGAAAACATATTCAGTATGTTCAGAGGATCTGAAACAATTGTGTGTCTGTTAGTGCACACTTCTAAGACATGTGGAGGCAATGGACTATTCAATATAGCAACTCTTTTCTTCATTTTCCTCACCTTAAGGTCCCCAAGAATGCACCATTCAGCCCATAAAATCTACAATCATTAAATGTAAAGTGACTCACTAAGAATTTTAGATCACTATGTTAAATCTATGCACTATTCCTAAAGGCAACACCTTACCCTTACCAGCAGCTCTGATGGTCGAAAGATAGAACCGCACAGTTCTTATCTCCGACACTCTCACAATCTATGTACATAATACAATGTTGGAAAGAATAGAGAATATGGAATATAAGCCTAACCAATGAGCATTTAAATAGTTATCTCAAACTGAAATCAGAAAGAATTTGAGATACTTATATGAATATATGGGCTTGTGACAAAAAAACTACATTAGTTGTGTCCAACCTAGATCATATGGCACTGTAATGAGTAATGGTAAATTCCATCAAAGAAATAGATGACATATCTGAACTGTATAGCACACCTATAGCTACCTACAACATAGGATGATAAATTGAATACTGAAAGTGCTATGTTATTGCCAGATGATAGCTACACACCTATGAAAAATGGTATACATTCATCTGTGATAACAGACAGCACACCACAGAATTCAGAAATACAGCCAAGTCATAGCAGCTGTACAAGAACGAGCTTTTACACAACGAGAGTTGTGTAATTAACATCAAGTTGTAATTTTATTGCGTAGAGATAATTTAATCGATAAAATTCCTTATCCAGCTTTCCTAGATAAAAGTTTCCCCACAATTTAAAGTGAAAAAGGGGAACTTTGTATTATTGCATATTCTCCAGACTAAAGGTGCAGTGTACCTTTAAAGCAGTTAGATGATATATGACAAGCCAGTATAAAAGTATACATTACACCTTCAATAACAGGTAGTACAAATATTACAGTTGTTGTCACAGTAACTACATATTTTCTCTATGTCACCAGTAAGCACAGAACCCAGTCTGTGTATAAGTCAGAAATGTTATGATAGTATAAATAAAGAGCATTGCTAACAAAATTTAAGACATCTGGCTCAATGAAAACCCAGTCTTTGTGCCATAATTTACGTGGTTTAAAATGTAGGGAAGTAATCAGACCATAGATAACATGGTGTGAAGCTGGTTAAACACAGCAGGCCAAGCAGCATCAGAAGAGCAGGAAAGTTGACGTTTCGGGTTGAGACCCTTTGAGTCTAAGTAGTCAGGCCATACTGACAGTAGTGCTTGGCTCAAGAAATTGCATCAAAATCCTTACTTTGATGTCTTGAACCTCCATATTGGTACAGGTTCAGCCACTGCCCTCGTCTGCCTGTTTCATAGCCTCCTTTTCTACAGGGTCAGGATTCTGATTTTTGGGTAATGATCCCCGTCTTGGCCTGATGCCTTACATTACCCACTCTTTTGCACTGCAGACAGAGAGGTTCATATTAATTTCAATGAGCTCCTAACTTTTTAATAAGCAGGCAAATGACAGCTGCTGCCACCTCCATCCGACAGACAGACTCTCCTTCAACTCATATAAGTTTCACAGCCTGAACTTGTTACCAAACATTAATCCACATACTTCATCTGGCTGTGACACATTGAACTCCATTCCCTCCTTGGCATCTCTATCCACTTGCACATTTTAGTTGATACCCATATCAGGGCCAGTTTATAATGACTCCGCTGCACTACTTAACATTGCAGACTGCTGGAGATTTTTTTTTCTTCTGCTTTGGGCTCTATTTTGCTTGTGGACCATAACACTGCTAACCTCTGCCATCACCTCTGCCTCAATCAAGCAGGAGCACATCCTACTGCAGTTACTGGAAACAAATAACTTCTAGCCATTTCCAAATGATCAGGATGAGAACTTTCAGGTAGGCATCACTGAACCTTAGAACCACTCATTGTCTGCTCTGAGACATCATTTCAGAATAGCAGGTAATAGCAGCTGTAGAAGTTATCTGACATGTAAGCCTTTGAGAATATTAATTGTTTAGGGCTATTTTTTGTTTGAAGCAACATTATAGAGCTTTCCTATGGCTGTTTTGTTAGCTTGCTATTTGCCTTTATTATGTACTTCTACAGAACAAAACATCCAAATTTTAAAGAACATCCTGAGTTGCAGCTAGAAACATTGTTCTTAATTGCTTTCATGCTCAAATGAATATTAGATTATATGTTTGATAAAGTTTGTGTTGTTATTAATATTATATGAATTTTGTTTGTTTAGCTGAAATCTGCATCTAAAAGAATGTGTAATTTATTCATACAATGAAATGCAATGCCTGGACCTTCAGGAAGTGGAAATGACACTTGTTTAGCTGCATGACTTCAGTTACAGTGAAGGGACACCAAGTGATTCTCAGCATAAGCCCATGATTAAAGTTAATTTTGACCTTTTTCTTTAATTAGTAAAAGAAGCCTTTGAAATTAGGTCTAACAATTGGAAACTCAGAGTCTTTGTTGGTCCCGTTTATCATAGCTTTTGTAATATACAACTTCTGTGGTGCGGTTCAATTTAAAATTGTCTCAGAGACCGAAGAAAGATATCTCTTCTCCTGGCAATATTCTGGGCCTTGAAGCATAAAAAAGTCTTCCATATAACCTTCACTGGTTTGGTGTGTTGCTTCATAAATTCTAATGTATTTATAAATAGCAGTTGTTCATAGTTTGGTCTGAAGACCTGATTGTTACAGATTAAAGATTTCAGAACTACTTTAAGCAAAAGGGTTTTATGTCTCAAATTCCCTAAAACCTAAATGGCAGAGGTTCAGAATCAGAAGGTTCTCGCAGCACCTACAGTCTCCCTGTATCCGAACAAAGTCAGATTGGTGCTGTCGGATTATAGTGAATGATTTCCTGTCCTGGTGCCCATTAACTATTATGCCCTGATCTCCACCCATGTCAAAGTTTGTGGATGACACTAACATAAGTGGTAGAGCAAAGTATGCAGAGGACTCTGGAAGTTTGCAGAAGGATATAGATTGTTTAAATGAGTGGGCGAAAGTCAGGCAGATGGAATTTGATGTTGAACAATATGAAGGCATCCACTTTGGCAGGAATAACACAAAAACGGACTATTACTTGAAAAGTAAAAATTGCAGCATGCTGTTCTGCAGAGGGACCTGGGCATCCTTGTGCTTGAATCACAGAAGGTCGGTTTATAGGTACAACAGGTATTTAAGACGGCAAATGTAATTTTGTCCTTCGTTGCTAGAGGGATTAAGTTAAAAGTGGAGAGGTTATGTTGCAGCTGTATAGTGTGCTGGTAAATCCACATCTGGAGTACTGCAAGCAGTTTTGTTCTCCTTACTTAAGAAAGGATGTACTGGCACTGGAGGGGGTGCAGAGGAGATTCACTAGGTTGTTTCTCAGAGCTGAGAGGGTTAGCTTATTAGAAAATGCTGAATAGACTGTGATTATATTCACTGGAATTTAGAAGAATGATGGGGGATCCTGTAGAAACATATAAAATTATGAAGGGGATAGCTAAGACAGAAGCAGCGAGATCATTTCCAGTGGTAGGTAAAACTAGAACTAGAAGACACAGCCTCAAAATTAGGGGGAGAAGATTTAGGACTTAATTGAGGAGGAACTTCTTTACCCAAAGCTTGTGAATTGATGGAATTCCCAATGAAATAGCTGAAGTTTCCTCATTGAATGTTTTTAAAAGCTAAGATAGATAACTTTTTGAATAGTAAAGGAATTAAACTTCTGGTGAGTGGTGGGGTAAGTGGAACTGAGGCCTTTAAAAAGATCAGTCATGATCTTATTGAATGGCAGAAAGGACTTAAAGGGCCAGATGGCCCACTCCTGCTCCTCGTTCTTCTGTTCTTAACGGCAGGGCCATTGACTTCCTTCTTCCTCTCACCCCACGTTGTCGAACATCTCGACTATCAACATCTAATTGGCTAACCGCTATTTCATCGTTCTTCATCAGGATTCGACCCGTGCAAGTAACTTGCATGCAACTATTTCATGTGCATTGACATTAATTCTTAAAACTCAAGCAGTTCAGTCTGATGTCACCCAAATCAACAAGGTCCTGGATCTGAATTTGCCACTCTCCTGAAATAAATCATTACCAAAGCAAGTAGTTGCTATAACCTTTGAGACATTAGGCAGTCAGAGTTAATCATTTCTCATGGCAGTACTTAAATTTCACCAAGGATTTTGGCTCATCATGCAAATCTGAGTGAATGGCATCATCAAATAGATATGCTGTGGATAATTGCTGAATCATTGAATATAGTGCTTTGTTGTGGCCTGTTGTGACTATGTTGGTGACTTATTCATAATAAGTAGACAAAAAGAATATATAGTTTTTTTTTCAGTTTAAAGAATAAGTGAATAGTTTACAGAGAAACAACATTTAGGAGAACCCAGGAAAGTTCTTTCCAGGGAGATCCCTGTCAAACCCCAATTGGGAGAAATATTTGCCAGAGCAACTGATAAAGAAACACTTCACTCCTGCATTTAGTAAGACCACAAAGCAAGTGGTAGAATTTGTTTGCACTAGAGCAGTTAGCTTTGAATGGCAATTGAAGTCAGGATGGTTTGAACCTGTAACCTTTTGGGATTTTACAACTAGATCTGCCAGTCTGTTTTTTCGTATTGATTTGCTGTCTATGAAGAGCAAGAATAGATTTCTGCACCATTTCAATACTACAGTCCTGATAAATTTTGAAACTCAATGGACTTGACCTTTTCCAACATGACTTTACATGAAATATTAAACAAAAGTAGCTTTAAAATGCATTAAAATAATATTACACTGTAAAACCATGTAATAGGAAACAGTCAAGTATGAGCTAGTCGAGTGAATCTAGCCTTGACTCAGTAGTGTTTTAAAAGGTCACTGTATTTTTCATTTGTTTGTCTGATGCCACAATCTCTCCAGTTTAATTAGAAGAAAAATGTATGCAGGCATGCTCCTGGAGGTAATTTCAGTGTAACAATGATTACAAAAGGAGGGACAGTAAGGCAAGGAAGCACTGGTATGTAACAATGTAATGGAGGGGGCTGAGACATAGTTTGCAAATATTCAAATTTGGAAAGGGACATTTATATGAACTCAGGTACAATCTTAAAATTAAGTGCCTTTGAATGAGGAACAGGTCAGATTTTCTAATTTAGTTAACTAATTTGGAGAAAAAAAGAAAAACATTCAGATCCATCTTCAATATGACGCTGCATTACCCTCCCATTCACCATCCATGCCATCTCCCATATGGCCGCAATCACATTAATTGCATTCAGGTATCAAATGTCAAAGCAAGTCACTGATACAGTTATGCAGTTATGTTGAAAGATAGCAAGGTTATCCCAGTTTAATATCCTATTACCAGTTCCCAATGTGAATTTTAATAGTGTGTGTTGATTTTTCAAAACAGTTACAACCAGGCAAGATTTCAACCAAACAACTTTAATATTCAGTTAAAAGTGAAAAATAAAAATTAAGTAAAGTTATCATTAAATAATGAATAAAGGGCTTATTGAAAGGTTAACTGTATTAGACAGGGAGCACTGGTTAGAAGTTGAATAGCCCTGCACATGGAGAATAGATAGAGTGATGAAGACGGTGCATGGCATGCGTATATTTATTGGTCAGGGAATTGAGTACAAGAGTCAGGATGCCATGTTGCAGTTTTATGAGATTTTGGTCAGTCCCACATTTGCAGTACTGTGTTCACTTCTGTTTGGCACATTACAGGAAGTTTAGGGGAGTTATGGAGACGGTGCAGGAGAGGTTTACCAGAATACTGCCGGGATTGGAGGGTATGAATTATGAGGAGGCGTTAGAAAAACTCGGGCTGTTTTCTCTGGTCTAGCGGAGGCTGAGGGGAGAAATGATAAAAGTCTTCAAAATTATGAGATGCATCAGTAGGGTTGATGGTCAGAATCCTTTCCCTGGAATTTAAATGTCTAAAACTAGGGTGCATGCATCTATGAAGAGGAGGAAAAGTTCAAGGCAGATGTGAGGGGCAAATTTTATTACACAGAGACTGGCAGGAGTGTCAAACACTCTAACAAGCGTGATAGTGGAAGCAGATGTTACAGTCGTATAAGACTTTGGTTCGGCCACATTTAGAGTACTGCGTACAGTTCTGGTCGCCACATTACCACAAGGATGTGGATGCTTTGGAGAGGGTGCAGAGGAGGTTCACCAGGATGTTGCCTGGTATGGAGGGCACTAGCTATGAAGAAAAGTTGAGTAGATTAGGATTATTTTCATTAGAATGACAGAGATTGAGGGGGGGAACTGATTGAGGTCTATAAAATTATGAGAGGTATAGACAAGGTGGATAGCAAGAAGCTTTCTCCCAGAGTGGGGGACTCAGTTACTAGGGCTCATGAGTTCAAAGTGAGAGAAGGAAAGCTTATGGGAGATATGCGTGGAAAGTCCTTTATGCTCACGGTGGCGGGCGCCTGGAACACGTTGCCAGCAGAGGTGGTAGACACAGACTCGATAGTGTCTTTTAAGATGTGTCTGGACAGGTACATGGATGGGCAGGAAGCAAAGGGATACAGACCCTTGGAAAATAGATGGCAGGTTTAGACAGAGGATCTCGATTGGCACTGGCCTGGAGGGCCGAAGGGCCTGTTCCTGTGCTGTAATTTTCTTTGTTCTTTGTTCAGATATGATAGGGGCATTTAAGAGACTTTTAGATAAGTTTATGAATATGCAAGGAATGGAGGGATATGGACCAAGGGCACGAGAAGGAATTAGTTTGATTTGGAATGACACTGTGGGGCCAAGGGACCATTCCTGTGCTATTCTATGGTCTCTGTAATTATGGTGTGCAAATAACTTTTTGACAATACATTATAATACAAGTGACTTTGTGTTTCCTGTTCATTTGTTCCATACTGCATTCATCCAGTATTAACTAAGCTATTTATTGATTATCTTTATCAGCAGGACTACAAAAGCATAACGTGTTAACACCAGGTAAAGCTAACTTGGACTGCTTAAAGCTAGTCTGAGCTACTAAAATGGTCAGGTGCATTGTGGCTAGAGAAGATACAGGAAGTTGTGCAGAAAGTTCATTTGGCCTGGGAAGCATTTTAGATTAGCTAAACATGGAAGAAAGCAAACTCAAGTTTTTGAATGTTGCATTGAAAGCATTGGTGGAGAAGGTAGAAAGTGAAAAGTGATTTCTTAGATCCACAGGGTCCAAGAGGCTCTCCAAACAAACACTCATCAGACTGTCAGAGTAGAGGTCAATGTCAAGAGTCAAGTTCCAAGGAACTGTTTACTATTCTACTAGTTCATTGGCCTTATACCAAGTGGTCAATGTCAATACATTTAAACATTTGCTCTTCATCCACTCATAATTGTTGCAATTAAAAACAAAATGTTGGGGGAAAAAAGACTCAGCTGGTTGGGCAGGATCTCTGGAAGGATTCTCACTGCTTGATGATGTTTCAGTAGAAATTGGTCTTACTTGCTCTTATTTCAGCTTGCTAGCATCTGCAGAATTTTGTTTTTGTAGCACTGGTGCATGCCTTGCACTCACATCTCACAGGTTGAAAGCACTACTAGCTCTCATCTGAGACAGCCACAGATTGATGAGATTACACTCACTGAAATATTCCCATCTCTTGTATGGGAAAGTGGACTTAAGACTGGAGGAGGAGGTGTGAGGTTTATGTGTGCCTCCAAGTCCCAATGAAGCTCATCATTACTGGGAAGCCTATTTCTAAGGCAGTCATCAACAGAGCATTGAAACCATCATTCTCTTTTCTTGGACCCCAACTATTTCCATAAATGGATTAGGGTGGCAATAGTGATGTACGAAGAGAGACTGGATTGGGTAGGGATATATTCACCAAAGTTTAGAAGAATGGGGTATCTCACAGAAAACTGTAACATTCTAACAGGACTAGACAGGGTAACTTCAAGAAATGACGAGCGAGTACAGAACCAGGAGACATAATCTCAGGGTTGGCAAGTTAGAACTGAGACAAAGAGACATCTCTTTACTCCAACCATATGGAATTCTTTGCAACAATAAGTGGTTGATTCCAAAATATTGAATGTTTTCAAGAAGGTGTTAGATATAATTTTTTAGGGCTAAAGGGATAAAAGGGTAGGAAAAGAGAAGGCAGGAACAGGTTACTGAGTTGGATGATCAGTTATGATCATGTTGAATGGCAGACCTGGCTGAAACAGTTGAGTGGCCGACCCATCTCTTATTTTCAATGTCTCCATATTAATGGATGCATTATTCTTGGAATTCAAAAAATGTATCTCCTACTCAGCTCATCAAGGGCAGTCATCCTATCTTTCTCTTCAATAAACATCAAGATTAATTTGTCCTCAATATTCTCCATATGATACACCAGATAAGTGCCCATCAAAAAACACCAGCATATATGGAATGAGAAAATACTATTAAAACTACTAGATCTCTTTTTTGCTAAGTTACTTCTATTGTATTTACCATCCCACATCCACTGCTAGACTCTTTTTGTTATTTGTTTTGACTTTACCAGTCCATTGAGAGAGAGTCGGGCTGGGTGAGCTTCACAAAGATAGGGGGTCCACATAAACCAGAAGAAAAGTAAGAATGCAACTCTGCTGCCCTATATCCAGTCTTTCAAACACTTGTAGATTAGTGCAGACCGGGGGATTTTCCCCTTTCTACCTGACTGACTGAGTGCTTTGGTTAACTATTTGGCCAGACTGCCTCTTCTTCATCCTGCTTTAATTCGTCTTTTATTGGCCATTTAAGGATGTCAGTTGACAGCAAGGTAAGAAGGTGAGCCTTGCCTCTCAGAATTTAGTTTGGGTGGAGATGGGAGTGTTTCAGATTTTGGTGTACTCTGGCCAAATTAAATTCCATTTTCATTCCTTGCCCTAGAATATTCTGGTGTTTAAAGCTATGTTAGAAAGAGAAAAGGAAGGGCTGCCTTGGTTCAGTGATAATGACTCTACCTACCTGACAGGAGACCTATGTTCAAGTCCCACCTACTTCAGAGATGTGTAATAACCTCTCTGAACAGGTTGATTAGGAAAATATCTAAATGCAAGGAGCTTTTAATGTTCATTAGATTTTGTTCTTTCTTATGTTTCATTGAAATTCTATACATTGAGCGCAACTGCAACTTTTATGTTTACAATTAAGTAAAAACCAAAAGAACTGCGGATGTTGTAAATCAGCAACAAAAACAAAGTTGCTGGAAAAGCTCAGCAGGTCTGGCAGCATCTGTGAAGGAAAAAACAGCATTAACATTTCGGGGCCGGTGACCCTTCCTCAGAACTGAGTTAACTGAGTTCTGAGAAAGAGTCATCGGCCCCAAAACGTTAACTGTTATTTCCTTCACAGATGCTGCCAGACCTGCTGAGCTTTTCCAGCAAGTTTATTTTCATTATGTTTAGAACTTATTGGGTAAGCATGGTCTACTGCAAATAGGAAAACAGCTTCCAAAAATCTGTGACCAAAACATTACATCATGTTTATTAAATGTAATTCTATATATCATCATAATGGTAAAGTAAAAAAGCATTAATTCTCTCTAATTTACATTTTGATGCTCAGCATGCTGAATATTTTATTCTGTTACCTAATTTTCCCCAGAGATAACATAAGTGTTAGACATCATGTCTTTCATAGTGTCATAGCTTTTAACAAAGAGGTTGCTTTTATTTTATGATGGTGAAATGTTTGTGCTTTAATTTACACCACCTTGTAAAATAAGTGATGAAATGGATGGGATTTTAAAACACTCCAAATTGGTATTTTTAATAAGCTGTCTGTTGAAACCCTAGCCTGGGCATAACAATTCTTGACAAAGCATTAATCAGCCTATCTCATTGTCAAATGTAAAATGAAACTTTTAACAAGTAATGCATAAAACATTGGAATGAATTCCACAATTACTGGGGGAAAATTGATCTGGACTAAGTTTGTAAAATTGGGGGCAATTACAATAAAAGAACCACAAAAAAATCTCTTTTCAAGGAAGATATTCCAAAATTATATTTCAACTTTTTACCCATCTGTGTCTGTTTTCTGTTGGTGTTCAGCAGAGATTTGGTTGGGATTCTTTGTTGTTTAAACTGTTCATAAATTTTATTTATTTTGAATTATTTATCTCTATGTAATTTACACACCATATATTGATTATAATCACAGCATTTCCAATAATTGTGAAATTCATCTATATTAATTCATATGGATTGAGGTTATATGAGTTTGTCTGGGAGGGTGAGATCGTAAGCATTTGCTTGAAGGCTGGCTCCTCGAGAGAGAGAGAGAGAGAGAGAGACAGAGCGCAAGAGAGAAAAAGTCAGAAGATATGCAAATCATGACGTTTTGTTAAGGCAAGAAAGCTAGAGAGCTGAATCCTCATGTTGTACACTGACAGTTACAACTAATTACCATACATGAGCTTACATACAACAGGAATTCAGTGCTGATTTAAAAAGCAGAGTAAGAAGGACAACTATTAAGAACAGTATGGGAACATAACTTGAAACATAAAAAAAATTGACACACGAGACAAATTGTCAGATGTTACTGCTACATTGTCACTAAGAATATTAAGGAACAATAATTTGTCTCTAGATTTGAATACAAGCTAAGTTAAGCTGATTGACATGTCCAGTGGTATTGAATTTCACACATCTGGGCCACCTAGCCTTATTGACATATGCAGTATAGTTTTTGGATTCACCAGGTGCACATTGCAGGAATTTCTGCGTGGGTAGTTATGAATGGCAGAATTCAACTGAAATATTTTTGTGGAAAACTAATGACATTTGATTGGACTAAAACCAAAATGTATGGAGGAAATTCTGTAAAAATTGTTGGTTTGGATATTCCAAGATCTAAACTGCTGAAATCTGAATACATGACTATGAATGTGTGACAAAACCCGAAGGAAGTCATGGAACACATTTTGGCACATTAATTGCCCAGACAGACTAAACCTCTGAAGGCTGATGTGCTCTGTCTATGTACACTACTCAACTTATTATTCATTCATGGGATGACAGCATTGCTGGTTAGGCTGGAATTTGTTACCCATCATTAGTTGCATTGAGCAAGTGGTGGTGAATTGCTTCTGTCACATAAACCGTGTGATTTAAATACTCTTAATATCATTTATTCAAGTTTGGGTCTTAGATTTTGGGTTAGTGACAAATGGTGTTTAGTGCATCTGATATTAATAATTAAGTTGTAAGTATTTCTGCAGCCACGTTGAATGCTTTCAAAACATTTTGTGAGAGTGACTTTGGCTGCACTAATGGATTTTCCTTTACCTAGAGTGAAATGTGTAATTTTATGTCATGTTGGCATGAGTTGAAGCTATTGCAAGTTTTTTTCCAAACATCCTCTTCTCAGAGGAATGGCAGAGGAAACAATGCCACCAGATCCTGGTAGCCTGGTATGAGGTCCTCACCCAGGTCACTGCCACCTCCAGGATGCTGATGAACGGTCAGCAGTATTGTTAGAAATTCAAAGACCTCCTCCTCTCCTTTGCCAAGATAAGTACTTCACACTCAGTCTATCTCTGCTACAGCACCACCTACCACCAAGGCTCATGCTGCCCCTGCAACATCTTCCCTCATTGACTCTCCATCTCTCGATCTCGCACATCAGTAAACCTTCAAGGCCTCAATGCTGCCTACTGTCTACCTCAGAACACATCACTACCTTGTGCCACCTGTGAAAGCACAAACAGCATGTCCTTGCTCAGGGAGTTCTAGGCAGCAAATTAGAGTTATCATTTCACCACTGTTTGGATTCACTGGCCTTGCTGGGTAGATAATCTACAATGCACACCATGGTGAGGGGACTTCCTCCTAGTTGGACAACCCATGACAGCAGAGGGATCCAACAATAGCAAGAGCTACCACATAGAAAGACACTGGCATACCACGTAAACTGACACTCTCACCAATATTGTCAAGACATCACAACCTGGTCCCAGCAGTTCCATCTCGCATACCTTCTTCCAGGCTTCTGTGCTGATATAACTGCTAGGTGTACTTCAATACCAGAAGTGGCCATGGCCAGTGGGACTGCTGACGTTGGAACATTGCAGGAACCTAATTTCCTGACGGCTATCAAAGATGGGAAATTGAAAAATGTAAAATTACCAAAACAGTGAAGATATTGAAGTTCTTCTCCCTCGCCCAATTATCTTTAAATGGAGTTGAAGGGGTTCAGAATTATTGCCATGGTTTTGCCAGAGGCTGTCTAAACAGCGGATAGGTCCAATACAGTAATTATTTTTCCAACTACAATATGCCATCATAGCTATAGATATACCTCTATGCTTCAACTCAGAGAGACACAGACAATAAGAGCAGGAGTATGCCATTCAGCTGTTTAACGCAGCTCTGCCTTTCAGTATGATCATGGGCAACTCAGTAACCTGTTCCCACTTTCTTCCCATATCCGATGATCCCTTTACGCCTAAGAACCATGTCTGACTCCTTCTTGAAAATGTTAAATGTTTTGGGCTCAACCAAATTCTGTGGCACAAAGTAGTCCACATGCTCACCACTGTCTGGATGAAGAAATTTCTCCTCACCTCAATGGTAAATGGCCTAGCCCATGTCCTTAGACCATAATCCCTGGTCCAGGAGACCTCAAACATCAGGAACATCCTTCTTCCATTTTCCTTGTCTAGTCCTTTTACAATTTTATAGGCTTCTATGAGATTTTCCTTCTCAACTCCAGGGAATATAATTCTAACCAATCCAGTATCTCTTCAAATGTCAGATAATAAAGTGTGAAGCTGGATGAACACAGCAGGCCAAGCAGCATCTCAGGAGCACAAAAGCTGACGTTTCGGGCCTAGACCCTTCATCAGAGAGGGGGATGAGGTGAGGGTTCTGGAATAAATACGGAGAGAGGGGGAGGCGGACCGAAGATGGAGAGAAAAGAAGATAGGTGGAGAGGAGAGCATAGGTGGGGAGGTGGGGAGGGGATAGGTCAGTCCAGGGAAGACGGACAGGTCAAGGAGGTGGGATGAGGTTAGTAGGTAGGAGATGGAGGTGCGGCTTGGGGTGGGAGGAAGGGATGGGTGAGAGGAAGAACAGGTTAGGGAGGCAGGGACAGGCTGGACTAGTTTTGGGATGCAGTGGGTGGAGGGGAAAAGCTGGGCTGGTTGTGTGGTGCAGTGGGGAGAGGGGACGAACTGGGCTGGTTTTGGGATGCGGTGGAGGAAGGGGAGATTTTGAAGCTGGTGGAGACCACATTGATATCATTGGGCTGCAGGGTTCCCAAGTGGAATATGAGTTGCTGTTCCTGCAACGTCCTACCGCCCCCTCGATCATGACCCCACCCCCGAGCACCAAACCTTCATCTCCAACACCATTCATGACCTCATCACCTCAGGGGACCTCCCACCCACAGCCTCCAACCTCATTGTTCCCCAACCCCGCAAGGTCCGTTTCTTTCTCCTTCCCAGAATCCACAAACCTGCCTGCCCTGGTCGACTCATTGTCTCAGCCTGTTCCTGCCCGACCGAACTCATCTCCACCTATCTGGACTCCATTTTCTCCCCTTTGGTCCAGGAACTCCCCACCTACGTCCGTGACACCACCCACACCCTCAATCTCCTCCAGGACTTCCAATTCCCTGGCCCCCAACACCTCATTTTCACCATGGACGTCCAGTCCCTATACACCTGTATTCCTCATGCAGATGGCCTCAAGGCCCTCCGCTTCTTCCTGTCCCGCAGGCCCGACCAGTCCCCCTCCACCGACACCCTCATCCGCCTAGCCGAGCTCGTCGTCACCCTCAACAACTTCTCTTTCGATTCCTCCCACTTCCAACAGACAAAGGGAGTGGCCATGGGTTCCCGCATGGGCCCAAGCTATGCCTGCCTCTTTGTAGGTTACGTGGAACAGTCCCTCTTCCGCACCTACACAGGCCCCAAACCCCACCTCATCCTGCGTTACATTGATGACTGTATCGGCGCCGCCTCTTGCTCCCCAGAGGAGCTCGAACAGTTCATCCACTTCACCAACACCTTCCACCCCAACCTCAAGTTCGCCTGGGCCATCTCCAACACATCCCTCACCTTCCTGGACCTCTCAGTCTCCATCTCAGGTAACCAGCTAGAAACTGATGTCCATTTCAAGCCCACTGACTCCCACAGTTACCTAGAATACACCTCCTCCCACCCACCCTCCTGCAAAAATTCCATCCCCGATTCCCAATTCCTCCGCCTCCGCCGCATCTGTTCCCATGATGAGGCATTCCACTCCCGCACATCCCAGATGTCCAAATTCTTCAAGGACCACAACTTTCCCCCCACAGTGGTCGAGAACGCCCTTGACCGCGTCTCCCGCATTTCCCACAACACATCCCTCACACCTGGCCCCGCCACAACTGCCCCAAAGAGGATCCCCCTCGTTCTCACACACCACTCCACTAACCTCCAGATACAATGCATCATCCTCCGACACTTCCGCCATCTGCAATCCGACCCCACCACCCAAGACATTTTTCCATCCCCACCCTTGTCTGCTTTCCGGAGAGACCACTCTCTCGGCGACTCCATTGTTCGGTCCATACTGCCCTCCAACCCCACCACACCCGGCACCTTCCCATGCAACTGCAGGAAATGCTACACTTGCCCCCACTCCTCCTCCCTCTCCCCTATCCCAGGCCCCAAGATGACTTTCCACATCAAGCAGATGTTCACCTGCACACCTGCCAATGTGGTACACTGCATCCATTGCACCCGGTGTAGCTTCCTCTACATTGGGGAAACCAAGCGGAGGCTTGGGGACTGCTTTGCAGAACACCTCTGCTTGGTTCGCAACAAACAACTGCACCTCCCAGTCGTGAACCATTTCAACTCCCCCTCCCATTCCTCAGATGACATGTCCATCATGGGGCCTCTGCAGTGCCACAATGATGCCACCCGAAGGTTGCAGGAACAGCAACTCATATTCCGCTTGGGAACACTGCAGGCCAATGGCATCAATGTGGACTTCACAAGCTTCAAAATCTCCCCTTCCCCCACTGTATCCCAAAACCAGCCCAATTCTTCCCCTCCTCCCCCCACTGCATCACAAAACCAGCCCAGCTCATCCCCTCCCCCCACTGCATCCGAAAACCAGCCCAGCCTGTCTCTGCTTCACTAACCTGTTCTTTCTCTCACCCATCCCTTCCTCCCACCTCAAGCCGCACCTCCATTTTCCACCTACCAGCTCATCCCACCCCCTTAAACTGTCCGTCTTCCCTGCTGACCTATCCCCTCCCTACCTCCTCACCAATACTCTCCTCTCTACTTATCTTGTTTTCTCTCCATCTTTAGTCTGCCTCCCCCTCTCTCCCTATTTATTCCAGTTCCTCTCCCCATCCCCCTCTCTGATGACGGGTCTAGGCCCAAAACGTCAGCTTTTGTACCCCTGAGATGCTGCTTGGCCTGCTGTGTTCATCCAGCTCCACACTTTGTTATCTTGTTTGTGAATAGAGATGGCATTGATGTCAATTTCAAGTGATACTTTAAAAAAAATGTTCACTATCTCCTGATCTTTGCTGTTGGAACTGTGAATATTTGCACTGAAATACATCTTGGAACTTTTTGGAGCACTTTTTCAAGACTTTGCCAATATTCAGTCATTGTTTGTTCCAAAAAATTATCCAAGGACTTGCCCAATTTTCATTTTCATTATTCACTCACGGGATGAGGGCATTGCTGGAAAGGCATCATTTATTGCCCATCCCTAATTGCCCAGTGGGCAGTTCAGAGTTAACCACACTGCTGTGGGTCTAGAGTCACATGTAGGCCAGACCAGGTAAGGATGGCAGTTTACTTCCCTAAAAGGGCATTAGTGAACCAGATGGGTTTTTCCAACAATCAACAATGGAATCATGCTCATCAGAAGATTATTAATTCCAGATATTTATTGAATTCAAATTCCACCATCTGCCACTGCAGGATTCGAATTCAGGTCCCAGAGCATTATGTGGGACTCTGGATTAACAGGCCAGTCATAATACCACTCGGCTATCACCTCCCCTAAATTGCCATGCCCATGTTTTCCAAGTCCCATAATGGGCCCTGCTCATTCCTGTACTATTCTCTTGTTGTTCTATATTTTTAAAAGCCCTTTGGGTTTTCCTTTATTCTACTGGAATCTTTATAGGAGTTTCCAGAAAGAAGTAATATCTTGGTAAAGGGTATCTTGCTAAGGATGAATCTTGGTCTATTTGAGCTATGGGAAAGGGCATAAGTTCATGAAGAGTGGCACCAGCTGCTCCAGATAAAGAGACAGCAAGGAAGGTGGCCTCCATGCCCCAGCAGATACAGGAGATCCTCTTCCTCTAGATCTTCTCCATTAGTTGCTATTCCATCATAGATGATTGGAGCCCACATATACTGCTGCAATATAACTACCTGAGCACGAAACCTGTGTCTGCTTATCATCTCTAGATGTGTTCAAATTATGGCAACAGCAATTAAGATCAAAATTGTATGATAAATTACAAGCGTTCAAACTGACTGACTTCAATTTCCCATTGCTGGTACACTTGCACAAACTTCTTTCCCAATAGATCATGTGCACTTCCTGTTAAAAGTGTGCGCTTGTATCTTGGATGCAATTTTTAAGAGTTCCTTGACTGCGTAATACTCAAGAAATAGTTAACACATCGCTCAATTTATCCCCCAGTGCTCATGTTACTGATTTTAGCATCCCACAGTTATGATCATATTCAAATAATAAATGCAACACTAAGTCTAACCAAAATTGTTTTGTTTCTTGGCAGAATGGAATATCTTTGCATTCATATACAGAAGTACTTGTGAACCTGTGCATAATTTCCAGCACAGAGACTTCTGATTACAAGAGTAATTAAAGGACATGGAGATATTGAGAATCACCTTCCAACAGCAAAATTGAAAGAATAAACATCAGCGAAGATTGTACTGATTGACTGCACAACCTCAAAGGGCTGAATGATCTGAACCTCTTCTTATTTGTAATATCCTTTTCTTACATTCTAACATTCAGGGTTATTTTAACTAACAGGCAGAAACAGTGCAAAATGAATGTACAGTTGTTACGAGATTATGAGAACTGCAGATGCTGGAGAATCCAAGATAACAAAGTGTGAAGCTGAATGAACACAGCAGGCCAAGCAGCATCTCAGGAGCACAAAAGCAGATGTTTCAGGCCACAGTTGTTAAGTCCAGTTTTAGCAAATCTACTTTGAAGTCACCACTGCAACTCCACACTACAGTCAATGCCTTATTACTCACATAGTCTTATATTCACTCAGCACCTAGGAGACTGAAAATGACTAGGAGAAATGTAAGAATATTTGCAGTGAATATGATCCTAGAAAAGAGAAGAGGAGGGTGGAGAGACGAAGAGCTATCAGCGGGAGACTAAACTTATTAGGTTCTTAAGCGAAAAACTCCCTTATTTTGCCTTCAATAATGATCAATGCTCAAGATGCCTTGCTCATGCAAAGCAACATTGCTTGGATTTTTCAGAGAGAACATAGATTTTAATATATGTTTTAGTTTCTTATTTAGGCTGCTGCTGAAACTTTAAGCAATATCTCATAGCTTTCAGTACAAAGAAGGTCACTAAGACTACCTGTACAAAAGGAAATAAATTCATTTCAGTCCCACTTGCCAGAGACCAGAAAAAGGAGTGCACAGGTTTTCAATAGTATTCAGGCCTATCCATAGTACAGGATGCCACTGACTGCCTATACTTCATCATATACATTTCTCATCTAAATTCAACCATTTCACCAACTGAAAGAAATCACACTCTCTCAAAGTGCAGCAAGTAAGCAGCCACAGCTAGCATGTTACCTGCCCATAACTTTGCAGCAATTACAATTCTTTCAATCTACTGTAGTCCTCTCTTCCACCTGTATTTGAACCTGCAAAGCAGCCTAACTCCTTTTTACTGGGTTACAAAAGCCTTCACGAAATGGCTGATTGTGCTAGTCAGAAAGCCATGTGACATTGACCAGAGGCAAACAATGACACTGCAAGAAACCACATCAAAAAACATCATCAGCTTTCTTAAGCAATACTTTCACTCCCTGGACTGTTCTGGAGGAACCCTACCGTATGATGTTGAACAGGTGTTGAGATTTAGAGTATACATTGCATGCTGTGCAAAAGCATCATCTTGAGAGAATAACCTTTATCAAGCACCATTCAGATGGGAAGATAAAATACAAGACAAAGTAAGCAGCTCTTTCATGTTAAGATTCACCCTGATCAGATACTTCTGAACTTGAGGTTTTAAGTAAAAGAATAAATATTCATGTTCAGAAGGCATGGTAGGAGAAATAAGGTACCTGTAAGATTGGATGCTTAGATCAGCCAAACAAAATGTAGAATTCATTGGAGAAAGCAATTCTTAGGATACAGAAATGCTGCAAACTTAAATACTAAATCATAAACTGAATAAGTAAATGCATGAATAAAAACAGAAATTGCTGGATAAACTCAGCAGATCTGTCTGCATTGCTAGAGAAAAAGTAAAGTTAATGTTTTGGGTCAATGACCCTTCTTCAGGATTGTTTGTATCCAAGAAAATGTTAGTACTTCTTCCTTAAGCTTTGGTGGGGAGAGGGGCAGGGGTAAATGATTGATAGAGATGGAGCACAGAGAGAAAGAACAGAAATTGGGCAGATAAAGGAGTGGGTAAAGGTCATCGTGAGAAAACCAATGGCTGCTAATGGTGACCATTAGTGGCTGACAATGGATTTTTTTGTGACAGCTGCCCAGGTGATGACAAGGCCTGGTGTGTGGGGTTGGGGTAAGGACACAGAAGAAAGTGCTCAAAACCTAAAATTCTTGAACTTGACTCTGAGTCCAGAAGACTGCAGTCAGAAAGTTAAAAATGAGCTGTTGTTTTTCCAGCTTGTGCTGAGCTTCACTGGAGCACTGCAGCAAGCCGAGACAGAGATGTTGGCCAGAGAACAAGATGATGTGTTGAGTGGCAAGCAATTGGAAGCTCAGGGTCTTTTTTGCAGACAGAACATAGGTATTATGCAAAGTGGTCCCCCAAATAATGTTTCATCTCACGAATGTACAGCAGACCACATTGTGAGCAGCACAATGCAGCAAGCAGCACAAGCAAATACACTTGTGTATTTAATAAGACCTACAGCTAATGACAGTATAAATTGGCAAAACATAAAAGGCACAGATACTTTTGAAGAAGTTATTCAAGTTTTGACAACTACTTTAACCTGAGATAAATAAATTTCTTGAAGGATCAAGATTTAAAAGAAGAGTTCAGCATCCAGCAGAATCCATAAGTTAATGAAGGATCCCTACAGATGAGCTGAAAACTGTGTCTGTGGTGCTTTGAAACCAGAAGTCACATGAAACAGAATAGTTTTGGAATTATTAATAAGTTCTTGTTAGATTGATTGCAATTGAAAGAAAGTTTGAATTTGAAAAAAAATGTTCTGATTGCTCTGGATGCTGAATACAGAAAAATAAAATCTTGTGAGAAGAACAACCTTATAATAAGAGACAAAACAAAACCTGCTCATGGTATAAAAGTCACAATAGTCTTACCAGACCAAAGAGAGAAAAAGTCAGTGGTAGTTTCTTCTGAGGGTCACCAAAATTCAGGCAAGGGGAGAGGGTGAGAAAGCAAATCCTTCATGGCAACCTCAGCCAAGCCAAGCTAGCCAAACACAATGACAAACGAATACCACATCTTTAAAATTCTAAAGGTTGTACAGCAGGAGGACACAAGTTCAGAGCAGCAAAAAGTCACATGTCTACTGATACATAGATGTTAATACAGTAGAACCACCAGCGTTAGAGAAGATATTCAGTGCATTCCTGTGGAAATATAATGACTCATCCGAGTGAAATTTGACAGAAACAGTTCATATCAATAGACCTCACACTGCAAGAGCTGGCTAGAGGCTAGGAATCCTGCAGCAAGTAAATGATCTCTTGACTCCCCATAGACTGTCCACCATCTACAAGGCACAAGTCAGGAGGGTTACTGCACACTCCTCATTTGTCTGAATGAGTGCTGCTAAAAACATTCAAGAATCTCAACACCATTCAGGACAATCTGCTTGACTGGGACTACATGTACAAATATTCACTCTCTTCACCATGAAAACTGGTAGCAGCAGTATGTACCATCTACCAGATGCATTGCAGAAATTCAATAAGGCTCCTTAAATCGAACTTTCAAACCCAATGACCACTTCCATCCAGAAGGTCAAGGATAGCAGAATAATAGTGACAGCACCACTTGCAATATCTGCTGCAAGCCACTCATTATCCCGAATTGGAAATATATCACTGGTCTTTCAGGGTTGCCGAATCAAAATCCAAGAATTCACTCCCTAACAGCACTGTGTGTACCTACACAACATGACTGCAACAGTACAAGAAGGAAGCTCACTGTTATCTTTTCAAGGGCAATTAGGGATGGGCAATAAATATTAGCCCAGGAAAGAGAACTTATCACCATAAAAGTAGCAAATAAACCATAATTGGTTCTTCATCCTTCAGAAATGTTCTTCATTCTTCTTCCAATCTACTAAAAATCTCTCCTAGGTGATGCATCAAATAATTGTGTTGTTGTCAGAGTAGTGGATAATATAGACGTTAAGTTCTTCATAAGAACTAAAATTATTTGATTTCATGCAGTCAATGGTTTAGCCTTTCTCCAGGTGGCAAAGAAGAAGAAGGGAATGCAAGGTTCAGTTCCTTGTCTTCACCAGTCTTCATTAGTTTTACGTTCAAGGTCATCATAAATGTCACTGCCGACATACCAGCTATTCCATTCCATCAATGTCTTTGCCTTTTGAGGAGATACTCAGGGAGTACCTACTTCCTACACATCCTCCATGAGGGCCATGAACATTGTTAGAAATTAACACTTTCAGTGAAAGAGACTTGAAAAGGGGGTGTGGGTAATAGAGACTGTAAATTGTTTGTGAGGTGAATAACTTGTACAAAGAGAAAATTTAAGGAGACATCTAATGTAAAAGCTTAACTGTAGTAATACTCTAAAGCTAGCTGCTAAGCTCATGCATGGAGTTTTCATATGATGATGTTCAATCACATGAGACTGAGACCAGATAGAAAAAGGCTAAATTAAATCCCTGTTTTACCATGCCTCTGTATTTAGCTTATAACTAATTGATGTTAATAGTTTCCACAAACCTGGTGCTCAGACCTTATCTGTACCAAACCCCAAAGCTACTAAGTATTTTCATACTGCGAGCACTACTTTGGGAGGATTCAAATGCACAGATGCACTTTTCCTCCAATTCTTTCCCACAGACTCACATTTCTGCTACATTCTCCTGCAAGAAAGAAGGAAATGTTTGAGTGGGTGTCCTGTAATATGGTTGAGCAATGAGCTTCTTATAAGAACTAAAGAAATAAAAGCAGAGGGCATTTTGGCACCTGAAATCACTTCTGCCATTCACTAAGATCATGGTTGATTTGGCCTCACCTCCTGTTTATGGCCTGCCTCATTAACCTTTGACTTCTTTATAGATCAAAAATCTTTCTGATTAACCCTTGAATGTATTCAATACACGGCCTCTACTGCTCTGTGATATAGTGAGTTATAAAGGTTAATGTTGCTCCAAGAGAAGAAATTCTTGGACATCTGTTTTAAATGAGATACCATTATTCTGAAACTATGCTTCTAATCAGGTTTCCTCCATAAGGGGAAACATTACGTTAGCATCTCCCCTTTCAATTTCCTACATTATGATCCATCTGAAAACATTTATCCACTAATCTAACCTGTCTACATCTCTTTGCAGATTCATTGTATCCTCCTCACAACTTGCTTCCCACCTAGATATCTCACCTATATTTTTTATTATCAACAAGTTTAATGCAACACACTTGGCCCTGTTGTCCAAGTCATTAATATAGATTAGAAATAGTTGAGGCGCCAGTACTGATCTTTCTGATACTCCACTCCTGACCGCTTGTCGAC
The DNA here is from genome assembly GCF_030684315.1 of Stegostoma tigrinum. Classification (NCBI taxonomy): domain Eukaryota; kingdom Metazoa; phylum Chordata; class Chondrichthyes; order Orectolobiformes; family Stegostomatidae; genus Stegostoma; species Stegostoma tigrinum. The sequence continues at coordinate 52,928,756 of NC_081365.1, forward strand.
CTGAAACTGACTAACTTCCTGCTTTCAGTCAGTTAGACAAACCTCTGACAACATAATATATTACCCCAACACCGTAAGTTCTCATTTTGTATAATAACTTGTTTATATAGAACCTTATCAAATGCCATTTCAAAATCCAAATATGTTACATCTACTGGTTCATATTTTTTCACTGTTTGTTATATCCCTGAAGCACTCTCATAACTTAATCAAACCTGATTTCCCTTTCATAAAATCATTGTCACTTTGCTTCGTTACATAATAATTTACTGAATGACCTGTTATGATTCCCTTCATAATGGATTTCAACATTTTTCTAATGATGTTTGTTAGGCTCTATAGCTCCCTGCTTCCTGTATCACTCCATTCTTGATATTTGCAGTTTTCTAATCTGATAGGACTTTCAAGAATCAAGGGAATTTTAAAACATTACAATCAATATATCTATTCTATCTGCAACTTTTCCTTTTCAGACCCTAGAATGCCAGCCATCAGGTCCAGGCACTTTGTCAGTCTTTGATCCCATTGGTTTTTAGAACATAGAACAATACAGCGCAGAACAGGCCCTTCGGCCCTCGATGTTGCGCCGTTCTGTGAACTAATCTAAGCCCCTCCCCCTACACTATCTCATCTTTTCTCATATTATTTGCCCAAAGATAGGGACTGATTAAGTTCCTCCTATTGCTCCTTGATTTTCAATTGTTCTTAAGAATTTTTTAAGATTCTTAAAATAAAGATACATACAAAACACTGAATAAAAATCTTTGTCAATTCTTTATATCCCATTATTAAATTTCCAATCTCATCCTCTAATAGATCAATATTATCTCTAATTACACACTTCCTTTCTATACGATTGTAGAAGCTCTTTTTACTGGTTTTATGACTCTTGAACGTTTACTCTTAAATTCTAATATTTCCTCGATTATTTTTCCAGTTATCCTTTGCTGGTTTCTTGTTACTAAGACACTCCCAATCTCTGTCCCACCACTGAACTTTAAAGCATTATATACCATTTATTTTTATTTGATAACTGTAACTTACCCAGTTACCCATTGATGATTCATCTTTATCAGAGAGTCTTTTTCAACAGATTTCTTTTGCTTAATGAAATATCTCCTGAATCATCTGTCACTTCTTATTTATTGTTTTACCTATGAACCTATTTTCCCAATCTGCTGTATCCTACTTTGTCTGCATACCCTTGTAATTGCTTTTATTTAAGTTTAAAACATTGGTATCTGTTATGACCACTCTTGCCAAGCCCATTCTTTCACATGATATCATTAATTAATCTAATCTCATTTCACCATACCAGGTCTCAATAATCTGTTCCCTGGTTAGTTCCAGGATATATTGTTCTAAGAAACTGCCCTGAATATATTCTATGAAAGCATCTTAATTTTTACCTTTGGCAAGTTGGTTTGTCCAGTATATACAAAGATGAAAATTGCTCACAATCGTTTCAGATTTTCTCTTACAAATCCCCATAATTTCTTCAATCATACTCAGTACTGCAATAATAGCTTTGGTTAGGGGACATATAAAGTAACAGTGACTTCTTGCCCTTGTTATTTCTTATTTTCACTTAGACTGAGTCTACAGCTTGATCTTCTGAGCCAATTTCATAACTCAGTACTTGTACTGATCTCACACTCTCCCACCTCCATTTCTTTTCTTTCCATCCTTCTAAAATACCAAATACTTTTGAATATTTATGATAGAACCACTATCGGTGTGTGAGTTACAGCAGTACTAAGTATGAGAACAAGATAAATATAGGAACTGATTGATGCAGATCATTGATAGATGTATAGCAAATTAGACAGTGAGAATGAGGTTAGCGATGTAGTTTGTATGAAATTCCATTTGAAGTTTAAACTCACTCACATTGATAGGCTATGTTGGATTATTACATTTCTTCCTACACTGTATTCATGTTTTTGGAGCTATACTCCTGATGGTGACCTCTTCTTAATCCTCCTTTCCATTGCCCCCCGGTCCCTGTATGCCCAGTCTATGCTCCACTATTTACTCTCCAAGATAGGCAGAACACCATCAGAAAAAAAAAGCGTTTTCTTGAATTTTCGACTGTTCATCTGTGAAGCACAGATTTAGTTCAGAAAGAACGCCCACAACATTTTATTTTAAACCAATTTGTTGGGAAGTGTTATAATACACATGTATCGTCATCACATTCTAAGATGAAACCTGAACCTAGACCTTTGACTCTGAATTAAGGACAACAACACTGAGCCACAAAACGTCTTGCAGCTGCAACATTTCTCCCTTCAAAGAGTTACAGTCTGCAGTTAAGCAGCATGAACCACCCAGCTCATCAAGCCACCTGCAGATGACTGAAGTCAATGAACAGCATGGGTATCACTGGCTACATGCAGGCATCATTTTTTCAGCAGGCTGTCCAAATTTAATGTGCTGCCTGCATTGTAATGAATTGACTTGGGTTACTCACACACCATGCTCTGCACTCCCAGTTTTCTGAATTATCCAATTCAACTCCCTCTGCTGTGATTCTAGGTTAAGCTAATACTCAAGCAAAAAAACACCTATTTCAGAATCTTATGACATTTGGCCTTTTTGGACTTTTGTAAACGTGTAAATTATAATGTCAGAGAAATGGGTCATGTTGTCCATAATTTAACTGTATTGCTGAAGAATTCCCTTGCTATTTCAAATCAAAAACCAAAGTTAATTTCAGAATTCAAACAGATTGGGGTCAATTCTGACTGCCTTAGCCTTCTGTTAACTATGCACATGCTCTTCTCAGATGATTTGTGCAGTCAGTATATTCCTTCAAGCCAGAGGGTCCTTGGAATGGCTATGAACACTTAACCTAACAATGGCAGATCAATTGCAAATCAGAATATGAGGCTTTGGAACAGCTCATGACTCGCCCTTTTCATACCAAAATGACCCTGTCCTTACAAATAAGCTTGGGCACAGCAGTCTATTATTTTGTCACAAGGGAGTCACACTTCACCACAACTGCGCTGAGAGTAGGAATCTAGTAATTAACTTTAACTGAAACATTTTAAATTTAATGCATTTATGTGGTTACTTTAATTAATACTATTGATTAATTTTTGTTTTGTCTGATCAAATATTCCAAGTGTCCCCTTTCAGTCAAAGCAGTGCTATTCTGCATTGGTTATTAGTCAAATGTACTTAACTATAAATCTGGAAGGAACACATTGATACCATCTTGAGGAAATGCTTATGTGATGTGAGAAACTTCCCACAACCAGCTGTTTTTTTTTCCTTTTAACAGAGTGAGCATAATACGTGGTACCAATAGGGCATATCTGTACAACTAAAGTTACTCTAGCTTGAGAATAGAACATATTCCTGAAAATACAACTATGCTAATGGCGGCAGACCAAAATTTTCTATTAACATAATATAATCCAAAGAAAGAGAGCTGGAATTCTCACTAAAATGTCTGAAAATGTTCAACAGCTCAGAGAGTACCTGCAGAGTGGAAAAAATAGTAATAAAAAATAATAATTCAGCCTGATAACTTCACACCAGAATTTATGATTTATGCCATTATCTCCCCCAGTCAAACGGGAGAGGTGTTTAGTTGAGTGAGGATTGTCTCTTGGCAGTCAAGGTGTACTGCCACAGGCAGTCCAGGAACTGACCATTTCTAGCTGAGTTCATGCAGTACACTGGTGAGGCCTGTCCTGGTGTACGGTGTCCAGTACTGGTCACCCTGTTACAGGAAGATTATTATTAAGCTGGTTCAGAAAAGATTTACCAGGACGTTGCCAAGAATTTGGGTTTCAGTTATGAGGAGAGGCTGAATAGGTTTGGACTTCATTCTTTGAAGCCTAGGAGTTTGAGGGGCGACCTCATCGAGGTTTATAAAATCATGAGGGGTACAGATATGGTGAATGGTTGATGTCTTTTCCCGAGGGTAAAGAATTTCAAGGCTGGGGGCATATTTCTAAGATGAGAGGAGAAAGATTAAAACAAGACATGAGGGACAATGTTTTACACAGAGAGTGATTTGTGTGTGGAATGAACTGCCAGAGGAATTGGTGGATGTAGGTACACTTACAATGTTAAAAAACATTAGGATAAGTACATGACTAAGAAATGTTTGAAGGGATTTGGGCCCAGAGCAAGCAGATGGGACTAGTTTAGTTTGGATTATAATTGGCATAGACTGTTTGGTTCACAGAATCTATGTCCATGCTGCATGACCGCATAACTCTAGTCTGGGGATTGTGCCACCATCAGTGCTAGAAGTCAAGTATAAGCAGTCAGGCCTTGCTTGTTTTTCCATTGGGTGCTATTGCAAATTCAGTCCAGATATTGGGCTGCCGTGAGTCAGGGCTGACTTGCTAAGTTTAACCAGAAGATAGGTCACATCCACATCTGTTCCAAGAGGTTTCTGGGGTCAATCCAGAATTGATACTGAGACTGGGCATCTCAAGTGTGAGTTTGGCGTCAATGAACTATGTTTTCTGAGGTAGTGTCATAGTGACAGGAAACAATTGCAGACTATAGGGTGGACCCTAGTGGTGTTTTAGAGGGGGCTGCTTCATTTCAAAGGGGATTAAGGCAAGTTGAAGTCACTTTGGCCTTGGTATAGAAAAGGTGCAGGACCAGTAAGATGTAGGAATCTCGAGAGTCATGAGCTCTGTGAGTAATCAGAGCAGGTTAATTGTCATGGACAGGAGCTCAACTGGTCATTAGTGCCACAGGGATAGCAAAGGAAAAGGGGACATGAAGAACTTGGGGTAAATCATTGTTCACAGTCAGAGTCTGAAGATAATTTATGTGAATGCAAAGTTGGAATATTACAATATTGATCTGAAAATCAATTGCATAATCAGGTCTAAAACTGAAATGCGCCCATCTAATGGACCACAACACGCATTATTATTCACCCGATGCTAGCCATCTACTTTTAATTCAGAATGAATGTGGAATTCAGTATTCTTCAAATAATCAAACTCAGACATGCAATAATAAGGACTCATTAGGGGCACATTGTGTCCAATGATTGCCTTTGAACTCAACAATATGCAATTTAACCAGGCTCTTGTCATCACAGTCTCATCTCAAATGGCTAAAGGGCAGAGTCCTAAGAATTTGAAATCTCTGCGGTATAGCTGCTATTATCCTGACAAACAGTAAGCCTTCTATGGCTTATTACTGAGATGGAAAGGAGTCAGGGGGGAGGGGCGATTCGGGTAACAACCTCATGCTAAAGGGTAATGGAGAAGTTGTTAAGTAGCCTTGTTTATGAAAAAGATACAAACAAAATGTGCAGTAATTCTGTATCAGAGATAATGGGAACTGCAGATGCTGGAGAATCCAAGATAATAAAATGTGAGGCTGGATGAACACAGCAGGCCAAGCAGCATCTCAGGAGCACAAAAGCTGAAGTTTCAGGCCTAGACCCTTCATCAGAGAGGGGGATGGGGTGAGGGTTCTGGAATAAATAGGGAGAGAGGCGGAGGCGGACTAAAGATGGAGAGAAAACAAGATAGGTGGAGAGAGTATAGGTGGGGAGGTAGGGAGGGGATAGGTCAGTCCAGGGAAGACGGACAGGTCAAGGAGGTGGGATGAGGTTAGTAGGTAGGAGATGGGGGTGCGGCTTGGGCTGGGAGGAAGGGATGGGTGAGAGGAAGAACAGGTTAGGGAGGTAGAGACAGGTTGGACTGGTTTTGGGATGCAGTGGGTGGAGGGGAAGAGCTGGGCTGGTTGTGTGGTGCAGTGGGGGGAGGGGACGAACTGGGCTGGTTTAGGGATGCAGTGGGGGAAGGGGAGATTTTGAAGCTCGAGAAGTCCACATTGATACCATTAGGCTGCAGGGTTCCCAAGTGGAATATGAGTTCCTGTTCCTGCAACCTTCGGGTGGCATCATTGTGGCACTGCAGGAGGCCCATGATGGACATGTCATCTAAAGAATAGGAGGGAGAGTGGAAATGGTTTGCGACTGGGAGGTGCAGTTGTTTGTTGCGAACCGAGCGGAGGTGTTCTGCAAAGCGGTCCCCAAGACTCCGCTTGGTTTCCCCGATGTAGAGCGTCAGCTTTTGTGCTCCTGAGATGTGCTTGGCCTGCTGTGTTCATCCAGCCTCACATTTTATTATCTGTGCAGTAATTCTGTTGTTTTGGCTCAACACTACCTTCTGTGACAACATGACTTTCAACTTTAATGTGAAGGATGCCAGGGCTCAGGTGTTCCTTTAATAATGTTCTGCAGGTTGTTTGACTTCCCTCGTAGATTTACGTCCACCCCACACAGAATGGTCAGGGCGAATCCAGCCTTTCTTCTGAGGGTGCTACTTCTCAGATAAAACGGGCACAGAAGGCAGGGGCTGCATGTGCAGGATGTAACAGTAGCATCCACAAGCTAGCTCTAAGCTTCCATAGGGAGGAGTAGGACAACAAGCACCAGGGTGGTGCAGACGTCTGAAGCAGAAATGCAACTACAGACTTTGTTGCAGCAAATGATGAAGATGCAGTACCAAAAGAGATCAAGAATGTCCGGCGCCACCAATTAGCACCTCTGCTTGGTGATGGATGAGGATTTGCTCTCACAAGTAGTAGGTTGCAATCCCATCATGGGAGCTCTCAACATTGCAGCTATCCTTTTTTTTTAGTCAGTGAGTGCTTCAGGGAGAAACTGAGGATTCATGACAATTCACGACCCTATACTCATAAGTGCATCCAGGGTATCACTGCCATGGAGGTAGACAAGCACCCACATTTTGGAGCCACATTATATTAACAATCATGGAGGGACATTCCATCTTTTTGTCCAGCCCACCTATGGCCTGTAGCACGCCCGCCTGATCTTGCTGTGCCTGTCTCTGCAGACTATGTTACTGACAGCTGAGAACAAAGGCACATCTTCCACTTGAATCTCAGCTGGGGTGTCGTCTCTGGCAGCCCTCTGAGTGTCAGAACACGGGGAACTGTTTCCTCCACCTGCTGTAAAATTGTTTCAGGGATATGATCACCAGACTGAGTCTCCAAGTGTACCTAGACAGAACAGACACTACGGTGGTCATCTGTGTGTTGGTGGAGTGCTGGTGAATAGCAAGTTACTGCATCCTCGACACTCACATTCTTCTTCCTCAGAGGCGGCGCTGGGATGGAGGGATTTAGTCTGTTGCATCTTCTTCACTGAGGTTCCTACATTGTGTTAGGGCCTGCCAAAGACAAGAGAGGGAATGAGTTGGCAAAGGTAGTGAAAAGTTTGCAGTGAAAAGTGTTAGTGTCAGTACTCATCTGAAAATAACAGCGCTATTTTGCTCAGTAGCTGGTGAAGTTCTGTCTCCCCATTGCTACAGGAGCAGACTATATCTTCCCTGGCCAAATCAAACGTTCGTCCCTCAAAGTGGGTGAAGAACCTGATGTCTCTTGCCAGTTTTACCCCTCTATGCCCATATTGTGGAATATGAGATGGGAATTTGTGCAGCTCAGTTTGCATAGACATGAGAGGTAGTGAGATATTCCCAGGGAGTGACTGGGATGTGCAGGAAGAGTGAGTCTTTCAAGAAGATTGGCGAAAGTGAACCCTTGAGTGGACATGACACATGTAATGCTGAAGCTTGCTCATCATTGCCCTTAGAGAGATGTGTTGGTAGAGAGAAAATGGTGCTACTTCCCTTTTGCAGAGTCCAGCAGATCATTCATGTTCTCGTGACCAGTTCTGACCCAAGCTGTGATCTTTGCCAGCCTGGACAGGTCTGGTGGTGGGGTGGGGACATGGGTGCAGGGTAGACATTCATCTCCAGGTGCTGTAAAGTGGAAAGTGGGCTGAGCCAATTTTGGTGACCCAAAAGTGCCTGGAAGACACTATCTGTAAACACTGGGGGCAGTTTGACCTTCATCAGCCCCATCAGTAAGGTTGACGAATACAGAATGAGAGGCTGTTTGTGACTTTCAACATCTGAAGTGGCATTCAGCTGGCATTTAAGTATGGTTTCACTGCTATTGAATTCAGAAGGTCCTGTCAGTGGTGTAAAAATCTGGCTTGCTCACTATCTGAATCACTGTACAACTCTTGCAATGTCCTGCTTGATAGAGAATGGGATGAGAATTGCATGATCGCATGAAATAATATCACACCATCCAGAAACTTGTTGAAATTCTTCAACTTCAAATGGGAGAGTTCATGATTCACATGGCAAATTATTGTAACCCAGCCTAACTACTCAATATTGGACCATAACTAATGTAAAGCTGGGCTTCAAGTTACATATGTTCATGTTCCTTTAATTTGAACATCTCAGTCTGAGAAATTCTAGAAGGTCTAACTTTAATGCTGTGTACATTAGTTAAAATTGGGCCCAGGTCCATCTGGCAGAGCAGGACTTTCTATAACTCTGCCTGATCAAAAATTCAGGGCTTAGCTTATTTTAAACATTACAGACACAGTCACAAACATGCATGAACTGGTAAATGTGAGGGAGCAGATGAATTATAATGTGCATGAATATTTTCTTCCTGTCCATATTACTAGGATTCGTATTGTGGATCACTTGTTCAGTTTTATCTCAAAGAGAGAACAAAAATCAGTCATTAGACATAGTTCCTGTTTTCCATGCTGCTCATGTTAGTGTTTCTTACATGGTGAAGCTTACAAAGTAACAGTGAGTGAGTGAGTGAATGAGTCCACCTCTTCCAGGAGATGTAGACATAACTGCATTTTAGGTATTCTCTGCTGCTCTCTCTCCTGTCATGTGTGATATTGTTCCACAAGAGAGTGGGAAGAGTGTCAGCAAATGTGTTACAGTGTGAGTTTGATGCAATTGGTATGTAGGTGGGGGTGAGGTAGAACACTTGAATGTTAAAAGCAATGAATTGCTGAATAGTGGGGTGTGGTGCATTGAACAGCATATGAGGTTGGCAATGCAGCGGTCAATTTTATTTGAAGATGCATTCACTGACCTTGACCATTTGTGTGAGGTCATTTCACTGCACTGCAACCAGGTTCTTTGGAGCCAACTCCTGGAATTTTGCAGCTGTCTCTGTTCCTTTCTGCGGAATTCAGTAAGGGTCCATGTGCAAATATAACATCTTCCACTATATTAATTTGCTGGAATGCTGCCTTCAGAGCATCATCAGAGATCCTGGGAGACCTCTAGCATAATGCTCCACGCACAGACTTTCTCTTTCCCTCAAAGACTTACATAAACAATCCCACCAGTTTCTGCAGTATAAATGTACCTCACTCATAAGAGAAGCCAGCTGCATTTAAGAAGTGCAAGTTAACAGTTGTTATTATCTTTGCACAAAACCTTTAAACCCCATGTTGAGTATGCAACAAGTCAACAGTACGTTTCACACTGGGCTGCACAACACAACCAGATGCCATGAAATAATAAAAATAGATAATCATATCGATAGGCAAGCAAAATAAAGTTTAGGAGACTTCCGCATCAGGTTGGCAGATATTTAGATATAGTAATCCTAAACCAGTACAGACATAAACAAATCTACAGTACTTTGTTCTTCACTCATACTCTTATTGTCAATTCTCCAATATTCAAGACTTCGGAGAGCTGAAACTTTTCATAAAGCCTTTTATTATGTAATTGACACATGATAAATGAATGCAAAAACTATAATTTAATTCGGTTAATTATAGTCAGACCTCTCTACTTGTCCAAGGAAATAACTTTTAAAAATGACCAAATTTTGCCTTCAGAAGGTTTACTTAATTTTTTTGATGAACTTGGTTTCCTCTGGAGCTGGGTTCCCTCCCTAGATTTAATCTGTATACTAATGTTCACATTTAGCCCATTCTCCTTTTATCACTGTAGGATATGGGATAATTTTCCCTGTGCAATCTTCCTTCTTCATCGATATGCCAGGAGATCGAAGTACAAAATAGTTAACATACTCCTTGGGAAAAAAGTTATCAGCAGAAGCAGCAAATTGAGCTCAAAACACACACAAGAGGGTAAAATTACAACTTTATTCATTAGCAAACGGGCAAGTGAAAGAAAATAAATGACTTAAGCAACAGACAAATTCAGAAGGGGCTAAAATCAACCTTTTAAATATATATTCTTATAAAGCATGTGGGCATCACTGGCTTGGCCAGCATTTATTAGCCATCACAAATTGCTCTTGAGAAGATGGTAGTCAATTGTCTCCTTGAACTGTTCCAGTCTATATGATATAGGTAAACCCACCAGTGCTGTTAGCAAGAGAGTTCCAGAACTTTGACCCAGTAACATGGAGGAACAGCTTTATAATTCTAAGTCAGTCTTGAATGTGGTGGGGAGGGACACTTGAGAGACAGTTTCTTATATCTGTTGCATTTCTCCTTCTGTCTGGTAGAATTCCTGGGTTTGAAGGTGCTGTCAAAGGAAGTTTGATGAATTGCTTCAGTAAATATTATAGATAGTACACATTGCCATCACTGTGCATCAGTGGAGAGTAAGTGATGTTGAAGGTGATTAATGGGTGCAAGTCAAACAGGCTGCACTGTTGTAGATGGTTTCAAGTTTCTTGAATGTGATTGGAACTGCATCATGTGGAGAATATTCTGTTACAATCCTGACTTGTGCCTTGTAGACATGAAACGAAATTTGAAGAATCAAGAGGTGAATTACTTGCCACCAGATTCCTGGCTTCTGGACTGATCTTGAAGCCAGGATATCCATATGATTAGTTCCTTGTCAATGGTAATCCCCAGGATATTGTTAGCACGGATTCAGCAATGATAATGTTATTGAATGATAAAGGAAGATGGCTAGATTCTTTCTTGTTGGAGACTGTTGTTGCCTGCCAATTATGTGGCACAAATATTATTTGCCACTTATCAGCAGAAGCCTGGATTTTTTTAAACTGGTACTTCCACCATATTGAAATAAAAGAAAAACACTGCATATGCTAGACATTTTAAATAAAAACATAAAATGCTGGAGAAACTCAGTAGATCTGGCAGCATCTGAGAAGGGAAAAACAATTCCCAGTTCATTAATCTGGGGCTTTTAGATTATGTCCAGTGATATCACCATCAGATGATATCTGATGGAAGAACAGAGGGATGATACAGGATAGTACGATCTCTTTGACTTTAAGGAGATAACTGCCTGTGCTGACTTCTGAAGCAAGGAGCAGCTGATTTGCCAGGCATAGCTGTTCTCAATTCCAAAACCAAAAACAAATAAACAGCTGATTTAGTGGTAGAAAATCATGTTATCTACTGACTCCGCTGCTGCAGCTCTCGAATATATAGTAACAGCCCTGATTTGTCATCAGAATAGCTACCAACAACACACTCTCGATCCTCAAATGCATTATAACAATTTCCCCTTCATCACCTTCGGCATCTGGGCTCCATTTTACTCCTGCTCAAAATCTGACTTTCCATTTTACACTTTATCAAGTCTCATTCCATGGCCCTTGATGCTGTCCATAATTATGGCTACTGGTTTGACTGTCATCCATTTTCTGAGCTGTTCTGGAGTGCATTAGTATTGAACTGACTTGTGATTTGTGACCCATTTAACAGCAACAGGCTAGTTCAGTTAAAATTACAACCCTTCCCCTTCCACAAAGACCCCCCTCCCCACACACACACACACACACACACACACACACACAGCTGGACTGTTGATTTTAGACAGTCATAAAAATTTTGGCTGCAGACACCAAGTGAAAATTTTGCAAAGATCTGTCTTGATTATTCGCATTAAAGAGATAAAAGGTCCCATTACTAATACACTTAATTAGGCTGTCCTTCAGAAGTAATGGATTTCTTGAGTACAGAGGAGTCATTCGGGTGGATGAGTTGTCACTCTCAAGATCTTAAGGCATCAATTATCAAAGAAATATAGAATACATTTTCAACCAGAAAGAAAGCTTCTCAAATCCCATCTCATTTTAATAGCTCATTTCATTTGCATCATTTTGTAATCTAATTGCAGTGTCAGATCTTTTACAATTAACCCTTAATCATATACCACACTTGCTGTGGAAAATCAAACAGATTAAAAGGATACGCAATGACATGCCTGTCATCAGCAGAGCTGGAAGGATCAGAAATTAAATCTGCATGTCATACTTTCTGCTCAATTCTAGTTCACTCAGAAATAGACTTTCAATCTCACATTACATGGTAATCAGTTTAGCAGAATTATTAATTAGTAATCTCAGGTTAAAATGCATGTCCGTCATCTGAAATTCTCTGTACTTCTCCATTGGAATGAGTTAATCAATTTGAGCAAACTTGTTTGGGAATGGGCATAAAGAAAACCTACCAAGAGAATGGTTCCCTCCTCTGGATTATATGGAGATTATATAGAAACTTAAATTGAATGCAGCAGGAAGCTCAAAAAACAAGAAAATGGAGCAGCATTTTCAAAAATCAGTGAGGCAAGGTCAGGTGTGAATGTGCATTTAAAGTCATTTTCACAGATGGCACTATTGGATCCTGACTCCTTTGCAACGCAGTGTAATTTTCAAGGGAATGGTGAGGGGAGTAACCAGCCTCCCACATACCTCCAATTACCAGGTTGTTAAGCTTATTGTGGATCTCATTAACAGTCTTTTGAACAGCAGTGTGCTCAACTGGGTGGTCTGGAACCTGCTTGGTTGTAATCAGTGGCACAGAATGTGATCTCTGGAGTTGACAAGCCTTGTGTTTGTGACTAGAGTGTGATTGGACTTGAGAGAGACATCAGGTTGCTGGCCTCACTTGAGCGTCAGGTGCCCTGGGAAATCACTGAATGTTAAACGAGGGATTTCAAATAAGAACAGGCTATTCTGACATTGGAAATCGTGGTGAGGCAAAACCTTAGCAGGTGCAGATGCTGGTCAGAGAAGGCCAACAAGAGAAAGGAACAGAATCTAAGACATCAGGTATACTGCCTTCAAATGCCAAAGCACCAATGTTAACAGAGATTGAATTTATTTTAACAGTTGTTATTGGATATTTTGACACTGATCCATGATTTTATGGTATATTGTAGCTCCTATGGTAGTTCCCTATCTGCAGTGATCAAAATTTGTATAGCACAGATGATTTAATGAGTTAAATTCATTCCCAGGGACATACCTGGGAAATTTTCCACATTGACATTTAGCCAACAATTTTGTAGCTATATGGGAAAAGCTTGGCTTGGAGAACAGCAAGCTCTGGAGCACAAGTCTACAGTACAATTGTTGAAATGTTGCCTAGTCTCATAGCCTTCAGTTACCAGTGCCCCCAAATGTTTCTTGATACAGAGTCATAGAGATCTACAACATGGAAACAGGCTTTGTTGCCCAACTTGCACACATTAACTGGTTTTAGCAATTTAAACTAGTCCCAATTGCCTGCGTTTGGTCCATACCCTTCCACATCTATCCCATCCACATACTTGTCTAAATGTTTATTAAATGATGAAATTGTGTTCACTTCCACCACTACCTCTGGCAGTCTGTCCCAGGCACTCACCACCCCCGTGTAGAAAAAATTACCCCTCTGGACACTTTTGTATCTCTCCCCTCTCATCTTAATCCTGTGCCCTCTGATTTTAGACTCCCCTACCATGGGGAAAAGCTGTCAGCTATCTACCTTATCTATGCCTCTATGTTCACTCCTCAGTCTCCTGCATTCCACGGAAAAATGTCCCAGCTTATCCAACCTCTGCTTACAACTCAGACCTTCCAGTTCAGGTAGCATCCTAACAAATCTTTTCTGCATTCTTTCTAGTTTAATAGTATCTTTTCTACAGTGGGGCAACCAGAACTGCACGCAGTACTCCAAATGTGGTCTCAGCAATGTCTTGTACAGCTGCAACAAAATATATATTTATTGTCCATCCCTAAGTTGCTTGGTGAAGTGATGTTGAGCAGCCATGTGAACCATTGCAGTCCTTTCCATGTAGGGGTAGGTGGTGCGATTAGGAAGGGTGGTTATCAAATTTAACCCAGCAACACTGAAAGAATAGTAATGCAATTTGAAGTTAAGATGGTGTGTGGTTTGGAGGGGACTTGCAGGTGGTGATGTTCCAATTTATCTGTTTCCCTTATTAATCTAGATGGTATATGTAACTCCTCTGACTTTCTTCAAATCCAAGGGGTGGCTAGGGGTATTGGTACCTGCATGGGCCCCAGGTATGCATGTCTCTTTGTGAGGTACATGGAACATTCCTTGTTCCAGTCCTACTCTGGCGCCCATCCACAACTCTTTCTCCAGTACATCAATGAAACCATTGGAGTTGCTTCTCTCTGCCATCCAGAATTAGGAAAAATTAAATCAACTTTGCTTTCAATTCCCAACCCGTTCTCACTTTCAACTGTCCTATCTCTGACTTCTGCCTTCCCTTCCTAGACGTCCAGGTTTCCAGGGATAGGCTGGCTACCAATACGAACCCACTGACCCCCAGAGTTATGTTGTGTATACATCTCACACCCTGCCTACTGTAAAGACTCTATTCAATTCCCCCAGTTCCTCCACTTCCATGGCGATCTCTCAGCCTAGCATGGTCTTCTCATCTTGAGGTGATTCCAGAGTGATCTCCAAGTTTCCTGAACCCTGAGGTGAAGCACTGTGCTGTCCCAAGGCTAGACAGACTGGGTTGGAAGACTGTTGTACTGGACTTATTTTTTTCTCCATTTTATAAATAATTCCTAAAATCTGCAATGCACAACTTTTCACTTCCCTATTTTTCAAAGAAAAATAACTGAAGAAACTGTACATAAGGGCCTTGTACCTAAGATGGCCTCATAAGTGGTGTCTTATATATTTTTCACTGTACTCACTTGATTACACGTGACAATAAAGCTAACTCTATTCCATTCCGTCTGTTCCAACTTCAACAAGGGGGCCTCTTAAATGTCCACCTTCTTTGTCAACCGAGTATTCCCGATCGCCAGAGCTGACAGGGCCCTCGGCTGTATCTGACCCATCTCCTTCAGTTCATCCTTGACCCATCTCTTTCCTCATGCAACAGCCTTTTCCTTACTTATCATCCCACCAGCATCCACATCCAAAGGATTATTATCCACCATTCCATCCCCTCAACTGGGATGCCAAACACATACTCCCCTCCCCACTCTTGTCCTTAAACTGCAGGGAGCTTTCCCTCTGGGGCACCTTGGCCCACTCCTCCTTCACTTCCAACACCTCCCCGATTATAGTAGGCTGAAACTAACTAGTATTAGAATAGAATCCTTAGAGTGGAAGCAGGGCATTTGGCCCATTGAGTCCACAACAACTCTCCAAAGAGCATCCCCCACCCTATTCCTGTAACACTGCATTCCTCATGGCTAATCCACTTAACCTACACATTCTTAGATGCAATTCAGTCTGGCCAATCCACCTAACCTGCACATCTTTGGACAGTGGAAGGAAACCAGAGCAAATCCACACAGACACTGGGAGAATGTGCAAGCTCCACACTCGAGGCTGGAATCACACCAGGGTCCCTGGTTCTGTGAAGCAACAGTGCTAACCACTGAGCCACCATGCCACCACATTATTATTATTATTATTATTATATTATCAAATGATCACAATCTTGCACCTAAACAAAAATGCAGGTCATCAAATGCACTGTACATTCCATTTTTTTTTGAAGCCTTTCCTTTCTTTATTGTCAAACCTTTCTTGTCAGTATTCTTATTTGACTCAGTTTCCACTGTCATGCTTTTCTATTGTGTTTTTGCTAATGTAGGAAATATGGATATTTTTCTTTTACATTTTCTAATTTTTACACTTTTAATATGTTATGAATTCTCTTTATTCCGTGTTTTGTATGTTGTTTGAGCTCTTAGTATATAGAGGTTTAATTCTAAATGCATGGCCTGTGTCACTTGAGCCAAATCAAAGACACACAATAACAGGAATTGACAGAATAGAGTGAATTACAAAACAGAGGTAGAACCAATGTCCAAACCTGTAAGAAGTGCAATCAAAGGTTATGGTTTGAAACGTATAGAGTTTTGAGCTGTATCTCACTGAGTTTTGGGTTTTTTATGTCTGGCAAATGATTATTCAGGATAAGGTAATGACAGACTCTTTAGAAGTTGATGATGTCCTATAATCACAAATTGAAAAGTATTTTTGTCCATGTCAAATGAAATAATAAGAATAAAACACAAGTATAACACCAGAAAACAGCATGATCCCTGAATAAAGAAGGCAAGCAAGTGAAAAGAGGCTCAGCGAGAAGATTTGAAAATATTACAGGGCAAGACAAGAGAAAAGATATCATTAGCTTTCTTTGACAGTAGAGTCATTGGAAAGCAAGAACCATTTAAATTTTAGAGTATTGACAGCATCAACTTCTATTAAGCAAGGCGTTTGTTGCTTAATAAATTATCCTGCTACCTCTGCATTTAAGTGTTCTCCTCATCTGAAATATATTGTATGGCCTCAAAACCTCTTACAATTTATTTGTCATATTCTCACATTTTAGTTTTCTACTATTAATATTCAGATAAGCCAAATGACTGAGCAAATTATAAATCTTACTAGAAAACACACAACATATTCAAATGACCCTTTCATTAATGGTGGGAAGTTAGTGATGTTTCATGAGTCGCTCAATGAACCTAAGTCGCTATGCATATCTAACTTTTATTTCTGTTTTCTTTTGTTTTCATTTTCACTTTTCTCTGAAATACTTACTTTACTTGCAGAAAGCTTTGCCGATTGTTGGCTGCAAATTATTTCCTTTGTGATATTCCCAGCAGACACCTTCATGCTTTTCTCAGTGACTTGCTTTGCACTTGTTCGTAAAGCTTGAACAGAATTATTTCAACTGCACTGACGGTCTGACTTTACTCATTTCACTGACAAGCTCAATATGACAGGGGTCTTCAAAGGAACTAAATTCAGTGAATTGGTCTCCGCATCGCACCTAATTAGCATCCCTTGGTATTGAATCCATTAGCTTGATGAGTGAAAAACCACATGCGAATACTAATTTGGATTCATTCCCTCAGGATAATAATTGGAGGTGACACTATTAAAGACACGATTCTTCAAAGCTGATAGAAGCAGCATTGGGAATAGTGACCTTAATCCACCAACATCAAAACTCTGGCATAAACATAGCAAACTAATTTTAAATTTATTTCTTCTCTTCATTGGGGCAAAATGCCAATATTCGTCTAAAATGGAGTAATGTTCAGTATTTTTTGACTGACAATAGTGTTTGGCATGCCTGAATTACAAACACCATCAGTGCAAATGCAACACTTTACTGTATTCCTTATGAAAGGGAGCTAGAGAAAGGGGGAGGGGAGGTGATGGCGTAATGATGTTAACTAGTAATCCTGAGACCTAGTTGGTGGCATAATGATAATTTTTAACTAGTAATCCTGAGACCTATGCTTTGAGGACCACAGTTTGATTCCCACCATCGCAGATGGTGGAATTTGAATTTTAAAAACCTTCAGCTAAAAGTCTCAAAGATTATGAAGCATTGTCGTAAAAACCATTTGGTACTAAAACCCTTTAGGCCTACATTTGCCAGCAATGTGGATCACTCTTAAGTGCCTAGTTGACTATAAAATGGCTGAGCAAACTACTCATTTATATCAAACTGCTAAAGTCTCAAAGGAAAAAAACATTGAAAGAAACATCAGCCTAGCTCAGGGAAATGACAACAGCAAACCCAGACCTGTGGACACTATAAAAATTTTCATTACTTTGGGGGCCTACTGCCAAAATTGTGAAAGCTATCTCACAGAAGAGCCTGAAATAGCCCTACTCATGATTGGTAACTTACAGGCAGAATCGCTGACACTGCCATTACCAAGATAACAAGGTGTGGAGCTGGATGAACACAGCAGGCCAAGCAGCATCTCAGGAGCACAAAAAGGGCCTAGACCCTTCATCAGGGAGGGGGATGGGGTGAGGGTTCTGGAATAAATAGGGAGAGAGGGGGAGGCGGACCGAAGATGGAGAGAAAAGAAGATAGGTGGAGAGGAGAGTATGGGAGGGGATAGGTCAGTCCGAGACAGGCCAAGGAGGTGAGATGAGGTTAGTAGGTACGAAATGGAGGTGTGGCTTGAGGTGGGAGGAGGGGATAGGTGAGAGGAAGAACAGGTTAGGGAGGGGGGACAAGCTGGGCTGGCTTTGGGATGCAGTGGGGGAAGGGGATGAACTGGGCTGGTTTTGGGATGCAGTGGGGGAAGGGGAGATTATGAAGCTTGTGAAGTCCACATTGATACCATTGGGCTGCAGGGTTCCCAAGCAGAATATGAGTTGCTGTTCCTGCAACCTTCGGGTGGCATCATTGTGGCACTGCAGGAGACCCATGATGGACATGTCGTCTAAGGAATGAGAGGGGGAGTTAAAATGGTTCGCAACTGGGAGGTGCAGTTGCTTATTGCGAACCGAGCGGAGGTGTTCTGCAAAGCGGTCCCCAAGCCTCCGCTTGGTTTCCCCAATGTAGAGGAAGCTACACCAGGTACAGTGGATACAGTATACCACATTGGCAGATGTGCAGGTGAACATCTGCTTAATATGGAAAGTCATCTTAGGGCCTGGGATGGGGGTGAGGGAGGAGGTGTGGGGGTAAGTGTAGCACTTCCTGCGGTTGCAGGGGAAGGTGCCGGTTGTGGTGGGGTTGGAAGGGAGTGTGGAGCGAACAATGAAGTCACAGAGAGAGTGGTCTCTCCAGAAGGCAGACAAGGGTGGGGATGGAAAAATGTCTTGGGTGTGGGGTCAGATTGTAGATGCAGAAGTGAGGGAGGATGATGCGTTGTATCCGGAGGTTGATGGGGTGTATGTGAGGACGAGGGGGATCCTCTTTGGGCGGTTGTTGCGGGGGCGGGGTGTGAGGGATGTGTTGCGGGAAATGCGGGAGACGCGGTCAAGGGCATTCTCGACCACTGCTGGGGGGATAGTTGCTGTCCTTGAAGAACGTGGACATCTGGGATGTGTGGGAGTGGAATGCCTCATCATGGGAGCAGATGCGGCGGAGGCGGAGGAATTGGGAATAGGGGATGGAATTTTTGCAGGATGGTGGGTGGGAGGAGGTGTATTCTACGTAGCTGTGGGAGTCAGTGGGCTTGAAATGGACATCAGTTTCTAGCTGGTTACCAGAGATGGAGACTGAGAGGCCCAGGAAGGTGAGGGATGTGTTGGAGATGGCCCAGGTGAACTTGAGGTTGGGGTGGAAGGTGTTGGTGAAGTGGATGAACTGTTTGAGCTCCTCTGGGGAGCACGTTATCAATGTAACGGAGGAAGAGGTGGGGTTTGGGGCTTGTGTAGGTGCGGAAGGGGGGCAGTTCCATGTAACCTACAAAGAGTAGCTTGGGGCCATGCGGGTATCCATGGCCACCCCCTTAGTCTGTAGGAAGTGGGAGGAATCGAAAGAGAAGTTGTTGAGGGTGAGGACGAGTTCGGCTAGGCAGATGAGGGTGTCGGTGGAGGGGGACTGGTCAGGCCGGCGGGACAGGAAGCAGCGGAGGGCCTTGAGGCCATCTGCATGAAGAATATAGGTGTATAGGGACTGGACGTCCATGGTGAAAATGAGGTGTTGGGGACCAGGGAATTGGAAGTTCTGGAGGAGGTGGAGGGTGTGGGTGGTGTCACTGACGTAGGTGGGGAGTTCCTGGATCAAGGCAGAGAAGATGGAGTCCAGATAAGTGGAGATGAGTTTGGTGGGGCAGGAGCAGGCTGAGACAATAGGTCAACCAGGGCAGGCGGGTTTGTGGATTTTCGGAATGAGATAGAAACGGGCCGTGCGAGGTTGGGGAACAATAAGGTTGGAGGCTGTGAGTGGGAAGTCCCCTGAGGTGATGAGGTCATGGATGGTATTGGAGATGATGGTTTGATGCTCGGGGGTCGGGTCATGATCAAGGGGGCAGGAAGAGGTGGTGTCGGAGAGTTGGCGTTTGGCCTCGGCGATGTAGTGGTCAGTGCACCATACTACCACTGTGCCACCCTTGTCTGCGGGTTTGATGGTGAGGTTGGGGTTGGAGCGGAGTGCTGCCCATTCTGCAGGGGAGAGGTTGGAGTGGGTGAGAGGGGTGGAGAGGTTGAGGCGGTTAATGTCTCGACGGCAGTTAGAGATGAAGAGTTCGAGGGAGGGTAGGAGGCTTGGGGGGGTGTCCAGGAGGAGGACTTGTGTTGGAGGTGGGTGAAGGGGTCAGTGGAGGGAGGGTTAGGCTCCCAGTTAAAAAAGTAAGCATGGAGGCAAAGGCAGCAGAAAAACTGCTCCATGTCCAAACGTGACTGGTATTCGTCGATGTGTGGGTGGAGGGGGACAAAGGTAAGCCCTCTGCTTAGGACTGACCATTCGTCCTCAGTCAGTGGGAGGTCTGGGGGGGAAGGTGAAGATTCGGCAGGGCTCAGTGTGGTTGTCTTCTCTGGGGTTGCTGGCTGTGGAGACTGGGGGCAGAGCGATGTCAGCTATGGGTGGGGTTCCGTCGGCGTCGGCTGTGCGCAGGCCAGGCAGCAGCAGTGAAATAGTGATATACAATTGAGATGGAATTTCCCTGGAATAGCATCACATTGACTTAGGACTCTACAATGTTTTAAGACATTAGTTCAAACATGGACAAGGAAACATCCTGCTGGTTCCTATCCCACTTCAGTTGATGAGTCTTCCATGTAGAACACCACTTGAATGAAGCACTGAGGATAGTGAGGGTACAGAATGTACTCTGGGTGGGAATCTTCAAGATCGATCATTAAGACTAATTTGGCTAGAGCCACTACTGACTGAGCTGCTCATGTCCTAAAGGACATTGCCGCTGGACCGGGTCTGCAGCAGAGAGTGAAGGATCCAACAGGGAAAAACATGCTTGACCTTATCCTCATGAACTTGCCTGTTGCAGCGTCATCTGTCTGTGACAGTGTCATAAGTAGTGGCCACTGCACAGATCTTGACAAAGATCTATCTTTGAATTGAGGACAACCCTTGACATCTAGGCCACATCTGACCCAATATGGTATCAAGCAGTTCAAACAAGACTGGAGTCAATACAAACCAGCATAAATTCTTCATTGGTTAGAGTCATCCGTAGCATAAAGAAAGCCGGTTGTGGTTCTGGAGATCAGCCTTCTCAGCTCCAGGACATTACTGCAGGAGTTCCTCAGGGTAGTATCCTAGCCCTAGCCATCTTCAACTGCTTCATCAATGACCTGTCCTCCACTGTAAGGACAGAACTGAGGATGTTCATTGATTGTTCAACACCATTCAAAACTGCTCCAATATTGAAGCAATCCATTGTCCAAATTCAACAAGATCTGGAAAATATCTAAGCTTGAGCTACAAGTGGCAAGCAGCATTTTGTGACACACAAGTGCCAGGCAGTGACCATTTCAAACAAGGGAGAATGTAACAATCACCCCTTGATAGTTATTGCAGTTATCTCACTGAATTACCCATTATCAACATCCTGGGTGTTCCTATTGACAAGAAACTGAACTGGACTAGCCATGTAAATACTGTGGCTACAACAGCAGGTTAGAAGCTGGTAATCATGCAGCAAGAAATTCACCCCTTGACTCTGCAAAGCGTGTCCACATGTCATGAATGTGATGGAATTCTGCCCACTTACCTGGATGGGTGCAGCTCCAACAATCAAGAAGCCTGATACCACCCAGGACAAAGCAGCCCATTTGATTGGCATCACATCCACAAGCATCCACTCCCTCCACCATCGAGGCTCAGTAGCCACAGTGTGTACTATCTACAGGATGCACTGCAGGAATTCACCAATATTTTTGGATAGCACTCCGCAACAACTACCATCTGAAAGGGCAAGGGTTAGAAGATACATCGGAACCTGCAAGTTCCTCTCCAAATTACATAGATCCTGACTTAGAAATAATCACTGTTCCTTCACTGTCACTGGGTCAAAATTGTGTAACTCCCTCCCTGACAGCATTGTGTGTATACTTATACAAACTCTATTGTAATGGTTCAAGAAGACACCTCAGCACAAACAACTGAAGGACAATTAAGGATGAGCAGTAAATGCTGACCCGGCCAGTGAAGCTCAGATCCCTTGAATGAAAGAGACCCGTGTGCAGTCTTCCATATGATCGTAGTTAGCACTAATGCTGTTCCAAAGCCAGTGAGTGACCAGTCAGAGTCAAGCAGCAGCGTAACCTGACATTCCATTTTGTGAAGGCTTCAGACACTTCTGTTGGAAGGTAATCAACCTGAAATGTTGACCCTGTTTCTGTCTCTAAGATGATGTCAGTATGGAGTTTTCTTCCTGATAATTGTGTTGAGATTTTTAATATCCACAGTGCTTCGTTCTTCATCCTGCAAGTGTTGTGCAGACATTCCAGTTACTGAAGTATCAGTGGGCATGAAAATGAAGAGCTGGCAGTTAGTGAAGGATCAGTGGGAGTGCTGCATAGAGCTCCCAGTTAGTGCCGGATCAATGGGAGTGCTGTACAGCGCTCCCAGTTAGTGAGAGATCAGTGGGAGTGCTGTACAGAGCTCCCAGTTAGTGAAGGATCAATGGGAGTGCCATGCGCAGCTCCCAGTTAGAGAGGTATTAGTCAGCACACTGGCCTGTTGTTCACTGTGGAGCCAGTATGAATGCTGTGATGCTCTGCCATTTGATTATAATAAATGGAACAATTTCTAGTTCCGCCATTCAGTGTTTTGGCAGGTGTGCTTAGCAGACCATTGCTGACCTATAAAGGGGCTACTTGGAAGCAGGAAGACTGGTGTGCATGAACAGAATTAGCAATAGTACATTCTTTGACTGTGAAATATGCAATGACAGCAGGTTTGCAACAACAACCAAACCTGAGAAGTGATCTGAAGCTTCCTGGCTCCAAGTTGAGAAATGACAAAATGTACAGAACTTCTAGCTTTTACATGCTTACATAGGATTGATTTGGCACCAGATCCCCTCCAAACTGATTGCACCATTAAAGGATACAGATTAGACTTTGTATTATTTTGTAAATATCTGCCAGTTAACATTCTGTAAGCGGTTTGATCCAAAACGCATCTCTGTGTTTCTAGTCATTCTTCGAATGAGCATCTTAGTCAAGTTAGAATGTGATTCCTATTCAAATAAGTATTAAATACCTTGTGAGGACAGTGACAGGACCATAATGACACATTCATTTCATCTTTTAAAATCACAAGATAATATCTCTAAGGAGCCTATGTGGCACACTATTGAGACAGCATGTTAAAAAGACACCAAGGAAGAAGTCATCCTTCATCTAGTGTTTAATCGTGAGCCGGAAATGCTGTGAAATACATTGGTTCAAGAATTTTTTAGTAACAGGTCGTTAGAGTCCATCTCTTAACACAGTTTGGAGCAAAGAATGGGCAAAGCTATATCTGATGTATTTTGAAATGAAACAGTGGAAATTAATGTTAACTAGAATGATTAAAAATTGAAGGGATCTTAGTTTTTAATATCTCTATTGTAAGTAAAAGTACAAATAGGAGGAAGGAAAGAGACATGAATCAGACAAGATGACCAATCAATAGATAATGGAATATAATGGACAAGGTTGTAAATTAAATTTACACTACACAGAAATAGGAGAGTAATGTTAAAAGCTGGACTTAAATATTTAAATACCTGGTTAAATGTCACCACAGAGTAAGTTAACTTAAACAACTGGAGAAATATTAAGATAGGAAAATTTAATGAGAATTATTAAAACAATCATGAGGTAGGAGGAAAAAAAAGAAATTGAAAAAGCAAATCACAATCGACACAAAATAAATTAAAGCAGATTATTTAACAATTTGATGAGTAAATGCAAAGGATTTTCTTATCACTACTATGTTAGCACAGGGAATAAGTGACATCCTTTAAAATGAGTAACACCAGCATTAACATAATATCATTTTGAAAATCTAGTCTATTGAATACTAATGGTTAAAATTTTTCATGTTTGCTTTCTGGCTTGTGCTTAGTTATTTGATATTAAGACAAGAAGCCATAATAGGCCACAATCCTTCGGCCTGAGGAGTAGAATTGTCGTATGAAGCAGCTGAATGAAATATGTGCTGATATTCATCCTGTTGTTTGTGCAGCCAAGTCAAATCCACAACATTGCTGAGCACGTATGTGCTGAGTCAGTATCTCATTATTTAATAAGTTTGTTGCTGCAAAATTTGCTAAAATTAGGGATACACAGGATCTGCTTGGTCGAGTGAAGAAGACAAAAGCCATCTAATGAGAAGAAGCTCCTGTAATCTATTGTATGTTTACATCTAGTTGCAGTTCCCATGATATGATAGTTGTTGATACAGAGACTACAAGAAGGACCTGATCAGCACACAAGGCCATAAGACATTATCGTAGTGTGTGGTGCTTAAGGCATTCCTCTGTATTAACCATTTCAGATTCCTACATCCCTGTCCAATAAAAAGTGACTAAATGCTTGTAATTTTGGTCACCATCCCGTCATACCTCCCCCCTTATAAAAACATATGAGGCCACACCCAGATTTGGGTAAATTTCCTTTGGTCCAAGTGTATGAAAGACAATGAAAGCAACGCAAAATTTCCCAAGTTCGTTTTTATTAGCGAAGACATAAAAGTATCTGAAAATGAAACATTTCTAAATTCATGAGAAACAGTGATTCGAGGAAGTTTACATTGTTATATAGAATACATAATGGCCTGGAATTTCTGATTGGTTACAATGGTATATTTTACATAAATTGCCGTCATGCAATTATAGAACAGATGGCACCCAGTTTTTTTTTTCCATTCTTTTGCTCTCGCCTCGAAAGCATTGTGCTAGAAGCTACCTACTTCCCTGCAATTGTTTGATCTTTTAAACAAGCCTGCAAACCCCTGTCTGTAGAAAATGTCCTCCTGAATATCCAGCACTCCCCTCTCCCCAGTGCTTGCCAGCCAGCTTCCAAGAGCCCAAGTAGATGTAGTCCTCTCTTCATTTATGAATGACAATCTGATTGTGGTCCTAAAACTGGACACTGGAATATTGTACTTGGAAACAGAAAGGACTGCAGTTGCTAGAAACTAGAGTCAAAAAAAAGAGGCTGGAAAAGCACAGCAGGCCAGACAGCATCCAAGGAGCAGGGAAGTCAATATTTCAGGTTAGAACTCTGCTTCGGTCAGCTCTATATTTTTGGGTACTGAAATATTGTACACTATATCCTCATTATCAGAGTGGGCTACGGGCACAGACATCCTGTTGATAGTGCCAATACTTCCCCCAAGTACCAAAAAGGATTGCACAATCAGAGTCAATAGGAGAAACAATTTGAATGAGAAATTAAGAGGCATGGTTAGTATATTTGTGGAGGACACCAACTTTGGTGATTATAGTGAAGAAGGTTCTCCAAGATTACAAAAGAATCTTGATGAATTGGGCCAATGAGCTGAGGAGTTGCAGATAATTTGGATCAATGCAAGTTGTTGCAAGTTGTTGCATTTTGGTAAAACAAACAAAGGCAGGACTTATACAGTTAATTGGATGGCTCTGGGAGTGTGGTCAAACAGACAGACCTAAGGGTTCAGGTACATAGCTCTTTGAAAGTTGTATCACAGTTAGACAGAGCGGCAAAGAAAACATTTGTCACACTTGCCTTCATTGCTCAGTTGTACGTCCCTGAATGTAGGAGTTGAGACATCACATTCAAGTTGTGCAGAACATTAGTGAGACCACTTTTGGAGTACTGTGTGCAGTTCTGGTCACCCTGCTAAAGGAAGGATATTATTAAATTGAACAGGATGCAGAAAAGATTAACAAGGATGATACTGGGACTGGAGGGTTTGAATTATAAGGAGAGGCTGATAGGCTGGGAATTTTTTTCACTGGAGCGTAGGAGGTTGAGGGGTAGCTTTCGAGAGGTTTGTAAAATCATGAGGGGCATACATAAGGTGAATAGCAAAGGTTTTCAGAAGTTTGAAGTGCAAAGGGAGTTCTAGTCCAGGATTCTGTCAAGGTAAACTTGCAGGTTGAGTCAGTAGTCAGGAAGGCAAGTGTAACGTTGGTATTCATTTTGAGAGGATTTAAATATGAAAGCAGGGAAGTACTACTGAGGCTTTATAAGGCTTTGGTCAGGCCACATTTGGAGCACTGTGTGCAGCTCAGGAAGGATGTACTGGCCCTGGAGCAAGTTCAGAGGAGGTTCACAAGAATGGTCCCAGGAATGAAAAGCTTAACATATGAGGAAGGTTTGAGGACTCTGGGACTATACTCATTGGAGTTAGAAGGATGAGGTGGGATCTAATTGAAACAATCAGAATACTGAATGACCTGGAAAAAGTGGATGTTGAGAAGAAGCTTCCATTGGTAGGAGAGTCTAGGACCCAAGGGCACAGCCTTAGAGAAAAGGGAAGGCCTTTTGGAACCCAGATATAAAGAAACTTCTTCAGCCAGAGAGGGGTGAATCTATGCAATTCACTGCCACAGGAGGCTGTGAAGGCCGGGTCATTGAGTACATTTAAGAATGAGATATAGGTTCTTGATGATAAAGGGGTTCAAGGATTACAGGGACAAAGCAGGAGAATGGAGTTGAGGAACTTATCAGCCATGATTGAATGGTGGAGCGAACTCGATGGGCTAAGTAGCCTAATTTCTGTTCCTATCTCTAATGGTCTTATGGTCTTTTCCAAGGGTAGGGGAGTTCAAAACTTGTGTACATACTTTTAAGGTGGGATGGGGTAAGATTTAAAAGGGACCTGAGGGGCAACTTCTTCACACAGAGGATGGATCGATGAGGAATGAACTGACAGAAGAAGTGGTAATTGCCTGTACAGTTGCAATATTTAAAAGACATTTGAACAGGTACGTGAAAATGAAAGGTTTACAAGGATATGAGCCAAGCCCAGGAAAATGAGACTAGTTTAGTTTGGAAAACTTGATCAGCATGAACAGGTTGGACCAAAGGGTCTGTTTCTGTACTCTATGACTCTGAGGTCTCGCACCGATCTTGCAAGTTCTTGGATCCCAGATAGTGAATCAAGAAATAACAAGGAGTGAGTGCATTTAAACAACATCCTACCTGAAAATTTATAAAGATTGCAACATCTACTTGCAAGTTTATAACACCTTTCATAAGATGTACACACAACCGACCTCTTATCTATCAGGTGACCAACAAAGAGAGAATTTGAATATTGACCAATACCTTCAGGGGAGAATGAGTAAAGCATTAGAGGAAGAAACAAACATCAGATACAGTGTTATAGCATATTTTGGCTCTGGACAGTTAAGGCAATCAGAATGATTAATAGTTTGATCTTCGGCGTGTTCACTGTACAATTCCCCAACTTGTAACAAAAATGACAAGAGACCAGTCTATGAAAAAATAATAGTTAGCAATGAAATGAAACACTGAAAGCTGAAAGACTGTCTTACTCTATTGAATATACTGAAAAATGGCTCTGCAAATGACAGAATTAAGGGGTGCAACAATTAATAAATCTTAAATCACTGGCCCATATATTGATAGGGCTATCACTTTGTGCATTGACAATTACAAAAGCAAAAAGAATAAATTAACTTTGTGCAAAGGCACTGTTCAAGTTGCAGTAAGATGAGGTCTGAATTCTTCTGAGTGAATACAAACAAGCTTTGTTAAATATAACTGCTCATAAGGCAAGGTTTAAAAAAAACATGTCCTGGAACACTATAGACTCAGGTTCTAATTTCATGCAATCTGACATCACTGTGACATTACTCCTTTCACACATGCTTAGCACCTATTCTTAAAGGTGTAATTTATTCTTTATTCCACATCTTTCTCCAAGTTATTTGTGGTACCCATTTTGCCATTAAATTTTGACCACTTAAATTTAATTCTCCAAGCCTGAAGCTTTAATACTTGGGAGTCCATACTGGAGATGTAGGATTTCTTTCATGCAAGATAGAAGGTTTCTATCCAATGTCATAACACATGTCTTCACAGATATTGTGGTCAGTAGACTAGCTATACCTTTTGTTTTGAAGTTTCAGTTCTTTCCATTGATAATTGATCTGGTATAATTTCTTGCTTCTGTTTTATCATGGTGGCCCATCCTTCTGCATATTATGTACAGGAGTTTCTTTAACTAACTGTGGTTGCAGTTACTATTGTTGCAATTACTTGGTAGGTTTTTTGAAATGAGTAGACCCTAACATCCCATTTTACCTTCCTTAACAAATAGATAATTCTTCTCAAAAACGATGTCAGACGTTGGAGAAACCAAAACGCAGACTGGGTGACCATTTTGTAGGTTGTGCGCAAACAGGACCCCAACCTTCCCATAGCTGGTCATTTTAACACAGCATCTTGCACATATGCTCACTTGTTTGTCCTCGGCATATTGCAATGTTCCAGTGAATCACAGAGCAAAATGGAGGAGCAACATTTCATCTTCTGACCAGGCAGTTTTCTGGGATCAACACTGAGTTCAACACTTTCAAATTCCCTTTTGTTTAGCGTTGCTTGTTGCATTCTCTGTCACCCTCGCTCCCCTCCCCCCACCGCAGTGGGACTGCCTGTTTATTCCAATCTGGCAGCTAGACATACCATTCTGGATGCGAGTTTGCTCGCTGAGCTGGAAGGTTAGTTTTCAGACGTTTCGTCACCATTCTAGGTAACATCATCAGTGAGCCTCCGACGAAGCGCTGGTGTTATGTCCCACTTTCTATTTATCTGGTTACCTAACCAGATAAATAGAAAGCGGGACATAACACCAGCGCTTCATCGGAGGCTCACTGATGTTACCTAGAATGGTGATGAAACGTCTGAAAACTAACCTTCCAGCTCAGTGAGCAAACTCACATCCAGAACCTCAACCTGAGCTACAAATCTTCTCAAAACTCACTAGACATACCATTGTTCTATCGTTCTCACAATCGAATCACTTAATCTGAACTATCGCCATCCTTTCTACCTCAACACTCCAACCGCACCCCTGCCACTGTTGTGTAAATGCAGTCCCTTGCAAACTTCTCATCAGCTCTGAAGAAGAGTCGTCCAGACTTGAAATATTAGTTTGCTTTCTCTCCATGGATGCGGCCCTGACCACCTGGGATCTCTAGCACTTTTTGTTTTTACTTCAAGAACTGAGTTATCCGAGTACAAATGTACAGAAAAGTCTCTAACGCCTCATAGTAAGTCCTCTGTACAGCGATACAAACAACACGAGTGGTAGATGTCTTCCCTATCTCTGGTGAGGTAAAGATAAAATTACCATAATCCTAGTGGGTGATAGGGCTGCTGTCTCATTCAGAGAAATGATTGGTAATAGGTTAAACTGATTATCACCACAAAATGCAAAGTCTAGAATGTCCTCATGCGACCAGAAATGTTCATCTTTGGTGTCCTTTATTTCCCACTCTTTGTAGCTTCTCTTTTATGAGAAGTGTTTTCCTTTCATTTATACCATTTAATTTATTAGTTGACAAAGAATAAGGAATATTTTCAATATACAGAGGAGGATACGAGTTCAAAGCAATTTTAGAAGGACAGCAACAGAATCCATTCTGAGAGAATCCATTCTAGAGTCATTCAAGTTGAAACGATAATGCTGATTTCTCTCCACTGATGCTACCAAATCTGCTGAGCTTTTCCAACAATTTCTATCTTAGTCTGTAACATCAACATCTGTGATGTTGTAAAAGTGATTGATGCCTTCACAACTAACTGCAGTACCCATCAAGTTGAAGCTGTACCTTTAGATTAAAACATTAGATGAGAAAGAGAGATAGAGACCCATCAATGTGAACAGCAGACCTTTATGTTGTATTGTCTGCGGTTTCAGATCAACCTCTTAAATTTGTGATATTGGTTGGGATTTTTAATTGCCAACTCAATCACGAACAGGAGTGACATACACCCCTGGATGATAGGCTAACATCCCATAGCTTCCAAAACTTGCCAGAATCTTAATACTAAGTGCAAAGATCAGGGACCCAATTGCCACCGATTTATGGTTTTTAAGTTCTTCGTAAAGGAACTTATTCATAAGCTAATTTGCTAATCACCAAGTTTGAGAAATCTGATGCACATTGGTGTGTGGCCATTGGATTGACTTCCAGCAGAATTTTTTTAAAAAGTACAGATGGAAAGATTTGGAGACCAGGGGTTCATACACCCAGTTATATGGTTTATCGAGCATTTGGACAAGATAAATAGGTTATCACGTGCGTGCACAATTACATATTCAGTACTGTGAGCAAGATGACCTTTTTGACAGTCATGGCTGTCTGTTTGATGTGAGAAAATTACATAAAATATTGGTCTGGATCCATCTAACAATCTTTAGACTCGGATACCCTTTAATTTACTGAAAATGAAAAGCTTCTGAGCTGGTTTACAGTCAATTCCAGTTTCCTTCAAAGCTCACACCAGAATGAACGTGCCCCACAGGAATAAGAAAGAAAGGCAAGAAAAAAATGACAGAAACTTTAAGGAGAAATTGTAAGAGAAAGATTAAATTAATCACATTTAATTCAAAAAAAGGTTAAAAATAACAAATTAATAAGAGACAAAGAAAAGCAGGAGAGATTTTAAAAGTTTACATTTTTACCAAATTATTTTTAGATTTATGTTTATGTTCTGATTCTTTAATTACATTGCATAGAGTTATAAAGCTAACATTTCAATAGCTTTAGCGCTGTGATATCAATGTCACATTCAACAAAATTCTATGCATCAAAGACAAATCAGCCAGAGATTGGAAATTCTGTGAACCTGCTGTTCCTCTAAAATTTAATCATAAACCCATTAACACATCAAAGAACTCTTTACTTCTAGTGAAATTAACATATCAACTGTTATCTAGCTAATATACCCTAGTCACAAAACTCCACAATGTCAGTAGTTGAGCACCTCTGAGCCAGGGCAACTCAGGGAGAGTCATAAAGCAAGTAACTACCTCAGAGATATTCTTAAGGTGAATCATGTTTTATACCAATCATATTTTAAGTGAAAGAATGGTACTAATTTGCAGTCTTTAAAAAGCCAAATGTGGCTGAAGGCTGCAGTATGTGATCACTAGGCAAGTGCGCAGCTTAGTAATTTAATTGTCAGGTAGCCACATAGGATAGCACATGAATGAATTGTACCATCTTTAAACTATGCCTTTCAAAGGAGGTCTTGTTAAGAATGCCAAGGGAGGGTTGAACACATTACACATAAGGGAAGAACAAATGTTTTCAATGAGACACAGTGCCATAGTATCTTTTCCATCAAAGTATGTATTCACATGAAGATCTTTAATCCTGATTAGTTGTCTCATTCGAGTTGGAATAACTGTCGGCACACCCGTTGATCATATTATCATACTTCTTGCATCTTTTGAACGACGCATCATGTACATGTGGTTTAGTGGTAAGTGTTTGTGATGGACTAGGTGGATGTGTCTTCCAAACTTCACAGCTGCTGCTGAGGGTAAACTATCGCCTTGAAGAGCAGCACGTAGATTTACCATGACTATCTGGAGATCTTGGGTAAAAGCTTTATATTTTTTGAATTTATTCTTTTGCATTTAATGATCATGGACTCTACTATATTGACAATTCATCCTCCGAGACCACTAAATGGATGACAGTGAGGGGAGGAGGTAATGCTCTGAATACCCCACCTCCTGCACATGTCTTGGAAGGTGGCATGAGAGTACTGTTGACCATTATTGAGCATAATTTGTTGAGAAATACTAATTATATTAAATATGGTGGTCGTGTCAACTACTGTTGCATTAGTGGCATCCTTAAGTTGGGTCACAACAGTAAATTTGGTGGAATTTTCACCAGGATGCAGTCATATACATGGATATAGAAAATATCAGCTGATATATTGGACTGGAAGAAAATTTGTATGGAAGGGTAAATTCCCTTGATTGATATAGTTGACATGTCTCTAATGGTATGATCAATTGATCAATATTCTTAACGATTTTGGGCTAATAGATGGATCACATGTCAAGCTCTTGTTTCTTTTTTTGCACCCATGTGACGTCAGTAAATATGGGCAAGCATATCTCGATGTAGAGGTTGTGGAATAATCACTTGTTTGACTTTGAAAATTAACATTCCTGAAGAATCCGAGTTCATCTCTGAACAAGAAAAAAAAACTTTCCTTGTTTAGGGATTTGTTGAATGTGTTTGAGGCACCTTCTGGTGATAATCTTCTTGAGTTGTTGCAGTTGGACATCATAAGATGCTGCATCTACTCTACTTGGTTATGATCAAAATGAACAAGATCAATGTGGAGCCAATCTTCAATTCAGATTCAACAATATCCACCTGTATGTTTATAGGAAAGTCTTTGTTCTTGGTGAGATTTAGAAGTCAGCTAAAATCGTTGGGAATATCATCTATAAAACTGATTTGTATCGTATTTCCAAACCACGGCAAGATTTCCTCTTTTATTATTGGGGTTAGCCTGAGTTATCATTAGGTCTTTAGGAGCAAATATAAAAGGCTTCTCATTCTGTAATAGACACGCTGTGAGGCATCTCTGGGATGTATTTTCTTCCAACATGGTAGGCCTGAATGAATCTTAATATTGAAGAGCCAATTTTGGGAGATTTTAAAATATTTAGTTTCTGTTCTCAGAAAAGCATGTTACATGTAAGTTGCATACTTTCCACGTGTGAGATATCAAACCTGTTATTAGTAATTTAGGTAATAACGTGAAATCATTCAACACTGCCAGTTTCTTCAGTGCATCTTGTGTGAGATGTGAAAAGGTATGACATTTTAACTTGCATCAGTGTTAATGCTGGCACGAAGCGCAGGTGTATCATTTATATGGAGGTAAAGGCTTCAGTTCTTCTGACCATGTGGTGTGTCAGATTGATCACAGGTATTGTCGGACTGGAGTATCAAGCCTTAAAATTGCAGTAACCTTGTGGCTTGCATTGACATGCTGCATGCCATCCTTGAGAGTTTGGAAATATCTTTGACTTTGGTCCTTGGTTATCCATTCTTTACTTGGCGTTGGACTTTGGGTTTATCCAAGCACTTGGGCATTTTGCAGTTTCACCTAATGTTCTCACATGAAACATAGCTTGTGTATGTCATTGTACTGTACTAACATTGTATTAGCAGATATTGGCAAAATTTGCACACACTTTAGAAACTTTATGGACTCAGTTGACAACCGCAATAGTTGTTGTAGTCAAACACCTTCTGCAGAGGCTTTGAGCTTTCATCGTCCTTCAAGCAGTTTGTTGAATGTATAAGCTTTAGATTTGTTCAGAAGTGATTTTAAGAGAGATTTGACAGGTGTAGTTCCATAATACTTTCAAGTAAAGGCAGCAAAGGTGAAATAATATTCTGCTTCTTTGAATTGACATCTGCCTTTGAATTGACATCTGCCTTTGAATAGTCAATATTTTCACCTGGCTGTTACATATAACATGACCTCAAACCTATGATTCCTGAAACTGAGACAGGCCTTCAGCAAATCTTCTAAAAATTTGAAAACTTTGTCAGGATCTTTGTAGTCATCACTAGATATACAATCCTTCATTTTCTAAAGTGATAAGAAATTCTACAATCTTTTTCAGTTATCTCTTGATCTATGAAGTGGCGATTCATTCCTTTTAGAATAGTTGAAATTCTGACAGAATGTCATTGGAGTAGAGACTAACGTTCAGGTATGTTTTCTTACCAGCTTATTGTGCAGCTATGAGCTCTTTAAAAATTGCCAGCATGCAACGGATCAGTGTTACACAGTGCAATCCTTCCGTGTTGGTTTCTCTACTTTTGTTTCCTTACTCCTGATTTAAGTGTTACTGTTTTCTTTTCTCATAACTGATTTTTAAAAATGAATAGTTGATCAGTGGAATTGCCTTTATGAATTGGAGTTGTCCTTAGCTTTTTGTAAATACACAAATGTATTATGGATGACTATTGGAAAAATATCTTTTCATGACTCCCACTGATGTTATCTTCTTTCAGCTTTAGGAAACAATTTGCTGCAACTTGACTGTAGTGCGCACTTCCTGTAATCATCCTCTTGTGCACAAATGCTACCACCAATGACGTAATGTAGATTTGTGTACATTGGCCCATGTTACATATATCACAAACATTTATTGATTCAGGTGTCTGAAAGTATATGAATAATTAACTTCACATACTAAAATGATAACTCAGACTCATATATAGTCTGGGTTCAACGATTACTTGTATTACTATTATGTAAAAAAAAAGTTGACTGGGTGACAGAAGATTGACTGCCTGTCCAACTTTCATACTAGAGGGTCATATGACATGATGTCATGTAGCCTCCTTAAAGATATTATGCCTTTCTAAGATCTATGAAAGGACCACTTGTCTGCAGTTCTAATAATCGTTCCTTCCTCCTTTTGGGACAATTTTCTTGACTCTCACCTCAGAAATGCTGGTGGTCATCTAAGATGTTTCGTTAGCATCGTACTATTTTGGTAGAGTCTCATCGGATTTCCTGCCCACAAGAAATGTCAACTTTTTGATATGACCCATATTGATACAGTGATGCGGTCCTTGATGTATTTTCTACCATTATACAATCGTTGCTGTATTTTCTACCATTACAAATTTTGCCTTTAATTATCAAAGAATGATACGGCAAAAGACAAAAAAAGTCAAATCTGTTTTACCTATGTTTAAAATGCCTCTTAGTTCATACTCATTTAAATGCAAGTGATATAATTTTAGAGCAAAGTACCTGTCACTGCTACTGTAGCTGCCGTACCCAATTCACTCTGACCTTTTATAGAACTAAAAAAGATGCCATGTCTGGTCTCGCATTGGTCCGGCCATCCATCACTGTCAGTAAACTCTATGTGGCCCAGCCTCTTTGTCAGAGAACTCCCCCTCCCTTGAAATCCATCCTTGGCCTCAAACCATATTAACAAAGCATCTTCAATGCTGGTTTGGGCAACTAGGATCATCCTTTTTCTTGCTGTAGAGGATGCTGCATGACAAGCTGCTCCAGTGTTATATTTCAAGATAGTTGGTGAACATCACAGTGGAATAAAGTCATAGAACATTGCAGCAAAGCGAGAGGCTCTTGACCACCCTACTCCTTTGTGAAGTCCACTCCTTGTCTCATGCCACTGTTTCCTAGTTACTATCTAAATCTTACCTTCAAAGGTTTTGCCATACTCAAAAATTTTGTACATTCTTTTTCAAAGAGATTTCAATGTCAAATAACATCTTGTCCAGTGCTCCCTGATTTCAAACTGCTGTGTGGTTTAACTCTGCTCTGCTTGCAGTTAAAAAACAGCTAATGCAAGTTCAGCTAATTCAGAGTTACTAGTTCAGAATTTCTGATTTTCTCAGGTATCAATCTATTGGATTTGCTGTTCTGCCAGCAAGAATGGCTGATTATTCTCACACAACTGGATTTTTGTGTCATTTAAATTTTTCTTGTCACAATTTCATTGTATAATAGTACGTGCTTATTTCTAATAGCTGATTAGTAGATGCTATGTGCAGTATGTGGAACAGTTTTAGTAAAGCAGAGTGAGGCAAATGTTCATCAATAACTTTGTATTTTATTTATTCTTCAAATGTAAAAGTCTGCCTGACTATTGCTCATGACTTCAAACAAAATAACTTCAATGTAATGCTGTTGGGAAGAACATATTAGAAACATGATGATTCCCATCCAATATCCTTATGTAGGCTCAACTGTACCTGTTTCAATGAATTTCAGAATGTGATATCCTGTCACTACATTTTCCCTCTTTTCCCCTTGAACACTAATGATAGATTAGCCTCATATTTAATGCTATGCTGAGCTACCTTGACAAAATCCACTCATACTACATGATGAGTATAAACTAATGAGGTAATTTGTCCGCATAAACCATTAAATTTATACAAAGAATTATGCACAAGTATTTGCATAATTGGAAGAAAGTGGCCAAGAAATTGGATAGTTTCTCAGGCTTAAAATAGGTACTGACGTATTTGACAGAGCATGTAAAGTAAAGATGCTGCCTTTTCTGAGAAATCAGCAAAAGCCAAATTGGATCAGGCAATGCTGAGTTACCAGAGCACCATTGTGAAACTAGCTGTTGCATCTGAAGGATCCAGTGGTTCAATGCCTATTCTGTGGAAAACTTGGCCATGGTGTGATGACTTTTTTCTCAGGCCAAAAGGGATAACCAAGTGGTCCTTAAAAGATCTGTGCATGCTGCCACCAAAAAGGCCCCATGCTGTAACCAAGCGCTGTTGATGATTTCAACTTCATTGCTCCCTCCAGATTTAGTTTCTCATCCACTCCCATCTCAGAATTAATGCAAGTACATTGCTGGAATCTCTACTGGCCATCATTAGTTCTCTTCATAGTCATTTGCATGGCCTTTTCAGTCAGGGATAGTACTCCCAGCAGTCCCCATCTTGATAATGTCAGTAGCACAATTTTGTGTGATCATCTCACATATGATGTTCTCAGTGTGTATCTCAATTCAAGCTTTAATTAATCTTTAGATAAATATCTCTGAAGATATCAGTGTATAATATTGTAAACGTTCTGCTATTTAAATCAATGGTAGAAAATAAATATGGAACAAGAACAGTGAGCTACTCTATTATTCCCATTTGTGACTAAGTCCTTTCCTTTATAATTTTACTTACCTTGTGTTGATTAACTGTTCTATCATATACCCAGAGAGACGAAGGGTAAGTCTGTCAAAGTTGATCCAAGAAATTTTGTGACGAGTGAAATACTGCAACATTTTAAAATAATACAGAGCCTGGCTGCCTGAGGCTCCCCTGGTACTATGTGAAATATTTTCTGCATAAATTGGTTTTCAAAAGATGGATTAGTTATTAAAGGCTGTAGAAAAAGAAACTGAGTTTTACCTACAGAAAATATATTTTCAAAAATCATGTTATATGGGCTTGATTTTCAAAATAAGAATAGTTTTGTGACCAAAAATTCATTGTGGGTAGGTCACCATTTCTCTTCTGTATTTTATAAGCTTAATTTAGAAGACATTTGTTCTCTTGAAGTGCTTCATAGATGATGTTGGTGGTCTACTGAAGTAAACCTGCCTCAGATTAAATTTCACCTACTTGACTGAACAAACTGAGCTCTATCATAATTGCAATTAAAATATTCTTTCTCTTTTCAATATATTTGCAAGGAAAATAAATGAGCTAAAATATTTCCTTCTTACCAGCCATAGTATGTATTTGAATTTTCTCTGTGATTTGACTCTGTTCCTAATGAGAATAGATTATTTGGAGGTTTAAGTATTCACATGATCATAGAATCTATAGATATTGATAAGAGTTTTTTTTTAAATGAAGCCAACAGATCCTTCTGCTTTTCTTTTTAGAACTTAAACCTTTTGTTTACAGATTGCAGCTTGAAGGTAATCTCGTTTCTTCAACAATTCTTCTGGAGTAACTTCAATTGAATAAAGAATAAGCACAATGTAACTACTTTATGCTATGTTTGATCAATGTTTTATCAAAATCTAAAGTAAGTCCCCTGACCTCCATCCCTGAGAAGATAGTTTGCACCTTGATGGCCAACTGTGTTATCATCAGGCATGATCCAAGATCCCCCAGTGTGCCCTGACAGCAGTTTCTGCAGCATTTGCTGCAGGTGGAAGCAGTGAAATGATAAGGTAAATGATTTTCTGTCCTCTGGCCTCTTCTTAAGCAACTGAGTTTTCCATTTTTTCTTGTTCTTCCAAATATCCTTTGAATCACTAGTCCATAGATCACAGTCATTGTCAGCGCTCTCCCAGCTGTTTGTGTCAATATCCACTGCCTTCATATCTCTTCTGTAAGCGTCCTTGTAACAGAGATGTGAGCATTTAGCACATTGCAACCCAGGGACCAATTCACTGCACAAAGTCTTTTGATAAACAGCCATCATCCAGTTGATGAACATAGCTGAGTCATCACAGATGTCATTGGCCTCGCAATGAATGAATGCTGATGAAATTAACTTGGATACATGAAATTTGCACTGGTGAAATTGCCCCATCAAGAAATGTCAAGGATGCATCTGAAGAAAAGACACTGAATGCAGAAGATGGTTCTATACAAATTTGGTTACTGATTTAAGCTGGAAAACAATGACAAGTAATTGGCAGAATCATTATGCCATCCTAGAAAACAATTGTCTTTTTAATGTCAATTGTGGAACATGTGGCTTTTTCACTAAAGTAGAAATTGTGGTTGGTTGCAAGTACTATGTTAAAAAGTCTATTTATGCCTATGTTTCCTGTAAGGTAATTTGTCCTCCAATTATAAATCCTGATCTCCACATTTATAGTGGAAGTAACACATGGAAACGTGCCCATTGTAATCACATGCTCCTACAATTGGATATCCTGTAGCACCATTGCTATCAGGAGGATGGAATTGTGAATCATTTCCATTATAGTGGAGAATACAATGATCTATAATGGGAATATAAATATCGGTATAGAATTTACGGCTTTTAAAGAGGTATTATATGTACACACTCTCTGGTTGAATTATATTTGTCCCTAACACAGCTTTACCTGAGTACTACATTTAAATTTGACTGTCTGAATGTATTGACACAGAAAATTGATTTGCTTATAATCTCAAAATCTGATTGTTCACACAAGGATCAGAAGATTTTTCAGACTACTAATTCACTGTGAAAGCATTAACTCCTTAACAAAATTTAAGAATAGTGTTTCAGAAAGATAACCTTTGACTGAATTAAAAGTCATGGTATTTATTGCATATCAAAAGTTTTTTTTATTTAGTCTTTTAATTTTTGCTTTCTTTTTGCTCAGGAATGTGTCAAAGGAAAACAACCTCAAAAGTCAATTTAGTGAGATGCTGAAATAAAAAGGGAGTAAAACCTTATCATTTTATACTGTATATATAAACATTAAAAGTGCAAACAGATTAGATTGGTATCTGCTTTTCTCAAAGATATTTTGGAAGAACAGATTCCATAGGTAAAGGCCCTTCTTGATTAATCATAGATGTTTCTATTTGTATACCAGGGTAAAACTATACTGTTAAATGAATCATTGTACAGAGAGAGTTAAACAACACATTTACAGCCATATTGCATATTAAAGGTCATTTGGGAGAAGTTTTAAAGAGGAACCTTATTCCACTATCTTAGTCAATACTGCCACAAAAAAAAACTGTTTTAACCCGCATTCTCATTTCTCCATTGTGGTGTAAAAAGAGATTCTAACGTGTCATTCAGCTGCACAGTTCTTTTTCCAGTATTTCTGTCAAAATTATGGTAATGAAATAATTTTTAAACATAGTTATGGCATTCCAAATGCACTAAGGATGTTGTTATATTAGAAGGCAGAAAATATGATTCAAAATTGGATATCCTTTGGGTCATGAAATGTAACAGGCAATAAATAATCTATTAGTCAGACACAATTCCGATGGATAACAAAGTTCCCAGCTTCCCTGATAACAATTGCTATGTCGGTGACCCACAGCAACGTGAAAGATATTTGATAGGCTCCACATCAAAGATTGTTGTACAAGATGCAAGCTCATGGTGTAGGAAGTTTCATATTAGCATGGATAAAGGATTAGTTAGATAACAGAAAGCAAAGCATAGGAAATAAGGGGATCAGTTTGGGGTGGCAAGCTGTAACTAGTGAAGTGCCACAGGGATGAGTGCTGTGATTCAACTATTTACAATCTAGATCAATGGTTTAGGTGATGGAACCAAATGTAATTGTTATATTGCAATTACATTAAAGTGGATTGGAAAGTAAGTTGTCAAAAGGGGAGACGAAGTCTGAAAGGCTTGTAAGAAGGCTAAGTGCATGAACAAAAAATTGTCAGCTGCACTATTATGTGAGTAAGTATGATTGTGCTCATTTTAACTGGGAGATTAGAAATATAGTACCCTATTTAAATGGAGACACACTACAGGACAGAGACAATGATACAGAGAGATCTGGGTGTCCTGATACATGAATCACAAAAAAGTTAGTATCCAGGTAGAGCAAGTGATCAGGCAAGCAAATGAAATGTTGTTAATTGCCAAGAAATGGCATATAAAAGTTGAGGCATTCTTTCTACAGCTGCACAGGGCATTGGGTTTTTGTATTTGAAAGGTAAATATATAATTGCTTTAGATGCAGTTCTGCAGTTCTTGATGACTGCAGAAGGACTGATACCAGGGAAGATGTATCCAAAGTGAGATTCGGACAGCAACACATAGCTGGAGTGGTGGCTAGCGGTCAATGACAAAGACCCTCTGCCTACTAGCAGCAATGTGATTGTCTTCCAGATACCTGAAGAGCTTATGACTATGAGCATATAATTACATCTCTGAAAGATAATGTGGTTTCCTTTTTCCCACTTCAGTAAAATATACCGAAAGCCTGTAGAAAGCCAGTTTACTTCCTCTCACAAGTTGCTTTAAGTTGTGGTATTTAACCAACAAAGTCAGAGACCTTTATTAATACTTATAAATACATGTCAGAGAACCCTGTGGGCAGAGGCCATTGAAATGTTGGCCACTATTCCCTCCACTGATAACATCAATTTTCCTTTTGCCTGTGTCTCATCATATGTCTGAAATAGGGGGAGTTTTTAAGGTGGTTAGAGTTTTATCTGGTAAATGTTGAGCATTCATAATTGTTTACAAGTATCTAGAAACTAATAATTTATGATAAATAGTAATTCTTGTGAAGTAAAGAAATCTGCTTGTGCTTTGTGTTACCAGGAGTTCCGTTATCTCAGAAAACAAATAAATTCTAGAATTTTGCATACTCTGTTGAAATCTTTAACTTTTATGATGACTCTGGGAATAATGGGGTTTGATTTCCATCACACAACCTCTGAGGAGTGGGGTTCACTTGGAATTGATCTTGAAACAAGAACTATTCATTAATAATGCAGGTGAAGGAAAATTCCGGGTTCTGTACTGCATTTCAGACCTGGAACGAGATGCAGCTAAGCATTTCCTGCAGGTGACAGAGTTATCCTGGTAGTCTTAAGGCAACTTTGTAAACCCAAGTCGAGTGAATTGGCAGGTAATGTGGGGGTAGGATTGCCTTTGTTTAATTCCTGTACAGGGTGTGACAGTGATGACGGGGCCAGCACTTAATGCCTATCCTCGTTGCCCTTAACAAGGTAGTGGCAAGATACCTTACTGAACTAGCTGTACTTCTTGACATGCACTGTTTCAGTATCTCAGAAAGCATGAATGGTTCTGAATGTTATGCAGTCAACAGTGAACATTCTCATTTCTGACTTTATGATACGGGGAAGGTCATCAATAAAGAAGCTCAAGATAGTTGGACCAAGGTCACTACCCTGAGGCAATTTTCCAAGTTGTCAGAGGGATGCCACTGTTTATAGCTGTACTGAAACAGTTTGTCAAGGGACAAAAACATGCCCTAGCATGTTCTGGAGCATATGCAGAACGCTGTCACTGCCCATAGCCTTTGTACTGTCCAATAGCTTCAACTATTTTTTCATGAATCAAATTAGCTCAAGACAGGCTTGTGAATTGATGGGAATCTCCAGAGACGACCAAAATGGGTCATCCACTTGGAACTTTTGGCTGAAGATTCTTGTAAATACTTCAGTCTTCTCTTTTGCACAAATGTGCTGGGATCACCCATTATTGAGGATTGAGATGTTTCTGGAGCCACCTCCTTCAGTGATTTGTTTAATTGTGCATCATTATTCATGATGGAATGTGATTAGACTCCAGAGCTTAGATCTGATCCATTGGATCCATTGACAGAGCTAAGAAGGCAGATATAATTAAGATTCCAGCACGGCAGTTGGATTTAGAAGAAATACAAGAGAGACCAGGTATTCTATGTAGCGAAGTACTGGAATCAAATGATAATCAGTCATGGTTGAAGAATGACAAGAAAGTCAAGAAATCACGGATGGACAATAAAGACAAAGGAAAAGCAGAAAAAGGAAAGGAAAGACCAGAGAAAAATAAGGAAAGGGAGATGGCAATGGAAACCAAGGTAATCAATATTAGAAAAATAGAATTAGAATTTCAAAGAAGAGAGAAAGACGGGGAAAGATGATTCAGTTGAAACAGGGGACATCTTATACTGATGTAGGCCCCAGTGGGAAGATGCTGAGGAATAACTTAAAGTCCAGTAAAAGAATAATATTTAATTTTTTGCAAAAAATAAGGAAAATTATGTAGAGACATTTTTCATGTCACTTGAGAAAACGGTGAAGCAAATGAACTGGAAAAAAGAAGACTCGACATTGCTCATGCAGAGTAAATTGATCAGACGTGTACCACAAATTTATGCTTCACTATCAGAGGAGGTTTCTCACAAATATGATGGTGTAAAAAATATCTATGTCAGCTGTATAGAAGTTAGTGCCTGAGGCAAATAGACAAAAGTTCTGGAATTTGAGGAAACAGCCTGGGTAAACCTATATCTAGGTGTATGAGGAAACCACATCTAGAGCTCTTTGAGAGATTATCCTTTTAAAAAGCTCACCACCTTCTGTAATAAGAACCCATGTTAAAGACCAAAGGATTGCAACTGTTAGGCAGCAATAATGAGCTGATACATAAAAACTAAACTTTTAACTTGTCACCCTCAAAAATTCAAAAGGGATACAAAATTAGGAAAGCAACCAGGGTCAAGAATAGACAGCTGGAAATGCTCTCACTCTGATCAGAAGCAATGGTTCAGAGGGTGGACAGGAAAATCAGAAGCCAAGACTTTTCAATTATAATGGGGTGGGACACATTCAGAATGCTGGAAGTTACAAGGGAAATCCATGGAACTTATTGGAGCTCATAAGAATAAGTGCCAAAAGGAAAAGGCCACATATCAAGTTGCAACTTTAGCTACAACTAAGAGATCAGGCATATACATTGCTGTGAGTGCAGAAGAAACACATGGGTTAGCTGAGAGATATGAAGGGAATTTTTTTTTACAAGAGATACAAAGATATCCTCTATTCCTAAAATGAGGCATCCAGGTCTGTAATAATACAAAAGAATACAGGGGTCACTCAAACTCTCATACTCGAGAAGGATTTATTTTTACA
The DNA here is from genome assembly GCF_030684315.1 of Stegostoma tigrinum. Classification (NCBI taxonomy): domain Eukaryota; kingdom Metazoa; phylum Chordata; class Chondrichthyes; order Orectolobiformes; family Stegostomatidae; genus Stegostoma; species Stegostoma tigrinum. Next base: position 52,971,635 of record NC_081365.1, read on the forward strand.
TCCAGAGAGGTAAATGAAAGCCAAGATGTCGATAAATGGGATAGGTGGACAAAAAAAACCCCAGTTTCATTGTACAATGTTCAACGCCTGAACTAGTGATAGTTGGCGTAGTTAGGAAATTATCAGTGAATGAAAAAACAAAGAACTGCAGATACTGGAAAACGGAAACAAAAAAAAACAAACAAATTGCTGGGAAAACTTAGCAGGTCTGGTAGCATCTGTGGAGAAAAAGTAGAGTTAACATTTCGGGCTCACTGTGCTTTCTCTTCTGAAGAAGGATCACTGGGTCTGAAATGTTAAGTTTCTCCACATACTGCCAGACCTGTTGACCTGGCTATTCCCAGCAATTTCTATTTTGGTTGATTTACTTCTGGGAAGATTTGACATGAGTGGAGGTCATGTTTTGCCTATTGTCATGGAAAATCCCATTGAGGCCAAAGAGAATCAGTAGGTAATTTTCCATCTCATGTGTGATGACAACAATTACTAAACAAAGTCCTCATTACGGCTCACAGTAATCGCACAAGTGGGCGTTGAGTATTGGAAACCCTGTCTAAGAATGCGGATAACTCAAATGAAGTGTTTGACATGTTACTTGAAGCTCAAGAAGCAGCTCCAAAGTGAAGTAACACAAACAGTTCACACTAAGGTGGAGACTGGAATAGTGCCAGATTGCTATTACATTAAAAAACAATTCTTCATTTCCTCATCAGTATGTCCTTACAGATGAGCAGATAAAGAATGAATGGTTGAACATCAAATATTTTACTGTCCAAATATTGCAATGAAATATTGCAAGTAACACATGAAACTTTTATGGCAAGATACATAGGAACACAGAAAATATAAGCATTGATGTACATTTATATTGTCAAGAGTTCATAAGAAGCTATTCTGTACTATATGTCATTTATGTCAGTTGATAGGAAAACCCCCAATGTGTAGTCAAACCAGTACCTTCAATACAAATAACATTTCTTAAAGAAACAATCACTGAATCACCAGTAGAGTGTGGGACCATTACCTCAAACGAAAGCAGGTAAAAGTATCTTACCCTCAGACCCACTGTCTCACTAATCGGCACGCTAACATATAGACTAGCCAAAGTACTACACTACAAACTGAAATATGTAGTTGACAACACTACCCACTCCATCTGCTCCTCCCAAGAATTCCTGAACACCATCAAGGACACCAGAATAGAAGAGGACAAGATAATGGTACACTTTGATAGAACAGCACTTTTTACATCCATAAACATCAACCTAGCCAAAGAGACAATTACCACACTGGCGGATGAATCAGGAAGGCTGGCAACCCATAACACCAAAAATATCCACAAGGACAGGACCCTGAAACTGCTGGATCTTTGCCTCACAACCCACTTCACTTTCAATGACTGTATATTCAAACAAATCAATGGAACACCAATGGGATCCCCAATATCAAGACTGATTGCAGAAGACATAATGCAAAGATTGGAATGGACAGCGCTCCCCACTATACAATCCAAACTATGGGTCTGCTATATAGATGAAACCTTCATGATTATCAAATGCATAAGACAAGAAAAAACCCACTGACACATAAACAACATCTTCACTGGAATAAAATTCAAAAAAAAGAGAGAACAATAACTGACTACCCTTCCTAGACATAATGGTAGAATACAGGAAGATCACACATACGGATCAGATTCTGAATTACTCCAACAACCACCCCAACACACACAAACGGAGCTGCATCAGGACATCATTCAAATGAGCCACAAAGCACTGCAGCAATTTGGAATTGTGTAAAGCAGAACAGGAGCACTTACACTGAGTTTTTAAATGGAATGGATATCCAAGAAGTACAATCCGCTTTTATCTTCACGACAGACCACAACAAGACAACACAACTCGGCCAGACACACTAATCACACTCCCGTACATCAGAGGCATATCAGAGATGACCACAAAGCTTCTCAGACCCCTAGGTATCAGGGTAGCCCACAAACCAATAACCACCCTGCGACAGCTACTGACGAACATCAAGGATCCCATACCGACAACTAATAAAACAATTGCAATCTATAAATTACCAAGCACGGACTGTGAGAACCATTACATAGGCCAAATTGGAAGAAAACTGATAATTAAGATATACAAACACCAACCAGCCACCAAGAGACATGACTAATTCTCACTGGTCTCAATATACACGGACAAAGAAGAACACAAATTCAACTGGGACAACACATCCATAATAGCACAAGCCAAACAGAGACATGCTAGGAAATTGCTGGACATCTGGCATTCCAACCAGAACTCCATCAACAAACACTTTGAACTCGCGCCAATATACAAAGCACAAAAAAACAGAACCAGAAGTAATGTCAACCATCCCAGCATACGGAGGCATATAAATAACAAGTGGGATGGAACGCCAACACTTCACCAGAGGCTTACTGGCAGTGTTACCTAGCAGGGTGACAAAACATCTCCAGTCAAAAAGACCGGCTTAGCGAGCAAATCTACAACCTCAACCTCATGTCCTGTCAATTATGGATGTAACAATCTATTTCCCAGAAGATACTCATTTAAAGACTGTAACAGCTACAGTAATAGAAATCACAACTTATTTTTCTCCTCATTGTGGACAACCAACTAAGATTCCAGCTGATCAGGGTTTAACTTCACATCCATAATTTTCCAGGAGATCATTACAGTTTGAGTTTAATTCTGCACATAGTCTACAAACACCAGATGCTTTGGAGAGATATCTTCAGACTCTCAAAACCATGATTAGTGTCAAGAAAACCCCTCGGATTAGGTCAAAGGTACACCTTGTTGTCTCACGTTCCTTATTACTTCTTTTCAGAGTTTCCCCAACTATTGGCTTTACTTGTACAAATTAGTTCACAATGATGAGCTTGATCCATTAAAATTGATTAAGAAGTGCTTGAAGCAAAAAGATGAATCCTGAATTTTGGAAAACATCTTCATGTTTCTAGAAAGTCCCACGGGAACATGTAAGGCAGCATAAGATCCTTTGAAAAGTTTCACAAGCAAAAGTGAAAGAATAGAGACAAACATTCAGCAATTAGAACATTTCTGTTTTTCTCAGGTGAGCCTCTGAAAGCTACATTCAGTCAAACATACAAAAAGGTAATGAGGTTAGTAAAATGATTATCTGATAAATACTCCAGATTGTTGAAAGAATGTCATGTAAACATGTGAAAAAGTATCCACATAGAGAACAAGGTGGTAAGATGACAGAGACAGTAACAGTCAGATAGAAGAAGTAGACAGTCTGAAAGTGAACCCCCTACAATTCAACTAGTGAACACAGAAATATTAGGACAGTTAGGCACTGTGTTCTCATATTTAGGAGACGGACAATGGGAAGTTCTTGAAAGATTACTTATGTGTAGAGATAGACCTAGGTGTACTACATTAGCTAGCTATGATGTGAGCATAGGGGAAGCAGGACCAATGAAACAGCATCCTTGCCGGTTGAGCCTTGAAAACAAGAAAGAATAGCATAGTCAGCAGGGAGCCAGGCTTTGAGAAGCTGAAGGCAATCCCAATAAATGAACCAGTATTTGCCACCCACAGTTTTTCCAGCCTTTTCCTGAAGGTAGCAGGATGGATTAATAGGGTAGTTAAGAGTGCACATGGGAATTTACCTTTATCAGTCATGGAATAGATTATAACATCAGGGCCAAGCTGGACTACAGTGAGCACTATAAGAAGCCATGGTGTGGACGTGCTGGTGTTGGTGGAAAAAGTCAGAAGTCACAGAAGACCAGGTTATAGTCCAACAGGTTTACTGGAAATCACAAGCTTTCAGACAGCTGCTCCATCATCAGATGAGGAAAAGGCAGGAACGTCATAACCTTTAAAATGCATGTGGATGAACACTTGACACGTCATAACTTTCAAGACTACGGGCCAAGTGTTGGAAATGAAACTAGTGTAGACTGAGTAGGTTTCTTCAGGGCAGACTTGATGGACCGAAGGGAGTATTCTTTCCTGTATGTCTCTATGATTTTTCCAAATGATAACTGTTGCTCATAATTTGGGGTAGATGCAGGATGGAGTTGCATGTAGAGCAAATGAATGGGCTATTTATTAGCTCTTCAACAATAGACCAGAGAGTAAACGATATTGGGGGTACAGACAGGAAAGTGGAACCGAGATCATAACCAGATCTTACTGAAAGGTGAAACAAACTCAAAAGGCCAAATGGCATTCTCCTGCTCCTAAATTCTATACTCCTATGTTTCCAAAGGACCCAGGCTGAATTCCTCATGTATAATGAGCTAGCTGCTCTTACTTAGAGTTAGCCAGGATATAATTTGTTAGAACCCTGAGGACAGCAAGAGAAAAATCAAGCAGAATGTCTGTTACTGAATGTTGTTATCTTGAAATGGGGCCTTGCTAGGTATCGAATGCCTTGTAGAGAACCTGCTGGCAATATTACAGTAAATTCCATGTGAAATCATCACGATCCAAAACACATATGCTAAAATGACCCCATTGACTTTGAGTCATCATCCTTGCTGCCTGCAGTGAAAATCTTGACATGTCACCTCCCAGTGGATCTAAGACACGTAAATAACGTGAGCAATTTAACTGCCCATCTGCTGGGTTTCTTGTGGCTGCAAAATGCAAACCTGTTGAACAATTTGAGAGGAATTTTGTTAAATGGAAATTCATAATGTTTCTACTTTCAAATATGTTAACTATAATTTGTAGTGAATTCTGAACATTCTGGTGTACCCCACCACTCATCTATGAGGTTCCCTATTGGAGTTGAATATCCTACTCATGTTTGTAACCACAGAAAATAAAGCTCCCACTCATTTGTACATTTCAAAATTTTAATTGAGATGAGGCAATACTGAGATTGCATCGACTCTTGAACATGCAAAGCACAAATTACAAATAGAGAATGTAGCTCCTTTGATGGAGATTGGGAATTCGGGGCCAGTTTCTCATCTCTACTCCCCAAAGGCTGCATTTATTACTTCAAACATTGCTACTAGCCTCTTCATTCTTTCAGTCACCCTGCAATGAAAAGCAGGTTCAGTCCAAATATCCTCAAACAGGCATATTCATTTGTAAGAATCATTACTTCTGAGAATGTATGTAAAATTGTGAGCTTGTTTGGATAGATTTTTGACAGAAACAGTCATTTTTGTCAAAGCAGTGGATAAATAAATTCTGCCCTGCAGCATCGATTTGACTTAAGGCTGAAGTCTGAAGTTGAGAATTGTTACACATGGTTTTCACATGAGATTTGATAAGATGCTTTTTGGGGCATACATGCCAAATGTCAGCATTTAACAGATTTACACAGTCAATCGGAGTCAGTTAGCTGGACGACTGGTTTATAATGTAGCACGATACCAAAAGCATGCGTTCAATTCCTGCAGCAGCTAAGATTACCATGAAGGACTCTCCTTCTCAACCTCTCCCTTTACCTGAGGTATGGTGACCCTGAAGGTATATCACCAACAATTGTCTTTATCTCTAATGAGAGAGCAGGATTATGGTGACTTTACCTTTAAATAATCTATTACATGTGACTACCCAGTATATAGTAAGGCAATTTCAATACTTCAAGTAAACAACATGAAAACATTCACTGCAATAAGTTAAACATCTGAACAAGCAGATGAGTGAGATCTGGATTTGAACCGCCTGCTTATATCCAACCCTGAAATGTCTGTTTCTGTTCTGACATACAGAACATGCAGCATTCATTTTTGTTACACACCCACATATCCCAGAAACGTCCCTCTGTCCAAACTCAGTGGAGTTTTGACACGTGATACTGTACTGAGAAACTGATTACTAACACAGGAACAGAAATGCTATGATATGGAAGTAAAATCCCAAGACAGAATCAGATATCTGTAGAATCCCGAAGTGCAAATCAATTTGTATGCTGGTTCAAAAATATTTCCTTCCAATCACGGTTTCTTAAGCGTCGGTCACTGCCCATAATCCTAAAGAGTCCAGGGTAATGGTGCATGCCCTCAGGATGAAATATGCAGCAGAAAGTCTGACTGTGTTGATGTCTTTATTCCCAGGAGGTTGATGTTCAGGCACACAGACCACAGCTATGAAATTAGATCCTTCTATGTAAATGCAGATTGACTTGTTTGGGCATCATGCAGAGCTAAAGTGAAATATGGAGGATTTGCTCCAGGTTGTCCATGCAAATGTGCGATTTATTGCTTCTGCAGATGTATAGCACGCCAGAAGTAGAACACAAAGGGCAAATCCAATATTTCAATGCTACAACTTTCACTTATTTAACTTCCATTTTAGGTATCTTTCTTAACCTGTTAACAAATGGTTTGCCTTCATTTCGCACAAAGCTGCTCTCCAGCTCACTGCCATGTAATCTTATATTTCACCGCTGCCATCTAGAGGAATTATAAAGTATATCAACTCATGACATGCATAATTTAATGTTAAGCTTATAGAGGACTACACTTAATTTTGTTATTTATACACTATATATTTAGATAGATTTTAATGTAATTTTCATTATAGTTTGATGATTCCTACATACATTATATTAATTTACAAATTCTGCACTGTCCAAAATGCATCCACAACATTAGGAGCCTTCTGTGCGAGAATGACCTTAATTGGCAATTTAATCTAATTTTTCATAGGATTTTTATTGGAAAATAATCATACAACTGTTACTCAGATGAAAACTGATGTTTACTAGACATCAGATGAAAAAATCTACGTATTTCAGGCGTACAGCTCTGTCAAACATTCCATTTAGCTCTTCTTTAGCTTGTTCTATAATATCCATTTCACTAATGGAGTGAGGCAGCCTTGTAATGCAAAGAGTAGATCTCTGCCCCTGAGACAGAGGATTCCGTTTCAAGTCCCAACTCAGGACTTGATATCCCAAAGATGTTGCATTCATAAAGTGGCCAAAAACATTGATTATCAACCTGCAATAGGCAGGAAGAGCAGGAGAAATTCCTTGTTCATCATCTGATTGGAAGAAAATTGGATGCGTTAACATCATTCTGCATAGTTCCAGGCTACAACGTGCAATTAAAAATGCCAGTTGCCACAGTAGCCTAGACTCCTTGAGTGATGTAAGCTGACAACACTGATGAGAATCTAGAAATTCTCTTCTTCCATTAGCTTAGTTACCACTTCTGAGCATCAACTGATGGTCACAGATTTTCCAAGCAGCACTTAGCAATTTCCTCTCATGAGTTCCAACATTTTTCTTTTTACATAACCAATGTAAATACATATTCAATGGATGAACCTTTAGAAAAGTGCATACCAGTTATATTTTCAGCTTTCAGTGGCAGAAAACTAGTGCAGTTTGCTGAGTTTGAATGTTGGACTGGTAAATTTGACCTACTTTCAGTCTACTGAAAGCATTAAAGTATAGTACAGCCACCCACTGCCCTACAAGTGGTGGCACATTATAAACAAAAGTCTGCTGATCAACATTTGTAACTGGGTTTAGAGAAAGTTATTGAATTGATAATGCACACAATGAAAAATGAAAAATGCTGAAGATGGGAATTGAAACTAGTAAAGGCTGTTGTTGAGCACGATAAGATTCTGCTAATGAAAAATATAAAAATATTGACTCCGCTGTGTAGGTACAGTAATCACTGTTTTCACCACTAATAGCATGACCATAATTTGGCATTTCTGGCCAGGACTATCCCAGAGTGAGAAGCAAAGCATGTCACGTGGATCCAGGAGTGGGTCTGGTGAAGAGGTCAAGTGATAAGGGCACACATCCTGATGAGATACAGCTCAAGTAACACTCAAGGTCAATTTTCTTGTGTTGTGATGACAAGTTATTTTTTTCCCCAGTCTTTAAACATTAGCAACTTTCAAAAAAAAACTTAATTTTTAATTGTTGTTCTGAATTGATGTTGAAGTTGGTGACCTGTGTGGGATAATCATTTTGTTGGTTTTAAAACAATGGGTTTTATTGGAAACAGGGTTTAGGGGAGCACAGAGTTGTTTGTGTGTGTTTGTGTGTTTGTGTGTTTGTGTGTGTGTGTGTTGTTGGGGCCAGTGATAATCGCCAGAGGTGGGGATGTTCAGTGAGTATCGTTGGGAGCGAGGGTGTCAGTGAGCATCATCAGGCATGGCGGTGTCAGTGAGTGTCTCTGGCGATGGGACTTCAGTGAGCGTTGTCAGGAGGGAGTGGCGTCTGGAGGTGAGTATCAGGAGGTATTGTCTAGGAGTGAGTATTGTCAGGGGAAGACGTCTGGGGGTGAGTATTGGCAGGAGGTGGTGTCGGGGACTCGGCATTGTCAGGAGGTGGTGTCCAGGGTGAGTATTGTCAGGACGAGACAACCAATTAGACAACCAATTCTCTGATCAACATTCATCACAGAGGTCAACAGAATCAGTGCCAGTACCTGTTTCTCAGATGGCAACAAGAAATGCACTTTAACATTTCATGCAAAAAGGCTTATATATAAACTAATTTTAACATGCACAGTTATGTTTTATTAAATAGGAGTCATGTATTCATTGAATTTTAAGACTAAATCACCAAAATATCATAAATTTTAATTTGAAATTGGAATGAGTTTGTTAGTACCAAGGAGGGCAAAAGTCATTGACTCAGTTCGATGTTTCCAGGCAGTTCCCCGTCCAAAACCGGTGGGACAAGCCAAATGGCTACAGGGAGCTGGAGATTGCAGTGAGGACCAATGGTATGACCTCTTCATTGAATAGAGGACTGCTTTATTTTATATGGTAAATACAATGTCATATCAAATGTGGGTAGTATTTGGAGATGTTCCTTTATCAGCACTAATCTTGTAACATTGCAATTAAGCAGCAGGCTAGAGTCTAGGAGATATTATTCAGTATACCTCATTCAATTAGAAATATAACAGTGAATTACAGAGGCGTGACTGTAATAAACTCAGCAGCTCTTCCTTTTTAATTCACTGTAGGAGTATTTGGAACAGTGCAAAACAGTAGCTTGAAATTCTACAAGGTGTCCTCTGATCTGCTGCTGTAACCCCCACAATAGTCATCTTGACATGTCCCTTGGTTATAAATGGTTCCCAGATTTATGAGAGGAAATTAATGAAAGCCACAGAATCTTGGCCCCAGCATAGCATGACTAATACATGAGCTGAGTAAGAGGAGGCTCCATCTCTGAAAAGCTCTAGGCCCATTTCCATTGAATAAATATTCAAATGAAGGTCTTGGTTCAAGCGAACAAAAGATTCTTTGGGATTAAGGGGAGTCACAAATTAAGTGATGCTCTATTACATTTGCAAAGAAGGCACAGGCAAACATAAGTCATGAGTTTGAGATACATACAATACTTGCAGATAAAATCCCTTCTCTCAACAAAGCTGCAGCAAAGGTGGAGGGTAATATCTGTACGGACATACAAATTGTGCTGCCGTAATCAAGCTTTTGAATGGACCTCTTTAATATAGATGTTGATCTCTCTCCGGACCTTCTTGTGTGCTGTAACACTGTACCTGCACTCTATTCAGTTACCCTGATGCACTAGTATGGTACGATCTGCCTGTAAAGCACATAAGACCACACTTTTCACTGTACCTTGGTACATGACCGTAATAAATCAAAGCAAATCAACATATTGTTCACTAAATCGATCCAGCAATAAGAAACAATGTTACCATGAAATGCCCTTGCACCAGGATGGTTGCCGATTGGTCACGGGGCTGACATTTATAACAAACTGTATTCTTGGGGAACCGTGTGGAAAAAGTTCAATGTCCTCATCCAGCTGCTAGCTGCTTTCCATGGAGAAAAGTATATGATTCCTCTGGTAAATCTGGCCTCTGTCACTTGTTATATACATCTACAGGTAACAAACTGGCTGACTTGGCAGATGCGTCCTGTGGGAACCTGGAAGGATCCTGTGGCATAGAAGCTTAATGCAGTGATGACCTTCACAACTACAGAAAGAGCTGTCCCAGTTCTTGAAGCTGTTTCCAGGTCAGCCTGGAGCAGATGGTACATCACTGTCAAATCCTCTCTAGTGAGGCAGAGATGGCAAGAAGACTTCCTTCCGACATGCCAAAGTACAGCTGTCAGGAGATAAATTGTAGTCTAAAAGTATTGACAAGTGTACACAAATTTCCCAAGGTATCATGCACCTGTGGGCCCCTTAATCAAATTGTCTTGTGTCTCTCAATCATGCCAAGTTTTCATTTTATGTTCCCAGTGCAGAAGCTGTCGTAATAGAAGAGCCTAACAGGAATTTTGATAGAAGTCAAAAATATTTGAATTCTACATGTGCAGTTTGTAAACATTGTTCAGCGCCAGCAGGGCTAATTCATAAAATTTACAGGTCAGTATTCGACATGCAGTTCTTTAATTGCAGGATATTGCAGACTTTACAGGAATGCTAAGCAATGTGTTAAATGTAGCACACTACTCTGTCTCAATCATGCTCTGTAGTGCTTGGGGATTTTTTACGTAATTGGTGGAAGATTGCTTTCTTCTCTTACTGGCAATCATGTTCAGCATGAGATGAACTGTCATTACAGCTGTAATACCTTTATTGAGTGATAGTTTTGTACCTTCATAGCAACACAAATTAAAAACAGAAATGTTAGTGTGTAATACAGTTATGAGATGGCATAATGCACTTGTTCAGTCTGATTAGAAGTGCTGCATAACAAGTGATAAATAAACGACCAGACTGATACTCCATGGTTTCTCCTGTAGATTGGATAACTTATAAAGAGAAACAAATCCACGCTGACAGAACTTCAAGCAAAGTGAAAGATTATGAATCAGCTTTGGGGTATCTGTACAGTTACCATCTGAGCAATTGAATTGAGAATTGATCAAAACAACCTGATGGCTCAGATATCATCACCACAATTTTTAATGCCTTTTTCTTATTTCAAAGGAGCTTCTACTTCCACAGTTCCCGATTTAAATGCTGTGTTCCTTTTCCCAGGGTCTTGCTGTTAACTGAATGCAAATCTCTTCTAGCAGCAGCGATACTAAGTCCAGTTTATTGGAAAATGCACTTTTGCAGCTATGGAAACATGAAGTATGTCTATAACAGTATATGTCTAGATAGTATCTTTTAAAATAGTAGCATGTGATAGACAGACCAAAGCAACAACACAACCAACACATCCGATCGAATCTCTACATTTCTGCCATACCGGTCCTCAATCTGGTGGACAACAAATAAATGTAAATTGCATTGATATGGAAGCCCAGTATATCAGTGCAAAAAAAAACAAAGCTGGAGCACTGCAACAGTTCAACAGTCAGATGTTCCAAGTGGCTGATGAATATCATTTCAGCCTCCTCTTACGGTCCCCAGTGTTGTATATCAACATAAAAGCCTGAAAGAGTTGATTCTGAGGAAATCCTTAAGTCCTTAAATCCTTATCCATTACAATGAAGTCATTCAAACCTGGTGGTACAACAGCTTAGGACCTAAAAGCAAGATCCAGCATCCAGATCTTCTTCATAATCTCAGTAGCCTTGTCCATTACATCGGTGTAACCTCACATTTTTGTTAAAATGCAAAAGCATCATCTTATTTATGACAAGAGCCTCTTGTTAGTTTAGCAAATGAACTTCCTCTCTCCCAATCAACCATACAAGTCCTGTAGATTCCAATCTTAAAAACTGGTGGCAGCAAACCAACCCCACCATGAATAATAACAAAAACAGTGTTCAAAGTGGTCTGTGGTAACTATTGTCTAGGAACCGATGGCTCCTAGAAGAATAAATGCCAGGCTTCACCCAATTTGATTCACTTGTTGTCATACTAAGAAATAAACGAAGATCCCATACATAGCCAAGGCTATGAGCCTTGGTAACATGTCGGTTATGATGCTGAAGAATTATGCACCAAAACTAGCAATGCCACTCGCCACTTTGTTCTAGTTTAGCTAAAACTCTGGCCTCAATGCAACAATTGCAAAATTGCACATGTTCTTCCTATTCACAAGAAGCAGGCCAAATCCAACCCAGTCAATTATCACCCCATCAATCTGCTGTCAATCATCAAAATGATGGAAGCTTTGTTCACAGCAGTATTTTCTCTAACTCTGAACCCACCATTACCTTACTCAAGTAACTAACAGTTACAATGTTCTTTACACCTTGATATCCCTCTCTAATATTACCTCTTGGTTCTGACATCTTAGCTAACTTCATTTAAACCCTCCTGAATTGCACTGGTAAGTCACCCTTAAAAGAAATTGGTCCAGTCTCTGTTTAGGTCATTGAATCATAGAGTCATGCAGTACAGAAACAGACCCTTCAGCTCAAACAGTCCGCACCAACTATGCTTCCAAACTAATCTAGAAATCCCACCTGCCTGCATATGGTCATATCCCTCTAAACCTTTCCTATTCATGTATTTATCTAAATGTCTTTTAAATGTTGTAAGTGTGCCTACACTCACCATTTCTTCTGCCTGTTTATTCCACATATGAACCACACTCTGTAAAAAAAGTTACCACTCATGTCCTTTTTAAATCTTTCTCCTCTCACCTTAAAATGTATCCCTTTGTTTTGAACTCCCCCACGCCAGGGAAAAGATCTTTGCTATTGACCTTACCTATGCCCTTCATAATTTTATAAACCTTTTTAAGGTCACCCCTCAACCTCCTACACTCCAGTGAAAAAAAAAGTCCCAGCCTGTCTTTATAACTTACACCCTCCATTCTTGGCAAATCCAAGTAAATCTTTTCTGAAACCTCTCTAATTTATTAATATCCTTCCTATAACAGGGCAGCCAGTACACACAGTATTCAGAAGAGACCTCACCAACATCCTGTACAACCTCAACATGATGTCCCAACTTCTACACATAAAGGTCTGAGCAATGCAGGCAAATGTACTAAATGCCTTCTTAACCACACTGAGGCAAATTTCAAAGAATAATGTACATGAACATTTCGGTCTCTCTGTTCTGAAACACTACCATTATTTGTATAAGTCTTGCCCTTGTTTGTTTTAATGAAATGCCATACCGCACATTTATCCAAACTAAACTCCATCAGTCACTTCTCAGCTCATTAAGGTAACTGATCAAGGTCTCTTTGTAATCTCAGATAGCCTTCTTCACTGTCCACTATACCATCAAGTTTATTGTTATCCACAAACTTACTACCATGCCTTCTATATTCTCATCCAAATCACTTATATAAATGACAATCAAAAATGTACCCAGTACCAATCCCTATGGAACATTACTGGTCACAGGCCTCCAGTCCAAAAATCAACCTTCCACCACCACACACAGTCTACTACCATAAAGCCAATTTTATATCCAATTGGCAAACTCTTATTGAATCCCATTAATCTAACTTTACTTAAGTCTACCATGCAAAATCTTATCAAAGGCTTTACTAAAGTCCAAGAAAACAATGTCTACTGCTCTACCCTCATCAATATTTTTGGTTACTTCCTCAAAAAATACAATCAAGTTTATGAGACATGATTTCCAACGGACAAAACCATGCTGACGATCCCTAATCTTTTCTTGCCTTCCCAAATACACGTAAATCCTATCTTTCAGAATCACCTCCCACAACATACGCACCACCAATGTCAGACTCACAGGTCTAGAATTCCAAAGCTTCTCCTTACACTCCTTCTTAAATAAAGGAGCAACATTAGCCACTCTCCAGTCCTCCTCACCTTTATGTTTTCTAAGATCTCCAGCCGTCCTTCTTCTGTAATTGGACCTGCTTTTAAAACTCCATATTTATTCCAGAGTTGTCTAGCCTCTGTTTCCTTCTCCACAGTAAAAACTGATGCAACATGTCAATTTAATTTTTAACACAAAGACAACTTCAATGATCTTTGAGGGGCCCTAGATTTGAGGGATTTTGCTCTTTTGTGCATACCCTATCGCGCACAGAAATGATCCCAATATCTCAAGAATCTAAAACACTCCCTCTTGCACATGTCTCCAGTCACGCATCCTTCTGCTTTTGTTGTGGTTGTCTTAGTATCACAAACGAACACCCATATTCTGCCAAAGTTTATTTAATTGCAAATGTGCTTAAAAATATAATCATGACTAGATTATCTGGTTTTGTAATGGTGATCACTTATCTGTGCTGTTCTTCTGTACCTTCTGGCATAGGTCCATGTCTATTCTAGGGATTACCATTTTAATTTTTTTTTGTTCATTTCTTACATAGATCCCTAACTTCTATTTATAGAACAAATTCCTCTTTCTACCATGTCATTGATACCAATGTGGACCACAAGCATTGGCTGTTCACCTGTCATTTGAGCATATTCTAAAGCCATTCAGTGTCATTCTCAATTTTTGCACCAGTGAGGAAACATCATTCTGGATTCACATCTGCAGCCACAGAAATGGTCTGTTCCTTCACTGTCGAAGTATCTAATGCTATTGTTCCTCCAATTTTATGTATGTATCCTTGTATGTCTGAGCCAGCCACTGGATGCAGCCCTCAGATGAGCTATCACTTCCAGTGTTTAGAACCGAACACCAATTAGAGATCAATGTGCGCACGGATGTCCCTGCACAAACTCATTACTTCTGACTGTTGGTTGGTTACTGTTCCTGCTCTCCCTACATTTACTTAGTTGAGCTCTCCACCAACCTCAATCTCCCAGATGTGTTGTGGTGATGCCAGCTGCTATTCAGTCTCAGATTTGAAGCTTGAGTTGCTGTAATATAGCAATGCACACGCAACATAATCCAAGACATTGATCATGTCCTGAAATTCACAGATGGAACGCAATGCGCGCTATAGGAATCACAGCTGCCACACTGTTCCTATCTTTACTAGATACCAAAATATACTAACTCAAGAAATGAGTATTAAAAATAAAAAGAAAGCAGAACAAATCTAATTTGATAACTGCTGTTCAGTTTGCTCTCAATCATCAACAAAGTGATGTAAACTGTTATTGGCAGTGATATCCAGGGGCATTTGCTCAGCAATATCCGACTCACCAATGTTCAGTTTGTGTTTTGTTAAGACCACTCAGCTCCAGACCTCATCACAGAAATGGACAAAGGAGGATGATGTATAGATATTAATATTAATGATATTAATCTAAAATTTCTGGGTTAGTCAAAATGTCATGAAATGAATTGGAATTAGATTGAAATGAGAAGCAGAAAACATGAGAAAGTTGTGATGGCCTAATAATTAAAAAGAGCTCATAGTTCTTCAGTGTTTGTGTTATACTGAAGAAATATTTGTGCAAGCAAGCCTAGTAACTAAAGCAGTATTGAGCATAACTGTCATTGTAACTCTAGAAAAGCTGAAGTTTTGCTTACACCAGACACAGTGAATCAGATATGATAATATGGTCTGTTTATCAGCTGAATGTGAGATTTCTATGGCATTGTACTGTGTAAATATCATAGAGATGATTGGATGACGTAAGTACTGAACAGTGAGTGCAAGCTAAATTTTAATGTTAACATTCATTAAGGTCAAGAGGTATGTCTCTTTCCAAAAAGACACAAGCAAGTCTTATTATTTAAGAGGTAATTATTCAAACCAATGTGGAAAACAAAACATTTTCGTCAGACTGGACAGTGTCAAGTATAAAATGTATTGCTTCTTTGTTTGGAAAGCATGGAAGTAGCTTGTCTCCTGATAAAATCTAGCTAGTGCAAGGGAAAAGTTGACCGATCAATAATAAAGTATTGAGACAGAGCAAGCTGATCACTTGTTCTGGTCTAATCTTCTGTAAAATCCATGCGAGAGCGCTCACCTGTGATTCTAAGCATTGTATGGGTAAGATTTTTGCAGTATTGTATAGTGTATTGAACATTAGGAATATTCTATTGTTAGAACTACCTTAGGTTATTGAAATACAGAGTAAATCTCAGAGACCAGAGAAAATGGTAATAAAAGCCCACAGATGTAAAAACAAAACAAGCAGAAGAACTGCAGATGCCGAAAATCAGATATAAAAACAGAAATTGCTGGAAAAACTCAGGTCTGGCAGCATCTGTGGAGAGAAAGCAGAGCTAACATTTTGGGACCATTGATCCTTCTTCCGAACCCAAACACTATGTTAACTCTCCTTTCTCTCCACAAATGCTGTCAGATGTAAAAATAATTGCTCATCACATTAAGACAGAATTTCACCAAGTATCAAGGAGCCTTATTAAATTTGAAATCAGTGAGAATCTGTAGACTCAGACAGCATATCTTATATCAGAGATAGTAAGAACTGCCAATGATGGAATCAGAGGTAACACAGTGTGGAGCTGGAGGAGCACAGGAGGTCAGGCAGCATCAGAGGAGCAGGAAAGTTGATGTCTCGGGTCGAGACCCATTTCTGAAGAAGTTTCAACTTTCGTGCTCCTCTGATGCTGCCTGGCCTCCCGTGCTCCTCCAGCTCCACACTGTGTTATATCAGCATATTTCATATATTGCTTATTCAGTGTTGCTGGTTTTGAGCTAACACATCAAGGCAAATTCATCTTGTAAAGTCATTCCACAGAAAAGGTACTGACCCAACACTTCCATATTCATCATCACTGTGGCCTCTCATCCTGTCAAGAACGTGCTTCTGTCCAAGAATCCGGGAGAGTTAACAGAAATGGAAAATGCTGAATATACTCAGCGGATCTGACTGACTGATGCATTAAAAGACAGGGCAAAATTAACAAGCTCTCAATATGTGATTGATTTTCTTTGAAAGTTATGATTTGTTAGTTTTAATTTTACTTCATTAAAACTTGACATGTTCTGGGAAGTAAATTATATTTTGCTTGGATTCAACTAACCTCAAGAGTTTTCACCTGGCTGACACTTTTTTAGAAAGGGTTTGATTGAAATAATTACAGTAAATACTTTGAGAAAAGAGATGAGCACAAAAATGAATTGTACATACTTGAAGTAGAATCAATGGACACATTTAAAAGGAAGATGGAACAATAACCTGAGAAAGATGAATAAGAGGTATAAATATAATTGGTCTGCCTTTCCCATCTACACATACCTTTCCACTTGATATTTTTCATGTATTCTCTTTAAAAGTTAGAGGATTGCAGACTAATAAAGCAATGAAGTGAAAAGTTGAAGATACAGACTAAACTGTTTCATTTTGTTTATTGCAAAGGGACTCGTTAGTGAAGAATAAATAGGTAGTAATCTCGGGGAAATCCAGGATCAAACATAGAAAATATTAGTAGGCCATTCAGCCGTTCAACCCAATAGGCTGTTTCCACTTTTCTCCCTTCACCTTTTGATGCCTTTAGCCCCAAGTGCTATATCTAGTGGACCATGAACCAATGAACCTACCAAACACCACGGACAGTGGAATGATGCTGTTGTAGAAGCACTCATCATCATGGGCTGGGTATTATATGCACAATCCTCACAGGTCTGGTATTGTATGGTGTCTCTGTAGTACTGTTAACCATAGAATACATTTTGACTTTACCATGGTCTTTTAGGATAATTTTCCACAGGGCCTGCTTTGTCTGGTGTGGAAGAGGAAAAATATTTGCTATCCCAGTGAGAAGAGGCTCATCTTAAATAAGACAGTGATTATTAGATGTCAGTGACCACATTACTCTAAATGTGATAGGCATAGTTATGAGGCTATAAAGGAGAAGCTAAATGGTAGGTCTTACTCCTTTGATATCATAATCTGTTCTCTCATCAAACTGGAGACATACTCATGTGATGAGAGGTACCTAAGGCAATTTTCAGTATTAACCTTTTGTGCAATATCTTCCTCCAAGACTGTCCTCTCATTATGAACATGTCATTTGCATATTTTATTGAAATTACCATTACATCATCTATCCTCCCTCCTCATTCCCCACTCCTAATTCTCAGAATTCATGAATTAAGGCCATCTGGAGATTTCTTTATTGTTCCAGAATACATTTATCTTGAATGTGAAAAATTGGTAAATCTGATTTGAAGTCTCTTGACTTTGATTCTTTTCCTGACAATGTGAGGACTGAAAGTTCCTTTCCTTTGGAGACCTTTAATCTCTTGGGTTACCTTCATGGACAACACCTTACCCCCTAACACAGGCAATTGTTCTACAAAAACATCTGGAAGAACTTGGATTTCATGTATTTTCTTCCTGGGAGGCTGTCCTGTTGAAATAGGCACTTTTTTTTGTGTGGCAGCCTAGATCTCTGAGCCCACCAATTTCATTTTAGCTGTATTTGAATTTCTGGGCATTGGCTGGCCTTTCACAATGGTAACTTCCATAGGATCGTATGCACCACATCTTCAATCTGCCCGTAAATCTGTGTCGAAGTGTACAGATTCTACTTGGATTTGTTGATGACGTTGACTGCTTCCATTCAGCCTCAGTGATTCTGATATTGTGAAACCCCCCGCTCTGTTGTTGGAGAACGGTTTCCTCGCTTGGCATGATCTCGGTCACTTCTGGGATAATAATTCTGCCTGGGATGATAATGAAATTAAATTCTCAAATTCGTCTTCTGAATCACTTCAGCACTTGGTATCAAACTTAAATCTATCGTAATCACTTATGCACCCAGCTGTAGTTATTGCTTTGAACTTACTCACTTGAAGACGAGTTTAAGAGGGATATATTGTTCAATGACAATTTGGTTGTGAGTTCCTATTTGCTTCTAAACCTTGCTGACCATTGCAGGATGAAGCGTCTTCAATGTTGATAACAGTGGGAAACATTTCTGCCAACCCTGTAACCCCAATCCCAGGTTATACAATGGCCTAAAATCTTGAATACTTTAGAAGGTCTCTGACCACTACGCCACTTACCATATTCTAGTTCTACACATAGTAATCTCCCAATGGCTTCCAGCATACACATTCTGAGTATCTTATCAAACACAATTTCTGAAAGTGACCTATTGTATTACAGATAAAGCATTTCTTTTTGAATGTGGGGGTATGCCTACACCTAAGGGCAGCACAGTGGCTTAGTGGTTAGCACTGCAGCCTCACAGCACCAGGGACCCTGGTTCGATTCCAGCCTTGTGTGAAGTTTGCACATTCTCCCCGTGTCTGCGTGGGTTTCCACCAGGTGCTCCGGTTTCCTCCCACAGTCCAAAGATGTGCAGGCTATATGGATCGGCCATGCTAAATTGCCCGTTGTGTTCAGGAGTGTGTGGGCTATAGGGCAATGGGTCTGGGTGGGATGCTTCAAGGGGCGGTGTGGACTTGTTGGGCCGAAGGGCCTGTTTCTACACTGTGGAGAATCTAATCTAATCTAAAACGTGCAACGTTTCTTTGATCTACCTACTAACAAGGATCTTTAGTATCTGATGCCTGTCATATTCACTGTATTGGGTTCATGTCTCTTTTGTGGTTTTGCATCTTACAAATTGAATGGGTCCTGATCCTTTGATAAGGTTGATCTCTCTACTTAAGATTGATCTATGCTGCTTCTAAACTTTGGCTTCACTCACCATCTGTATGCTTTCTCTTGAGTCCCATCTTCCCTGGACATTGATAGACCAGATCAGTTGTTACAATCAGTAATAGATACCATGGTTCCCCATTACTGAGACTAGCTGTACATTCCAGACTTTATTGACTGAACCTCAATTCCATCAGCTGCCACTGTGGAATTTGAACCCATGACCCCATGACATTAGCCTTGGTCCCTATTTTTAAATACACTCTGCAGAACATTATTCTGAGATTTATCTTATTTACTCCATCTATTCTCTGACATCTACATCTTCCCCTTGCCAAGAGAGAATATTCGGTTGTTCCTGGCACAGGAAAAATGTCCATGCTAGTTCCCCCATGTGAGAAAGATTATCCAATACCACTGATGATGCTTCAGGGGCTGCAAGTAACTTTGCTATCAAACCATCCTAGTTTTCAAAAATTGTAGTTTAAGGTTGACATTATCACAAGAACAATTCTGTCCAATAAATCTCCAATCAAGAAACTGGATTTTGTTAAGTCACCGATCATTAAAGTGGCTGTATTAGCACAAATGATCTCTGGAATGTCTAATATTTCAGAGCATATGCTGTAAAATATCTCTAAATATCTCTGCTATACAGACTTTGCAAGAGGTTTTCTAGTCTCTAACCAAAAACAAAACAGTATATTAATTGCTCAACAGACATTAAGAAATAAAAAGCTTCAAATTAAGCTATCAATTATTATCCTCAGTGCCTAATAGTGAGATCAAATTTCTTTGCTATTTTGACAGTGTTGCTGACAATCCAAGTAAGCGGTTAATGCATCCATTAAAGAAGTGGCCTGAGTATTTTGATACACATCCAGCTAACCATCTGTGTGATAAATCTCAGATGAATAATTCAGGCTCTAGCTTATGAAATCTTTAACAGCTAACCACTAAAGAGAATGTTGAGCGATAATCACTTATTCAGGCGAATGATAATAGAAACAGAAACCTCTACTAAACCACAGTACAATGTAAAAATTGCAAGGGGATCCTTAAAACAGGGGCAGAGATAAGGTAGACAGGAAAAGACATTTCCATTTGGAGGGGGGATCAATAACCAAGGGGATAGATTTGAGGTAAGGGGCAAACAGTTTGAAAGGTGTGAGGATTTTTTCTTGCCTCACCTAGAGGGTGGAATGCATTTGGAAGACATTGCCTGTCAGGGTGGTAGAGGCAGAAACCCTCATAACATTTAAGTAGTATTTATGTATGCATTTGCGATGCCAATGTATTAAAGGCAATGGGTCAAGTGATGGAAAATGGGATAGTTAGGTGCTTTTTTTGACTGATGTACACTTGATGGATCGAACGGCAATTTTCTGCGCTGTCCCCTCTATGATCTGATGCACAGCAGCTCATATTTTCACGCGAACCTGTTTAACTACCTGCTTAGGAATACGCAGCAAAATTATGTATTACAAAATATAAAAGCACATACAGCTTAAAACCATTGTTAAGGATTTCTAATGGGCTAATCCGTGGCCAAGTCCTGTGTTAGGGCTTTACTTTCAACGGGCAGTGCATGCACCACCTTTGCTATACTTAGATTTTCAAAGACTATTGCAGCCTATGGTGATCCTGCAAAAGCATCTTCTAATTGAATACTGACAAACAAAATGGCAAAATTAATTTGGAGTCAGGATGGGTTGGAGTTACTGTACACTCCAACATCATCATCTCCCGTTTTGCTCTCAGTCTACCAGGGTTCACGAGCAAACCAGCTCAGCATGTGAACCAGTTAATTTGAATAGGGTCCAAACCAGTGAGCTGCATATGGGTGCCTGATTGACATCCACAGCTTACTGCTATAATGTTGGGAAGGCCCAAGAGTAAATTTAATGCAGGCCTTTGCTTGCATTTGCAGTCATGCCTTGCAGATGCGCTGTATGTTCAGAAGACGATTCTTTTCCCGGGCAATGTAATTAAATTTGGCAATGAAATATATATGAGCTACATACAAAACACTGACTGTAAGAATACCTTACAAGTTACAACCAATTGCTTAAGATTGGAAATGGGTTGTGTGAGCTCAAGATGAAGCAGTAGCACTCAGACAATTCTTTGATTTAAGGGAATTACTGCACCACAAGCAATGATCTTGGATTCTCCAGCATCTGCAGTTCCCATTATCGCTGATACAATTTTAACCTCACTGCGAAGCCTCTTCTGGGATGCCTAACCTGAAGAAGTTACCCTCCTCCCTCCGGACCAACCTCAGGGAATCTCTCTCCCACTGCAACTCTTTTGTCTCCATCTTCAGTCCACCTCCCCCTCTCTCCCTATTTAGTCCAGAACCCTCTCCCCATCCCCCTTGCTGAGGAAGGGTCTAGGCCCGAAACATCAGCTTTTGTGCTCCTGAGATGCTGCTTGGCCTGCTGTGTTCATCCAGCTTCACACTTTGTTATCTCAGATTCTCCAGCATCTGCAGTTCCCATTATCTCAGAAAAGCTGATGTGTCTGGTCATGATCACCTCAAAAAAACGTTTTTGCATTCCAGCAGTAGCAATATAACTGTCTCAGGTTTGAAACCAGTCCTCCTTATCTTTCTTATTTCTTTTTTTAAAAAATGCTATTTTCCAGAATACATCAGTGGTGTTGCAGAAGTTTTTATTTGTTATTCATTCACAGGATGAGGGTGTCACTGGTTAAACCAGGATTTATTGCCCAACCCTAATTGCCCAGAGGGGAGTTAAGAGTCAACCACATTGCTGGGAGTCTGGAGTCACATGAAGGCCAGACCAGGTAATGATGGCAATTCCCTTGCCTAAAGGACATTTTGTGAACCAGATGGGCTTTTCCTGACAATCAACAATGGATTCCTGCTTTTCATTAGAATCTTAATTTCAGAATTTTTACTGAATTCAAATTCCACCATCTGCCATTGTAGGATTCGAACTCAGGCCCACAAAACATTAACTCCTTCTGTGGATTAACAATCCAGTGATAATACCACTAGGCCATCACCTCCCCATTACCAATGTTACAAGTGCAGGACTAAACAAGTCAGTTATGTTTTAAAATGTCTCATTACACAAAGTAAAACAAAATGTTCTGGACAAGGGAGAATAGTGATCATACTAATTTTACCCAGAGACAGGCCCATGTAATCTATATAGTTAAAATCTACTGAAAAATCAAGTGATCGGTTTCACACCTGGGGCAACTGGTTTTTGACATAGGGAGATAAAAGATGCAGTCACATGAAAAGATGGAGACATAGAAACACCTGCTTCTGTGAAAAGCAGAGGAAAAGATTTGATTCTTCTGCATCAGCAACTCAGCCAAATGCTATTGAGAAGCAGATTGGCCTCAGTAAAGAATCCAGCACATAAGGGCCTTTGAAAGGACAATAACGAATGAAGAGAAATATGAAGTCAGGGATTTACTGAAGGCTAAAATCGGAGCAACACAGAATTCTCAGTTCTCAGATAGTTGTATATTTCAAGGTTACTTCAATAGGAAGAGTCATTGAGGGATTAAATTTGAAGGGCTGCTGGTTCAGGATCCAGCATAAAGGATCCATTCTAAAGAATAAAATATCAGGAAGTTCTCTTTTTGCAGGTAAAGAACATGCAATTTTCAGAAGATATATTTTAAAAAGGCTAATATGTTCTTACTCTACTTGTACTACCTGAGCTCTAAAGTTTAATGGAAATTGGTCTGAGGATTATCAGCAACAAACATGGTGAAACATCTGAAAAGTTTGACACATATGACTCTCTGCTGTGGTGTTCAACATAAAATTACATTCACTGCCATTTGCTTTCATGTCTGCACATCAAAATTCACCTTGTGGGTTTGTGCCATCGAGAAAGTCGATTTCTTGCTGTCACATCACCCATGGAGAATTTAACTTTCCATCAATGCCTTTTATTGCTGTGGTGTGCGCTTATTTTTCTCTGCAGCCACTGCAACCCTATTCTCCTCTCTCTCTATTTGCAACTCTTATCAAATCAGTTGGGTTTTATTCCTGCTAATAGAGGCCCTTCAAGACTTTGGACTGCAACTTGTTCCTTTACTTGCTTAGTAGTATATTTTGAGTGCTTGTTTTTTCTCCATCTCTGCAAGTACTTGTTTTTCCGTAAGTAGATTCAATTCTGGAATGTTTTATTTGCACTGGCTGATTTTTTTTTCTGTTGCTCAGCACATGCTCTGTCATGAGTCTTCACCATAGCTCTTTTAACCTCTATATTGGCTTTCCTATTTTGCAGTTCTGTGTCTAGTATGCCTCATTGTTTTGGGAGCTGATCCCCACCATTACTGAGCTTCAATGTGGATATTTCCACCCTCTCCCGGTATGGATTGCTGAGCTGCTTCATGGTTTAACATCACTAGTGTTTACTCCTAGCTGTTATTGTCCATCTTCCAAGTACAATTGACACTTATCTAAGTGAACATCAACAAGCCTTTTTGAACTTAACTCTGCACAGAGGATGGCACTTGGACCACTGCAGCCTCAAGTTTCAGCACCATGTGGTGGAGGTGTTGGTGTTGGGCTGGGGTAGACAAAGTCAAAAGTCACATGGCATCAGGTTATAGTCCAAGCCTATTGGATTACAAACTGGTGTTGTGGCTTCTGACCAGTTCCATCTGATCTGATGTCTGTTAGCTCCTTTCCTGTACGCTCAATAGGTACACTTAAAAAGTACAATTGCCTTTCTTTCCAAGTGAGCATGTTGTGGGTTAACAAGACCTAGAAGAAGTCAGGACTTCGTGAGCAAAGCTATGGATGAGCACAAACATAACCCTTTTAAATTGAACACTGATTTGCCCTGGCCATTATCTAAGATTCAGTACTTGAGGCATAAAGGCAAAGTTTCCTAACTCAATTGTAGCCAACATAGGATTTTCATTTTTTTAAAAGCAGTGTCAGAATCCTGAGAAATCTCCTCAGACAGGGAAGCATAATGTTCTTTGCTTTCCCCTTTGAGACTTACTCCACATAAGCAACAACCAATCCTCTTTCGCATAATTGATTTTCTAGCCATTTTCTCAAACATGAAGAATGCCTCAACATCATTTGCATCAGTTCGGTTGGACCTGTTCCAACATGAATATTCTCCTGCTGGACTTCAAACTATGACCATTGTCTCCCCAACACTGGTCTACCTCAATATTTGTCTCTAGTTTAAACTGCATCCTTTTCAGTCAATATTCATATTGCTTTAATTTCTCTTTGCAATTCCAATTCTAGTTTTCTTATTCCACTATTTTCAATCTCCCCTTCACTATCTTTCTCTGCATTTTCTTTGACCTTCTCTTCCCTCATCTCAAGCTGCTTTAACAGTAATTAAATGTCAATTGATTCCAATACTGCATGCTTGGTCTCTCTTCCATTCCCAATTGCCATGCCAATACTTCAATTATCTCTCCCTTCCTAACTCTACCAGACAATACCATTTCTAGTTTACCCAACAAAGCAATCAACTTGGATTTTGAAATCCTCCTTAAGGTCATCAGGGACAATTCTGCCACCTGCAGGAAATCCTTTGCCTTTTCAGTGTCGTGTCTTATATGCAGCACAGAGCCTGGCATTTTCCTTCCTGTATTATTTATTGATACTTCACCCTGATTCTCACTGTTTGTTTCAAAACAATCCTGTATACTATGTTACACCTCACTGAGGTAGTATGCTAGAAATGAAGTCCCTTATTCTGAGTTGCCACAAAGTTAGTAATTTCATAAAAATATGCAGAGCTCCCCTACTTACCTGTATTTTAAACTCAAGTACAGAAACATGGCCTGCACTTTGTCAATTAACAAGAATGACTATTTATTATAAGAAATTAGATTTTACCTACAGTTAAATATTTATGAACAGTTAACATATAAACACTACTAGTTAAAACCCTAAGTGTATGAAGAAATCCACTCCTGCTCACACATAGATACAGGCAGGGAGGAAAGAAAGATGGGCCGAGGGAAAGGCTTGCACTGATCAGATTGTTACATCTCATCTCACCTCATCTCATTCTTCCGTCTTCAGATACTGTCACCTATTTGTAAAAGGCACAGCAGAACTAATTCATAATTGTAAAGCTCTTTGACTGAATTAAATGTTACAGTTTAAAGCAACTGCAAAGGGAAATTGTGGGATTGAGGTTCACAAGGAAGAGGTATTAGAAATCCTTCAGAGGGTGAAGATGGATAAGTCCCCTGGGCCAGATGGGATTTATCCTAGGATCCTCTGGGAAGCCAGGGAGGAGATTGCCGAGCCTTTGGCATTGATCTTTAACTCGTCATTGTCTACGGGAATAGTGCCAGATGACTGGAGGATAGCAAATGTGGTTCCCCTGTTCAAGAAGTGGAGTAGAGACAACTCTGGAAATTACAGACCAGCGAGCCTTACTTCAGTTGTTGGTAAAGTGTTGGAAAAGGTTATAAGGGATAGGATTTATTATCATCTAGAAAAGAATAAATTGATTAGGGATAGTCAGCACGGTTTTGTGAAGGGAAGGTCGTGCCTCACAAACCTAATTGAGTTCTTTGAGGTGGTGACCAAATAGGTAGGTGAGAGTAAACCGGTTGATTTGGTGTATATGGATTTCAGCAAGGCGTTTGATAAGGTTCCCCACAATAGGCTATTGTACAAAATGTGGAGGAATGGAATTGTGGGAGATATAGTAGTTTGGATCGGAAATTGGCTTGCTGAAAGAAGACAGAGGGTGGTAGTTGATGGGAAATGTTCATCCTGGAGACCAGTTACTAGTGGTGTGCCGCAAGGGTCGGTGTTGGGTCCACTGCTGTTTGTCATTTTTATAAATGACCTGGATGAGGGCGTAGAAGGATGGGTTAGTAAATTTGCAGACGACACTAAGGTCAGTGAGGTTGTCGATAGTGACGAAGGATGCTGTAGGTTGCAGAGAGACATAGATAAGCTGCAGAGCTGGGCTGAGAGGTGGCAAATGGAGTTTAATGCAGACAAGTGTGAGGTGATGCACTTTGGTAGGAGTAACCAGAAGGCAAAGTACAGGGCTAATGGTAAGATTCTTAGTAGTGTAGATGAGCAGAGAGATCTCAGTGTCCATGTACACAGATCCTTGAAAGTTGCCACCCAGGTTGACAGGGCTGTTAAGAAGGCATACAGTGTTTTAGCTTTTATTAATAGAGGGATCGAGTTCTGGAACCAAGAGGTTATGGTGAAGCTGTACAAAACTCTGGTGCGGCCGCACTTGGAGTATTGCGTACGGTTCTGGTCACCGCATTATAAGAAGGATGTGGAAGCTTTGGAAAGGGTGCAGAGGAGAATTACTAGGATGTTGCCTGGTATGGAGGAAAGGTCTTACGAGGAAAGGCTGAGGAACTTGAGGCTGTTTACATTAGAGAGAAGAAGGTGGAGAGGTGACTTAATTGAGACATATAAAATAATCAGAGGGTTAGATAGGGTGGATAGGGAGAGCCTTTTTCCTAGGATGGTGATGGCGAGCATGAGGGGGCATAGCTTTAAATTGAGGGGTGAAAGATATAGGACAGATGTCAGAGGTAGTTTCTTTACTCAGAGAGTAGTAAGGGAATGGAGCGCTTTGCCTGCAATGGTAGTAGATTCGCCAACTTCAGGTACATTTAAGTCGTCATTGGACAAGCATATGGACGTACATGGAATAGTGTAGGTTAGATGGGCTTGAGATCGGTATGACAGGTCGGCACAACATCGAGGGCCGAAGGGCCTGAACTGTGCTGTAATGTTCTATGGCTATTTTCAAAAACAAAAACAGAAAAGCTCAGCAGGTCTGGCAGCATCTGCGAAGAGAAAAAGGGGTTAATGTTTTGGGTCCAGTGACCCATCTTCAGAACTGACGGTGGCTAGGAAAATTGTTTTTAAATATAGAAGATAGGGTGGCGGATGGTTAAGGAATAAACGATAAGAAGGGATAGAACCCAAAGAGAGAGAAGGAAAGTTGGACAAAGGAATGGATAATGGTCAGGCTAGGAGAATGAAGCCCAAAAGTTGTTGAACTCGATACTGAGTCCAGAGACTATTTTCAAGCTTAAGTTTTTGTTACTGCAGAGCAAAATGCAGCTCCTTCTTTTCCACAAGCCTGATGTTTCCTGCCAAAACACTGACATACCCAAGTGGTTCAGGTACCTTGAGATCAACCATGTAGTTGTTGCCAGGCAGAAGACCTTTGTCACCAATAAATGATCACTAGTCCACAGAGTAATCAGGTACTTGTTATTAGCAAGAGCTCAGTTTGTTCACACCCCTGGCTCCAGGACATCTGCAAACTGGACTTCCACAACCGCCTGGATAAGCAGCTATGTAAACTGTACTTACAATGAGTTTAGCTAGTTTGCTTTCATAAAAAAATGCTGCAATCCCTCAACCATGCTTGGTTTTAAAAACAATTCTTTTCCTATTTCAGTCAATCTAAACTACTGAAAAGGTAAAAGATTCAATCCTTGTATTACTTTTATACTCTGCCAATGGGAGCATATAGATTGGATATTGTCCGTTATCAAGATCTTTCTATGGAATGAGCTGTCTTTTCTTACGCTTGGAATATGTATTTCAATTAAATAATTCAGCAGCAAGTATTAAGTTTTATACTGAAGAATTTATTTAGTCTCTCACTTATCCTAATTTATAAAAATGTCTCACACACAACAAACAAAAAATGAATACAGATAAAGGAAAAGGACACTTTTATAGATCACAGTCAATTCAATCCCTGATTTAAAATCTTTGTACTCCCGGTAGCCAGCCCATAGCTTCTTGAATGGATTTAATGCTCTAAACTTGAAATAAGGGCCTTTTAAAGCAAAGATTTCATAGCAAATTGAGCTTTCCTTAGTCAAATATCTCAGAAGTGTTTCTCAAGCAAACTTTTTTAAATTGGAGCAGATTATATGCTTTGGCCCCTTGACTATTTGTAGGTAGTTTTAATATCTAATCCGCAGACTGGTTTACAATTGACAAGTCTGATGGATCTGCTGGGTACTGGGTAACAAGGATGCAGTGCCTGACAAAGTTTCATTCGGATAACTGTTGGATCAACACAACTGCAGTACACCCAGTCTAGCTCAGAAGAACAGGATATCATGATACAACATGAAGTTGATTGCAATAGTGTGAAAACTCCATAGTCTTGATGCATTGATGAGATGTGTAAATTTCACTGAGGTGATGGAGGCGCATCCTTACGTCCATATTTAATTCGATATCAAGTTTCTAACAAATACCTAAAGTATATGCTGGTCCCAGAGGAGGTCCAGAGGACTTTCACAAGAATGATCTCTGGCAAGAAGGGCTTGCCCCAAGAGAAGCAGTTAAGGTCTTTGAATCCGTACTTGAGAGAATTTAGAAGGATAACAGGGAATCTCATAGAAACATACAGAACACTGGGCAGCCCGGATAAAGTGAATGTGGAGATGACGGACAGGTTAAGACCTGAGGGCACAGCCTTAGCGTGAAGGGACTACTCTGTAGAACTCAGCAGAATAGGAATTTCCTCAGCCAGAGGGTGTATAACCTCTTGAACTCGTTGCCAAAGGCAGCTGTGGAGGCACATCACTGTGCGTTTAAGACAGAGATAGATAGGGTTTTGACTTGGAAGGGGGCAAAGAGAATGGGGTTGAGAAACTTCTCAGCCACGATCAAATGACAAAGCAGAATCAATGGGCCAAAGGGCCTAATTCAGCTCCTGTATCTCATGGTCTTTTGATAATGTCAGAAGTTACAAGATTTGCAATAACAATCTTAACTGCACGTTTCCGTCCAGAAGTACAGACTGAAGATTCTTAGCAGAACATGTCCGTATTGTGTAGGACAATTCCAATTCTGTTGCAATAAACAATATTCCATTTGTGTTCTTAACCTTTCTTTCTACGCCTTATGTACTTTTTCCTAAACTTGGCAATGATGCCATTGTCACATATTGGTAGATATGGACAATCACATTTTCAAGTCCATCATCTGATTGTTATAAGCTAAACCTTTCATAGACTAAAATAGTTTTAAATAGCAAAAATATTGATATAAAATAGTTGTGTTCACCTGATTACAGATCCAGGCAAATCCAGGGGTCCCATGCAGAATTAAATACAACTGCAATGAGCCATCAACAGCAGCAGAGTTGTCGCCTACCATAATCTGCAATCTCATGGCCCAGAATAGCCTCACACTACCATTAGCATCGGGGATCAACCTTGGTTCAAAGACTCTTGTAGGAATAGACAGAAAAGCAGCTGTGGCAGGACAGACAAGAGAAGAAGGTTGAGAGATGACTTAATTGAGACATATAAAATAATCAGAGGGTTAGATAGGGTGGATAGGGAGAGCCTTTTTCCTAGGATGGTGACGGCAAGCACGAGGGGTCATAGCTTTAAATTGAGGGGTGAAAGATATAGGACAGATGTCAGAGGTAGTTTCTTTACTCAGAGAGTAGTAAGGGAATGGAGCGCTTTGCCTGCAACGGTAGTAGATTTGCCAACTTTAGGTACATTTAAGTCGTCATTGGATAAGCATATGGATGTACATGGAATAGTGTAGGTTCGATGGGCTTGAGATCGGTATGACAGGTCGGCACAACATCGAGGGCCGAAGGGCCTGTACTGTGCTGTAATGTTCTATGTTCTATGTTCTATGTGTGCAGGAGGGCATGCTAGATATCGCCATGCAGACCTAAATAGACATGTCATGTCAACTTTGTGAAACTACAGAACAGGAACAGCTCAGCCGGTCTGGCAACATCTGTGGAGGAGAAAACAGAGTGAAAGTTTCGGATCCAGTGACACTTCCTCAGAACCTTGGTTCAGGAACAGGTATATTCACATGCCAAACCACGTAAGCAGCAAGTGAAAGACAGAGGTTTTTGACCCACAAATATTAGATTAGATCGAAGCTCTGCAATACTGCTACACACAGTCATTTGCTTGTCTATCGCCATTCATAAGTCACTCGAGAAGAAGGATCCAATAAGTATCCCCAACCTCGATAATCAGAGTAAAACGAGGAAGGTTGATCCAACCCGAAATGTTAATGTTGTTTTTTCCTTCACAGATGCTGCCAAACATGCCAAGATTTTCCAGCAACTTCTGTTTTTGTTCCTGATTTACAGCATCCACAGTTCTTTCAGTTTTTATTTTACAAATTAATTATTGTTACCTTCAACATCGTTCCAGATTTTCTCAAAAATATTGGCATAGTTCTTTTCACGGAAGGCTTTCACTTTCCTCTCAACGCTTTAATGAACCACTTTGGAACATTATTACAATAAAGTCATTGTGAAATTCGAAGGAAAATTGATGAGATTTGTTTCATTACAGGTTTCATCATTCATTGTAAGCTGTTAAAATGCAAACTCACAATATCACAGCATTGTTGCTTTTCGTTTGATTCCTATGCCTTTCACTTTTTTACCCTTGAACTCAAGCTGTATTGTCAACTTGGGTTTTCAACTTAAAACAAAATCATGCTCAGAATTAAGTTAGTAAATTAATTCAAAATCTAATTTGGCAGATCAGATTCAAGTCATTCTTACCATACTGTATCAGTGAGAAATAATTACAGTACTATTACCTTCCCATTCCCAAACGGCAGCAATTAAGAGAACTACACTGTTCTGCAGGAGTGAACTATAAAACATGTCTTTTGATAATATTCTTTACTCAGAAGATGTTATCACACCATGGTGCATTTCAAAGTTTATTGCATGCTGTGATAACATCATGATGAGATATAAAACGCCAGACTATTGCTATATATCATATTGCTTTATGATGGTAGAACTACATGCATGTCGCAGCTCTGATGTGCCAAAAACAACTGTTTTCTACAAGTTGGCTCTGTTATTATAGGATGGCAATGACACTGAGGGCTCCTCCTAAACATGCACGGGGTTAAGCTGTCAAACAACAATGCAAGGTCCGCTTACTTAAGTATTGGAATTGTGTTCCGAGGTACAATTAATGAGGAGGCCGACCAACAACCAACAACTCCAGGCTTTACAAGAGATAGTGAGAATTGCCAATGCTGGAGTCTGAGATAATGCAGTGTGGAGCTGCAGGAACACAGGAGGTCAGGCAGCAGAGGAGCAGGAAAGCTGACGTTTCGTGTAGCGTTAAATGATGGGTTGTCAGCTGTTAATTAGCCAAACTACTTTTTCTAAAACACGTGACACAAAATTGCAGGTGAAATATTCAGATACCTCATTTCATTGTACAGCCTGTTAAAACATCAGATGCAATTGATCCAGCTGTGCTATGCCACTTGAAATAAGAATTCCATTTACCCTGCAATCTTCATAATGATTCCCCCATCCTAGCTCCCAGGGAAGTGCTTGTTTATTAGCAAGGGACACAGGCTCACATCAGACTCAGCACTAATGACATCGAGAAAGCAATGTGGCCTGAGACCTAAATGAATGCAATTGCTCTCCCAATGCTTTCTCGAGTAGGCCTGAAATTCCTTGTGGGCCCATAGATTGCCCTTGTAGAGTAAACATACTTTCTTTATACGTATACTTACCGCTGGGGAAATTGTTGGAGAATCTCACAATGCCTTCGAGACACAACTGCAAAGATTACATCAAGTTTCACCGTTATGATCATATGAAATATGCCATCCATTTACCTCAGATTTTCTCAGAGCCCGAAAGAGGGGTAAATTGTTATTAAAGGATCCTGCTCCAATTTTCGACCTAATCCTTGCCTTGAAAAAGTATGGACTTTGTGGGTCCTTAAAGCTGTTTTGCTGCTGCCAGCGTGTCAGAATTGTCCCATTGAAAACTGATAGCAGTGAACAATCGGGTCAGAATTCAACATTGTCCCACTTATG
Source organism: Stegostoma tigrinum (assembly GCF_030684315.1). NCBI lineage: Eukaryota > Metazoa > Chordata > Chondrichthyes > Orectolobiformes > Stegostomatidae > Stegostoma > Stegostoma tigrinum. The sequence goes on from NC_081365.1 coordinate 53,003,840, forward strand.
TTTAAAGATGGGAAGTAGGTATAATCAGCAAAGCAGAAACCAATGTCCATAGTGTACAGATGTTTGACCCACTACAAAAAAGGTCCAAAATAATTTCCAACTGAGATGCACCTCAGAGAAGCCATTGGAGAACACTCAATACCGGCCTGTTTTGAAGGAGTTAGAAGAAACAGCAATGCACTTCCTGGCTGCACAGAATGATTGCAGGACCCTGCCACCCCACCCTCATTCCTTATGAGATCCTCACAACCCCATGAATTGGTGAAATTTGGATAAAGTTGGTTGAGCCCTCACAGAAAACAAAATGTAATAGAAACTGCAATAGCTGACAATCAGACTCGCAGTTAATGTTCAGAGCATCACTTCACTCTCTCAAGCTTCACATCTCAGCTTTCACGCAGACAGCTATTCGACAGTCAAACACATTCCATCAGATTTCCTCTCTCTTGCAGGATAAGATGGTCTATAATCAGAGAAGAACCAAACCTACAGAACCCAAGTGTGGCCATATGCCCACACCCACTTAAAGAGGACATTGATTGCCATCATTAGCATGGTCATGGCTAATGCCATGGCCAGCAATATATGCTGAAGATATCTAATCCACCTACTCTCACCACACAGTCTATGGATTTGCCAATTGTTTCCTCCCCACCATTAGCCTTCCAGTTCTTGAGTTTGTCAATTAATTCTTAATGGTGGGGACTATTCCCTCAATGGTCATGATGACAGGACCACCATGATTCATACAAGAACCAGTGGAGAGCAAAATGCAGAACTCTTGCTTCTGAACCTCAAGGGGCTGCTGCATAATACTTTCTTTGTGCTGACATGGCTCTTATTGTGTGCTTCCTGAGCACATATCGTTTGAGTGTGCAATAAACCATTGGGTTAAGTGTGAAGTGGGTGGTTCTCAACACCCAGTCACCAAACACAGAAAACTCGCACAGAATTCTGCACCAAGCTCTGGCCCAGAATAAAAGCATCACAGTTGCTGTCGCACACACCAAATGCATATTCAAAAGTAGTAATCTTTGAGATTATAGTGTATTTCAGCTGTTAGGTGTGATGGCTGCAAAAGCATGCACACAATCAATAGCACCTTGTGCCACAGTGAATCCCACCAACCTGGTGAAACCACACATGCACACACTGCACCTTCTCTGTGATCAGAAATAACACACCAAACCTTCCTGTTCTCACAAACAACATGTGACCTTTCTGATCAAGTCGATGGGCTGTGATCTATGAATTGTTAGATATCACCTGATCCACCCTGGAAGGAGCCTGACACAAGGAAATGTAGTGCCATGGTCATCATCCTAGCCACTGGCAACAGCATTCTTGCTCTACTCCAAAGTTGCAGATCTGGTTGTGAGGGGTGACTGGGAATTCTCTTTCATAAAACACACATAATGCATTCCTGATCCTTGCTGAAGAGGTAGTGGAAGAGATACTCATGGAAGGCACTTGGTGCTTAAGACTTCCTACAGACAGCCCCATCCTCCTCTCCTCTCTGGGAACAAAGCCATGTATTCACTTTGTTGCTTCTGCTATTTGCTGCAGTGAAATCTAAGGGCAACAGCAACTATAACACACAAGACTGAGACCAAGTAGCCCAACCAGAATCCTAGCCCTCGACCATGATCTCCTCCACGTGCAGCACAATTCCCTGTGAAATCTCCAAACATTGGTACAAATCCAAACAGGCATTAATGAGTGACTAAACTAAAAGCTGCTGATCATCTTCTTTAAATTGGATCAGTGGTTGAAGTAGTTTCCCACCTGCTGCTGAAGACATGCCACTCTGCGTATGTTAGAGCAGGCACTGGCTAGAACCACAGGTTTCAACGCAGCCAACTTCACTTCAGGGCTACAAGCCAAATGCATCAAAATCCACAAACTCTGTAGTTCTCCAACTTACCTGAGGCTACAGCTTCATCAAGGTACATAAACACTGTCACACGTTTTGGGTACCAAAACAGCACCCATAACACTATATGGCACAATAAAACCATTGTTTTAGCCCATAATGCATTTATAGCATCTCTGGCCTGTAAATCATGAAACATTTTTGATTTAGACAGTTTTACAACTTTAACATATGTGGTGCATTACATGTTCATTAGTGTAATATTGCCGGCAGCATCTGACTGTTGAACAATAAAATGCAAGTACATAAATGATTTAGAAATGTTGATGGTTAATCAAAAATAGACAAGTAATTATTTTCAAGCATCTGTTGTGGGACAAGTGTGCTTTACCAAATAGCTTAGAGTTCTCTGTACCCTTCAAACCCATGTCAAAATTACTTGTTCAAACTCTTTTTTTTTGTACAACTAATTGAAACGCTCATAAGCTAACAAGACACAATTCAATTGCATCCAGTTGTGTAATTTTTAAAAATTAAAAACGCAAAATATCATTTTTGGTGCTAATATGTTTTATTATACATTTAACAGATTATAGGTGTGCACAAAGATCAAAAAATTTAAAATGGCTAATAATGAATTTTTTTAAACTCATTAATACAATAAACAAAATTTATGCAAAAATGGTTGCAATCAATGGAGTTGTTGACAGGAGCTTTGGTGCAATTCTACCAATGAATTCATTTCACTGATCAGCACTTTCATTCAAATGATATTGGAGATTTTGTTTCCAATTATCTGGGCTGTTTATTTGAATTTCAGCACTACATATCAGTGAAAAACAAATTGCTAGACTTGTATTTGCTGTTATGGTTAGCAGCTTCTGGGCAATTTATTTTAGCAGTGTCGCTGTAAGCAACAGTCTGTATTTACATAACAGATGGAAGCAGCTCCTCTTCAATTTAAATAAAATGGCTCAGATATTTTTATTATTCACTAAGTGCCAAATGCCTCATACAAGGTGTTGAGATAATTGAGAAATGGGTCATTCTTTAGCTAAAGAGCGTCCAATTCAGCAAAAAAAAACCTCCACAGCAACCAAAGAACTCAAAAAATGGTAACTAATATTATCCTTCAATCTATCATGCGCAGAAAAGGAACCTTCAGCTGGATCATAGTCTAGTTGTAACAAGGTTGTTGGGGAAGCCAGAACCTGTACCAAGCACCAACGTTCCAGCGACAGAGCTCTATTTGACATAAATAATGCACAACAGCAATAGAAACTATAGAAACCATTAACCTGTGTAAACACAATTTGCTGTTGTGATGTATATGTAACCTAATCTCTTAATAGGTAAATGAAACAAATATTTCTTCTGAAAATGCTTATACGTAGATCTTAACAATACCTTGAAGCATTAAGTTCAGCGTTTCTAAATAACATTTCTCAATACCACAAACAATCATTTTGAACTTCGTTGTTCAGACAAAACCATTGCAAAGTACTGGTTTACTGTTCCACACAGCAGTTGGGAGCCCCTTCTGTCCAGTTATTTATGAACCCCTTTTTGTGGTTGAAGGCATATGTCAGTAATTCCATTCTGTTCTTTTTAATCGTCTCAATTGTCTTGCTTTCTCAGTTAGTTGTGCTGTCTCTAAATAATGCCACTTTTTTCCGTGTAGAATTGCTCTAAGACGAGCATTTCAGCAAAAGCGTGTTTGGTGGTATCCGAGGCCGATTGGGGATGATCTCAAATCATTCCCTTCAAAGAAAACTATATACTTCCAATGTCATGTCCAATTGACAATTCTTTTCTAATTTTTGGGCTTTTAATACACTTAGAATACTTTGAACTGTGAAATTCTCAGTAATTTTCTAGAACTTACCAATTTTCAACATTGCCCTTTATTGAAACATTTCGTCTGTCCCATATTGCAGTTCCAGGTATCTGAACAGTAAATAGAGGGGAAACAGACCTGTGAATTGTACTTGATGAAAATTCTTCTCATTTCCCATCTTGAGGGTAGTAACTTAATGTCAGATACGTTTTCAGTCTCTCGATCATTATTAAGAAACTGCACGCAAATCACTCCGCTTTAATTTCAAGCAAATGTCTTATTTCTTTTGGGAAATTTACACTTTTTTTTCCTAAGAATTTAAAACAATTCAGTGTCTATCAATGATGGTGAAAAGCAAAAGACTTCAGAGATGTGTTAATTTTAAGACAAAATGCAGCTGTACATAAATCAAACTCAGGCATGAAACAGCTTTGCTTTTTATACAACTCCTCCCACAGATCAGGGACTGGGCGAGAAAGTGTGTTTTGTTGTAACATGAGAAAATATCAATCTGTAACTGAAATTTAGGTCACGAGTACAGTCTTCAGTCTATCAATTAAATGTTATCTATACCAGAGATCCTGCCCTGTTCTGTGCCGGTACCATGACAGGTATGCCGCCCATTCGTTGAAGATTTGCATGGCTAACAGCATAGGAGAGTGCATGCTGTGAAGGTGTCGTACGAACAAGTGAGCCATTGCACCTTGCTAGGTTGTGTGAAGATGGTGATAAACTTGAAGCAACAATCATTGCCTTTGGCGTGGTGTGGTAGCTCCCATTTGTGTACACTGGTCGGTTACGTGGTTGACTCGACGTTGTCGCAATTGAGTGGAGCGTGTGTCCATTATACCGACTGAATGGATTTAACTCGTACGTAGGCTTCTTTCTTTGCCAGTAGGGGGCATTTAATGTGTTTACTGATGTGAGGGTAACATTTTCAGAGGAACCAGCTGGATGGAAACCTTTAGAGGATGATGATGATGGTGGAATGTCATCTTCCCTGAAGAAAGGAACATTGAATTAACAAGTACTCAGAATAATCATTGATCATCAACTAATTCTGCTGCACCTATGGTGTCAATAAACAATACAACTATTTATTCCAGGGGTTAAAGTGCTAAAATTGATTAATCACAGAATTAAAAATAAATTCAACAGATTATTACACTGATCCTGTATTCAAAATCACTATTGTTCAGATATGACCATCATTCCAATCCACGCTGTCATTGCATAGGACTCCTCATTGAGGTGCAGTCAGTTCTGCTAGAATCCATCTTCCGGCAACAGGAATTGGCTATAACATGGCTAACAAATAGGGGAATGTTATTTCTAAAATATGAACTGGTGTTGGTCATAACTCGATTCCATTAGTGTGCGGAGGAGTATGTGTCATCATCACGTGATTGTTTCGCGGGCTTTTCCCTGAGCGTGTGCAATGTTAGCGCTGTAAGAGTCTCCATGTCACCATGACGATTAACATGAACAACAGAACAAACTCAATACTTCCTCCCCATCAAGTTATCTTGACCTTTTATTCCGCCCCCCCCCCACCCCCCCACCAAGATACAGTGTTAAATTTACTTTTATCTCATTATTAGAAATGAAATAAACATGTATTCAAACTGCGCTATCCTTTGTGTTAGGCTTTTGAGTGTTTTTTTGAGTGATTTTTTTAGCGGTCTGCTCCTACCCCTGCTTTTCCTATAGCCCCCACTATTTATATAGCACAATTTTCTATAATGCAAAGTTGCACAGGAACACAACCATTGCATTGTAGCAGAACCAACTATATGTCACTTGTTCTCTATGTATTTTGATTGTCCCACAATTATCAAAAAATAGCATCTTTATGGTGAAGTCTATTAACCCTAATAGCAAAGGTATGAAACTACTGTGGCATATAAAAAATACGATGATCTCGGATTCTTCAGTTCACAGGAATCCAAATTTGACTGACAGCAAGAGCCTTGCGGTGCATTCATGAATAATACAAAATAACAACACGATTTGTGCCAATTATAATCACCTGAAGTAAAATCAACATCAGTTTTCTTGAAACATTGTAGAAGTAAACCAAAAGCCTTTAGATTAATTCCATGGAATTCACTGATAATAATACTACTATTCTGCAATTTAGAACATACCATGAAGTAAATTACCCCAGCATCTTCATGGAGTTGCCTAGCAACTTTGAAATCAAAGTGGCTTTGGCACTCCTATCAGTTTGACCTAGTTTCTCACCCACATAAAAACAGAGAAAGCACAATCTTCTGATCATCTGTTTCACTCTTCTAGCAGTTAGGTATATGTGAAGTTGCTTTGACCAATTGTTCTGTGGATAAAAGCACAGCATATGGTGTTGAGCCAGCCCTCCATTAAGTACCCATATTCACAGCAGTGTGACAGTAGGGAAAAATCAGAGAGAAGCAAAATTGTGTCTCATCACACTACCATCCATGCATTGATGCTTTAACACATTACACCATCAAGCTATCATTAAACAAGACATTTTACCTAATTTAAGTTTTTAAAGTAAATTAATTAAATTAAATTTTTTCCCCCCAATTAAATTTCTCGTTTAATGCACTTAATTCAAACAGGTAGTTCAAACTGGTCAGAAAGCCAAAAAAAATTCAAGGTCCACAGACCTCTTGACAGTCATCCATCATTCCATAATCCATCAATTCATTTTTTCAAAGTACTCCCCTTTTTTTCTGGAGTTATTATTAGGATATGTGAATTTAGCTTGAAGGATGACAAATGTAAGTGATAAAGCATTCAGATCGCAAACTGCATTAATTCATTTAACCCAATAAGTCAGGTGCCCGTCACAATGAAAATAGAATGTACATTTCCATAAATTTTCTTCAACGGAGCTTACAAAAGAAACAATTGGTAAAATTTGCTTAATACCAATTACAAAGCAACACATATTTGTTGAATAGGCTTGGGTTATTTTTCCTGGAGTTTCAGAGGCTGAGGGGTGAACTTACAGAGGCTTATAAAATCATGAGGGTCATAGATTGAATTTCCAAGGTATTTTCCCCAGGGTAGGGGAATCCAAAACTAGAAGACATAGCTGAGAGGAGAAGAATTTAAAAAGGGTCCTAAGGGGCAACTTGTTTAAGCAGAAGGTGGTATGTGTATAGAATAAGTTGCCAGCTTAAGTGGTGGAGGCTGGTACAATTACAACATTTAAACAGCACCTGAATCAGTATAGGAATAGGAAGTGTTTGGAAGGATATGGGACAAGTGCTGGCATTGGGTCTAAATTAATTTGGGACATCTGGTTGGCATGCACAAGTTGGACAAGAGGGTCTATTTCCATGCTGTGGAGTCAGCAACGCACTACATTTCACTTCCTGAATTTGCTTATAATTGAACTGAAAAAGCACAGATCAAAATAGATCCATGTACATTCTACAGGTGAAAATCTAGCGTCGACAACGCATCTAAAGTACTTCAGATGTCACTGCATCTGTGTTGTTCACATGCGTCGCAACACTTACATCGCCAGATCCTGTCCAGAGATGCATCAAAAATGTTTGCTTTCCAAGGAGAAACAAGTGCATCATTTCTCTGCACAAATATAGCAAGTTTCCAGGTGTCAGGTTTCTAAGACAATAGCAAACTACACATGACACCAAACTGTTCTTTTCCCACATCATGAAATGTGGGAGTCTCTGGCAAGACCAGCATTTATTAACCATTGTTAATTACCTTTGAAGGTGCTTAGCTCACGGATGAGTTGCTACTTTGTCCTAAGTGGTCATAGAGTCATACAGCATAGAATAGACCCTTTGGTCCAACCAGTCCATGCTTACCATAATCCCAAACCAAACTAGTCCCAACTGCCCACTCCTGGTCCAAACTTTTCCTATTCCCTCCAAAGCTTTCCTATTCAAATATCTATCCAAATGTCTTTTAAACATTGTAAGTGTATCCGCACCCACCACATTTTCCAGGAAGTTCATTCCACACGTGAACCATCCTCTGTGTAAAAAAATTTGCCCGTCTTTCTTAAAATCTCTTTCCTCTCACCTTAAAAACGTGTCCCCTCGTCTTGAAATTCCCCATCTGAGGGAAATGACCATCAACTCCAGCTGTACCTCTCGTTATTTTATAAGCTTCTATCAGGTCGTCTCTCAACCATATACAGTCCAGTGGGGAAAAAAAAAGAGTCCCAGCATTTCCAGCCTTTCTCAAACTCAAGCCTTCCATACCCAGCAACTTCCTGGTAAATCTCTGAACCCTCTAAGCTGCTTAATTGTGCCCCTCAATGAGTTAATGATGTCAAAGCCACTGAATATCCAGTGCATGTTGACACATTTCACGTACTCCATGTTAACACAAACTCGAAAGTTGTCAAGGACCTGCTTAAAGTGGAGAAGTTAATGTTTCACCAATTATTCATTTTGACTTGATTAAACAAGCGAGAGACTAAATTCTATTTTGTTTGACTGCGGTTCGTTGCAGAGGTAAGGAAGCATAGCCACGTGGCCAAAGTGAGTTCATGGATTTTGATATGACGTATGTTTTTATAGTTCAAGTTCACATAAACTTGTTGTGAAAATACTTTAATGTGACAACAAGCTTTTCCTTCACAACACAGCTGTATTTTAAAAAGTGGTTTAGTTGTAACAAAGTATGCAATAGACTTTGTATATTTGTTTTATATGGCTATTCTGAATGTTATTCTGAATGTTATTCTGAATTCTAATTATTTCAGTTATTGTGGTTCTTTTAGTTGAATGACATTCATTAGTTTTGGAGAAAGTTTAGATATATCATTTTGGATATTTTGGATGATAGCTAATGACTGGGATGTGTTACTACATTCTCCTGGCCAGAATACAAATTGTCCTACTTGTGCCACATTATTGGTAAACATGTCAAAATTGGTAGGAACAAAAACAAAGTTGTTGGAAAAGCTCAACAGGTCTGAAAGCATCTGTGAAGGAGAAACTGGCAGATTGATTCGATGGTCATTTTGTTAGTAGCCTGTCATGTTAACGACTGAATCAGGAGAGAGTACGAAGTAATGTCACTGAGATATCCACTACTTCGAAGGAAACCAATGAAGGTATTGTGATTCTTAGGGGTCCAGTGAACAAGAAAAGACGCCTGAAGAGAGAAGAACTTCAGGCAAAAGAAGAAATGGTGCCAAATCAATCTGAATTCAAAAGTCAGTCAGTTTAAAATAAACATTGCTTTTATTAAGTATTATTAACTAATATCTTAATTTGTCATCACATGGATGGATAAGCTGGTCAGGCCTTGGATACTCCTACAAAGATGTCCTGGAGCTAAGTTGATTGACCTTCAACATGCAAAGCTTTACAGACTGTACCCACTTCCTGATGGACAGAATGTGCTGCTTGAGGAAGATGCTCCAAAGTGCTAAAGACATTTTACATCACCTCCTGAACCACTACATTCAACTTCATCAGTTTGTTACAGACAGGCAACCACTTCTGAATACAATTTTTTCACAGACTCCATTTTCTTTCTCTACATTAGGATTCCTTTCACCTCATTCAGCCTATTATTGCCCGTTCCCATCCTTAGAAAAGGCTGACAAATAGTTGACATTCAGTTGGATTAATACTTCCCCCTCTGTGCTGTCTTTTATCCCTAATTTTTATATATTCCTTCAAATTGGCTGGCCAGTTTTTGTGCATCACTTATTAGCTGCTATTCACAACCAGAATTGTGCAGGAAGCTTGAATTAATTATACAGGCCTCATAAAATTGAGCACTATTACCTTAATGCATTATGGCAGGCCGACAACTCTTCTCACGACAGATTTTGCTAGATTACAAAACTGAAATCTTTATTGTAATACATTAGAAATATTTGTTTTGTAACAATGATCCTGTTCTGCTAAAAAAAATTCTGAAAACAGAAAGTAACAGAAAATGTCTTTCCATGCCTAATGGGAGACAAACTAATTGTCAGAGAAATAGAGTTATTTTAGCTCACATCATCATTGATTTTGGTGCAGGAAAGAACTTTTCATTTGTGATTTCAAAACATTCCAAAAGCAATTCATGGCCAAGTGAATACTTTTGATGTACAATCACTGTTGAAATCCATGAAACATATCAGCAAATTTCCACTGAGCAAGGTCTCACAAACAACATGTGATGAGGACCAGGGTATCTAATTTGACAATTTGAGTTAAGGAAGAACTTGGCACTTGGAGTCCACTGAGAACTCCCATGCTTTTCTTGGCAGCAATGCAATCAGTTCTTTGACGTCAACCAGGAGGGCAAATGGGACTTCAGCTGGACGTCACATCCCATAGGGGACACATCCGATAGGGCAACACCGTATATGTAGTGGACATGAGCATTAAATAACTTTTGACCCTTGAGTAGCTGGAGTGGGATTTAACTCCCGGAAGTAGATGTGTCAGATGAAATAGGAAGCCTCCATTTGCTGTTCAGCTGGGCATTTAAAAGAAAAACCATTATAACTATTGAAATAGAAGCAACAGACTTCTTTTGTTGTAACTGTAATGACCAGCATCACCAAAACACAGTTTAACTGGTGTCATTCTTTTATCTTTGACCTGGCTGAATTCAAATATGTTGCCACATTTTTGCAATAGAACAGTGGCTGTGCCACAGAAGTAATTATTTATGAAATACTTCGCAAAGGACTGTGTAAACACTATATAAATTTCTTAATGTTCTGAAGTATTAACCTGATCTCATTGGGAATTTCCTCCTCTTCATACTTGTTTTTGTTCTTCCAGTAGACCACAATGACAACAATGGAAAAGATGCAGAGGAGAAGTGCCAGGATACCTGTCACCACAGCTCCAATTATTATTCCAACATTCTGCAGTTGTGCTGTTGAGGCAAAAGAAAGGTGAATTTAAACTTTTTCTCCTCACACCCAATTTTTAGGGTAAGTACTCTGTACAATCTGCATCACCTCACAACAGGCAGGTAATCTAATGCCTAGTATCTTATGCTTTCTAGGTCAGCTATTCTCCAATTTACTTGTTCCTATTCTCTGAGGGAGGTCAGGACCTCGGTACTATCCTACAGGCCTTGGACGTATCACAGTGAATTGTAAATGAATACTGTCTAGATAGATGACCTTTCGAATCATAGAATCCCTAGACTTTGGGACAAGGCCCTTCAGCCCAACAAGTCCACACTGACCCATCCCCTGATAACCCACCTAATCTACACGTTTCTGAACACTATGGGCAATTTAGCAAGGCCAATAATCCACCTAACCTGCACATCTTTGGACTATGGGAGGAAACCGGAGCACCCAGAGGAAACCCACGCAGACATGGGGAGAACGTGCAAACTCCACATAGACAGTCGCCCAAGGGTGGAATCGAACCCGGTCCCTGGCGCTATGAGGCAGCAGTGCTAACCACCGAGTCACCATGCCGCTCCTTGTACTCATCCAGGCAAGTGATTCTTCTATCAGTAATCCTACATTCTGATGTACCTTCAGATAAGGGTATTGTTTAATTTGAACCTACATACAGTACATTAATACAACTATCGACCCAACAGAGCAATGACATCTTTAGCTTCTATAAACCATTTTAAAATAAATGTTTTGGGATATAATGAAAGTTTTTTTTAAATCAGTGAGCTCACTATTGGAACTTCTGCACACCCACTCTGAATAAGTTCTCAACATTGTGGCAATTCTACACACAAATTATGAGGGCAATGTCTGAATGTTGACCTACACAACATTAACTCAGCTGCAAGCATGGCAAAAAATAAATATTCATTCACATCAACACAGCATTCAGCATACTTCCAGTGGAATGAGAACAGTGAGGTAAGAACAAGTTCAAGAATCAGAGGCATGTGCAAAAACATGCACATCTCAAAATTGCAAAGCATCACAAATGAACTGACTGCTCTTTGGAGTCTTCACTGTTCTCCAGAATTGACTGAGACCATTGCAGACTTCTAGAAAACATGTCATAAAAATTCAAGCTTTTCTATGAATTGGAATTGAATTGGACATTCACATACAAGACTATAAATTAGTTAACCTTACTTTGGGACAGTAGTAGAACTCTACATATTCGTCTATACTTTAGACCAGTGACCCTTACGTCTGTTGTAGGAAACGTTTTGGAAAGGATTATAAGAGATAGGATTTATAATCATCTAGCAAGCAACACTTTGATGGGAGATAGTCAACATGGATTCATCAAGGGCAGATCGTGTCTCACAAACCTCTGAGTTTTTTGAGAAGGTCACCAAGCATGTGGATGAGGGAAAGGCAGTTGACATGGTGTACAAGGACTTCAGTAAAGCCATTTCCACACATCATTTGGCCAGCAGAAGCAGGCAGGGGATTGTCACTCAACATCTGGCTGTTAAGCTCTGTAAAACAGCAGCTAGCTCTTCAAAAGGGGGTGGCACAGTGGTTAGCTCTGCAGCCTCACAGCGCCAGTGACCCAGGTTCAATTCCAGCCTCGGGCGACTGTCTGTGTGGAGTGTGCGCGTTCTCGCTGTGTCTGCATGGGTTTCCTCCAGCTGCTCCAGTTTCCTCCCACAGTCCAAAGATGTGCAGGCTAGGTGGATCGGCCATGCTAAATTGCCCAGTGTTCAGTGGTTGTGTGGGTTATAGGGGGATGGGTCTGGGTGGGATGCTTCAAGGGGCAGTGTAGACTTGTTGGGCCGAAGGGCCTGTTTCCACACTGTAGGGAATCTAATATAGTATAATATAAGGCTCCACATGATAGGCTCTTGGAGAAAATACAGAGGCATGGGATTGAGGGAGATTTAGCAGTTTGGATTAGAAACTGGCTTTCTGTAAGAAGGCAACGAGTGGTGGTTGATGAAAAATATTCAGCCTGGAGTCAGGTTACTAGTGGTGTGCCTCAAGGATCTTTTTTTGGGACCACTGCTGTTTGTCAATTTTATAAATGACTTGGATGCAGGCATAGGTGGATGGGTTAGTAAGTTTGCAGATGACACTAAAGTCGGTGGGGTGGTGGACAGTATGGAAGAATGTTGCAGGTTGCAGGGAGACTTGGATAAACTACAGAATTGGGCTGAAAGGTGGCAAATGGAGTTCAATGAAGATAAATGAGGTGATTCAATTTGGGAAGAATAATAGGAAGGCAGATACTGGGTCAATGGAAAGATTCTTGGTAGTGTGGATGTGCAGAGGGATCTTGGTTTCCATGTACATAGATCCCTGAAAGTTGCCACCCAGGTTGATAGTGCTGTTAAGGCGGCTTACGGTGTGTTAGGTTTTATTGGTAGAGGGGTTGAGTTCCAGAGCCGTGATGTCATTCTGCAACTGTACAAAACACTAGTGCGGCCTCACTTGGAATATTGCGTACAGTTCTGGTCGCCCCAATACAGGAAGGATGTGGAAGCATTGGAAAAGGTGCAGAGGAGACTTACCAGGATGTTGCCTGGTCTGGAGGGAAGGTCTTCTGAAGAAAGGCTGAGGGACTTGGGTCTGTTCTCATTGGAGAGAAGAAGACTAAGAGGGGATTGAGTCGAGACATACAAGATGATCGGAGGATTAGATAGGGTGGGCAGTGAGAGTCTTTTTCCGAGGATGATGATGTCAGCTTGTACGAGGGGGCATAGCTACAAATTGAGGGGTGATAGATTTAAGACAGATGTCAGAGGCAGGTTCTTTACTCAGAGTGGTAAGGGTGTGGAATGCCCTGCCTGTCAATGTAGTTAACTCAGCCTCATTAGGGCCATTTAAACGGTCCTTGGATAAGCATATGGATGATGATGGGATAGCGTAGGGGGAGGGGTTTAGATTAGTTCACAGGTCAGTGCAACAGCGAGGGCCGAAGGGCCTGTTCTGCACTGTATTGTTCTATGTTCTGTGTGGAGTTGGAGGAACACAACAGATCAGGTAGCATCAGAGGAATAAGAGAGTCAACATTTCAGTCCTAGTCCATTCAGCATCTCCAGAGTCTGTGTATTCACGGATTAGGGCTTCAGCAACCAGAGTGTGGATTATATAAATTGAGCTCTCACAGTGCATAACAGAGGGAATGTTACCCCTTTGAATGGACCATCCCTTGATAAAGTCAATAATTCAAGATGTCTGTCCCCTCAGATTTCAAGGCATTATCAAAGGACAGCAAGGGAGTTTTTTTCCCCCCCAGATTCCCAGCCAACATCCAACTCTCCTTCAAAACTTAAAACAGACTACCTAATTGTCTAATACAAAACAAAGAACTGTGGATACTGGAAATTTGAAACAGAAACAAAGTGCTGGAGAAACTCAGAAGGCCTGGCAGCATCTAAAGAAAGAAAAACAGAATTAAAGTTTCAAGTTCATTGACCCTTCTTCAGAAATGAAAGCACCTGGAAAATGTTGGCATTTATACTAATGAGAAGGGGTGGGGTTCAAGTGGAGTTTGGCAGGGGATGGGGAAGAAGAGGGGGAGGGAGATGAAGGCACAAGTAGAAAAGATGGAGACAGTATTCAGAGAGGAAAAAAGAGAAGCAGACTAAAGGGATTGCAGATGTTAGCTGGAAGAGAAATAAATGCTGAATAAGTGCTAAGGGGAAGGGTGAAAAATTAAAACTGGATTGGCTATGCTGGAAGCAACAGTCACAGAACAGGGCTTAGGGGTGTGGGAATGGGTAATGAACATGGATGAAAGTCTCCGTACTCTAAATTTGTTAAATTTGATTTTGAGTCCGAGACCTAATATATCTAGGCACAAGATGGGGCATTGTTACCCGAGCTTGCATTGAACTTTATGGAGCACTGTAGCAGGCTTGACTCAGACATGTTGGCATGGGAACACAGTGATATGTTGAAGTGGCAAGCAACTGGGAGCTTGGTTTTTAATGGATGAACAGAAAATGTTCCGCAAGGCTGTCACCAAAGTTTCCTCTCCCCAGATGATAGGAGACCAGATTGGGGGCAGCAAATACAGTAATCTGAATTGAATGATATGCAGGTAAATTACTTCACCTGGAAGGTATGCCTGGGCCCTGAGTGAGGATAGAGGAGGAAAACAGGAAAACACTGCAACTTGTGTGATGGCAGAAGTTGTTACCATGGGGTTTGGGCTACAGATCACTTGTTCAAGATCCGGAGTCAGGATTACATAAATTTTGCTCCCACATCAGTGCATTACTGAGCAGGTGCGGTCCCATTTGAGGGACCATCTCCTCTTGGAGCTATTAATGCGATACAGTTGACATTTCCTCATTGTCCATCTTATTGTTGTTTGTGGATCCTTAAAGAATGCTACTTAACTGCTGCTTTTTATGCAATCACGACTACACTTAAAAAGAACTTTGTTGGCTTACAGACAGTTTGGAACATCTGGAGGCTGTAAATAGTCCTGAATGAATGTAAATCCTCCTTGCTTCGTTTCTCTATTCAGGTGGTCTCATGCTCCTTTATCACATCACACCATGTTTGTCTGTAGCTCATCAGGACTCGGATTTCCTTACCGTCTATTTTATAGCTAAAATTAAGTCTTAAAAACACAGACTTCTGATAGTTCCACAGCAATATGATCAGAAGAAAATTACTGCTTCCTAATTTTTACAGAAATTTTAATGAATGAAATGTGCAAAACATCTGTCTGGGAGCGAGCCAATGAAAAGTCTAAGATTACTACTTGTATAACATTACAAATATCATTTGCTGCAGAAACCTCATTGGTATCCCCTCCTCTACCCTCACTATATTAGCATGACATTTCCATTTCTCACTTTAGGCAGCCTCATAATGTCTCTAAGAGATTGCCTCATTAGTGTCAATTAGTGCCAAAGTATTGGGAGGTCTGTGCTATGGACCTGTATCCCCAGAGAACTGGATTGTGATTGCCTGAACTAATTTCATTTAAGACTATTAACAACCATGAAAGAGAGGTGACTTTCATCCCCACAGACTTGCTTCAATTGTCAACTAAAATGACGCAGTCCTTTGACAGTAATATCTTTTTAAAGAGCTGCTCAAATGACAAGCAGCCAATGAATACCAAGTGGCAGAGGCATATAAGCTCATGCCATAGGATTACTAAATGACAAGCTTCAGAAATATTTTGACAGATTTGAGTGTTTTCTTTATCTATTAATGTTAACTGCATCTAACACAAAATTTAAATCTACACATATCGAAATGAAAATTATTGTGTATCTACAAAAGTAACTTTTTTAAAAGAAGTATAATGATAGTATCTACACTAATACCGTTCTTCCATTCATTCTTCCAAGTTTATCTCAGATGCTTAAGAAGACAACATTTGAAATGAACAAGGCTGCAGAGCATTATATAAATGGAGAATTCAGAAGTGCTGAGGAATTTACATGTCCTGGTGCACAAGTCACAAAAAAGCTGGAATACAGGTACAGCACATAAAGTGCAAAATCTAATGGGGTATTATCTGTCATTACAAGAGGAACTGAACATAAAACTAAGGATGTTATGCTTCGGTTGTGCATGACATTGGTGTGAACACATCTCGAATACTGTGTGCAGCTTTGGTCTCCTTACTTAAGGAAGGATGTAAATGCATTGGAACAGATCAAAGACGGCTTTATACTGATATCTGGAATGATCAGCTTGTCTTATGGATTGGACAGACTGGGCATGTTATCACTTTCACTTTCAGAGGCTGAGAGAAGACTAATTTGAAGTGTATAAGAAACCAAAGTTTTGACAAGATGGATGCGACAAGGATGTTTCCTCTTGTGGGTCAGTCCATAACTGGGGGATGATGTTTTAAAATTAAGAGCCTCCCTTTCAGATTGGGGATAAGGATCTATTTCTACCCCCTGAGGATTTCATGACCTTAAAACCTTCTGCCTCAGAAGCCAGTGGTCTTAATGAACAGCACAGAAGGCAAACAGACCTAAATGTCTACTACTTCTATTTCATACATTTGCAAATCAAAAAATTCACTGTTTTAAAAAAAATTAGCAAGTTTAACACTGCAACTAGTGTCTCCTAATGTTTCAGCTGGATACTTTCCCAGAGCAAAAGTTTCCACAGAGGTAAGATGATTTTGTGGAATGGCCTGCACTCAAGCTAACTCAATTTAGCTCAGCCAGGGGAGCAGGGTGTGAGCTGCAACTGGTCCAAGGTAAGACCACTTATTTGTGTATTCACACTTCTCGTCACCATCCGATGAATGGTACTGGTAAATAAGGAAGTCTGACTACTGCTGTACACAGCTTTATATCAAAAACCAAGTGAAAACAAAGGAAGGATAGCCAGTAAGACAAAGCATTAAAGAATAACCAGCGCCTGTTAAAGAGAAATCTACAACAGCACCTCTTCCAAGTGTTGGCTGGAAAGTTGGAGAGTTACAAATAATAGGATGCCATGTTAAGATCGGCAAAATTTATAAAACAAATCTTATATTTCTATAAACTGATTATAAGATCTTACTTAAGAATCTCCATTCCCTAATACCACATCAGAATTGTCAGCACGACTCTGATTCACGAGGTTGTGGACACACATTAGGACATGGATATTGTCCAAGCTGACTCTCCAGTGTATTTCCAGAATAAATGAGCTAAAGGACCTGCTCCAATGGATACAATGAGAAGATGGTAAAATTCCTATTTAAGACTCAAGTTCAACTGCAGTAATGGTCTTATTTATCTAATGCATGACGTACCTAATTTTCTCACTAAACAACTTTCAAAACTACTGCTGTAGAACAGCATAAGTTATTGCTAAAGAAGAGTTGTATTATCAGTTTTGGTGTCTAAGATAGATTTTTTAAAATGATTATTACGTTGCCTTAAATGTTTGTTTGATGAGCTTAACCTTTTTGCTTATATCTCTGGAATCTAAATGGATAATGTCTGCAAATGCTCTGTTTTAAAACCCTCATTGCTATTAACCCTTGGTATAGAAGCAGGTCAAGCTGAATTCTGCACTTAGAGGAGGAGAAAAATTCACAAAATTAGAGTTTTCTGTAAGAAGACAGCATTAACAGTGTACTTACAAGCAACAACCTGTAGGTCAATGGTACAGGTACTGGATCCAATTGTGTTAGAAGCTGTACACTGATACAAACCATTTGTTGCAGTGCTGATATTCCGGAGAATCAATGTCCCCTGCATTGGATCTGAAACAATACGTTCAACATTCATGTGATTGATGATAATTTGCTGATTAATAAAGTTCATTTTTGAATAGTTCCAAAGCATTTCACCTCACTGACTAGACAGCACCCTTGCTCAGCTCGGACACTTCCTAGCATTCTCACTGACAATTATTGTAACTCTAAAAAAAACCACAGGAAAGACCCATCTCCCCAAAGCAAGCTACTAGTGCGCCTCTATTTAATTATGGCTAATTTTTTTTTAAATCACTAGGAATTTAAAACAAACATAGAAAGTTGAAAGTTAAAATGCAGCTCCAGCTGGACCCCCGAATATAAACGTTAGTTCACATTTCGGGTAGAAACACAGCCTGGGAATTTTCTGAGAACTGCTCCCTGTCCACAGCCATCATTTTACCAAAAGTGCAATTAAACTATTACAATAAAACCTACACTTCCACAAGTTACAGGTATATCATCATTATGAACATACAAATTAGGGGATAGTAACTAGGTCATTTCATTCAAGCCTGCTCCTCCATTCAATAGGATCATGGCTGATCCAGTTGTGGCCTCAATTCCACTTGACTGCCTATCCCTGCTGACTTTTGACTCCCTTGTTAATCAAAAATCCATCTACTTTTACCTCAATTATCGCATCTCCACTGCTCTCTGAAGAGAGCTGCAAAGACCCTCCACTCTATGATAAAAAAATTTCTCCTCATCTCAGTCTAGGGCAGACCGCTATTTGGACGTTGCTATTAAATGCTTTCTAATGCTTTCGCAATGGGCAACACGGTGGCTCGCTGGTTAGCACTGCTGTCTCAATGTTAGACACCCAGGATCAGTGTGAAGTTTGCACATTGTTCCCGTCTACATGGGTTTCCTCCAGTTGCTCTGGTTTTCTCCCACAGTCCAAAGATGTGCAGGTTTGGTTAATTGGCCATGCTAAATTGCCCACAGTGTTCAGGGATATGCAGGCTAGGTGAATTAGCTATGGGAAATGGCAGGGTTGCAGGGATAGGTAGTGGGGTGGGGGGGGGGGGTGGGGTCTGGTTGGGATGTTCTTCGGAAGGTAGGTATGGACTCGATGGGCCAAATGACCTGCTTCTGCTCTGTACGGATTCTATGAAATGCTAATGGGAATTATCCTGCTGTTTTCTTCTGCAGAAAGAGACACAGTACAAGACACAGGGCAATCTATAAACTCAGTGCTCAACATGCATCAGGATCCCTACTGAGGCAATAGGCCCAAAAGACAAGCTGAAAAATTTCTCAATAATTATTACTGACTCTTTTCTACATGGAGGCTTTGTACTGCTGCACTCCAGAACTGGGAGGGGTCAACAAGCGGGAGAGAAGGTGGGGATGGCACAACTTGTCTATCTTTTCCAATACCTATCCGCCCCTCCCATCTCACTGACCAAATTCCCACCACTCCCTACCTGCACTCACCTATCACCACCCCACCTACCTTCTCCAGCCCCAACCCTCATCTCTGTTTATATCGCAGCTCCCTTTCTCCTCCACATTTCTGAAGGGTCCTAACACGAAATGTCAACTTTCCTGCTCCTCTGATGCTTCCTTGCCTGTTGTGTTCCTCCAGCTCCACACAATGTTATCTCTTCCCCATTTTGATTTGCTCATCCTTATCTGTAACATATTTTGCAGGAAGTGAAAAAGAGTCTGTGATTCGAATACTTTTCTTCAGTGTTGCTGAATGGAAAAGTGTCATTCAGAACCCAATTTTCTCCTCAAGGTTCTATTGTAAAGAAGTAGTAGCAGGTTGACTTTCATCGCTGTGGCCTCATATTTGTTCAAATCCTGGCACCGTGCCCAATGTGATTGCATGTCAACTCCTGTTCTCAACTGGCAATTTTTCAATCCAATGACAAGGTTGACTGAATAAAGCAGTGATGCATTGTCTTCAAAGTCAGCCAGCTCATTTGGCCCTCTGTTTGTTATTTATTCATTCAAGGGTTGTGTGAGAGACTCGCAAGGACATTTCGAATTTCTTGAAGATGGTGGTGAGCTTCTTGACACACACACACACACACACACACACACACACACACACACACACACACACACACACACACAAAGGGAACTGTAGGATTCTAACCAAACAACAGTGATAGTGATTGTTTTTTCAAGTCAGCATTACATTTGAGCGGAAATATGGTTGTGATCCTATTGAGAATGTTGCCCCTATATGGCAGGGGCAGTGGTTAGTGAATCACTATTGAGAAAACCTTGATGAATTGCTTCAGTGAATTTTGCAGATGAAATACATGGCTGTCATATTATATCAACTACGGAAGGGGTGAGCACTTGAGGGAGTGCACCAGATGTCAATCAAGTTTGATGCTTTGCACTGGAATGATGTCAGCTTTTTAAATGTTGTTAGAGCTGCAGTCATGCAGGCAAATGAAGTGTATTTCATCACAATCCAGGCTTGCAGATGATCAACAAGCCATGAGGAGTTACTTCCTGTAAAATTCTCAGATTCTGATTCTCTTCTAGCCACAGTATTCAAGTTGCAGGCCAGTGTCTGGTGAATTGTGTCCCACAGGATGTTGAGAATGAGAGAGTCCAATGTTGGTAATACAATTCAATTTCATTGAAATGTGGTTTAAGATAAATTCTTGTTGGAGATGGTCACTGCCTTGCATTTATATAGCACGAATACTACTCACCAGTACAAACCTTGACCCAGTCTAGGTTTTGTCACACAGACAACTCCATATCTGAGGAATTACAAATGGGACTAAAACAAAGCAACCACTAGAGAACAAAGCCTATTTCTGACACAATGTTGTGGGGAGAGGTGGGGGGTGGAGAGACAGGTCATTTCTGAAACAGATGCTGACTGACTTTGAAAACAGCTCTGAGGAATTCCTACAAAGATGGGGCTGAGATTAATGGTTTTCACAACCATAAACACTTTTCTGCTGTGCTCCAATTACTGGGTATGCCTCCATGATGACAAGAAATCAGTGAGTGCATAAATAGTTTCCCAACATTTGAATTCTTACAGATATGGTCACAACATTGCTATGTTCACCCTGGTAGCACCAAAAAATGTGAATTCATCTGCATTAGCCAACTATTTTGATTTGATTAGATTCCCTACTATGTGGAAACAGGCCCTTAGGCCCAACAAGTCCACACCGCCCCTTGAAGCATCCCACCCAGACCCGTTCCCCCTAAAACCCACACAGCCCTGAACACTATGAGCAATTTAGCGTGGCCAATCCACTTAGCCTGCACATCTTTGGACTGTGGGAGGAAACCAGAGCACCCGGAAGAAACCCATGCAGACACGGGGAGAATGTGCAAACTCCGCACAGACAGTCGCCCGAGGTTGGAATCGAACTCAGGTCCCTGGCGCTGTGAGGCTGCTGTGCTAACCACTGAGCCACTGTGCCGCCCCTATTGCAAAACCTATTGTATATTCGCAGAAGTTGGAAGTAGTCTTTTGCTTGTTGATCAACTCTCTTCCACATATGGGTGCTCAGGATTTTAAGTTCCACACTCCAGGTGACTCAGAACTATGTGCAGTTTGTCCACACTCATTACTGTAAACAACAAATACTGGTGATTACACCACATCAGGCAGCATCCATGCAAGCTAATGTTTTAAATCTAGATGACTCTTTGTCAGAGCATTCTCTGAAGCATCCAGGCAGCTCCTACCTGTGATCATGCATGCACTATATGGTATACTAAGAAAGGTCTAAGCCTTCAGAAGTGATTGAACTGAACCCTTTACCCTTGAACAAGTAAAATGAACAATTGTTAAAACAACCTCAGTACAAGATAACAACATAATGAAGCACTCTGCTGCACTGCAAAGGAATTCAGAAACTTAGCAACTCAGTAAGTGGAGAAGAAACATCCAACCAAAAGGAGGATACTTGCTGGACACATGCACCCAGCTTAGAACACCATCTGTTCCCACTTCATCAATAGCCACTGGCTCAAAGAAAATATGCAGAAGCAGATATGGCATCAAAAATCTAGAGGGTGATCGCTATTTCAGATTTTTCTCCTTCAAGTCATATCTGGCCAGCTCTCATTAGCACAGGTAAAACGTACAAACAACGAATTCCAAGAGCAGAGGCTGCGAGTGGTTTTTATAGCCTTGTAGATTTCATGTGAGTTCATTATAATGCATCAAATAGGTGGTTCTAATCGCATTGCTGGCTCTAAGACTGGAATCTAAATGTAGAAGGTATTTGAGTGACACCCACAAAGTGTATCCTGCGGCAGAAGGGACATATGCAAAAGAAAAAGTTATAAAGATGCCTCAACATGAAGCTGATGCTCAAGATAAAACCATATGTAAGGAAAATGTAAATTAATATACAAGCCAACTGCAGTTTTAGGAAGTATGGTTTATTTAGGTTAATTTTCTTAATGCAGACGTAAATATTCCAAAAGGCCTGTAATTTTTGTATTTCCACGACATGTTTGTCTTCTAATTGATCTTGGGGTAAGGGTTGTCAGATTGGGTAAGGGTCCAGAGCCCTGAGAGTTCTTTGTCAAGGTCTACGAGTAGTTTTCAATGGCTAACCTCAAAAGACAACTGGAAATTTCCATGTATTATGTTTCCAGTTAATTCCAGGCTATATTTCATCATATACATCTTACAAAACTACTGAAGTTACACAACCCTGCAGTCGACTGCATAAATTGTTCTAATAATCCACTGGTTACTGGGAAATTTTTGAAGGTTCTGCCCGATTCAAAACATTGCCCTGAATGACTGTTCTAGGTTCCACAGACAATGAAATTATCAAGAGTCTCGAAAACTACAGCAGTCAACAACATTGGCAAAGAAACTTTAATTTAAAACTTGATGACCTTTAACCAAGGTAATGAATAACGAGGAAAAAGCTACATATTGGTTGTAAGTTGTGATTTGGTTATATGCAATCATTTTGATTCTATCTTCTCATGGCGGACTGTAGAATTTGAATTTGATAAAATGTGAAATTTAAAAGGTTAAATGATGACCTTGTACCATTGTCAATTATCGTAAAAATCCACCTGGTTCAGTAATGCCCTTTAGGGAAAGAAATCTGACATCTTTACTTGCACTAGCCTACATATGACTCCAGATCTACAGCAATATAGTTGAATCTTAGGTGCCCTCTGAAATGGCCTAGCAGGCCATTCAGTTGCATCAATCACTAGCAAGTCTCAAGTAAAGCATGAAATCAGACAAAACAGCTGACACTGGAAATGGCAACTGTCAAATCTGCAAACTCCTCTTTACTAACATGTGGGGACTAGTGATAAAATTGAGACAGCGCCCCACCGACCAGTCAAGCAACAGCCTGAAATAGTCATACCCTCAGAATTATACAGACAATGTCCCATGTATTACCATCATTCACTGGTAGGGGTGGTGGTACAGTAAGATCCAGCTGGGGCTCTGCACCATATGAAGTCTCATGGTGTCAGGACAAATATGAATGAGGAAACCTCCTGCTGATTGACATCTACCCTTCCCTTCAGCTGAGGACCCTGTACTCCTCAGTGTAGGCAGCTACTCGAAGGAAGCACCGAACGTGGTGTGGGCACAGAATGTATTCTGGGTGGGGGAAGACGAAACCTACAAATATTATTTTAAGAATTAACCTCTTGAAAATTAGAAAAAAAATATTAAAACAAAATGCAAGAGGATCAAAATTGGAAGAGGATATTTTATTGGTGATGATGCATTTCTGCCAATTTTTGATTCTTTTTAGCTTGAAAAAGTTTTTTAAACAGTAATCTCCAATGATATTATCAGAATCTCAGAGGAGGCTGATACATCATGAAGCCGAAGTGACATTATTATATCAAGTAATTTACCCGCAGCGATTCACTGATTATTATCCTTTTGACCATGCATTAATTGAATCTTATTTTGCACCATCAAGTTTAGCAACAGTTCCAAGGCAACTCCTTGGATAAGGTTATCGAGTCTTCAACTGAAAAAAAATCACTAGCAGGAGGCAGAAAATTAGTTATTTAATTTTTGGGAGGGGTGATGATGGTGTTACAATGTCAGTTATTACCTGCCTTCATCTTAATTTCCATGGGTAATTCAGTCCTAAACTCCTGTTAATATGTTGGGAAACTAGCCAAAGTATCCATCGTTTTTTAAGTGGTATCAGTTGCCCATAATTAAGTACTTTCACAAACTGAGGAAACAAACACTTCCACTTTAGTGAAGGCAAAAATAAGCCACATTGCTTCTTGGCTAGTGCTGTAATGAGAGTTAGGGCCAAACTCAGTAGCAGAGGCATTTCTGAAGAAGGGTCTATGCCAAAAACATCAACTTTCCTGCTCCTCTGATGCTGCTTGGCCTCCTGTGTTCGTCCAGCTCGACACCATGTTATAGCAGAGACACTGGTCTTGCCCACTAGCTGAAGGATTGTTGCTAATCCTGCACTGGCTTTCCACAGAGACCTAACATTATTCAGTGATAATTGGCCACTCACTAAGGCAGTGTCAGGCCGCCACTGAATTAAGGTCATATTTGGATTTTTAAAAAATCGTTCACACCCACCCTTCCAACAAAAATCATAGAGTGGCAGCAAATCGAAAATCAGTAACCACCGCCAACGTTGCACTGAGTCTCCATAGAGGATTAGTGCTTGTTCCCCTGCAGATATCAGGTTAAGAACGATCTTAATCATGTTAAGAATAAATTGTAGCAGGAGTAAAATTAGATTTGATAATATGGTCATGCCTTCACACTGATTGTACGTTAGTCAGATAGGCATAGCCATGTTCTGATTTGTTAGTTGTACTCTCACACTATGCATGATACAAACCTAATTGTTAGTAATGATTGGACCCTTTTTCTCAATCCAACCTTGCTAATGTTTCTATACTCCTCATGTTTGGCTTGCACTAGTGGTGGCATATTTCTAGGTGCCCCATCTACTGTCACAGAATTGTTCTGCTTTCATAAAAATGTTCTTTTTTTTCACCAAACATTCAGCACAGTGCTGCCAGAGGTGACAGCACTCGTTCAAGATATAAATGTTGTGCTTGCAAACCCACTTCCACTGTAGAAAGGACAGCAGACTGCCGGAGTTCTTTTAATTGGCGTGTGTTAATTTCTTGTAACTGAATCCAAGAGTATAACTGACATTGGAACCCTTTCTTCTGGGCCTCCAGTGTGTAACGGGGCCCTTGCTACAGGTTGCAATAAAGGCTTTTTTAAACACACTAAAGATCCCCATTTGGTTGCTGTCTGCTGACAAGGGTCACAGATGCCAAAAATTCCCACAACATCTTAAGCAATGCTTTAATATGTGAAACCACTAAATCACAGAAGTTTCTGTTGGAGAAATAGTCCCTTCAGCCTGTCGTACATTGCAAGAGCAACTCAAAGATAACTGCACTGCCCTACTTTCTTCCCCTGTAACTCTCTGCTTCATGTTTAGTCAGTTTTCACTTACTAGATGCAATTCCTTTTTGTCTCAACTCTGCCTGCAACAAAGCTGTACAAGGCCCTGTGATATGAATTTGCTCCCATTCTTTCTTCCCTCACTCTTGTATCCTGTATCTGTAGCTTCATATCAGAGAGCTTAAACAAGAGTCTAAATGTCCATATTCACTATTTTTACTACATTCTCTTACTTCCAGTTGATATTGTCATTAAAAATCTATTGCACTTTCAAAAAGAGCATTGCCTTTGCCAAGTCCATTGTGGCCATCCTTGATGAATCCCTGCTTTTCTAAATGGTTACTAATTTTATCTGCACTTGTCATATTACTTGGTACACTTTCAGCCCAATGATTTACATCATGAGAATGCTACGCATTCATTCAGTGTAGTTGCATTTCATGTGTGGTGCGCCATTATTAAAATTACACAGGTCTGTCAAACATTTTTTCTTCCTAAAACAACAATTTCCCCTAACATAATTTAAATTAAGATATTTGAATAGGCAAGGGATAAGTAACAGGTTTCCAAACAGGCAATTAGAATAACCATTAATATAGGAGACCAAATATTCTATGCTGCATCATGGCTTCAGGCAACCAGCACCATAAAACTGTCAAACAATAAAACACGGCAGGTGAATATTATAGATTGTAACACATTAGGGTAATATCATACAATTTCACCAGATATTCTTTGAAAGAAAATTTCAAACAGTTTTGCGCTTTTGCTTTTCTCTATAGTTATTTCTTTTTCCCCAAGAGATTAAATAAGTTGTATTGAGTCCATGACAGCATGAATTGCACATGATGCATTGCAAAGAGTGGGCTCAATGTGCCAAATGACCTTTTTTCTCATTCCAAACTTGCTAATGTTTCTATATTCCTCATGTTTGGCTTGCACTAATGGTGGCATAATTCTAGGTGCCCCATCTACTGTCACAGAATTATTCTGCTTTCATAAAAATGTTCATTTTCTTTCACCAAACATTCAGCACAGTGCTGCCAGAGGTGACAGCAATCGTTCAAGATATAAATGTTCTGCTTGCAAACCCACTTCCACTGTAGAAAAGGCCGCAGACTGCCGGAGTTCTCTTCATTTGTTATCCGTAGCAGCAAGCATGGAGAGGTCTGCAGAGGTGAATAGCAATGTCCCATGCCAATGTAGCATCTCAATGTTGTAATCTATATCTGCTGCATTATATGATTCCTGCCTAAGCATAGTATCCTGGTCTATCACTATTACCTATAATCTCCTGGCATTTTACACCAATCTATTTCACTATTCCTTTGATTAATGCCGTCTGATCTTTATTTCCCCCAGTCATGACGTTCACATTAATCTTGTCATTTCTCTTGTTCGCATTTGCAAAAATTTATGGTTCAATGCCACTGTTGTACTTACACATTGCATTTATTTTTATCAATATTTCCCATGCAGCATTTCAAAAACAAACTTCTCCGTGGAAGTGTTTCTAGGTCTCCTTATATAAGTGAAACAAGTATTTCATGGTAATTACAACGAAAGCACCATCATCACTATTGATTTAATTGATAGATTCCTATCAGCCACTGCTATAAGCTAGCAATAATGAGGTAACATTGCAGTTTGACTTTGAGAACCAGACTTCTCTATGTCTGACAGTGTTATCCCTTTAATTGAAATGAAAAATCAGATTTTAAGACATACAGCAAGAAATTGTTCATTTAGCATCTACAAAGCCACAAGACCAACTATCCTTTTTAAAAAAAGATTCAGACTCACAACAGTACAAAAAAAAATCAAAGCGAAAAGATCTAACGTGGTAAATACTGATATCCATGTACATTACCCTGGACTGACATTGGTGGTAATTTATCAAAAGAATCCAGTTTTTCCCAGGAATACGCTGGGATGGGGATAGCTTCTTTCGAATTACAAGTGAGTGTGACATCATGTCCAGCATCAACAGTTCCTTGAAGTCTACACGATGGGATAGCAGGTGGCACTGAAAGAAGAGAATACAAAACATCAGGCTTAAGTAGCATGGTTAGAGCATCAGTAAAATGCAACTCCCAATTTAAACCAACGAGAATACAGGAGCAAACAGGTCTTATGGGGGAGAAACAGTATTGAGCAGCTCTTCAACTTGTTTAACTTCAGTGAGGAATGCCACAAAACTGTTAGACAAACAGAAGTAAATTACATTCATTTTACACAAAAATTATTAATTTCCAGAAACATGCGCGCATTACATCTGAATCTCAAGTTAGTGACAGTAATCACCATTCCAAGTTCTATAATGCTGTATGACGCTCCAATCATGTCTTTTTTTCCAGAAAAAGTAGCACAATTCATACATAACA
Source organism: Stegostoma tigrinum (assembly GCF_030684315.1). Lineage (NCBI taxonomy): Eukaryota > Metazoa > Chordata > Chondrichthyes > Orectolobiformes > Stegostomatidae > Stegostoma > Stegostoma tigrinum. Next base: position 53,031,408 of record NC_081365.1, read on the forward strand.
GTCTTCAATTTACACAGGCTAGGGGCTCAGTCAAGTACAGACACCTTGACTTCTGATTTTACCTTTGCACAATTAATGGTAAGGCTCTGGGGAGTGTTGCCAAACAAAACCACTTAGTGGTGCAGCTGCATTGCTCCTTGAAAGTGGAGTCACAAGTAGACCACATGGTGAAGATGACGTTTGGTGAGAATATTTTAGAACACTGCCTTCAATTCTGGTCACCCTTCTACAGGAAGGATGTTGTTAAACTTGAGATGGTACAGGAATGATTTACAACAATGTTGCTGGGACTGGAGGGTTTGAGCTATTGGGAGAGGGCAAATAGACTGGGGCTATTTTCCCTGCAGCAGAGGTTGAGGGGTGACCGTACAGAGGTTTGTAAAGTCATGAGGGGCACGGATGAGGTGAACGGCCAAGGTAATTTTCCCAGGGTAGGAGATCCCAAACTAGATTTAAGAGGGGAGGGACAAGATTTTAAAGGGATCTGAGGGGTAACTTTTTCAATCAGAAGGTGGTGCTCGAATGAAATGAGCTGGTATAGGAAGAGGTGGGAGCTGGTACAAATAAAACATTTAAAAGGCATCTGGACGGGCCCATAAATAGGAAAGGTTTAGAGGGATACGGGCTAAGTGCTAGGAAATGGGACTAGATCAGATTGGGATGTCTGGTTGGCGTGGACAAGTTGGACTGAAGGGTCTGTTTCCATGCTGTATAACTCCATGGCTTTTAGGTACTTTTATGGTGTGGAACTGTGTATTAAATTCTCAAATAAGAAACCGGTCTAAGAATCCTAACAGTTTCAAAAATATTGAACATCATTCCACAATACACTTTTCCTTTCAATGAGGTGATTGATTACGGATCTCAATGGCTTCCCAAGGAATTAACTGATACAGAAAAGATAAACCACAGATGTTACATCAAGTAAAGCCATCGGCAGAACTCTGGCCCTACCATGGGAGTAACAAATCTATCTCTGATCAGCAAATTTGTCGGCTGTCTCATAACCACTAAACTATTGTCACAAAGGTCAGATCAGGGTGGAATGGATAATCGTCTCCGAAGCAGGGAAGTAATAATGGCTTATCAATGATCAGAGCACAACTGGAAGCTCCCCGTCAGCCTGTAGGCCTTGCACTGTAGCTTCGCATGGGATCTGCCTGCAAGTGACCTCCCAGTGGTAGATGGAGGAAAGCAGTTAGCATTCCAGACTGATTCAAAGGTTTCCTCTCATTCCTACAATCTGTGCATTGTTCACAGCAGTACAGAGTTATGGCATCTTCATTTTTAACATTTTAGAAGCACTGAGAGGGTGGCTCAAGATGCACACATTCTATCCTCTCCTCAGCTCCCCAAACCTGCAGTAATGCAGTTACTTTCAAGCCAGAATGTCTCCTATTGGACCCATGGCTTTGGTAGCCCACCCACCAGCCTTAATTGTACAGGAAGCCCTCCCACTAACCAATAATGCAAGCAAAACTCACTCGAGTGATTGCTGTTCATTATTGCAAAAGGAATGGAATGTGTAAGTCCAGAAGCTTTACTGTAGCTGAAGAAGGGCACTGGTGAGAACACGTCTGGAATACTGCTAATATTTTTGGTTTCCTCATTTGAATAAACAAAGACAATTGCTTTAGTAGCCATTGGAAGGAGGTTAGTTTGATTCATTTCCGGCAAGAAAGGTTATTTTGTGAAGAAACATTCAGCAGGCATGACCTACACCCATTGGAGTTTAGGAGAATGCAAGCTGATTTTATTGAAGTAATCAAACATTGGGTCTGTTTCCACAGTGTATGACTCTAAGACTGAATAGATTGGATAACAGAGGGAGGAGCCAAAACTACTGGGTCTAGTCCAAGAATAAGAGATTTTCATTTTAAGACAGAGGTAGTGTTTTTGTTTCTCCTCCAGAGACTTATGAGCACTTGGAAGCCTTTTACCCCCAAGGGATAGTGGAGACTGGGTGTTGTTATTTATTCAATAGAGTCACGTGCATTTCTAATGGACAAGCGAGTCAAGGATTTGGGGGATTGCAGTTAAGCGGGTGTACAAGATTTGCAGGAAACTGGAGCTGAGACCACAGCCAGGTCAGTCGTGTCAAGCTTGAAGCACAGAGTGAACTCTAGAGCTGGTATACAAATCTAAAACACCTAGATTTATCAGGTGGTCTTCATTTTACAATTTGACATGAAACCACAAGTCCACGTGTTAATTTAAAGATAACTGCATAACAATTCCATGGTAGCCCATTCTCCTGCTGTGCTCACCTCTGATGAGAAGATGAATTGCAGATGTAGTGGATAGCGAGTTTTGAGAAGATTTGTAGCTCAGGTTGAGGTTCTGGATGTGAGTTTGCTCACTGAGCTGGAAGGTTAGTTTTCAGACCTTTCGTCACCATTCTAGGTAACATCAGTGAGCCTCCGACGAAGCGTTGGTGTTATGTCCTGCTTTCTATTTATCTGTTGAGGTTTCCTTAGGTTGGTGATGTCATTTCCTGAGTTGGTGATGTCATTTCCTGTTCTTTTTCTCAGGGGATGGTAGATTGGCTCCAAATCAATGTGTTTGTTGATGGAGTTCTGGTTGGAATGCCATGCTTCTAGGACTTCTAGTGAATGTCTCTGTTTGGCTTGTCCTAGGATGGATATGTTGTCCCAATCAAAGTGGTGTCCTTCCTCATCTGTGTGTAAGGATACGAGTGATAGTGGGTCATGTCGTTTTGTGGCTAGTTGATGTTCATGTATCCTGGTGGCTAGCTTTCCGCCTGTTTGTCCAATGTAGTTTTTGTCACAGTTCTTGCAAGGTATTTTGTAGATGACGTTCGTTTTGCTTGTTGCCTGTATAGGGTCTTTCAAGTTCATGAGCTGCCTCTTGGCATTAGGGTAGCCCACAAACCCACCAACACACTAAAACAAAACGACATGACCCACTATCACTAGTATCCTTACATACAGATGAGGAAGGACACCACTTTGATTGGGACAACATATCCATCCTAGGACAAGCCAAACAGAGACACGCACGAGAATTCCTAGAAGCATGGCATTCCAACCGGAACTCCATCAACACACATTGATTTGGAGCCCATCTACCATCCTCTGAGAAAGAGAACAGGAAATGACATCACCAATGCAGGAAATTGTATCACCAACCCAAGGAAACCTAAACAGATAAATAGAAAGCCGAACGTAACACCAGCACTTGATCGGAGGCTCACTGTTGATGTAACCTAGAATGGTGACAAAACATCTGGGAACAAACCTTCAAGCTCAGTGAACCAGCTTACATCTGGAACAAAATAAAGACCCACTCTTTTGTGGACCGAGAGGGGGAGAGCGCTGTGTTGGAGGTGAAAGGAGGACGTCGGGTTGGCTGTGCACCCTTGCGACCAGTGGATCTTAATGCTGGCTTCGGCCTAACGCTGGTTCAGGGGAGCAGCCAACCTGCAACGATGGCTGCGGCAAGTGCTCGTGCCCCAGGTCAGGGGGTCCAGAACACCATCCATGTTTCTGTAAAGAAGGTGGATGAAGGTGCACCTGTGGACCGCACCTTCTTCATGAAGAGGGTCCTGTTGGACTGTTGTGGGTTCGCTGCTGCAGACATTTACTGCCTGCAGGATTTCCCCAGAGGAGGTTTTTACGATGTAACCTTCAGGAGTGCCAAGCTTTGCGAACGCTTCCCGGAGGTTTTCAAGGAGAAAGGAGGTGAGGGCCCCCTCTCTGTATTGACTGCTGTCCCACTGTTTGTGATGCCAGCGCAGAGGAGCCGTATGGTGACTGTCCACATGTACAACCCGCGTGTGCCAGCAGTTGATGTCCTGACCTTCCTCGGAAGGTACGTGAAGGTGGAAGGGGACCTAATTGACATCACGGACCCCTTTGGCATCTGGACCAGTAAGAGGCAGGTCAAGGTGACGCTGAGGATGGGCGCGGACGGGAATGTCGTACACCCACCGTCCAGCTTCACGATCGGCGGGAGCAAGGGCTACCTGACCTATGCAGGGCAACCTAAAGTCTGCCATGCCTGTGGTAGGTCAGGTCACGTGGCGGCCGACTGCAAAGCCACCATCTGCAGGAACTGCAGGGAGGAGGGACACCTTGCAAAGGATTGCCCACAAGAGAAAAGCTGCAACCTATGCGGGGAAGCGGGCCACCTCTATAGGGCATGCCCGCGGTGGGGGACCACCTACGCCCAGGTTGCCGGCAGGGGCAATGCGGGGCCAGCGCCCCCGGACGAGAGGAAGGCACCAGGGCCCAGCAAGGACCCCACTAATGTGCAGGAGGGCCAGGCCGTGCAGGAGGTCCCAGCCCCGCAGGACGGGCCCGAGGCCAGCAAAGCGCCCCTCCAGGCTCCGCTCCCCCCGACAACCCGGAGTCGATGGAGGCGGCGACAGGCGACCCAGGGGAGTGGACGACGGTCTGAAAAGCGAGGAGGAAGGTGCATCAATGGGCCCAGGAACCGTAACCATCAAGCGGGAAGAGGCAGCTACAGGGGGGCTATAAGAGCTCCTCTGACGAGGGGGATTCGGAGAGGGTCGCCCGAAGCAGAAGTTAAAGATCTCGAGGGAGAAGGAAAGAAGCACTCCGCTTCCAGGTGATGGGAGGCGTCCTGAGGCTCCCTCCAACACCCAGTCAAGTGCTGCTGGGGCACTGGAGGGCTGCCCAGAACTTCCAGGCGGGAAGGAGGAAACAGCACGTCCCCAGCCTGGCCCGGAGCCAGACTCTCCTGCCTCCGCACCCCTGACGGTGGGATGCCACCCGGAAGGCAGCACGGACGGTTTCCTGAGCCCGGAGAGCGTCCAGCAGTTGGCCCAGGCAAGGGGCATGAAGGGACAGATGGAGGGGCTGGACCTTGGACTTGGGGATGGTACTGCGGTCACTGCCCACAATGGGGGTACGAGTTGCGAGCATTAATGTGCGCAGTGTTAAGTCAACCGCGAAATGTGTATCCACGTTGGCCTACCTGACCACTGTCAGGGTGGACCTCCTGTTTCTGCAGGAGTGCAGGATACCGCACCTCAGCAGGTACGGGAAATGGTCCGGCGCCTGGACCTGTGGGCCTTCGATCTGGTCGGGGGGTAACGACTGTCGCTCCTCGGGCCTGGCTATTCTGCTGCGGGGGCGCGACTTCACTATCTCTCAAGTTCAGGAGGTGGTGGGGGGGCGCCTCCTAGTGGCTGATGTCGCCTACAGGAACGCTCCCCTGAGGCTGATCAACGTGTACGCCCCAGCGGTATGGAATGAGCGGTTGGCCGTCCTGCAGCGGCTTCCACCCCTGCTGGCTACGTCCAGGCCGGTCATCCTAGGCGGAGACTTCAACTGCATCATCGATGCAGATGGAAGATCCGGCGGGGGAACAGCGGGTGGGGGGAGTCAACTGGACGTCACGTCCAGATTCCTGATGGGCACGGTGAAGGACGCCAAGCTGCTCGACGTCTTCAGCACCCCTGCAGACGGAGCGCAGCGGAGGTACACCTGGTCGCGGCCAGACGGGTCTATCCGCTCAAGGACAGACTTCCTGTTTGTGTCACGGACGTTCTCGGTCAGGTCCACCGGCATCGAGCCAGTGTTCTTCTCTGACCACTGCCTCCTGCTGGACGACTGTCACTGACAGGACGACCAGCCGGCCGGCAAGGGGACATGGAAGCTCAACACGACTCTGTTGACCCCAGAGAACGTCGAGGAGCTTAAGAGGGAGTACGCCAGTTGGAGAACCGTGAAACCCCTCAGTCTCTGGGCAACTGGTGGGAGACAGTGAAGGAGAACATCAAGAGGTTCTTTGTCCTCAAGGGTGTTTGGAAGGCGAGAGAGAGGCAGGGAAAGCTGTCGCGACTCCAGAAAAGGGTGCAGAACCTGCTCCTTCTGCAGTTGATGGGGGTCGATGTCACGGAGGACCTCAGAGAGGTGAGGGGCCAGCAAGCCTCGCTCTTTGCCGCGGAGGCCTCCAGGATAATCTTCCGGTCCAGGGTCCGCTCCGTGGAGCAGGACGAGACGTGCTCGCGTTTTTTCTGAGAAGGTGCACAAAGAGAGCTCTGTGCTGAGCCGGCTGAAGGAGGACGACGGCTCGGTGACATTGTCTCTCCCGACATTTTGAGGATCAGCAGATCCTTCTATGCCGGACCGTACGACACGAAGCCCACGGACAGCACGGCATCTGAGTCGTTCCTGTCGTCTATCAAGGAGGTCTTAGACAACGGCACGAGGGAGTGGCTGGACCGGCCGATATCCCTGGACGAGCTGACCAGAGCCCTCAAGTCCTTGGAGAGGAATAGGACTCCCGGGAGCGACGGCTTACCAGTCGAGCTGTATTCCGCTCTGTGGGACCTGGTCGGCCAGGACCTGCTGGAGGTGTACGATAGTGCGCTTCGGGCAGGGGAAATGTGCAAGTCCATGAGGAAGGGCATCATCACCCTCATTTACAAGAGGAAGGGGGAGAGGGAAGAAATTAAGAATTGGCGTCCCATTTCACTATTGAACGTGGACTACAAAATCCTGGCCAAGGTCATAGCCAACCGGGTCAGGTCTGTCCTGGAGTCGGTGATTCACCCTGACCAAACCTGTGCTGTGCCGGGCAGGAAGATCGCTGAGAGCCTCGCGCTCATCAGGGATACGATCTCCTACTTGCAGGACAGGCGGGTGGACACCTGCCTCGTCAGCCTGGACCAGGAGAAGGCCTTCGACAGGGTCTCTCATGCTTACATGATGGACGTCCTCTCCAAATTGGGGTTCGGGGAGGGCATCCGCAATTGGATCCGGCTGCTCTACGCCAACATCGTTAGCGCAGTCTCGAACAACGGGTGGGAATCAGACAGTTTTCCTGTTAGATCTGGAGTCAGGCAGGGCTGCCCAATCTCACCTGCCTTGTTCGTGTGCTGTGTGGAGGCCTTCGCCGCATCCATCAGGAAGGACGTGAGCCTGAAGGGCGTGACTATCCCAGGCAGCGGAGGCCTTCAGGTCAAGACCTCCCTGTACATGGACGATGTCGCTGTCTTCTGCACCAATCGTCGGTCGGTGAGTAGGCTGTTGGACATCTGCGGCCAGTTTGAACTTGCCTCGGGTGCCAAAGTCAATAGGGGTAAGAGCGAGGTCATGTTCTTCAGGAACTGGGACGACCGCTCCTTCATCCCCTTCACCGTCAGGACAGACTACCTGAAGGTGCTGGGTGTTTGGTTCGGTGGAGCTGGGGCGTGCACTAAGACTTGGGAGGAGCGTATCACCAAACTGAAGCAGAAGCTGGGCAGGTGGACGCTCCGGTCCCTCTCCATCGCGGGTAAGAACCTGGTTGTCAGGTGCGAGGGGCTTTCGGTACTGTTGTATGTGGCGCAGGCCTGGCCTATTCCCTGGACCAGCGCCACTGCGGTCACCCGGGCCATCTTCCACTTCATTTGGGGGTCGAGGATGGACCGGGTCCGCAGGGACACCACGTACAAAGATCTGGAAAATGGGGGAAAGGATGTACCGAACGCCACCCTCACCCTGACGGCTACCTTTGTGTGCGGCTGCATCAAGCTGTGCGTAGATCCTCAGTGTGCAAACACCAAGTGTCACTACTTACTGAGGTTCTACCTGTCCCCGGTGTTGCGAAGGACGGGCCTGGCCTCGTTGCCGCGGAACGCTCCGAGTAGTTGGACCGTTCCGTACCACCTGTCCTTCGTGGAGAAATTTTAAAAGGGAAACACCTTTGACCACAAGGCCGTCAAGCAGTGGTCAGCACGTGGTATCCTCGAGACCCTTCGGGAAAAGGAGAAGCTGGATCCCGTCGTGTGGTTCCCCACGCAGACTGCCAAAGTCGTTTGGCATAATGCCTCATCGCCAGAACTTTCAAACAAGCACAAGGACATTGCTTGGCTGGTGGTGAGAGGGGCTCTGCCAGTGAGATCCTTTATGCATGCCCAGAATCTCTGCGCCACCGCACGCTGCCCTCAAGTTTGCTGCAGGGGGGACGAGACTGTCGATCACTTCCTTCTGGAGTGTGCCTATGCACAGGATGTCTGGAGGGGGATTCAGTGGTATTTGTCGAAGTTCGTCCCGAGCAGCTCTGTGACGCGGGACTCCGTGCTCTACGGGCTGTTTCCGGGGACGCACACCGAGACCAACATCAACTGCACCTGGAGGTCCATCCATGTGGTGAAAGACGCTCTTTGGTCTGCCCGCAACTTGCTGGTCTGCCAGCTGAAAGAACTGACCCCGACCGAATGTTGCAGATTGGCGCACTCCAAGCTCCAGGACTACGTGCTGAGGGACGTGCTAAAGCTTGGGGCATCCGCCGCCAAGGCACGGTGGGTAAAGACCACAGTATGAAACCCCTCGTCCAGAATAGAAAAAAGGGCCCTACCTGGTAACTGGGCCAAGCTGGCGCCTTCCCCAACTGGTCAGGGGGCCAACTGGGACTGTGCGGGGTGACGACTGCCGAGGTATTTTCTTTGCTTTTTTTTTCTTCTTTGTTTGTTTTTTTTTCTTTTAGTTGGTGTATGTACCCCCTGGGTAACCCAGAGCGGCTTGCATGACCGGGTAGGTGTATAAATATGTTTTATGTTTTGTACATCTTATGAATAAAGTATATTTTTTCAAATAAAAAAAGTGACGAAACGTCTGGAAACTAACCTTCCAGCTCAGCGAGCAAACTCACATCCAGATGTCGTGGATCTCTAGTATGCCTTAGAAAAATGTCACACAATCTTAAAAAAGGCTGGATCATTGACACCGCACTGTTAGCCTCAGTTAGCTTCCCACTGTTGCCAAAAGCCAAAGAAACACTGGGGAGGGATTCGAATACTTCAATAATATTTGCCAGGGGTTTGGGGGTGGGTCACCGCTTAATCAAAACGGTCTCCATCGTCTGGGAAATCTTGCTGCCTATTTACACTAGCACCATCCCTCACCTCTTCCTCCGCTACAATGACTACTGTATCAGTGCTGCCTCATGCTCCCATGAGAAGCTTGAACAGTTTCATCCCAACCTCAAATTTACCTGGACCATCTCCAATACCACCCCCCTCCCCTTCCTGGGCTTCTCTGTCACCATCTCCAGGTAACTGTCTCAGCACCGCCATTTCAGGCAGCATGTGGCTCAGTGGTTAGCACTGCAGCCTCACAGCGCCAGGGACCCGGGTTCGATTTCAGCCTCAGGCGACTGTCTGTGTGGAGTTTGCACATTCTCCCCATGCCTGCGTGGGTTTCCTCAGGGTACTCCGGTTTCCTCCCGTAGTCCAAAGATGTGCGGGTTAGGTGAATTGGCCATGCTAAATTGCCCATAGGATATTTAGATTAGGTGGGTTATGGGGGGTGGGGGGGGGGGGGGGTGGGGGGGGGGTGGCGGGGATGAGTCTGAGTGGGACGCTGAGGTTCGGTGTGGACTTGTTGGGCCGAAAGGCCCGTGTCCACACTGTAGGGATTTCTATGATCTACTTCAAACCCACTGACTCCCTCAGCTACTTTGACTACATCTCCTTTCAACCACCCTCCTGCAAGAATGAGTTCCCTTACTCCCAATTCCTTCACCTCTGCCACATCTGTTCCAACTCCCAAGGTGGAGCATTCCACTCCTGGACATGTCCTCTCATCTCAATGACCGCAAAATCCACCCCACTCCCCGCGCCCCCCGCCCCCAACCCTCCATTGATCAAAAATCTCCTCCACCACATCTCTTGCAGTTCCCACACTACTGCCCTCAAACCACCTCCCTCCAACAATAATAGAGTCGCGCTGGTCCTTATATACCACCCACCAACCACCGTATCATCCTCTGCCACTTTTGGCACCTGCAGTCCAACCCCACCGAAGAGATATTTCCCTCCCCACCCCAATCTGCATCTCTTAGGGACTGCTTACTCCACCACTCCCTCATCCATTCCACACTCCCTACCAACCCCACCACACCCAGCACGCACCTTTCCCTGAAACCGCAGGAGGTGCTACACCTACCCTTATGCCTCCCCTCTCACCTCCATCCAAGGCCCCAGACAAACTTTTCATATCTGACGGGAGACATCTGTACATCCTCCTACCTGGTCCATCAATGTGGCCTACTCTAAATCGGCGAGATCAATTCACGAAGCATCTATGCTCTGTATACTATAATCAACACCACCTTCCAGTTGCCAACCATTTTAATTCTCCCTTGGTAACATGCTCATCCTGGCCCTCCTCCAGTGCCACAAAGATGCTGCACGCAAACTGGAAGAACGACACTTCATATTCTACCTCGGGAGCCATCAGCATGATGGCCTGAACATATAATTCACCAGTTTCAAAATCTCCCTGGCCCCGGCCTCAACCCTGCCTCCTTGGCCTGACACAGCCTGTCTATTTTCTTTCCCACCTATCAACCCCACCATTCCCACCGACCAATCCCCACCACCCCGTTCGTGCAATCCACCTACCACTATCCCACCTACCTTCCCCCAGCCCTACCCCTCCTCTCTCTATTTCCCAGCTCCTTCCCCCTCCCCAGTCCGGGTGAAGGGTCCCAACCCAAAACATTGGCTCCCTTGCTGCTCTGATGCTGCCTGACCTGTTGTGTTCCTCCAGCTCCACACTGGATTGACTCTGACTCCAGCATCTGCAGTTCTTGCTATCTCCATCTGCCTTTGTACCAGCCATCTCAACTTGTTCTGCCACCTTCAAAAATTTTTGCCCCTATAAACTGACGTCCTTCCTTTCTTGTACCCTTTTTAAAACTGTCCCATTTAACTTAGATTGCATTTCCCCATTCTTAATACCAATTTGTTATCCCATCTCTGCATTATATTTCATTACATTTATGTCTGTACATTTCGAAATCCTCATCCTGGCAAAGTCTGTTCCTAACCTCCTATATTTGCCATATTTCCAAGTTTTGTGCCATCCATGTCTTAAAACATAAAAAGGACAACAGTGGTCTGAACACCAATCACTGTAAGACACTAGTGCACACTTCCTTCCAGCCTTAAAACAACCAACATTTCTTTCTTTGCTATGGGTCCCCTAACCAATTTTGTAGTCATACAGACATCTCCCTTTGTTTTCTTTATGGACTTCAATTTTGATGACAAATCTACCAAGAGGTACTTCTTCAGATTTGTTTTGAAAAGCCATTGAGACCACATCAACTGCATGATCATCCTTCCTCTCCATTACTTTGTCAAATTATTCAATCCAGTTCTTCAAATATCATTGCTGCCATAAACTGCTTGGTTTTCAAATTTCCACCTGTGCCTTTCCAAGTACATTGCATTCATATTTCCAAACATTTCTCAGTTGAACCAATGTTTGACCCACTAGGCTGTAACTGACCACTCCCTTTGGTTGTGAAGGCTGTATACTATCTGTACACCCAAATTCCTCTGGCCCCACTTCCAAAGCTATGAAGATTAGAAGCTGTGACTATAATGTGTTCTGAAGGAGGATCGGGTTTCCAGTGGATAGATGAGTTACATTCAGTCAAAAAGCTGTCCTCATCCATATGTATATTGTGACTCAATGATATGAGGTTTTATACAAGATGCTCGTAAGATTTAGTGGCAGGACTTCAATATTTTACCAGCCTTTATTTTCTATTGCATTGACAAGCTGTCCAATTCAGACACTACAAATCCTTCCCTTAATATTTAATTGGACTCTCAGCTGTGTCTTGACACATTCAGAGATCTAACACTGAACCTGAGAAGATGTGCTTCACCACACCAACAACAGCACTGACAACTTTATCCCACAATTGGCACTGCATTGGGTCAGCAAGTCTCTGTCAACAGATTAGATGATTTCTAACTAAAATAGCAACAGTTACCTTCTGACAGCAAAATAAACATAACATCTGCTGTATCAGCTGATATGGTCCAGCTTCAAACACAATTCAGAAGTGAAAGAATTTGTAAAATGCCGAGTATACTGATACTGAATGTACTTGTCATTAAAATCATACTCTGCACGAAAGGAGGTGGGCTAGCAGTGGTGCTTCTTTCTCAACGCTGTATGTACATTGTATTCATGTTTTTGGGCAGCAATTCCTCATTTTAAAACACAATGCTTGGTGCAAGTTCTGGCTACCCGATTCGGGTTGGATATGTAACAGATTCCATTTTTCCATCAATAATCTGAGTGCTGGAGATACTGGAAGCCTGAAATAAGAACAGAAAATGCTGAAATATTCAATGGATAATGCAGCATGTGTCTGAATATTTTCAGGATTATTCTGTTTTAAATTCAGATTTCAAGCATCTGTACCATTCTACATTCTGATTAATATCTAATTCACTTCCATTCCACATCCAGGAATGTCTAGCTTGAAGATTTGCTCTTCTGCCTGACAGAATCTCTGTGGACTCTCACCATTTTCATTGTTCATGATTTCTTCCCTCTCATCTTGTGCTTGTGTCCACCCTATTACAGACCATCCTTTGATCTTGGCACACACACACTCCGCTTGCTCAAAACTTATTACATCTCTAACTTTTCCCAGTTTTGATGAAAGATCATCAACTTAGAGTCAGAGTCATGGAAATGTACAGCACAGACACAGACCTTTTGGTCCAACTCATCCATACCAACCAAATATCCCAAATTAATCTAGTTCCATTTGCCTGCATTCGGTCTATGTCAGTCTAAATCTTTCCGGGTCATATACCCATCCAGATGCTTTCTAAATGTTGTAATTGTACTAACTTCCATCACCTCCTCTGGTAGCTTGATCCATACACCACCCTCTGTATGAAAAAGTTGCCACTTAGTCACTTTTAAATCTTTCCCCCCCTCTCCTTAACCCTATGCCCTCTAGTTTTGGACTCCTCCATCCCAGAGAAAAGACCTTGGCTGCTCACATTGTCGAGGCCGGTCATGATTTTATAAACCTCTATAAAGGTCATGCCTCAGCCTCCGACGTTCCAGGGAAAATAGCTACACCATATTCAGCCTCGCCCTATAGCTCAAACCCTCCAACCTGGCAACATCCTCGTAAATCTTTTCTGGAACCTTTCAAGTTTCACAACATCCTTCCTATAGCAGGGAAACCAAAATTGCATGCAGTATTCCAATAGTGGTCTAACCAATGTCCTGTACAGCCACAACTCTATGTATTGACCAATAAAGGCAAGCATACCAAATGCCTTCTTCAATATCCCATCTACCTGCAACTCATTTTCAAGGAACAATGAACCTGCTCTCCAAAGTGTCCGTGTTCAGCAACACTTACCATTAAGTGTAATTTGAAATAATAACTCTGCCTCTCTCTCCACAGATCCTGCCTGGCCTGCTATGTATTTCCATCATTTGCATTTTTTAATCCCAACATTTCCATACTGTAATGGAGAGAGATTTCATTTGCCTCTTCTTTACATAAATATTGTGTACAAGGATTTTTGCACTCATCTCCACAAACTCAGTGAAAATATAACTATTTTCATAACTAAGAAAAAGACAACCCAATGTGCGACCGCCTGCTTTAACCACAAGAAATCAAAAACTTATTTGTGAGCAAGCATTCAATTGCAGTTCAGAGAGTAATCACAACAAATCTTTGGCAAAAGACTGCATATAACCCTTGATATATTGACATTAAGTTCTTCATTTATCGGATAAACTCTGTCAAGCAGCGAAATATCAAATGTCCTTCAAGTGTTCCCCAGACAAACACGGTGTTGCAGCAGCAATAAGACATATATAAGCTCCTAGATCACACCTACATTTTACAATTTTATATTTGTGATGTTATTTCATGCTTTTATCAACGTACTTCCCTACCTGAGCATTCAGCTCTGAAAAAGTGCTATCATCACCATAAAAACAGGCCTTGGGAGAATGTGTAAGTAAAATGGTGACTTCTAACTGAGACTAAATAATTGTCACAACAAAAGATAAAGCGAGATAAGCGATCAAAATGTCAACAAAAACAAATATCAACAAAATTTATTTTCTTTTTATGATATTTTTAATCACATTATGGAGCTCTTAGATCATTCAAGACTTATACTTCATGTCAAAAATGGATAATCTAATCTTAAAACATTATTTCCATAGTGTTTGAAATTTCCAGGAGAATGCACACAGAGCTCCCGGAATACAGTCTGGCTTCAGCCTAGAGATGCTCACAATGAATCCCAGATGATCAAGATATAAAAATGGCCCAACATCCAAATAATTCCTCGCCCAACATATTACGCTAAGTTTTAGCATTAATAATTTCACAAGTTTTTTTAAAAAAACTACAGTGTCTTGAAATAACTCAAACCACGGTTGTTACCGAAAGAACTGCGGAGGCTCTAAATCAGGAATAAAAACAGAAGTTGCTGGAAAAACAGTGGTCACCTGCTCTCCCATTCCTTTCGCTCAAGAAAAGTCATTATTAAACTGATCACTAAAATATTGAGAAACATGGGCCAATCTGAACATTTGTAACTTTAAGGATGGAAAGAAAAATTAAATTATTGCAACAATTAAAAATCCAAATGCATTACTGGAATTAATGCTTCACAGGATTAAAGAGCCTTTGCTCATGACCTTTCAGAATGAGATGAAAGGCAAGGTCACTGGAAATCTCCCGTTTAGCAGCATGAAGTGGGAGCATAAACTTGAACAGATTACCAAATATTGCCAGGCCATTTGGAGTTCACAGCTAGTGAAGGCCGTAGCATAGGAGGAGAAAGAAAGGTCAAACAGAGTAGTGAATGTTATGCTGAGCTGAGCTCCCTTTAGCAGCACATGACATAAAAACAAATATTCATATGCAAGTTTCTCAATCCAGGATGGTATCTTTCTAAAAGGTGCTATAACTATGAAAGTGAGAGAGGGAAAAAGAAATCAATTTGGAAAGCAACCTGTGTCACTGTCCTTAAATCAACAGATCACCTTCAATGCAGCAAGCCTCATTCATCAGAACTACTTTATTACATTAGAGTTTGGGATAGCAGAAACAAAATCATGGATAATTTGTTTATTTTCAGCACAGACAAAAATCGCTATTACACCCAGATTGTTTTGATCTTTCTTCTTTAAATTGAGGAGCTGGGTGAATCTGCTTTTGGTGTATCCCATTTTCTGACAATATTTTGGGAGATGAAGATGTATTTTTATTGTATCTAACATTGTCCGCTGGATGCTAATAGTGTTGGGAAGGAGCAGAGCTGTCAATCAATGATTTCTTTGAAGGAAAACTTTTGTCCAATTATAACATTACTGCAAGTGTTTGGATTTTTATTTAAAAATAATAAAAGGAGATATATTTTACAATGCTGAGAGCCAGGAATACCCTGATAATCTATGCATATATACAAAAATAGGCATAATTACATTTGTGGATGTACAGCACTAGGTGGGAACAATAGAAACAGCAGCAAGCCAATCACCCCAAGTTTGCTCTACCTCTCAATTGTATCTTTCCTGATCTGTAACTCAACTCACTTTCCTGCATTTACTCAAATACCAGACAACCTTATTACCAAGTCTATCTGCTTACATTAGTTTTGAAGGTCAAAACAACCTAGCATCCATTGTCTTACGGGGAGAGTTCAAATTTGTGTAAAACAGCATTTTCTGATTTGAGTGACCTACCGCCAACTTTTAAGAATAAATGTGCCCTCGCTCTTGGAGTTGCCCTTGACTCAACTGCTTTGGAAAATATTTTGTACAATCTACTTGATTTCATTCTATCGTCTAGAATTTTGCCCTGAATTATCTTTTACTTTTGAGTATAATGCGAATAATCACCATGACAAAGCATGATATCCCAGCAGAAGTAAAATAGAGGTAAATGTCACGACAGCACCCTCTAGTGCATTGCTTCAAACTAACAGAACATTGTAAAAATGGTAATAAATCAATTTGAAAGCAAAGTCTTGAATTATCTGTGCAATACAGCATTTTCCTCCATCATTAAATTATGAAAATATTATAGTCTAACACTGCAACTTGTTGCCTTAAAATGCTGTAATATTAAAGGAAAATAAAATTAAGTAGAAAAAACTTGTGATAGAATGCAGCCTTCTGCATAACCCATACAATAATGCTAAATATGAGAGTTAGCTTAAAAATGTGACTTAGCAAAAATTCATGGTAATATTCTTTAATTAACTGGTTCAGGAAAATTATTGTTTTTTCCACCTTACATTAAGCACTCTAAGGAATGAGATGTCACTGCAGAAGACATAACTGCACAGACTGAACGATATTTCCATTCACGGAGTCTCAAGATTTTCAACTATCAGTCACCACCCTGAAGCCTACAATCACCTCGAAAGGTTTTCAGAATAACTTTTGGGGCCAGAATCAGGTACAAGGTGGGTAGCAATGACTGGGGTTATAAAAGCAAAATACTGCACATTCTGCAACTCTGAAAAAAAGAAGAGAAAATACTGGAAAAACACAACAAATGTGGCAGCATCTGTGAATAGGGAAACAGAGTTAGCATTCTGCATCCAGTATAACTGGAGCTGACCCAACGGGTACGTACCAGAACTCTAGCTTTCTTTCTCAGAACATCATGTCAATACAATACAGAAGGCAGCAGCAGACCGCCTGAAAACAAGCTCCAAGTACAGAACCAGCGATGGCTCCATGTCAGGGTCAAACTGCTTGAAAGTAAGGCATCATCAGTACTATAAGTCTTGTGAAGAACGTGACTTGCCAACATGGTAATAGGTCCCAAGCTGCTCTCCTGCAGTGCAAGGATCAGTTTAGACCAAAGAGGTTAAACATGAAGATGACAACTTCACATTTGAGGGAATGGGGGCACGGGGTGGGGGGAGGGGGGAGCAGTGTTCGGAGACAGAGCCAACATAGGTCATGGACAGTGGTAATTTCAGGCTGACCAGGAGGACATCAGAATATTAGATTTGAGTAAATATCAAAAGGTTGACAAGAGCTTTAAATGCATCAAGGTAGAAATGGAGATGCTCGATAATACAGAAGTGAATGTATACTGTGTGGAGAAGAGGATGTGGAATCAGAAACATAATTAAGGGTCAAATTGAATACCAACGTTCTGAACACTATTTAGCCTGACAAAGTTACCATGTTGAGAATGACATTGGTGGTTTAGAATTGGTTTTGGGACTTGGGCATTTTTCCCATGATTTACCCCACCCCTGCACTGGAATACTAGACACTACCCACAGTCCCACTGATTGTCCCCGTGAGCAGCCTTTTCTCTCTCTTCATGCTACATCTCCACCTATCATTTAAACTCACCCAACCACTCCCAATCTCATCTTCTGTATAAAAACCATCCGTTTTCTAGCTGCCATCAGTTTTGAGGATGTCACTGGATTACGACATTGTAAGGAAGGGCATACAGAATCTGCATTGTACAGCTTGCAAACAAAGCTTTTCACTGTACTTAAATACACGTGACTACAATAAACCGAATCGTATCAAATCCGAAGCATTAAATACTGTCAGAGCTGCTCAGATTTTCCAGCAATTTGTTTTTGTTGATTGTTGTCTTTGGTTCTGAGGTTTGGACCTCTCAAAATTTTATTGGAAGAATTTTCAGATCAACCAGAATTAATTTGGACAGACCGTATGACAACACAGAGATTGAGAGAGAGCGCAGACTGAGAGTTACGCGTGCATGTCTTCAGCATACAAGACACTTTCTTTTGTAAGTCAATTCAAATGTTCTTTAAATACTTCCCACTGTTTATCTTTAAGTTCAACTCAGAAAGCAGAGTCGAATTCAGTTTATTTCTCATCCCCTGAAGCTATCTTTACATATACTTAAAGCGTCGGTCTCTCCACTTTTCTCAAATCAAATATCAATTTCAATTGTATTATTGTCACCAAATCCAAGGTGTTCCCTAGCTGTGAGATGACGACTATTTCTGGGTCATGATTCCTGAGTAAATCCAGTACGACCAATTGCTTTGCCAGTTCTAATACATATTGTTATAGGCAACATTTAGAAATGCATTTTACAAAACAACTTTTGTTGTTTCAACAATCATACCTCATACAGTCTTACGAAAATTAAAGTGGTCTTGGAAAACTGCACTGTTTTTTTTCTTTGTTCCCTTAATCTCTGTATGTTCCTGTTGATCTGAAGGTAGGCAATCTAAGCCAATTATTTAAAGAAAGGTGGCGAGAAAACAGGGAGTTTGTAGGGAAATGCTAGCCCATGATAAAAGATTTACTAGCAGAGCACTTGGAAAAACAATAACAGGATTAGACAGTCAACACAAATCTACAGGTGGGAAGTCATGCCTGACAAATCTTCTGGAATTTTCTAGATATATAATGTACAATGCAAGGGAGCTGATTATAAGTACATGAAATGGTTCAATGTCATGCCTTTAAAAATTACATTCCTGTCAGTGATTGTATTTCTAAGTATGAGTGTTTATAAACCTGTCGCTCATAAGTTAGAGACCCCATGGAGTAGAATTGACAGGAGGGGACCTCTGGACACAATTTACTTGGACATCGAAAAGGCTTGTGATAAACGTCCCACACAGGGACCGTGTGTAAAAGGTGAACTGTAGCAGAGATGGTTCAGTGTAATTTGGACAAGGTGAGTGGGCAAACGTACCACAGATTAAGTACAATGTGGGTAAATGCAAAGTTATCCACTTTCATAACAAAAACAGGAAGGTTTTTGTTTGGTATAATTTGTTAAATCTGATCTCCTTGGCAGTGACCAAAATAGGAGATTAAGCCTATCTTCCAGTTTAGATTCAATTAACAATAAGCACTTTCAGGTATAAAAGGAACATTTTGTTCTTAGTGGGGTTTAGGAGTCAAATAAGTCTCTCAATGTCACCAGAACAACAGAGCTGATCACTGATTTCAGGAAGAAAGGAGTAGTATACCCCCTAACTACATCTACAGAACTAATGTGGAGAGGGTCAAGAGCATCAAATTCCTTGGAGTGTTGATAACCAACATCATGTCCTGGACCTCGCATGTAAAAAAGGTCAAGAAGGCACGCCACTTCTTCATAAATTCAGCATATCTTTAAAAGGACCCTCACCAACTTCTACAGATGCACCACAGAAAGCATTCTATTCAGGTGCATAACAGCCTGGCATGACAACTGCTTTGCCCAGAACAATAAAAAGCTACAGAATATTGTGTGCACAGCCAATAAATGCAAAAGGCTGGTCATAAGTCTTCCATGGACTCCATTTACTCAGCTCAGTGCCGCAGAAAGGCTGCCAAAGACCCTCCTACCCCGGGAATGCTCTCGTCCAAGCTCTTCCATCAGGCGGAAGATACTGAAACTTGAAGCACATACCATCAGGTTCAAGAACGGCTTCTTCCCTGCCATTATTAGACTGCTGAATGGAACTCTTTAAATCCAAATAATTGCTGATGTTGCTAGTGTTGACCTTGCTTTGTGAACGTCCTATACAGCCATAACCTTGTACAGCTTGTTCTGTCAAGCACCCTATGGTCTGTCTGTCCTTGTTCGCTATGATCTGCCTGTAGTGGTCCCAAAACAAAGGTTTTCACTGTACTTAGGTACATGTGACTATAATAAAACCAAATCAAGGGCAGAGATGGTCATTCAAGAACCTGGTTTATTTTATTGTTTGCAATTATATCCATGAGATTTTACAAATAGATGGTTCAGTCATGGAGGTACACTCAAGAGGTTTTTAATTCGTCATTTCTCACAGCTTGTGCTCACTATGAACAAGGAAGCGTTTGCTGAACATGCACCAATAAGATTATTGTATCCAGAAAACGACAGCAGAAGTCCCACTTTGTGTTGCTGTTGTTAGGCTGAGTTGTCAGAAGGAGGCAAGTGGGACTAGTTTAGTTTGGCAAACTTGGTCAGCTTACAACAATTGGAGTGAAGGGTCTGTTTCCATGCTTCATGACTCTATGATTAGAAACAAACGCAAAAGGCTTGTTATCCTTCAACATAAATGAGAGAAGGGACCCAAAACTTTTCCAAGATGCATTTCCTTCAACCGTGGAAGCGCTTGGAGGGATCAAACTTATTGAAGTACATATCTAAAGTGTATTTGCAAGATTCAAAAATGTGTTGATAATCTTCCTGCCATATATATATGGTGTATTTCTGAGGTGTTATCTTGGTCATAAAATGCAAAATATCTGAGGATGGAATGTTTAAGAAAAGCAAAACAGAGGTAGGCATCTTTTTCTTCCTTCTAATTTGTTACAATCAGGTCCTATACCAATTGGCACACAGATCGAACTAGAGAATTTGATTTGGCTCAAATCGATTTGATACTTCCCAGTGATGAAAACATGGCCACGTTCTCTTGTCAGTGTAGGTTTGTCTCATTTCCATGCTTAGTCCCCCTGGGAACTGTGATGTTTCTGTGTCACAAGTAACAATCTAGTAAATTCTCCATAGTTAAGATATAATCCATCGGTTGTTGAAATTTACTTTGCTTTACAGATAAACCAAAATGATGATCTGAGCAAACAGTTTCTAACAACAGTTCCTTTAAAAGTGGTCAGTTCCATTTCCAGAGAAAGGCTTATGGTCTGATATCCATTCTTGGCACCAAACTTAGAAAAAAGCTTGGCATCTGAAAATTTGCAATTAAGCTCTCCCATGTTAGGAATCTTGCTTATGCATCTTTATGTTACATCGTTCAGTTGCCCTAAATGTGTATGTAGACTGCCACCTTTTGTCACTGATTTCTTTTTGTACGTGGATTTTAATTGCAATTTGAGCCCAAATAGGGTTACTGATCTTACAAGGAAGCTTGATCCTGGAATGTGCAGTCTTTCTGATGTAACACTATCACTTTTAAAGTTGCCAACTGCATCAAACCAGTCTGGGTAAAGGTTAATCAGTGATGGATTGACTCAATGCTACGGTTTGGAATCTTTAGTACTTGAGTTGATGAATTTGTCACCCCATGGACAATGATAACATGTCACTCTGTGCACACTGGCAGACTAGTCGCCCATCTGTTTGAATGATGCAAAAGCAGTTTTGGGTGTCTATCCTGAGGAGACAGATTGGCACATAAGACGAATAGAATGGGATTTTATACATAACGTAAGGAATTCGGCTATTTTGTACGGACTGCGCCACTTTGTACCAATTTCCTGAGTGCATCTTGTGTAACATACATTAAAAGGGAGTTATTTGTACTTGCACCAGTGGCAGTGTCAATTTTGGCATACAGTGCACATTGTCTATTCCTTTTGGATGAAGATAAAACCTTCAACATTTCTAATGGTACTTTTACATTTGCCATGTGTGCTGTCTGACTGTGATTTACAAACCTGTACACTGGCTGAGGTTGCTCTCCTGAAGGACTCTCCTTCACATCCTTCATGGAGCACTGGATTGAACTTTTGGTTCCTCCAGGTGATATTGCTCAGTATTTAGCTCATTTTAACCCAGTACCCTCTTGTGAAAACACAGCGTAAGCTGGACGAACACAGCAGGCCAAGCAGCATCAGAGGAGCAGGAAAGTATGATGTTTCGGGTCGAGACACTTCTTCAGAAATAGGGGAGGGGAAGGGGATTCTGAAATAAATAGGGAAATGGGGGAGGCAGATTGAAGGTGGATAAAAGGAGAAGATAGGTTGAGAGGAGACAGACAGGTCAAAGAAGCGGGGTTAGACCCAGCAAAGATGAATGTAGGTGGGGAGTTAGGGAGGGAATAGGTCAATCCAGGGAGGCTGGACAGGTCAAGGAGGCTGGATGAGGTTAGTGGGTAGGAGATCGGGGTGGGACCTGAGGTGGGAGGAGGGGACTAGCTGGGACGGTTTTGGGATGTGGTCGCGTGAGGGGAGATTTTGAAGCTTGTGAAGTCCACATTGATACCCTTGGGCTGCAGGGTTCCCAATTGAAATATGAGATGTTGTTCCTGTATCTTTTAGGTGGCGTCATTGTGGCACCGCAGGAGGCCCAAGATGGACATGTTGTCCAAAGAGTGGAAGGGGTAGCTGCAACAGTTCATGACTAGGAGGTGTAGTTGTTTGTTGTAGACTGACCACAGGTGTTCCACAAAGCGGTCCCCAAGCCTCCGTGGGCTCAACTACACCTCCCAGTCGCGAACCATTTCAACTCCCCACACCCCCAACCAACACCTCGGGTGACGTGTCCATGCTGGGCCTCCTGCATTGCCACAATGATGCCACCCAAAAGATGCAGGGACAGCATCTCATATTTCGTTTGGGAACCCACTAACCTCATCCTGCCTCCTTGACCTGTCCATCCTCCCTGGACTGACCTATCCCCTCCCTAACTCCCCACCTACGTTCACCTTCACAGGCTCTAACCCTGCCTCTTTGATCTGTCTGTCTCCTCTCAACCTATCTTCTCCTTTATCCATCTTCTATCCACGTTCCCCTGTCTCCCTATTTATTTCAGAATCCCCTTCCCCTCCCCCATTTCTAAAAAAGGGTCTCGACCCGAAACTTCAAAAACTTTCCTGCTCCTCTGATGCTGCTTGGCCTGCTGTGTTCACCGTGTTATCTCAGATTCTCCAGTATCGGCAGTTCCTACTATCTGTAACCTTCTGGAGAAACACAGCTGGTGCATCTCTTGAAATTCTGGACCCCAGTCTTGGTGGGACAAGGGAACCTGACCTCTGAACCAAGGCTGACTAATGGATGGCTATTAGGAATAAGCAGTTTCACAACTGTTAGAATATCACCTTTTCATCATTCAGCATTCACTTAATAGCATAAGCCAGCTTTGAATGCCTACTTATTGCCACCATGATGGGGTTTCTTTAAGTTTCTATATGTTCAATGTCCTACAGATAGTCAGATACTTGTTGAATAATAGTGTTGTAAATAAAGTTCAAGTTATTTATAACACATATCACAGTTAGACACAGTCTACATTCTTTACTTATTGATGTCACTGTACG
This sequence comes from Stegostoma tigrinum, assembly GCF_030684315.1. NCBI lineage: Eukaryota > Metazoa > Chordata > Chondrichthyes > Orectolobiformes > Stegostomatidae > Stegostoma > Stegostoma tigrinum. Next base: position 53,054,182 of record NC_081365.1, read on the forward strand.
TTATACACACAATTGACTACATTGACTCCATGGCACAAAGAGAGTGACTACAGGCAAGGCGAGTGTCTTTGTACCAGAACATCACTTGTCACAATGTCATGTCTTAAAAAGGTACAGGCCTGACCGGTCTGGCCATAAAGCAAAGATTTTAATCTCAGAACAGTTAGTTAACAATCATGCCCAGACTGGTCAGGCCTTCCTAATACCTACCATATCACAACCTTTAAAAAGGTGAAAGGTTGATCAGCCTGGTTCACCTGATGCTCTGCTTTCTCCATAATGAATATTTCATCAAGTGATTTCGCACACAACTGAATTTCTCCACATGTAATGGAGAATTTAAGTGAAATTCTGAAATAAAATGGCATAGGAATTTTGCGAAATCTTAACAGCAGTTCCAAGAAATTGAAAAAGCCTACAAATGTAATTTCATCTTCGCTAAGAATCTCTTTAATAGAAGATGAGCATCTTGATGAGAAGTTACACACACAACCATACTGGGCCCATAATTTGAAGGAGACATGAAAAGATGATAGCAAGGGGAAATATACCAGTTAGTTAGTGTGATCATGTCACAATTCCTCCTCATCTGCCACTGAAGAGAACACTTCGCCAGCAGACCTGAAATGTGCTAGAATTTCTAACATAGCAGATTAAGGGCAGTAACATGGCAGACATAGAAGCTGCCAAAAATTTCTTTTTGCGCCAATCTAGAACACGGAGGGCTGAGAGTGATCAAAATTGGCAGTTTCAGAATTATTTAAATAAGCATAAATCTTGCACAGGTTGCAAGTTGCTTCAACTTTAATTTTAATAAAGTAGCATCATACACGAGTATACTACAAAATTTTTATCTAAGTCTGCTCAGTCTTTTTCTGTGTATTAGTACAATTTCAACACCGCTGCAGCACGTTGGAGTGACTGCTCTATTAGTTTTAAATTATAACACAAATGAAAAACACTGGAACAAAACAGAAGCGTGTGAAATCTTTGCAATCTAATGTCTGGAAGAAGGTAAAATTTGCATCTAAAATGAGCACCTATGATCTCAGGATGTCCAATTAAGTACATGTGATGTAAAACCTCTGTTGCATTTTAGAGGAACAAGGCAACCAGCTTACATTCAGCAAGATACCATAACCAGCATTTAGATAAATGATCAGTTTTTTTTGAGATTACAGGATTGTTGCATTTATGTTCAAGTCCTAGATTGAACATTCGTAACATTGTCATTCAGGGAGCCTTAAATTGCTCCCTTCACATTTTACAGACATGATGACTAATAAATGAAAACATGAAAAAGATCAATGAATTATAAGGATGTCATTCTTTGAAATTCAGTCACAATGCCCGTCCATTGTGATTGTATTTGAGACCAAAGCAAGAACTGCATCTAATCTACAGATATCAAAGCTAAATTATACATCATAGTGATCTTGATTTACTTTGCGAAAGGGAAATATGCAAGTATCTGTGTATCTATCGAAATTGCTAAAGCACCAGAGAATTTATAATCATGTTATTGAAGTTGTATACATTCTTATCTTTAAAACCAGTTGTGGCAACTATTAACACATTTTCTGTCTTCTCATCATCTGACCAAAAGCTGGCTTGTTTTAAGAAACCTGGTCAGCTTGGACGAGTTGATCATATGAAATTTAATGAACAAAAACAAAGTTGCTGGAAAAGCTCAGCAGATCTGGCAGCATCTGTGAAGAATAAAACACAGTTAACGTTTTGGGTCCGGTGACCATTCCTCTCCCCCTTTTTGACAGTCAATGTATGAGTCCTATGCACTTGTATCTCAGCCAGATGCAGTTCTTACAATTCTTCTTGTTTTTTTCTTCACAGACCCTGCCAGATCTGCTGAGGGTTTTCAGCAACTTCTGTTTTTGTTCCTGACTTACAGCATCCGCCTTTCTTTCGGTTTTCCTTTACAATTTAATGAAGTCAGGTATCTCAAAAAGCACATGAACTAACAGAGATAATGGGAACTGCAGATGCTGGAGATTCCAAGATAATAAAATGTGAGGCTGGATGAACACAGCAGGCCAAGCAGCATCTCAGGAGCACAAAAGCTGACGTTTCGGGCCTAGACCCTTCATCAGAGAGGGGGATGGGGAGAGGGTTATTCCAGAACCCTCTCCCCATCCCCCTCTCTGATGAAGGGTCTAGGCCCGAAACGTCAGCTTTTGTGCTCCTGAGATGCTGCTTGGCCTGCTGTGTTCATCCAGCCTCACATTTTATGAACTAACAGCATGTTTTTCCATGGTTGTCCCAAGATGCTCAACTCCACTCTTTGCAGTGTTGTCACTCGAGGCCAAAATGTCTGCTCATCATCATAGACCACGATAACCACAGGGACATGATTACCCCTCTCATACTGGGAGGGGGGGAAATGAAATTATTGTTGCATCAGAAAAGGTCTGAAAGAGATGAAGGAGTAGAAGAGTCCCAAGAGGAATTTCAGAGAAAGAGGGGGCAGTAAACTCAGCTCTTGCCTGCTATTTACTGAAATAAGAGGCGTGACTAGCCCTCCTGCAAATCTTCTCTCCTGTAAGTGATCCCATGTGATGATAAGTAGTAGTGAATAATAAATTCCACCAGGAACACGAACTCCCGGTACCCATAAGCACATAAATATAGCATTCCGGGAAAGGTGGCCAGAGGTGATAATAACGGGAAATCTAGTTCTAGGTGAAAAATGTAAAATGTCTTCTCATCCAATTGTGCTTTTTTTTTTCCTGCCATTTCCACTCCACCTCAGGGCAAGATAATGGATGCAAGACCAGTGCAAACTTTTTAATTTTAGTTGATGCCTTCACATCCAGTTGCCATCTTTTATAATTCATTGACACTCAAGTCAGGATGCTTCATAAAGTATAGCTTTGGTTACAGTAGTTCAAATATGACAGTGCTTAAATTACAAAATAGATGGTGAGAATTCAACATCTTGATACCCTTAGATTATAAATACACTAAGTGGATAGCCCAATGTTACATAACTGAATTTTAACACAATTTTGAGGTGTGGGGATTAATAGCAAGTGAAAATAGGTATGAAAATGGCAGTCTCAAGTTGACCTGTAAGCTTAAAAGCCAGTCTAGAAAATAAACTTGCTCGTCAGCAACATCGCCTCAATTTCACCATTCATTCTGTCACTGAAGGATCTGGGCAAGTGCGAGGTGATGCATTTTGAAAGATCAAATTCAAGGGCGAACTATACAGTAAATGGAAAAGTCCTAGGGAAAATTGATGAACAGAGAGATCCGAGTGTTCAGGTCCATTGTTCCCTGAAGGTGACAACGCAGGTCAATAGGGTGGTCAAAAAGGCATATGGCATGTTTTCCTTCATTGGACAGGGTATTGAGTACAAGAGGTGGCAGGTCATGTCGCAGTTGTATAGGACTTTGGTTCGGCCACATTTGGAGTACTGTGTGCAGTTCTGGTCGCCACATTACAAAAAAGGATGTGGATGCTTTGGAGAGGGTGCAGAGGAGGTTCACCAGGATGTTGCCTGGTATGGAGGGTGCTAGCTATGAAGAGAGGTTGAATAGATTAGGATTATTTTCATTAGAAAGACGGAGATTGAGGGGGGACCTGATTGAGGTCTACAAAATCATGAGGGGTATAGACAGGGTGGATAGCAAAAAGCTTTTTCCCCCAGAGTGGGGGACTCAATTACTAGGGGTCATGAGTTCAAAGTGAGAGGAGGAAAGTTTAAGGGAGATATGCATGGAAAGTTCTTTACAGAGGGTGGTGGGTGCCTGGAATGCGTTGCCAGCGGAGGTGGTAGACGCAGACATGTTAGCATCTTTTAAGATATATTTGGACAGGTACATGGATGGGCAGGGAGCAAATGGGCACAGACCGTTAGAAAAGAGATGACAGGTTAGACAGAGGATCTCGATCGGAGCAGGCTTGGAGGGCCGAAGGACCTGTTCCTTTGCTGAACAAAGGTTTCTTTGTTCTTTGATCATGGTCATTTGCAGCTTCATCTCTTCGGAATACTGAATAACCGTGCAATAAAAGGTGGACCAACTGTCATCACAAGTCATACTGTCATGGGTGCCCCCTCATGGTAACTGGGAAGCAATAACTCTTGCACAGAATGCCAAAATTATACCTAATGCATTGCATACCGGATCATAATCTCAGAAAAAGACAGAAGAAGAAATAATGTACCTAATACAGACAATCCAAGAATGCCTATGTTCCTTTCTCCTCTGTCAGGCAGGTTGTTCACCAAGCATTGATATGTCCCTGTGTCTGACAGTTGTGTATTATTAATGAAGATGGAGGCAACTGTGCTCGGCATGGTGACGACAAAGCCGACACGGGAATTAAACTGGGTGGCTCCACTAATTATCTGGCCTCCCTGGTACAAAATTACCTGTGACAGAAAAAAAAAAGAACAAATAGAATATATTGTGTTTAATTTATTGTGGCCATTGACCAATTCTAAAATGCACAGTGTCACATACATTTACTTCAGACCTGCACATGCTTGATTTCAGCTTAAGTTTTTAGAACTGAGCAACAATACAGCTAAGTACCTATATGTTTGTGCTGATTTCTGCAACACGATGGGTCCTATAGTGCGTCACCTGAGAAATGCCAATTTGAGGTCCCCATATGCTTACTTAGACCCAATACAACATTTTGACAATTTCATACTTTTTCAATCCTGTTAATCCTCAGAAAATGTACAATTCCTGTAATTGTACAAAATCATATTAGGCAGTTCAACCCACTTGTGCTGAAATTTTATGATCAAAATTACTTTGTTACTTGAGCTATATTATGTTTAATGTACAGCACAGACAAGGTGGTCACAGCTCACGTTATAGCTATTGTCTCTAAACTCATGGGCTGAATGTTACTTAACCATGGTGGAGGCATTTTTGCCAGCTGACAGCATCTAAAATAGGTCAGATGCCCAACCAGTCACCTGCTCACTCACCCCAAAGTCACCTCCCAAACACAATTTGCAAGTAAATAATCAGGAACAACTGAACTTGGCAAAATATAACTGTGAAAGTAGCTTTTTTCCCCCACCTAAAAATAAAGACAGGCACGAACGAAGTTGGGAAGAGGGGGCAACGCATTCAGTTGGGTGTACAGGGTGCATCAGGGTCAAACCACATATCCTAAGCTTCTACCCTACTTTTCCATCTGCACTCTCTGCTTGATCAAACCCGAGAATAAAACAGGTGAATGCACGTCTTGAAAGGTGGTGCAGAAGGAAGGGTGTTACATTCACGTGAGGCTCCGACTATCTCTGGGGGAAACGGCATCTGTATACGTCAATTGCACTGCATCTCAACTGAAAAGAGTCCAAGTACCTAATGGAGCATTTTGATAGTGTAAACCTTTTCCAAAAGCACTTAATCAGCAGGAGGGTGGGGCGCAGGAGACAATGTTTGAAAGTAATACCAGGGTGCATGAAATGCAGGGATACACAGACAGCTCTGGAACAGAGCAGAGTAAGCTAATCGTTGGAATTGGCGTAAAATGAGGGTTACACCAACAACAACTCCCATTAAGAAGGGTAAGAGTGCAAGGTATATGGGAACACCAGCACCTGCAAGCTCCCCTCCAAGCCACTCATTACCCTGACTTGGAAATATAAAGTGATATTTCAGTGTCAGTCGAAATCCTTGAACCTCCTCCCTAATGGCACTGTGGGTATTCCTCCATCCAATAGCAGTAGTTCAAGAAGGCAGCTCACCACCACCTTCTCAACAGCAACCAAGGATGGGCAATGAATGTAAGCCTAGTCTGTGATTTTCAAACACTGCATGTACGTGAATTCACAGACCATCGTTCTTAAGATTGGTGTATTGGATTATAATGCTATCGAGATAATGGAGATCTAGCTGAAGGAAGAGCAGGTGTAAGTATTAAATATTCTAAGTGACAAGGTATTCAGAAAAGGTAGGAATAGGATAAAACTGACAAGTGGTATTATTGTCTATGGAGAGCACTGTAGTTCTATAAAGAAAGAGTGCTTCAGCATGTTCAAGGACATATTCATTTCAGCAAGAACTAAGGAGTAAGAAGAGTGTGTTGCTTCGGTGCTGTCGACAAACCACATACTAGCAGAAAGGAGGTACAAGAACAAATCCGTCAGGAAATTACAAAGGCTACGTCATGGAGTACGTGTACTGGGGGCTTCGGTCACCTTATTAAAGACTGGAAAGTGGTAGCATAAAGGGCAAGGAGCATGCATTCCTAGATTGTGTTCAGGGGGGTGCTGTATGTCTAATCCAACAAGAAAGGAATTATTGCTAGTTCTGGTTCCAAGCAATGAAGTGAGACAAGATGATTAAGTAAAAAAATGCAGAGGGCAGTGATTATTGCATCTTAAGTTTTAACATGATGGTAGAAAATTACATCCAGCGTATAAGTGTAATACTTGACATATTTTTCAACAATGAATGGAAGTAAAGCATGAATACTTTCAAAGATTTTGAGATTGTTTTAGCCAGTACAGCTCTCAGTCACTCTGGTAAGGTGTTGGAGGTCTAGCTTTCTTCTATGTGACAACAAGATGTAAAGTGTAACTTTGAAAATGCAAAGCTGCTATTTAGCTAGAGAATATTTCAGTATCATAAAGATTACCAGTCCAAAAGGACTTGTAAGCCATAAATATATAAACTCGATTGAAACTCAAGATCATCACAAAAGGAGCAAATATTTTGAAAGTCTACTTTCTCAAACTCTCCTCAGGCAGAAGTAACATACCTTCTTCAAACAGATGGGAATTAAAAGAAAGTCTCACCCATGACCTGACCAGAACACTTTTTAACACTGCCAAAATCTTAACTCAAAAGGTTGATGCACATTTTGGCCACTATCACACAGCTCTGTTTTATATTGCTTTGCCCAGATGCACAAAGCTTTGGTCATACTCAAGTACTTTGAAGAAATTCTTTAAACTGAAACTGCCTTCATTTGTGGGTGGCAAGACATACTTTATTCCTTTTTGAACTCCTTTCAACCTTGAAAATGTAAGAATAGAGCTCTCAGTTAAATAAACTTGTGTTGGAGTCAAGCTGTGTCATTCAGGCCACAGTGCATGAAGGAGCACTACTCAAAGCCCATTTGCAAAGAAAGCAGAATCGCAAAATATGTTCCAGTAAGGTATTCGTTGAGGGTGGCAAAGTGGCTCAGTGGTTAGCACTGCTGCCTCACAGCAGCAGGGACCTGGGTTCGATTCCAGCCTCGGGCAACGGTCTATGTGGAGTTTTCACATTCTCCCCGTGTCTGCATCAATTTCCTCTGGGTGCCCTGGTTTCCTCCCACAGTCCGAAGATGTGCAAGCTAGATGGATTGGCCATGCTAAATTGCCTGTAGTGTTTCGGGATGAGTAGATTAAGTGTATTAGCGACAGGAAATGCATTGTTACAGGAATAGTGAAGTGGGATGGGTCTGGGTGGATTCTCTTCGGACAGTCGGTGGGGACTCGTTGGGCCGAAGTGCCTGTTTCCACACTGCAGGGATTCTATGATTTCATTTGGCTACAAAAGGTTGACCAGTTTAATTTGTTCACCTGCAGATTACAAGACCAAAAGGAAATCTGCGAACATTTGCAATGATTCACCCGGCTTTTCATAGAACATAGAACATAGAAACGTACAGCACAGCACAGGCCCTTCAGCCCACGATGTTGTGCCGACCATTGATCCTCATGTCTGCACCCTCAAATTTCTGTGACCATATGCATGTCCTGCAGTCTCTTAAATGTCCCCAATGACCTTGCTTCCACAACTGCTGCTGGCAACGCATTCCATGCTCTCACAACTCTCTGTGTAAAGAACACGCCTCTGACATCCCCTCTATACTTTCCTCCAACCAGCTTAAAACTATGACCCCTCATGTTAGCCATTTCTGCCCTAGGAAATAGTCGCTGGCTATCAACTTTATCTATGCCTCTCATTATCTTGTATACCTCAATTAGGTCCCCTCTCCTCCTCCTTTTCTCCAATGAAGAGAGACCGAGCTCAGTCAACCTCTCTTCATAAGATAAGCCCTCCAGTCCAGGCAGCATCCTGGTAAACCTCCTTTGAACCCTCTCCAAAGCATCCACATCTTTCCTATAATAGGGCGACCAGAGCTGGACGCAGTATTCCAAGTGCGGTCTAACCAAAGTTTTATAGAGCTGCAACAAGATCTCATGACTCTTAAACTCAATCCCCCTGTTAATGAAAGCCAAAACACCATATGCTTTCTTAACAACCATGTCCACTTGGGTGGCCATTTTAAGGGATCTATGTATCTGCACACCAAGATCCCTCTGTTCCTCCACACCGCCAAGAATCCTATCCTTAATCCTGTACTCAGCTTTCAAATTTGACCTTCCAAAATGCATCACCTCGCATTTATCCAGGTTGAACTCCATCTGCCACCTCTCAGCCCATCTCTGCATCCTGTCAATGTCCCACTGCAGCCTACAACAGCCCTCTATACTGTCAACGACCCCTCCGACCTTTGTGTCGTCTGCAAACTTGCTGACCCGTCCTTCAATCCCCTCATCCAAGTCATTTATAAAAATTACAAACAGTAGAGGCCCAAGGACAGAGCCCTGTGGAACCCCACTCACCACTGACTTCCAGGCAGAATATTTTCCTTCTACTACCACTCGCTGTCTTCTGTTGGCCAGCCAATTCTGCATCCAGACAGCTAAGTTCCCCTGTATCCCATTCCTCCTGACCTTCTGAATGAGCCTACCATGGGGAACCTTATCAAATGCCTTACTGAAGTTTGTTTTTTTTAAATGTGTTCTTAGGATGTGGAAACCAAAGAAAGGAGTATTTATAGTTCATGAAGACATTACAATTCAATGACGCAGTGGTGAAAGAAACTGCACAAGGTCAGTTGATAGCTCTCATTCCTGAAGAGCAGTTATGCCAGTTCGTTCTTCAATCATTAGCCAATAACTTGCAAATTTACTTTCTGTTACCACCTCACAATTCAACATTACATCTTTCTTTGTAGGTTTATGAACCTTCAACCTGCAGTGTGGTACAATGGCTAATAAGCTCTTAGTCATTTGGATCTATTTTGCCAACTTGATCTTGTGACTCCATTTGTTTCACAAGCAGCCCTTTAGCAATGTTCCTTTAAAACGCCTCAACTTTACCAGCATGTATGATTCTCAACAACAATTTGTCAACAGAATCCAAAAGGACAAGCTAAATGCTTAATTGTTCAACTGAAAAAAAAGAGGCATTGACCTCAAAGAAAATGCAACCTACAGTCATAGATTTCCTTCGCCTAATGTCAGTTTAAACTTGGATCTCCAAATATCCAGTAGTAAACGTCAAACAAGAAAAATAACCAATCATACTGAAGTATTCTCTCAGTCAGCAAACCAGCCACACAGAATTCACTTTGAGTTGAGTTATGATTTATAGAAAGAAACAGATACATGATTGGAATGTTCATAAAAGTAAACATGTCATTTATTTGATTATAATGGAAAAATTTGGCATTCCAAAAATATAAAATTAGATTTTATTTTTAGCCACCAGTGAGGTTGCTCAGCAGTAATTACAAATTTGGTGTTACTAGAAATAGTAATATCTCAATCAATGAGTGCATTTTTTTTCCCCCCAGTGGTTAATGCAGCAAGAAAACTAGGACTAAAGGGTAACTTTTAAGTAGCGACTACTTTGAGTCTCTGGGAGACATCTACTGCTTACCTAATTGAAACATATGAGATTCTTAGGGGATTTGACAAGGTAGATGTGGAAGGGTTCAGAAATAATGGGAACTTCAGATGCTGGAGAATCCAAGATATCGAAGTGTGGAGCTGGATATACACAGCAGGCCAAGCAGCATCTCGGGAGCACAAAAGCTGACATTTCGGGCCTAGACCCTTCATCAGAGTGCTCTGATGAAGGGTCGAGGCCCAGAATGTCAGCTTTTGTGCTCCTGGGATGCTGCTTGGCCTGCTGTGTTCATCCAGCTCCACACTTTGTTATCTTAGATGTGGAAGGGTTGTTTTCTGTCAAGGCAGAGTCGAGGAACAGACAGTATAATCTCAGAATTAGGGTTTGCCTTTTACAAAAGAGATAAGGAGGAATCTCTTCTATCAGAGGACAGTGAATCTGTTTATTCTTTAATCACAGAGGGCTGGAGAAGTTGTGCTGTGAAGTATATTGAAGGTGGAGATGGAGGGATCTTTAAATCAGTAAAGCAACCAAGTGCTAGGCAGAAAATGAAGGAAAATTATGATGAAATGTTTGTCTGATATTTGTCAGACCATGAGAGATTTGAGGTAACCAGATCAGCCATGAAGTCACTGAATGGCAGACTGGACTAATGGGTTGAATGGCCTGACTTCTGTGCTTCTGTATTATGGTCCACAGAAAGTGTAAAATCATCGACAGAATACAGACTTCAGAATTGTTGACAATCTTAGAAGAATGATGATGGTGCATTAGATAGGTTCATAATTGTTACTGGTGCAAAGTCCAGGCCCAGAGAAACTTCCATCAGGTCCAGTCAAGATCATTGAAAAATGATCACAATCTAATTTGTAGAATGAGCAATTTTTCCATAATTGATGATACAGAAGTGATTAATCAAACATGCAATTAGCTTACATTTGGTTTGAGCGTGGTTAATTGTTAAACGACTTTCTCCTGACAGAAACCATTTGGTCCAGATCAAAGGTTGATGGTTTTATTGCTTTATGGCTCAGGCTAATGAAAAAACGTTTTCTAATGAGCATAACATGTCTTTTGCGCAAAACTTATGTTTCAAAATGCAACATGGCTTAGTTATAACAAAGTTTGTAATAAGGAATGGACACAGACATGCATATGTGCTTGTATTAAAAACATTAGAATTAGGGTCAGTCATACAGCAGTTGTGAACATTCTGGATGCATCAGTTAGAAAATTGGGGATGATAGTTAAGCAAGAAGGCAAAATCATGTACATTAAGCAGACATACAAACTGGCGTCACTATCTTGGTAAGGGATTGGGACAAGGTGTAACTAAAAAAGGTCAAAGTTTTAAGGTGATTGACACGAATGAATCTAAGTGGAAAGTGATATCACAAAAGGTGCCCATTACTTCTAAAGAAACCAATGAAAATGTCAGACACTACCTAGCCAACCCAAGACTGACCATGACCTGTGAATGCACTGTGTATGCACCATCTAGACAGTTAACAATCAGATCATGCATCATGAGGACCAAATCAGCATTCAAAGATGTCAATAACAACAGAGTTTGTCCTCATGGTGCACTGTGTTCCTGTGTGCCTGGAGTTCCCAAGATCCACAAAACCGATGTCCCTTTAAGATGATGCACATTTTATTTATGTCTAGTTCTGCACAACAAAAAGTGGCCAAATGGCTTAGCACGTTACCACAACCAGTTCTGCGCAATATTGTTGAAGTGCTGGTGTTGGACTTGGGTGCATAAAGTTTTTTAAAAAATCATACAACGCCGGATTTTAGTCCAACAGGTTTAAAAATCACAACCTTTCAAGTTTTCCGCATCTACAGTACAGGATTCCTCCTTCGTCGTAGAAATCATACAGGGCCTGCATAGTAATCGCCATGCTGTGCCCATTAGCTCTTTTACAGTATATTATTGAAAAGGCTAGCAATACCAAATGAAGCCATTAACAGCTGCACCACAAAGTACAGAATGGCAATCTAGATGACTAGCCATTGTCTGAATCTCATATTCTAATATGAAGAGATGAAGCTATCAAACAAGTCAGTCACTTGCCTTAACATTCTACTTGAGAAATCTGCAAATCTTGTACTATCTACAACAATCCCATCTTCAGTGGTCAATATACACACAGATTCCCATAGTTTCCCAAGTTACAAGATTGGTCTATTCAACATTCTCACAAATGGGCCCATGACATTTTTGCCCACTGTGCAAACTTGATGGCAAGCAAGCATGACCACATTAATTTATAAAAACAACAATCTTAAGGACCAACCTGTTCTGGCTGATTGACATTTGAGAGAGGTGTCACAGTCCAGATGATATTCAGTTGAGTTAGAGCTGCACTTGTAATGAAGGTACATGGTAGTTCGGCTGTTTCACCTCTGGCAACCTGCACACTCTTGCTACTCATAGTAACTTCTAATAATTCCACCCAACCTGCCAAGAAAAGGTTAATAATATTGAATGTGTACAATACAAAACTAATGCCATGAAAGCAATTGACAAACATGTTGTTCTTGAGCATGGTGTGTGATGCAATCTTAATGAACTTTTCATATACAGTAGAAGTTCTATTAAAAATCTATGGGCAGTGTATAATTTAATCAAGGTGATTAGATAATGCCACAACCTGACAATTGCGAATTACAAATTTTGCATTCATCCCACAAGTGTGCTACAGAATAGAACCTGTTATCTTTATAATCGACAAAAGACAAAGCTATTTCTCATCAGGAATTTTTATGAGCTGGCCTCGCATCAGAACAGCAGATAGCCTGAAAGAATTGATGACAGTTGTGTGTTCACTCCACTCCACAATAATAGCTTGGTTTTTCAATGGGCATTCCATTGTTTACACCATACAAAGGGGTAAGGTAACAGAATTTGAAAATTCAGATGTGAACTAACTCTAATCAATTTACTGCCACAGATTATATTTCACTCTCTCAGTGAACAGCTTTGCAAGAGAAAAGCATGCTTAAAAATGAAATAAAAATAAAAATGGAAACAGAGATTCTGCAACCAACCATCGCAAAACAAAATTGGGGGGGGGGGGTGAATTTTGGAATGAAATTGGTCTACGCAATAGTACAAAACAGATTTAAGTGAATTGGCTGCCACATTTTCACTGCTTATTTTACACAGATCAAATTGGCAAAATAGTCACGTTTTATTTGAAAAATCAAATAAAGGTGACACTGAAACCAGGAAGTGATCTCCAAAACTGAACTCCATTGGGAGAGAGATCAGGTGAGATAAATAAAAAGTTAAGAGATTGAACAGAATCTCTTTCATGGTACAAACACAGGCAATTTCACCTTCTGCTAAAAATATCCGCCCAAATCACTTTGAACACTAATGTCCACACTCAATTTGTGTGTTTCAGGCTCATTCAAGTCATCAAATCATCCAAGATTGAGTAAATGTACATTGTGTCAGATAACTGACTTTCTTTCCTCTTTCCCCTCCAACCCACTCCATTTTTAGAAGAATTGATAGAATTTCTTTCATTTGGTACAAAAGCAAGGCAGCTGCAGGGTAAGTCTCTAGTCTTAGACTTTGAAACAAAATCTCTCTTCGATCACTAGTGGAAAGGTGGCACATCCTTCACCACTTCTCCGTCAGCCAGATTTATTGTTCTTTTTTGTAACCAAATGCTATCTCCCCCCAAAACACACCTTGTTTTACTTAAGCAGAGTTCTCTCTGAGCTGGTACTTGAAAGTGAAAAAACAAAAAGAAAAGACCGGAGATTATAATTGAAAAGGTTGTTCTAGGCCAACAGGACATTGGTTCAGACTGTGGCCCTTTTTCTCAGCATCCTGTGAGCTACTCAGTAATAGCAATTAAGATCTGGATCGCATCTCCTTTGTTTCTGTTACCCTGGTTTTACTTGTATCAAAACTGAGTGAATTGAGTGAAGGCTAACTTTTAAGCGTGTGCCCCTGACAGCATGCAAGAGTCGACATTATTTGTGACAAATCCAGTTGAAAAGAGTTCTAGGTCTAAATACCCTACTATTGAGGATGACGTTAACATTTATTTTCTCAAAGCAACTTTGTGAACATCTTGACCACACTGCACTGTGAAGGGCTATTTACTGAATTTATAATTTTAGTGGATGACCATACTTTAGGCAATGAACAATGTTTCAGTGCCCAGGATGTTCAAAAAGAAATGAGGAATGGCTTCAAATTAACTACCTACTTTTACTAAAGCACATGATCACAAACTCTACTTTATATTATCACTAATTTACAAAAAATAATAAATGTGTGGAAGGCATATTGTCTATCACCCTATGACATTCTTGTTCTCCCAAGTGAGTGCACTGTTGCAATTTTTAAGAGAATCTGTGGAGAATGTTGCATTTCTTCACACCGTCAGCAATCTGCGTTAAGGACTGCAATTAACTGTCGAAACTGGCATTGTAACTTTTCAGCAACAAGAAATACAATGGTCCTAAGCTCCGCTGCATTCAGTTATAGCGTCAGAGTCACACAGCACAAAAACAAACCCTTCAGTCCATGATAACAAAGTGTGAAGAAGGATGAACACAGCAGGCCAAGCAGCATCTCAGGAGCACAAAAGCTGACGTTTCGGGCCTCGACCCTTCATCAGAGAGGGGGATGGGGAGAGGGTTCTGGAATAAATAGGGAGAGAGGGGGAGGCGGACCGAAGATGGGGAGAAGAGAAGATAGGTGGAGAGGAGAATATAGACGGGGAGGTAGGGAGGGGATAGGTCAGTCCAGGGAAGACGGACAGGTCAAGGAGGCGGGATGACGTTAGTAGGCAGGAAATGGAGGTGCGGCTTGAGGTGGGAGGAGGGGACGGGTGAGAGGAAGAACAGGTTAGGGAGGCATGGACAAGCTGGGCTGGTTTTGGGATGCAGTGGGGGCAGGCCTGTCCATGCCGAACCTAATCCTGAACTGAACTAGTCCCACCTGCCTGCTGCTGGTCCATATCCGTCCAAACACTTCCTATTCATTATCTATCCAAAATGTCTTATAAAATGTTATGACTGTACCCACGTCCAGCACTTTTTCAGGAAGTTCTTTTCAGACACAAATCACTCACTGCGTAAAATATTTGCCTCGTGTCTTTTTTAAAATCTCTCTCTTCTCATGTTAAAAATGTGTCCCCTAGTCTCAAAATCCCCCATCCTATCGAAAAGACAAATACTGTTAACCCTATCTATGCCTCTCATTATTTTTAAACTTCTATAACCTCCTCTGCTCAAGTGAAAAATGTCCCAGCCTTCCTTTATAATTCAACCTCCGTATCGCAACGTCCTGGTAAATCATTTCTGAACCCTCTCCAGGTTTGCAATATCCTTTCTATAACTGGGTGACCAGAACTGGACATAGTACTTCAGAAGAGGCCTCACCAATGTCCTTCACAACCTCAACATGATTTCCCAACTCCTGCACTCAAAAGGCTGAGAAATAAAGGCAAGCGTGCCAAATGCCTTTTTAACCACCCTGTCTATATGTGATATAGATGCTTCAAAAAATTATCTGCATGCACCCCAAGGTTGCTGTGCTCTACAACGCGACCCAAGGCTCTACCATTGAATTGTATAAGCCCTACCGTTGCTTGTTGCAGCAAATTGCAAAGTTCTTTCCAAAACTACAACTGATGGTTCTATAATAGCTATAGTTACAGGAAAATCTCCTAACCAGGTAGCTTTGAGTAGACAGCAGGAACTGCAGATGCTGGAGTCAGTCGATAGACTGTGGATCTGGAGGAACACAACAGGCCAGGTAGCACCAGAGGAGTAGGAAAGTCGACGTTTCGGTCGGGACCTCCTTCAGAACCAGCTTTGAGTACGGTCCTTTTCAAATAACACTTTGACCTCCAAAAGTCATAGTAAGCAGTACTTTTGCGCTATTGGCTGCTGTATAATATTGACATCTTGGCTATCAGCAAACACAGTTCAAATAAAAAGGATTTTCCTTCAGATTGCAATACATCTTTGTCTGATAATTTTATCTGTAATTGATCTTTTTGGTGACAATTAGATTCAATTAATTACTTAAGTTTTGTCAGAATAGAATTTTTACTAGAATATTCTATTTTTTTCACTCTTGTGGGCTTCTTCAAAAATTATATGCCCTTATGTATAATTTGAGACTTTCTGATTTATTCAGAGTTCAAAAACAACAGTACTCAAAGAACAACACAGAACAGCAAACAGTTTAACAAAGAATTCAATTCTGTAACTATGGACTTAATATGAACTGGCATTCCAGCTTAACATGTCAGCTCCGGGGAGTAATTAGAACACAAGAGTAGAGTCAAGTACTTTAAATAGCTTTACACAACTCAACTTCTGGGCTAATTTTCTATACTCATTAATTCAAATTTCAAGCAGGAAAAATTCCACATCTATTTTAGGTTTACTTTCTGAGCTTTTGCCTTGCTAAGAGTTGAAGTAACTTTTCAATTGAAATAAAAAATTTTTGTGAGGCAATCATGATCTTAGGCAAATGAAAGGGAAAGAAGTAATATTTTATACAGTTACGAATATTGTTTGGTATAACAGCAAAGTACCCACCCTGTTCTTCAAAGAGGATCATGGAATTTTCCATCTCCGGTAGTTGGTGCCACATTTTAACATCCAATTTAAAACATATCATTCACAAAGTGTCAATTTTGATAAGTGCTCAATTTACTGTAAATGAGGTTTAAAGCCATGATCTTTTGGGTTTGAGATGACAGCGTTTTCCATAATCCAAGAGCGTCACCAGAATATACTGGTTCATGTATACGCAGGTTTGATGAATTTGTAATTTGTCCATGCTGTTTACCTACTGTGTGATGGTTTTTGCCTTACGTTTTCCTCCCATCATTTTGATGCTACACATTTCAGCTGGGGATTAAACAATGCCATCAGTTGTGGACAACTATCTAATTATTCATTTTCTCTGAAAAGCATCAACTTGGATAATCAGCTTTAGTTTTAGAGACCACAACGGCAACTCAACATGAGGCCACTGCAAAAAAAAATGCAGATGGATCTTTTTTCCTTCAGATTCTTGCAAAAATTTGTAGCTTAGGTTGTAGATGGAGATTGTTGGCTCACTCGCCAAGCTGGCTGGTTATCATACCGACGTCTCATCACCATGCTAGGCACTGATGCTGTTACAGACAAAATGAGCTAACAACCAGAACGTTTTCCGATTTAGTTCATGACTCGTGAATAACACTGCAAGTTAATACCACAGTAGTACTTAGCATCTCAACTACTAACAAAGCCAGGAATAAACTGTCTCAATCCACTTACCATTAAAAGGAGAACTCTATCCAATTTAACTTGTAGGTATATTATTAGACAACGCGAGCTCTGGTTAAAGGCAACATGCTCCTTACAATTTTGCTCCCAATTAGAAAATAGCAGTAGCTTCAAACTGGGAAACTTCAGTGCTCCTGATTTTCCTTTTGTAGAACATCTTGTTCATGTTGTTAAATTAAAGGAGTACTTAGGGTTACATTTCACAAAAAAAAGCGATAATGTCTGTAGGCCACCGCTTAGCTAGCCATTGCACCCGATGCTTTTTGTACACCCATGATTTTATTGTTTCTTAATGCTCCCAGTCTAATCAAAACTTTGCACTCATAGCAGGACCTAACATCTTCAGAACTTCTTTCGAAGTTCCTGTTAATCTGCCCAGATGCTTGCCTCCTTATACCTGACATTTCTGCCTTAACTTGCGACTTACAAGTTATTTACTGACATTGTAAAGACAGGTATAAATGATAGATAACAAATATAAAAGCAGTAACTTTGCATTTCCCCTCGATATTTTGATCACTTTCATTTCTTCCAGCTAGAAGATAGATTTTCATTCAGCATGAGTCAGCTAGCAGATATAAAGATCAGGGATTTTCTTATTCTTGCCCTCACGGTAAGATTTACTACAAGTTGAGTGGGTCAATAAGAATGACATTACTGTAGCTCTAAGAAAAGAAGTGTCAAATTTACTTCATAATTTACAGCTTGGGATAGAATTTAAAAGTGATACTGCAAAATGGTCAAGTTTGACAAGATTAAAAATTCTGTTGCACAGGCACTTATTTGACAAAACATCCAAAACCTTTTCAATTCTTTTACATTCATCATTCCAAATCTGCACAGTGATCACATTTTTGAATTGGTTAAAACTGACTTACCTTAGTCATGGTTAGATTAAAAGGTACCTTCATTGACTTTCCTCTTTCATTGTTACTGTCCAATGATGTCAAAACATTTTTTTTATAAACTGAAGTAGTTTACCCATATCTAAATCACTATTTTCCCAATCTCAAAACAGGTTCAAATCCCAGCCTACACATGTACACTTCACAGATTTTGAAACATTTCTGAGTTTGAGGATTCAAGGATCACCTTGGATGTAGAAGAACATTACCTTAATATCAAAGGATTCAGAAAATTCACCAACATTCACTTTTTCTGCCATGGGAAACTACAGGAAAGGACATTCAACTTAAGTGAAAGTTAGTAGCAGAATATTTTATAGCCTTCTCAGTTGCTTTACCACTGACTTCACTGAAGAGAAGGCTGTATGCATATACACACACCTGATTAAGTATTTGCCCATTCACTCTCCCTTTCTATATTTTCTTGCCATTTCCTTAAATCCTCATCACAACATACTTTCCCTCCTATTTTTGTTTTTAAAATCAGTGAATTTCAATACATTATCCCCTGTTGCCTCTTCCAGGTCAGTCATATAGAGAGTAAGTAAACGAGACTTTGGGATTTTTCCTTACAGCATTCCACTATATGCCGTTACAACCTAAAATATCAAAAAATACTGTCTATTTTGTACACTCAACAAGATTGGAATTTCTCCAATTGTTACCCAATTCTATAATAATCCTACAAATAATCTTAAATTCAATAACAAGACTGATTTACTGCTCTGCTTGTTCATGCAGGTCCACAGTTATCATTGTAATAGTTGAAAGTTGTCACTCTAATACAAAGCCACAACATCATGTTGTTGACTGGGAAGAGAAGGTTTAATAACTTCAACAGTATGCTAACTAGCATGACATGCAAAGTCTTTTACGAAGACACCAGGGCCATGAACTGAAGTCAAATTAACAAAATCCCTTTTACTCACAGAAAGAGTGTCACCTTTAAAGAGAGACAATGTCATTCTTCAATGCTAAAAAGAACACTTCAAACAACTACTCAGCCATGAATCAATTGTGATAACCGCTGATCTTCTCTCAGCTATCTCCTAGGACCATGTGGTGGAAACCATAGGTATGTCTCCATTGATGGGAGAACTGCAACAAACAAAGACAACTAAGCCAGTATCGCTGACGGTATTCCAGCTCAGATGTTCAAAGCTGGTAGGTTTTGACCCACATCAAGACTCCATGACCTCACCCTGTGGATTCAGGTATGTGATCAATGTAACTTTTTGAAAATGAAGATAAAGTATAGTGTGGAAATGATCAAGGTAGCTCCCTGTTGTCCATGGCAGAGAATATCATGACAGGCATTCTTCTGAAGTACGGCTTTGCTGTAGCGGAGAAAATCCTGCCAGAAACAATCTTGTATTCAACTATTTAGAGAACCTCTTACGCAGGCTTTGGTGCCAGTCAAATCCAATTCACTCCATTCAAAGGATTTAATTCAATAAACCGTGAGGGTCTGTACATTTTGTCCAGAGATTTGAATGTCCAAGCAACCTGATCACAATCCTGCAATTGCTTCATGCTAAGATGATGGCAGGAAAAGATCTGAAACACATGCCTTCAAAATCCAGAATGGTGTCAAGCAAGATTGTGCTATCAACTTGCAGCAAGCTGTTCTTAGGCATTCAAGTCAATGCTGTCACATTTCAAGCAAAGCTTCAGGGTGTCAAATTAGATTTGTTTGAAAGTCCTCCTGTTGAATTGCTGACAGCATTTCTCTGGAGCTTGAGAAGAGGCAACGGCCTGGAGGTATTATCGTTGGACTGTTAATCCAGAAACCCAGATAATGATCTGGGGACCCCAGTTCAAATCCTGCCTTGGCAGATGGTAGAATTTGAATTCAATAAAATATCTGGAATTAAGAATCTAACAATGACCGTGAACCCATTGTTGATTGTCAGAAAAACCCATCTGATTCCTTAATGCCCTTCAGGGAAGAAAACTGCCACTCTTACCTGGTCTGGCCTACACTTGACTCCACGCCAACAGCAATGTGGTTGACTCTTAACTGCTCTCTGGACAATTAGGGATGGGCAATAAATGCTGTCTAGCCAGCAATGCCCTCATCCAGCACGTGAATAAAGAATAAAAGGGAATCGGTGGACTCAGTCCAGATCTCACTGTAGTCCAGGTGTGTGGTGCAACAGCTCTGCACATTAGGACTTTTGTTCACTTGCAGGTATCTTTATTATAGTTTGTAGAAGGCTGAGCTGATGCAAGTAATCTGGTGTTGGATCTTTTCACCAATGATGGCCTTTAGAGAAAGGTGGCTGACAAGTTGGGGGGAATACTCAACATTTTCCAGGTACTCCTTCAATATATATGGGAGTTGGAATACTTGAATGAGACGTTTGGGTTAATGTGCTTTATTTTGGCAATACTCAGGAACACACCGACTCTTACGCAGAATTGAAGAGATCAAGATTGTTGCTAAATATACAGAGTGGGTAATGTCACTATAGTTATCCCACACGCTGTAGGTCACATAGCCCAATGATAGTCAGTTTAGTTTCGGCATCATGGCAACAGAGGTTAGAGTTTTCCTTCAAACTACTATTTAGTACAATAGAGGGAAATTGACGTTTGAGGTGAATAACAACTGTTTCCAGATTGTTTGCAATTGGCTAGAGTTAGGAGCAGGGGAAAGCAACTGAAAAGCAATAAACCAAAATCATAACTTTATTAGGCTATTCTCTACTAGATCTGAATATTCCATTTTTTTTCCTATCAGGGAGTTCTCTCAAACCCAGGCCCAACATTCTGCAACTATAAAGCTGTGTTAAGCTCAAAGTCTGTTAAATGTGCATATAATGACAAAGACTACTCAGTCTATAGGCAAAGTGAAAATCAACATACAACGTAAAAACAGAAAATGCTGGAAATACTCAGCAGTTCTATCAACGTCTACGCAGAGACCAAAAAATAGTATCTCAGGTCAAAGATCTTGCTTCAGAGGAAACACTCCTTAAAATATTGGGGCAAAACTATTCACTTATACAGGATTTTGCCAGGATGCAACATTCAAAGTCCAAATATAGCAAAATATTAAATCTTTACTGCTGCTTATTTCTCTCATGCACTCAACATAATCAGAGGCAGCTTTAGGCAAATTGGGCTATTTTTGGAAATTTTATAAAATTAAACTTCAAACTATGTAGGCCACAGCATATTATAATTCATCTACCAGTGACTCTTTTTGAGAGACAGATGTTCCAGCTTCATCTCAGTTTTATTGCTATTAGCAAATTCTGTATCTCCATGCACCACTCCATTCAGATAGAAGGGATTGAAGCAAATCTACACTGTGGTTCCACCTAATAGGAATAAAAATGTCCCTGATAAACCTTCAGTACCTTTGAATTGTATGACTTCATAGATTATTGCTTTCCTTTCGGAAGTGATTTTACTTAGATTTTGTAAATCGCAGACTATTTATGTTCGAAGATAGTTTTTACAAGAGATTTCCTTGAGTTCACATCTTGCAAAGATTTCTTCAACATCTAAGGAAAGTAACAAAATCAATCTGCTGGAAAAGGAATGCTTCTGATCACACTCGGTGATAGTCTTTTCATTCTGAACATCCTGCTAATTATACTCATCTTCAATTTCTCTATTCTTCCTTACTTCCTAATGCTGGATGCCATTCCTTGGTCTCTCATGCAAGCACCCAGTTCCCATGTGTCAGCCTTAACTGTGTGTGTCAGCTGTGTCTTTTCCCTGCATTAATCAAGCCCTGTCTGCACTTAAAACCTATTATATATTCACTGCTGCTCTGTACTGATAAGGAACTAGAAATGCCACATTGAGAACTGCTATTCCTCTATTCACTATTTCATCAGTTTGTTTATGCAATGGTTGCAGTAATCTGTATTTACATTAGTGGAGGTATAGACTTCTTGGCATGACTCAGAGGTGCAATCGGATTTCCCTCCTATTAACAAAATGGTATTAGCAATGCAGATGTTAGAATCCAACACAACATGGTACAAAAGTGGTAGCAATAATTCCTAATAAAAAGTGATGAATCAGAATTCTACAATATGACATAACATCAGCTATTACATGATTGTACTTTGATGCTTATGCCATCTTAGGAAGTGATTAACATTGCTATAAGTAGATTAAGACAGTCCCAGCTGCCAGGAGTTTGTCTTACTGAGTAGTGACCATAGAGAGACATGAGGAAGGGGAGCAGGTGTTTTCTATTGCTATGGAGACAATCCCTTGTAATCTGATTTTAGAAACTATTAATAGTTTTCTTTCCCGACACAAATGGTTGTGTGTTTTACATGAATTCTGAGAGGTTGAAGAACAGCTATGTCACATAAGGAAAATAGCAAAAGCTGGCAACTACAAAACAACAAATAATACAAAAATCAGTCTTGAGTGCAAGCCTATGGCCAACTCCACTGATAGGAGACAGACAAAGAAATACATGATATTCACAGTTCCTTTTGAATAACAATTCAGACCCTTTTAAGTTTGCTCATGATGTGTAAATGAGCATTTAGTCAAAAGTGGAGTATGTCAAGATGTTTGCCATCAATTTTTCATTAAATTTCCATTGTACTACCCATTAATTACATTAGAGTAATAGTGTGCATTTATCTCATGTATTAGGAATTTCTGAAGATAATGTGGACACTGAAACGTTGAGATTTCATTGCTGCATACATCCAGAGATTCATGCCGTCCACCCATGACCCAGTCAGCACACTGTTGTGTTGTTCAAGTGGAAAAAAAACATGCTCCGAAAGTCTCTTTGCTCCATGATCCAGATGCACGTGCTAAAATCTGCTTTTCAGTGATGTCTGGCACAGACCCCAAAAAAGTGGGGATGTCAAGGAGGCCAAGTAATTTATACAAATCTTGCAGGTGCCTGCATTCCTATCAGGTATCCACCAGAGATTTCCAGAAGAGAGTACCAAATTGACAGCATGCCAGGGACCTGGGATACATCCCAAATGTAAACACTAGTGGCTAGCTTTATAACAGTCAAGAAAACGTCACTAACGTATGTTGTCTCACCTTCCTCAGTCTGTTTGAGGCATCCATAATTTGGAAAGTTCTTTGCTGGAAGATAGACGAATTCATTGCTCACAACTCCAAGTCTGTACCTCCCCTGGCTCTTAAAGGCTAAGTACAGGGGTAATAATCAGACTGGCCCGTGCAACAGCTATAACTAGTTCTAAAACAAAAGGCTTTCTGAAATGAACAGGAAAAACAACAAAAGCCTAAGTAAGCAAGTTAGTGTCTCAGACAACATTACCTGTTAGCGTACTGCTTTGTGGCTAATGTAACAAGTAATTGCGAAAGAAACAATTGACTATAGCGTAGAAGACATGTATAGAAAGATAAGTCGTCAGTAAAGCTGATTTGCAAGGGATCCAACAATAAAAGTCATGAAGCCTTGGCTGTGGGCAATATTTTTGAAGTAAACAACTAAGATTGTTTTTAAACAGAATTCCAAAACACATAAATCACGAGGTCTTATCTGTGAAATGCACCTTTGAAAACAGGCAAACTGAGAAGTATAAAGAATGGTTTTCCTGAAGTAGGACAGCCTGAAAGATAAAGAAATTGACAGCTATTCCTTCATATTGTATAGATTATTCATATGTACTGTAGGTGATCAAAATCTATTTGTTTTATTCCATGACCCGCTGTCATGTTAATTAAAATATCCATGGTGTGAATCACAGAGGCGGGGGGTGAATGTTAATTAACAGTTGATACAACAGTGTGCAAGTCTATTCATATGGAATGTTGACGTTATTTCTTTCAACATCACTAATGCCAAAATTGACCTCTTTCCGCTTTGCCCTTCTCTCATTCTTTTATTCATTTCCCACTGATCTGACTCCGGGACCAACTGCTCAACTGCGTATTCCTCCATTAAATTGTATCACATGAAAGGAGCCAGAGAGTTCTCTCAAGTTAGTGGTAGGGTCCCTACCACTGGCCAAAAGGTCCAGGTTCAATTCCTGAATCTCCTGGAGCATCTCAAAAGCTTGTCTGAGTAAGTCGATTAAACATCTTTGGGTCAGCTGCAAAACACCAAGGTTGATCTAAGTACATTGGTATGAAATGCGTATCTCAACAAGTAGACTGTTAAGAGTGATTGAAGCTCAGTTTTAATATTTCGTCGTCACCAGTTGGTTATCCATTTTTGACATGCATGTACAGCTCAAATGAACTCCCTTGGATCATGAAAATTCACGGAAAAATTAAGTTGTACCTAGCCACACTTTTGACTGAAGTGTACTTGAGTACAATTTGAGAAAATGAAACATTGCCAGAAGCTACAATCGAACAATTTAGATTGATACCTTTAGATGTAGAATGGTGAATGACTAAAATGCAAAATGATCTTCTAAAATCATGAAACTTTTGGCAACATTTTCTGGTGCAGAATAGATACACAGCAAAACATGACTAATCTTAAATTAATTTCAAACTTCCTTTCAAATTTTCTTTGTAAAAAATCAATGTTTTTGAGTAGCTACTGTAACAAATTAGTTACATAATGTACAATGAAAGTAGGCATCATGCATTTCATGCTGGAGCTAAAGTTTGATTTGACGCAAATAATCGTCCACAAAAAAAAGTTGAGTAAACAGCACATTGACTTACCACCTGCCAACACTCCCTAGTTACTGCCATTCATTGGCAGCATAACTCCATTTTTATTTCCATCTGTAAACGTGAACACTAGCCTCTAGCCTGCTTGCTGTCATTACATTTATTGTGTGAGAAAATTAAAAGCTGTATCTATAGTACAGGTCTTCATTCCTATGACTCAGCGTGGATGATGGCCATGACATTATGAAAACAGAATTGTGTTAATTCCATTTTCCCAGTATGACCGTTTCCTCCTCTTTACCAGAAATACTGACATTCGCTCTTTAGAAGATTCAGAGGTCAGGTTTTAACTTCTGATTATGTAAACAGGTATACATAACAGGATACAGAGTATATGCAGTGGATGAGATGTGGTAGCAAATGGATTCTAAGAGGTGCTTTTCATTGGATGCTCTCCCTGAATAAGAAGCTACTTCTCCTCCATGAAATCCAACTACTCTGCTCCATACCCCATCAATAAGTATCCAATTCACCAAAAACCTTCAGCACCCTCTTTTCCCACCTTGACGCAGCCTGTCAATCTGGACAGCTGTCAGGCTGCATTATTGTTCAAAACATTTACAAGATTCTGTGCTGCAAAAATCCACAATTCCTGATAAAAAGCACCCTCATTACAACCCTGAACAAATATTATGGCCATCGAGTTTTTTCTTGTATTTCCCCATGTGTGCCTTGCTTGAGGTCTTCAAAAGAATTCACTCACCACGATTCCAGCAGCCATCCGCTTTCCCCAGCTGCTGTGTGTAGTAATCATCTTCCTGACTGGGGAATTTATATTATGTAGCTGTGCATTGTAGATTTGTAACCAACAGCGCAGTTGTAAAACATTCAAGATTAAAGTTGACATTAAATTCACTGACAGAGTCTTCACATTCAAACTTTACCTATACAGCACTGTACATAGCTATGTAACGTTTCTCACAGTCCTTGCATGGTACTTCATATATTACATTAGTTTTATTGGTTGCGAGTATGGGATCCTCTGTGTTCGTCAGTAGCTGTCATAGTGTCGTTGTTGGTTTGTGGGCTACCCTGAGTAGTCTTGTGGTCATCTCTCATTTACATCACATAGGCCAAACTGGAAGAAAACTGACAATAAAGGATACATGAACACCAACTAGGCACCAAGAGACAAGACAAATTCTCAATACACACGGACAATGGAGGACACAAATTCGACTGGGATGACATATAAAAGCACAAGCCAAACAGAGAGATGCCAGGGAGTTCCTGGAGGCCTGGGACCCCAACAACAAACACATTGAACTGGACCCGATATACAAACCACTGAAGAACAAAACCAGATGTAATACCAACCACCCCAGCAAACCGAGGCATACAAATAACAAGCAGGACAGAACACCGACACTTCACCGGAGGCCCACTGACAACGTTACCTAGCAAGGCGACAAAACGTTGACGAACAAACGCACCGGTTCAGTCAGCAAGTCTACAACCTACAAATCTTCGAATTGTACATACCTCATTGGTATGTCACAAAACTCAGATACTGAAAACTCAAGTCAGTCATTGTCCAAAAGCAGTCAGGCCAGTACAATATAAAGCTTGGACTGATAAGTGCCAAGTAATATTCCTGCCACAGCATCCAGCAATGAACATCTCCAACAAGTACACTGCTGAATAGCTCATTATCAACAATACTGTGGTTACTGTTGATCAGAAACTGCTCTGAACTCAGCCTCTGGCCTGCTCCTCTAGTCGCAGTGTTTACATGGCTAGTCTTCGCTAGCAAACTCACTCCACATTTCTCCACAGTCCAACCACCATTTACAAGACTCAAGTCAGAAGTGTAATGCGACATGCATCTTGCCTGGTGGAGTGCAGTTCCGGAAACCCTCAAGAAGCTTGACACCACCCAGCACAGTGACCTACTTGATCAATACCCCGTCTGTCATTTGAATGTTCACTCCCACGATCACAGATACACAATGTGTATCACTCCAGGATACATTGCAACAACTCACCAGGACACCTACAACAATATTTGCCAAACCAGTGACCTCTACAATCTAAGGAAAAAAATGCAGAAGCACCACCAGCTAAGTCCCCTCCAAGCCATACATCCTCCGGACTTGGAGCTATATCACTGTTCCTGGGTCAAAATTTTTGACTCTATTCCCAACAGCACTGTGAATGTACTGACACCAGATGAACTGCCACTGTTGAAGAAGCTGGCTTGCCATCACCTTTTCCAGGGCATTCTGGGATAGACAACAAGTGCTGGCCTCATCTACACCAGGTGAAAATATGCCGAGAAGGAATTTCTAAAAATCGCCACCTCATAATCAGAGTTGGGTAACAAGCTAGAATTGGAGGAGAATAGATATTCTGGGGGTGTGTTGGGTTGAGGGATATTATCAAGGTAAATGGATTCAAGGCCACGGAAAGCTCTACAAACAAGAACACAGCCACTAGTCTTTTGGATGACTTTTTCATTTTATATTATTCTTGTAAGGAGGGGGGGTCATTGTTATTTATTGGCTTTATCTTCATATTCAAAAGGAATTTTTCCACCTCTTGAACAATTAAATATCGCATCATTTCGTTCAGAGATATGCATGGCGCAACATTTTAGTCAGACTCAGTTCCAGCCCGGTCTCATCCTTAGAGATACTTGGAAAACTAAGAAATAATTTCTATTGCATCTAAATGAAAGTACGTGATGTTGTTTAGTAGTCAGAATAAAGCCTAAAACAGAGAAGGATTAGTGT
Organism: Stegostoma tigrinum; assembly: GCF_030684315.1. Lineage (NCBI taxonomy): Eukaryota > Metazoa > Chordata > Chondrichthyes > Orectolobiformes > Stegostomatidae > Stegostoma > Stegostoma tigrinum. The sequence continues at coordinate 53,081,471 of NC_081365.1, forward strand.
TCTTTGAAGACTAAATCCTAACATAAACAGAGATACTAAACAAGAAGCTAAATTGTTTGCATTTTCACTCACGTCCTTTTCCTTTTTTTTAAACCCAGCACAGCACTAAGGTAATTGGAATCAATAATCCAAAATATAACTATGACCTTCAATTTCTTCCAAACCAAAGATCAGTCACTCAATAAACAAAACTGTATTCTATCTCTACACTATCTTACTAAACCGCATTTTCTGCTGCAAAACACAATCAAGATTCCATGGGGTTAAATTGGTAAGCACCTTAAAGTAAAGGGATCTCAGACTGTGACTAACCCACCTCAGTTCATTGCATCATAGGCAGCATGTTAAATTTGCATTGCCTGATGGTTAAATGATTGCTACATCGAGCTGACAGTACCCTTGCTGTTCTATGACCACACACATCAATGAGGCCTGACATCACAACTCGAATGTTAGTTAAAGGCAGTCCACATACCTAAAACGGGACGCCCACAATGGCTTTTAGTGATGGATGTTCTTTGATAGGTGAGTCTAACAATTTGAGACTGAGCATGTGCAAATGCAAGCATCATGGCCTTCTGACAATGCACAGGAGGTCTTGGTATTGATGAAGGTAGAAGGTGAGACACATCCTAGACAGATAATATTCAAAATCAACCTGTGCAGAGATATTATGGTTCACAAACTGAAAGAAGCAGAGATAAGGTTTTGAGTTCGAAACTGTTAATAGCTTGGAAAACTGATATTTATGATGGAGTCAAAGTAGCAGAGTGGAGAGGTGAGCAGAGAGGTGGAGGTGGAGTCCACGGAGATATCAAAAGGGGTGGGCAAACAAGGATATTATGGATAGCAGGCAAGAAAGGAAGGAACAAAAGCTAAATAAGAGATAATAACAGCCAAGTGGGAGAAAATGGGTTAGCTGTGTTGATATTGAACTTCTCTCTTTTTCTTCAGAGGAAAGAAAAAGTGTGGCGATAGATACCCACATGGGCCCCAGTTATACCTGTCTCTTTGTAGAATATGCGGAAAGTTCTTGTTCCAATCTCACTCAGGTCCCTCCCCATAATTATCACTCTGGTACGTCAATTACATGATTGATACTGCTTCCTCTCTCGTTCTAAATTGGAAAAGTTGATCAATTTAACTCCCATTTAACTCCTCCCTCCTCACCAACCACAGCCCCTGATACACCTAGATGAAGCAGTAATTCACCTGCACTTCACTCACTCAAATCTAGTCCACCATATTTACTGCTCAAAACTGTGGTCTCTTCCACACTGGAGACACAAAGGCATATTGGTTGATGGCTCTGCACAGCCCCTACATTCTGTCTGTAAAAATGACCCTGAACTTCCAATTGCCCGCCGCTTTAGCACACCACTGTGCTCCCACACCAACATTTGTCACAGGCCTGATTGCAGTGCCCCAGTGAGCCTCAGCACAAGCCCAAAGAACATCTCATTTTCCACCTGGAGATCCTACAGCCTCTAGGACTCATCAGAGAAGTCAATAACTTTACAACCCGATTCCATCCTTCCATGTTCTTTACCCACCCGCACATTTGGTCCTGCCATGAGATGGGTTGCTCTTAGCACAGTCACCCATTCCCATGTCCTCCTACGCTCACTGTCACTTTTTACGGATTGCATTCAACACAGCAAACCCTCTATCAGTCTTGGTGCTTACAATCTCTGATTCATCTTAGTCTTGTATGCTTCCCATAATCTCACTTACCTACCTTTCATCCCTCCCTCCCTCTCTCGGCTTCATCTCCAACTGTCTCAGCACCTCTCCCCTTTCCTCCACCTCCCCACTTAGTTTTCAGTATAAATGCCAGTTTTTCCTAGCTTCAAACAATTCTGATGAAGAGTCACTGGACTCAAACTTTGCTTTCTTCCCACAGATGCTGCCAGACCTGCTGAGTTTCTCCAGCAATTTCTGTTTTTGTTTCAAATCTCCATCATCCACAGTTTCTCATTTTATATTACGCCACAACAGTGGAGCAAGTAGTACATGAATCCAGGACTCCTAGCTCAGAGATATGGACACTGCCAATGCACCACAAGCATTCCCTACCTCAACAGTCTGCATAGCGTGCTTACTTAGGTTGGTATTACTATATATTACACACACACACAGTTTGTTGGCTCACTAACAGAATAATTAGTTGACTGCTTGTTAACAGTCTAACTGCCACCAAAAGAAACATTTGAGTGTAACATGGAGATCTAGTTATGTTAAATATAAAGATATCGTGCCTTTCTGAGATCTGTGCAATAGTACCAAGCTCAATCCATCGATTCCACACCCTCATATGGCTTTACGTGATAGCAATTCTTCACACCCATCACTCACAGTTTGCACATCCAGGCAGCGATCTATCCAAGACAGCCACAATACCTCTGAGTAAAAAAGAACACACCAGTGTACTTCATCTCAGCCAGTTGGAGGAGCCGATGCATCACAAGCAGCAGCAGCAATAAAATCAAGGAGGACAACTGTGCCTATTTATTTTAACCTCATGGAAGGAACCTTAATGGCCAAAAGACATCAAGGCTATGGCCTTTCACAGGGCTGCAAAGACTGGAGACAGTGAGCAATAAACCTTCTTCTTCATCTAACAATTTCTCCTCACTCAAACTGTGGATGACAAAAACAAGAAGCTATTGATACTTGTGTCCTGTCTTTTGACTACAACTGAGCTCTTGGTACCTAACCCCCTTCCTACCCACCCCACTCCACACCACACATGGAAGAACTTACATTAACCCTCAGCCATACATACCTACGGCTGCCAGCCTGGAAACTAACATATTTTAAACGCTAAGATAGAGGCAAAATCTGCACAAGGAAACACAAGGCCAAACTGCACAGGAACCAAGATGTACTGAACGCAGCAAAAACCAATGGAGATATCAACTCACCGGAAGATGAGCTCGCGACAGGGTCTGCTGCCAAAGTCAGATGAGAACTCCAATATGTCATGCTCCAAATTAATCCTAATGGCAGTATGCAACCAAATATTTGGTGCATTGGAAAGCCTCCAGAAAGCAAGTTTTGAGAAGATTTGTAGCTCAGGTTGAGGTTCTGGTTGTGAGTTTGCTCGCTGAGCTGGAAGGTTAGTTTTCAGACATTTCGTCACCATTCTAGGTAACATCATCAGTGAGCCTCCGACGAAGTGCTGGTGTTATGTCCCACTTTCTAAACCTAAACATATAAATAGAAAGCGGGACATAACACCAGCGCTTCGTCGGAGGCTCACTGATGACGTTACCTAGAATGGTGACGAAACGTCTGAAAACTAACCTTCCAGCTCAGCAAGCAAACTCACATCCAGAGCCTCCAGAAACTTGGTGGTCACAGCGAAGAAGCACGAGTCTGAAGAACGGAATGAGTCTCAGTTCGAAATTATTTCTCCCTTATCCTGCAAGTTGCTATGTTTGACATTCTTGAGCTGGGGAAAGAAGCTTTCAGTGTCTCCCCTGCCAAGATGAATGCTCAAATTAGATTTCCCTATATTCCTCACAACTCCAGACACTATAGATCCAATTACCTCACACTGTCATTACATAAAGTCTCAATCAAGAGCCAATCAAGAGGACCTTCGCTGAATTGCCTCCAATGCAATTACATCCTTACTCCAGTAAAGAGACCATTTTTTTCCCTTTTTGTCTCCAGGTTAAATTTTGCTTTATAATTCTTCACTGTCACTAATCCTCCTCTTACTACCTTGTAATTAATTTGGACTTTGGGAGTCTCCATTTAAGAGGCAAGAGTCTTTTCTCTCAAACTCTCTTTATTTCATTAATCTGTTTGTCATATTCCCTCTAAACTTACTGTGTTCTTCTTGTTTCTCAATTCTATTTTCTATTTTCTACCTGGCACTTAATATAAGCACTTTTTTGTCTTTATTTTTAATTTCCATTGCATTTCTCATCTGGGGAACTCAGGACAATTAAACAACTCACTGTAGACTGGGAAAAGGGCTGAAGACTAAGGGGTTGGTATATACTTGCCTGTTGACATACACATTAGAATGATCAAGGAGCATGAATGCGTGGTCACGTGACTACAAGCAGCTGGGCCACAGGGATTTGCTGCCATCATTTGTTAACACTGAAAAGGATAACAATGCAACAAATAGTGCACTATAACTTGCCTGATTTACCTTGCAAGAGTGTTGAATCGATGATTATATTTGCATTGCTAATCCTTTACTTATGGCTTTGGAGCATCAGCATAGAAGCTGCTGCTCTCACCGGTACTGGACAAATACGTCAAGGGAATTATAAAATGTGTTATCCACTAGCTTAAATTGGTTAGTAATGCCACTCGAATACATAAAGAATAGACATACAAATCCATTAAGCATTAATCTGATAATATTGTAACTGTTAATCTGGCTGCTGGCAAAGTACCTCAAACAGCTGATCAAGTTTTAAATGGAAAACGTTCACCAGCAATGCAACTATGAAATTTGCTTCTAGATTCCAGACATTCCACTGGCCACACTCCCACCATCATGCAGGGATGCTTCATGCTGGAGCCTAAAGTATTTACATGAGTGGGAATTCTGGTGGGTAGCATTATTGAGCTAGTGACATCTCTTCCAGAGACATCAGAACAAGATCTAAACGCAAGACAAACCCACACATTTTCAGTGGAATCTAGGAATGCTCAAAATAAAATGGTCAATAACCAAGCAGAATCAGGTAACTCCCCAGCTCCTTCCATGTTCACTCAGACAATGGCACTTTTTCACAACTCAGGAAAAGGGAACTTTGAGTACTTGCCTCCCAGATGGTGTTATCTTTTCACGATTTTGTCACAATTACACCAGACCTATTCCTGAAGTGGTCTACAAACTGTGCATTTATATCACTCGTTCAGCCCAATTAGCTTCTATTTTGAGTGTTCCAATTAAAAAAAAAACAACTGCATAGCTTCAGGCTTAAGCATAATAAAAGGATGGTAATTTTTAGCAATAGTTGCACAATAAGTTAGGTAAAATGTGTTTTTATTTTCCTTGATTACTATCAAAAAATGATAAATGCAGGTACAGATGTAAGATACTTGGGTCTCATTAGCTGATAAAGGTTAAAGTAAAGTCAGTTTGCTGTCATTGCTGAACTGTTAATTGCTTGAAGACTCAACTCCTGCCCCACATTGAGACAGAAACTCAAACTCAAAGGTGGGCTTCAGTAACTGATGACTTCCGTACCTGACTAATTGCGGGTTGGTTCCATAGGTGGACTGAGCAGAAGTAGTTCCAGGTGAGATTGCAAGCTCCTTTATTTCACTAACACGACATAGCTGTGGCCCTTGATAGTCTAGATCAGTGCACATTCCTTCTTTGATTTGTTCTTTTTCTCCCCCTCCTATTTCCTGATGGCAACCCCTCTTATTTTCTCTCATGGCGTCTTTCAGACGTTTTCCCAAGGTTTGGTTTAAGATGGTGCTTCACAGTGTGCGTTATACAAATCAAAATTCAAGACAACTGCTGTAAGTTAACCTTGAGGTGTTACCGCTTCACAAAGCAAATTCCCCAGAGAAGTTATTCTAGTCTCCAGGTTTTATTAATAGTTTTGGACTTCCACACTTTACAAAGACCAGTTGTACTGTTCAAGATTGATAGAATGCTAATTGACTCCTTTTGCAATCGATGTCAAGATAAGTCTGTTGGCTTTTTGGGCAAAAATGAAATACCAAGATCAGTCATATGACTTTGAGAAACCATTATTTTGAGCTCCTTGTTTTTATTTAAACAGAAATTTGGAAATTTGTCTGATAATTAATTGGACGCGGGATGTCTTATTCTCAAAACAAAATAAATCAAGTGACAATTCAAGATGACCACATTATACGCAAATCTTTCGTTTTTGTATTTTTCATAAGATATTTATCGATCAAAAGGTTTTCTTATGTCCACTGCAAAGTAAACCAATCATCTTACTTTCTGACCAGAAAGATAAAATGGTTTCTGAGAAACTAGCTCTCCCAAGGATAAATACAGTTTTCACTTTAGTTAGGAGCCTTGAGAACTGAATATCAAATGTTTGAAATTTAAACCTACATGTATAGTTATGGACCAGACCAACCCCCACTATCCCCCACCCAACCTCCAAAATATACATTCAGAAGAGAGCCTGTAACGTAACTTTTCCTTAATTTTTTAAGGTGGTAAATGTAAGGCATTGCATTCAAGATGCTATTCAATTAATCAACATTTTTACTTACAGCTAAACGCAATTTATTTTTACACTACCACGAAAATACAGACAAAAAATAAAAGATTGGCTGAATTCTAACTGTACCAAAATGCTTAACTAAATAACAAAGCTTAACTATTACTTATTAACTGTTCCAATGTAGTAATACCCTCATAAACACACCCTCGGCAACGGCACATGCAACTCCAGCAGCAGGAAGAGAACCCCCAGCTTTTAACTGTAACAGCGAGAGAATAAGAGCTTCCATGTCCAGCTTTATTGCCACAGCAACTACAGAAAGTTAAACCTAAAAATCTAGGTTCTGTGGGAGCTTGACCCACCACCCACTTCTATTATTCCAACTTCAGGAAAACCCCATGGCCTCACAAGCTGTTTACTTTCTTAGCTTTGAGCAAACTGCTCGGCATCTGTCTCAACGTTTCTTCATAAAAAAGGGGCAAAATACACCTCTGAAAGCCATGGGATCATCACAATAGATGCAAACATGCTAATGATTAATTCAGAACTAATCCTTTTATCCGACTTCTACTCAACACAGGACTAAAATGCTGAGCACTAAATGCTTGCTTTGCCTGTCAGTTAAGTTCTCATTTCATGAAAATAATTTCCCAAACATGATCTCAATTCACTTTTAAAACTAACAGTGATTGAAGTGAGATAATAAAATGTGAGGCTGGATGAACACAGCAGGCCAAGCAGCATCTCAGGAGCACAAAAGCTGACGTTTCGGGCCTAGACCCTTCATCAGAGAGGGGGATGGGGAGAGGGAACTGGAATAAATAGGGAGAGAGGGGGAGGCGGACCGAAGATGGAGAGTAAAGAAGATAGGTGGAGAGAGTGTAGGTGGGGAGGTAGGGAGGGGATAGGTCAGTCCAGGGAAGACGGACAGGTCAAGGAGGTGGGATGAGGTTAGTAGGTAGCTGGGGGTGCGGCTTGGGGTGGGAGGAAGGGATGGGTGAGAGGAAGAACCGGTTAGGGAGGCAGAGACAGGTTGGACTGGTTTTGGGATGCAGTTGGGGGGGGGGGGGGGGGGGGAACGAGCTGGGCTGGTTGTGTGGTGCAGTGGGGGGAGGGGACGAACTGGGCTGGTTTAGGGATGCAGTAGGGGAAGGGGAGATTTTGAAACTGGTGAAGTCCACATTGATACCATATGGCTGCAGGGTTCCCAGGCGGAATATGAGTTGCTGTTCCTGCAACCTTCGGGTGGCATCATTGTGGCACTGCAGGAGGCCCATGATGGACATGTCATCAAGAGAATGGGAGGGGGAGTGGAAATGGTTTGCGACTGGGAGGTGCAGTTGTTTGTTGCGAACTGAGCGGAGGTGTTCTGCAAAGCGGACCCCAAGCCTCCACTTGGTTTCCCCAATGTAGAGGAAGCCGCACCGGGTACAGTGGATGCAGTATACCACATTGGCAGATGTGAACCTCTGCTTAATGTGGAATGTCATCTTGGGGCCTCGGATGGGGGTGAGGGAGGAGGTGTGGGGACAAGTGTAGCATTTCCTGCGGTTGCAGGGGAAAGTGCCGGGTGTGGTGGGGTTGGAGGGCAGTGTGGAGCGAACAAGGGAGTCACGGAGAGAGTGGTCTCTCCGGAAAGCTGACGGGGAGGGGATGGAAAAATGTCTTGGGTGGTGGGGTCGGATTGTAAATGGCGGAAGTGTCGGAGGATAATGCGTTGTATCCGGAGGTTGGTAGGGTGCTGTGTGAGACGAGGGGGATCCTCTTGGGGCGGTTGTGGCGGGGGCGGGGTGTGAGGTATGTGTTGCGGGAAATACGGGAGACGCGGTGAAGGGCGTTCTCGATCACTGTGGGGGGAAAGTTGCGGTCCTTAAAAGAACTTGGACATCTGGGATGTGCGGGAGTGGAATGTCTTATCGTGGGAGCAGATGCGGCGGAGGCGGAGGAATTGGGAATAGGGGATGGAATTTTTGCAGGAGGGTGGGTGGGAGGAGGTGTATTCTACGTAGCTGTGGGAGTCGGTGGGCTTGAAATGGACATCAGTTACAAGCTGGTTGCCTGAGATGGAGACTGAGTGGTCCAGGAAGGTGAGGGATGTGCTGGAGATGGCCAAGGTGAACTGAAGGTTGGGGTGGAAGGTGTTGGTGAAGTGGATGAACTGTTCGAGCTCCTCTGGGGAGCAAGAGGCGGCGCCAATACAGTCATGAATGTACCGGAGGAAGAGGTGGGGTTTGGGGCCTGTGTAGGTGCAGAAGAGGGACTGTTCCACGTAACCTACATGATGACTGTATCGGCGCCACCTCTTGCTCCCCAGAGTCAGAGTGTTTTACAACATACAGCCTGAAGATAGTTTGCAGCAATGGTATCATTACTGCACAACTGTTAAAGTTAAATTGACCATGAGATATAATACATGCCCCATCCTTGTGAAAAGATACAACTTTATCCCAAACAGATATACTTGGCTGTACACAGGCAAGTTTTCAATTTCACAATTGGAGAAACAATTCAAGCAGCGTATACAAGGCTAATATTTCAAACTTTAATCAAACTCCTCAGAAATTTGCCAATTCATCCTCCTCTAATAACTATATTCTCATCAGCAGAGAAGCTCACTTTTGCAATTGTTTGACAATTTGGCTGTCTTGCTGCTGGATGTTATCACTCAACATCACCACACCAGGAGTTTGTCCGCACTTGCTTTCTCAATGATTGGGTGTGCAGTACATTGCAAAAGAGCAGAAGCCAGCTCAAACCAATGTCACACCATGATTAGTGATTACTTTGTAGGATCTGGTTTTGTGGCCTACTCCAGAAACTAATCACTGACGTTCAATTATCTGTGTTCCTGACTCACACTTTGTCTGGACCACAGTTTTGCAGTTTTCTACTTGCTCCCCCTTTGTTTGTCATTTTAATTGTCCTCCACCTTTGAGGAAGTATGACCAATGTTATGGAATGGTTATGCAATAGGTTTCTGGACAAGATTACTTGCATTTTGTTTCAGATCATAACTGACACTTGGGATAATAATCCTTCTTCCATTGGCATTACACAAAAATGCAACAGCACAATGCAAATATTTGCTCAATATTAGAAGTTTAAATCATGAATGGCATGGACAGGGTGAGTAGAAAATGTCTATTTCAAAACCTGAAGGCACAGCTTTAAAGGAGGAGGAGAAAGATTTAAAAGGAACCCAAGGGGCAACTTTCTCAGGCAGAGGGTGATGCGGACATGGAATGAGCTGTCAGACGAAGTGGTCGGGGCTGGTAAAACTACAACATTTAAAAGGCATTTGGATAGGTAAACAAATTGGAATGGTTTAGAAGATATGGGCCAAACGCTGGCAAAGGGGATTAGATTAATTTAGGATGTCTAGTTGGCATGAACAAGTTGGACCGAAGAATCTGTTTACATGCTGTACATCTCTCTGACTCCATAGTGTTTTATCTGCTTGCTGTGTTTGTGTTATTTCCCGCAACATAAACTGGGCGCAATTCAGGATATTGAAGAATCCAGACATTTATTATAATTTAACATTAAACATAACCATTAGATGGTATGTGTCTAACAGATGTCACTTACTTCGAAGTAGAGTTGTCATTCAAGAGATATGATGGAGTATGAGATCTTTATACCCTCAGGTCACATGTTATAATAGCAACGATATCATGCGTATATTCATTAAAAGGTGTCCTGACATACTAACCACAGGACATAACACAATTGATGGTGCCATTACAAATGTGTAATTTACTTTATTAAAGCACCAGAGGAAGAAATCTGATGAAAGGTGTGAACCCATCTTAATAGCAGTGTAGATCGTTGATGAGCTAAATTCTACATGGGTGATAGAAGCAGAATGATTGACAGGGTAATTCTGCTGCATGACTTCTTCTGTTTTCAAAATCTCTAACACGCTGTGAAACAATGTCGCACTTTATGTGACAGAATCCTGAAACAGACCGGCATGACTGCCTTACAGCAGTTTCTGCTTGATTTCAAACCACAAGGCGATCACACAACAGAACATGAGAATGTTAATGATGAATACCTCCAGCTGCTTCTGCTTTCGCCTTTGAGGGTTGTGAATGAATACAGTAGTCATGCTTAATCAATTAGTTTGTAATTGGAATTGATCAAACTTAGAACTGTCATCAGCATCACATGCATAAGCAATTTTTGCTGCTCACAAGCTCAGCCAACAATATACTACTGTAATCTTTCAGATGACGTGGCTTTTAAAGTCTGACAGGAAAAATAATCCGGTCAATGTGCTTCTTCAAAAACAAACAGCAAAAGTAATATTTCTATGCAAAACTGGATGTACAATCGCAGCATGAGGTGATAATGAAACAAAAGGAACAATATGCCACTTTGCTCACCCCACACATGGGGAAAAAAAGGACTGGGAGGTAGAAGAAAGGAAGATGCATGACATACTCAGTAATGAATGAAGGCTTACAAAGTAAAAGACTGTCCTATGGATTTATACTCTTCACATTTCATGCATCACAGCAACATAGCAGAACACTTGGCATGGGAGGACGCATCTGGGTCGGATCCTTCGTTAGGTAAAGTGAACCACTGCAGCAAGTAATTCATTACTACTGAAGGGTGGAGCAAGCAATTAGGAAGGCAAATCATAAGTTGGCCTTATTTCAAAAGGATTTAAGGCAAGAACAAGAAGTGATCTCATTAAAACTGACAAAATGATACACGCCATGACAGTGCAGTTGAGAGTGAGATGTTTCCCACGGGCTAGTGTGTCTATAATGAGGAGACATTTCAGAATATGGGGTAGGCCATATGAAGCAAAAGGACCTGTGCCACGCAAAAGGATGGTGAATCTTTGGAATTCTTTCCCCCGTAGACTGTCGAAGGTCAATCATTAAGCATGTTCCAGACAGAAAAATAAATAGATATCTAGAATCCACTGACATTAAGGAAAAGAGAGAGGTAATCCTATTCGCCTGCACTGAAATAGGTGCTCAGCCAGAATGTAATTGGGTGGCAAAGCATGCTTGAAGAGCTGACTGGGCTCCTCTTGAACACCTACCTCACCTAACTTCTGTTGTCCTATTTTCCAAGTCAGGGTCACACAGAAAAATTCCAAGTGTGATTTTTCTTTTAAAAATACCAAGACTTCCTTTGGCATGTTGCAGAGCAACAAATCTTCGCCCAAGGCTCACAACAATTGTCCCCATGTTACCACCAAAAACATGGCTGTGAATTTTGCTTTAGTGGCTGTAGTAACTGTGAGGATTGCTCCAAGTGACAGCTTTGCACATACTACCTGTTGGAATCTAATGGAGAAATGGTCAACAAACTTTCATGAAATTCATTGAATAAACACTAACTCACCTCTAAATGAAATGGAAACCATGAAAAATGAATTCCTTAGCCTCTCTGCTGTTCTAGGAATAGCTTGCCTTCATAAAGGTCACAAGAAAATCCATCAATATCAGCTAACGTTAAGATTCAGAAATCCAAATCTAATGTTCTGCAACCTGGACATGGGCAGAGAAAATCTCTCATTCACAATATGATGGATAAAAACCGATTTCAAAAGGTGCAACATGCCCCCCGCTCCTCCCCTACTACCAAGCACTGTGTTCTGAAGAAGGATTCCCCTGCCAGAAATTGACCCAAATCTCTTTCTCTGAACACTGACACCCAACAACACACTGCTATATGTTTGATTTATTTGAAAATAACAAAGGTCTCAAAACACTTCAATCAGGCCAAAAGATACTGGAGTATCATGTGCAAAGATATCATATAGTTTTTGAAGCTTGCTCAGAATTTTGTTTGAACAGTGCTGGTGTGAGCGCGTAACGGAGGGTGGCAGGTAGTGGGTTTAGAGAACATGCAAAATGGTGAAGAATATCTAATTCAGGATCCTCACATGAGCTATGAGCATGTTTTCCACAGAACAAAAGCAAAAGACTGCGGATAGCTGAAATCTCAAATAAAAGAAACAGAAAATACCGCAGAATCTGCATCTGGCAGCATCAACGGTTGGAGAAACAAGGTTAACACTTGGAGTCCAGTATGACTCTTCCTTGGAACTGATGGGGAGTAATGAATGAATGAATGAATTAAAATGCCTTTTTCAGTGCTATAGGCAATCTATCACCTGATGTTGTCTGGGGCAGTAATGAAGATAGATAATGCCGCAGATTTTAGGTAGAACTGTAACTTCACTAAAACAATTCTATATTTGTATTAAATACAAGGAAAAGCTAAAGTTGTTGTTTCAATAACAAAATTTTATAAAATAAAAAATAATGTGGAATGCCAAAAGAGAATCAGCTGCTTTAACACAAAAACAAATGAGTGGGACAAATCAGGATCAGAAATTCAAGAATCAAATTTTGAGGAAAAAGAAAGACATTGAAAACAAAGACACAACAATCTTAAGTGATAATGGGAACTGCAGATGCTGGAGAATCCAAGATAACAAAGTGTAGAGCTGGATGAACACAGCAGGCCAAGCAGCATCTTAGGAGCACAAAAGCTGACCTTTCGGGCCTAGATGAAGGGTCTAGGCCCGAAAGGTCAGCTTTTGTGCTCCTGAGATGCTGCTGGGCCTGCTGTGTTCATCCAGCCTCACATTTTATTATCACAACAATCTCAATTTGTCTTTCAGCTGAAACCAGAACGAGTGTAAAACAGAAGAGATGAAGGCAAGTGTGGACTGGTGAACAACATTTGGATGCAGACTCTTGGATAGTGAAAGAAAACCGGAGGTGAAACAAGCCAATATCAATAGTCCCACTGAGTGAAAACTACTGTAGATTTAAGGTAACATGATCCAAAGTACACATTGTATTCAGAAAAGCAGATTTGTTAAGTATTGTTGGGAAAATATTTAAAGGACTATCTGGAAACATTGGAAGATATGAAATTATTTGGTTATTTTCTGGATCAGGCAAGGAATGAGGTCAGCAATTTATTGTGTGCTGTAAGCTATCTGCCATTCATGGGAAAAAAACAAAAGCCTTTGGAGAAAGCAACACGGCAATGCTTTCATAGAGGTAAGTAATGGAGGCTATTGCATGAATTGCTGCAAAAAAAGTGATTTTGAAACCAGCATGGGAGCATCTGTGCTTATGGCTGCCAAACGACCTTCTTTGGATTTTGAATTCTGTTCGACGGACCCAAAAGTCAAACACCCTGGAACTTACAGGTTTCTAATCTAGAATTAAAATTAGCTTTTATGGTCATGGGTGTTTAAGTACAGGGATACAGGAGTACAGTGAAAAGTGTACAAAGTCACCAGTCTCAGGTGTCATCCTAAACACAGAACAGGAATAACAGAAACAACCATCTTAGACACAAAATATCACCATTTTAGATACAAAAAACAGAATTTTTTTTAAAAAAGCAGAAATACAAGAAACAGAGCCAAGAAGAAAGTGAAATGTCCAAGTCTTATCTCCGTAAGCGCTCCTCCATCCCTGAAGCCACGAGTCACTGCTAACTTGCTACCGTGGACATCTGACACCATGGGAACCTGACAGAGCTTTCAAACGCGGTATTTCTTACCACCTTGTAATATGCGAGGCTGTTGATTGTGACCATGTCCCAAAATCTCAAATCCAGGTTGACTGCAATCAGAATTTAAATTTGACCTTCAGTTTATCGCTCTCTGCAAATCTATTTCATTGATAAATCCAGTGGACATGTATCCTTTGTTTCTAGACTCTTGGCCAAACAGTGTATTTTTCTCTCCCTTTTAAACTTTATTGCTTAAATTATCTCAGAAGTGACTAGTCTTTTGCCATTTGGTATGTGCGCCAGAGTTTGGGATTGGGGCATATAGCTTGAATTCCAGATCAAAGCTTAGGGGGTTAACCAGCAATTGCCAGTGGCTATAAGAGTAAGTTTTGTTTATAATGATTGAATTAATTTGAGCTCAAAGGACTCTGGCGAGGTCTCTTATTATGAATAGTAGGAGGCCTAACAGTAAAGCAAGAGGTAAAGCATGGTCGGCACAACATCGTGGGCTGAAGGGCCTGTTCTGTGCTGTACTGTTCTATGTTCTACTGTTCTATTTCGGTAATCGAATCAACACATTTCTACTGATACCGTGACTGGTGGCATAGTGGATGTCAGTTATTAATCACACTATCATTCCATCATAGTTAGAGAAAGTTTACACATGGCTAAAAATATTTAAAACCATGCAGAATATTTCACCATGACTCAGTTAGAATAGCTTGCGGCAAACAAAATACTGTTTTCTTTTTAAAAAAAAATGAGAGCACAATTTAGAACAAACAAGCAGTGATCTAAATGCCCAGCACAAGACCAGTTCTCAGCCAAAGTACAGCTTTCTCATGGAAGAAAAGCCTCTAAGTTGCCCAGAGGTTAAGGAATAATTATGTGATGGTGGCAAATAAGCAGCAAGTCCACCCCCAACAAATTTTCACGATGCTTACTAGCCTGATCCCTCTGGGGTGAGGCTTCGAAAGGTAACCTGTTATTAAACTCCTCAGAAACAAAAAAGGAAATTGCTGGAAAAGGAGAGAAATCATCAGAGTTAATTCTTCAGGTCCAGTGACCCTTCTTCAGAATGTAGTTTAAGTATGAACAGGATTGGAAACCGCATGAAGTGAGCACATGTCAAGCATATAGTGATTGAGCAGATAATTTATTGTATGAGAAGTATCTAAAAGAAATGTTTCCTGATATTTTTTGGGAGGGGACGTGAGATACCACAGTCATTAAATGATCAAGTTATTGAAGCAGCAAGAAAGCGGCTTATTAACGTTCAAACACAAGAATCTTCAAGCGTAGCAAACTAAGAGACATTGTGAAAAGGAGATCTTGGGGATGAAATTAGCATATCGTTGTGAAGTAAAACGTTCACTGTACCAACAGTGTGGTAAGAACCGCTGAGCATGTGTCTGTACCTATGTCATAATGATATCAGATCACAATGGACTGAGGCCCAATGGAAGCAATACTTGTGAAACTCTTCACTACCATGCTTCTGTATGTATTTATAGTTACTACTCACCTTGTGTTCAGCCCTCAACTGTATCAAGGTCCCAAAAGCAGCTGATACTTCTACATGATGGCAAGCTGTGAGCAGACCAGAAACATGATAGTAAGCTAGAAAAGAGTTAAAAGAGAAATCTAGCAGTGAAGAACAAGGGTTGAGAGATTTTGAGATCAGTCCATCAGTTAGATTGGAGGGAGGAAAACTTCAAGGGCAGCCCAGCGATTAACACAGACAGCACTGTGGACAACGAACTTTGACCATAATATTGTAAGAAAATGGAACAGGAGTAGGCCATTCAGCCCACTCCACCATTCAATAGGATCATAGCTGATCCAACATTTTTCACTGCCACTTCCCTGCGCTCCTTTCCCCATAATGCTTGATTCCCCTACTGATCAAGAATCTATCTCAGTCCCGACAGTTTGCTGTAGCAAGGAGTTCCAAAGAGACTTTCATGATCAGAGAAGAAATTCCTCAGCTCTGTCTTAAATTGGTGTCCCTTTATCCTGAATCTATGCTCTCTAGTACCAGGCTCTCCTGTGTAGGGGAGTATTCTTACAGCATTTATGCTATCAAGCCCCTTTAGAATCTTATGTTTCAACAAAACCACCTCTCATTCTTCTGAACTCCTGTGAGTTGAAGAGTCCCAACCGATTTAGCCTTTGCTCATAATCACTCCATACCAGGAGTCATCCCAGTGAACCTTCTCTGAACTGCCTCCACCAAGACAATATCTTTCCTTCAACAATGAGATCAAAACTGGTCACAATGCTGCAGATGTGGTCTCACCAGCAATTTTAACCATTGCAGCAAGGCTCCCCTTATACTCCAACCCCATGAAATAAAGACCAATATTCCATATCCCTTCCCGATTATCTGTTCGCCTGTCTGCTAGTTTGCATTTTATGCAAAAGTATTCCCAAGTCCCTTTGTGTTGCAGCCTTTCTCCATTTGAATAATATTCTGTTCTTTTATTCACCCAGCCAAGACGAGCAACTTTGCATTTTCCCACATTATACTTGATTTGCCAACTTGTTAACCCGCTCACTTAACGTATCAATACCTTTCTATAAATGGGTTATATGCCTCTTACAACCTCCCTTTCCAGCTATTTGTGTTTTGTCTGCAAATCTGGCTACATTACAATCATTTCTTTCCTTCAAGTCAACCTATATGGTGAACAGTTGCCGACCCAGCAATGCTCTCTGTGGAATCTACCCAGGAACTTCACATAATGTAGACTGTCCCAGACAGGCTGAACAAGGGCCTATCACTTGCAGGTCCTCTCAAGCTATTCCACTTTGGATGCAAAACTGAAAGTATACCACAGTGACAGGAGAACTGCGCTGACGCATTGTTAGCCTGTAAACGTTTACGTTAAATCAAACCAAAGTTTTTCCATCCCATTTAAAAATGTCAAGTGCTATTTGCAAGCATCCCCAAGACAAATGATCCCTGTTAACATACAGAGTACATGAAAACAAAATTAACCCTTGTATTAGTGCAATAAATTCTGATACCATTTCCAGCTTAATCATTTGGAGAGTTACAGTTCTATCTCTGCCTAACCCTAGTGCCAAACAGAAAAAGTAAAAATGACAAATTGAATAAGGATAAATGTAAAACAACTTTTTATTTGAAAAAAATTACAAGACAGAAATCAACCTTAGATTAACAGGATATAACCAAACTGACTTTTCCACTTGTGGATGGTGTTAGCTGACCTTCTTTAAAAAAAAATGGTACAACAGCCCATTAGCATACCACAATTCATGAACAAAAACAATGTTGCTAGAAAGGCTCAGCAGGTCTGGCAGCATCAGTGAAGGAGAACACAGAGTTAAAGTTTCAGGTCCGGTGACCTTTCCTCAGAACTGGTATACCACAATTGCATGTTGTCCTAGATGCGTGCATATGTATGATTGTTGTGTTTATATTTCAAATGATTCTAAAGTAAGCAAAATGCAAATATTCAAAATCACTTCAATTAGATCTTGGGTTTGTGATCACCTTGTTGCACATTTCAATGAAAGGAAATAAAAATCTGCAACTCACAGAGATTCAGAAATCAACCATCATGCTCGAAATTATTAAAATGTGAGGCTGGATGAACACAGCAGGCCAAGCAGCATCTCAGGAGCACAAAAGCTGACGTTTCGGGCCTAGACCCTTCATCAGAGAGGGGGATGGGGAGAGGGAACTGGAATAAATAGGGAGAGGGGGGGAGGCGGACCGAAGATGGAGAGTAAAGAAGATAGGTGGAGAGAGTGTAGG
This sequence comes from Stegostoma tigrinum, assembly GCF_030684315.1. Classification (NCBI taxonomy): domain Eukaryota; kingdom Metazoa; phylum Chordata; class Chondrichthyes; order Orectolobiformes; family Stegostomatidae; genus Stegostoma; species Stegostoma tigrinum. The sequence goes on from NC_081365.1 coordinate 53,098,949, forward strand.
TGGGGAGGTAGGGAGGGGATAGGTCAGTCCAGGGAAGACGGACAGGTCAAGGAGGTGGGATGAGGTTAGTAGGTAGCTGGGGGTGCGGCTTGGGGTGGGAGGAAGGGATGGGTGAGAGGAAGAACCGGTTACTGGTTTTGGGATGCAGTGGGTGGGGGGGGGCAGAGCTGGGCTGGTTGTGTGGTGAAGAATGGGAGGGGGAGTGGAAATGGTTTGCGACTGGGAGGTGCAGTTGTTTGTTGTGAACTGAGCGGAGGTGTTCTGCAAAGCGGTCCCCCAGCCTCCGCTTGGTTTCCCCAATGTAGAGGAAGCCGCACCGGGTACAGTGGATGCAGTATACCACATTGGCAGATGTGCAGGTGAACCTCTACTTAATGTGGAATGTCATCTTGGGGCCTGGGGTGGGGGTGAGGGAGGAGGTGTGGGGACAAGTGTAGCATTTCCTGCGGTTGCAGGGGAAGGTGCCGGGTGTGGTGGGGTTGGAGGGCAGTGTGGAGCGAACAAGGGAGTCATGGAGAGAGTGGTCTCTCCGGAAAGCAGACGGGGAGGGGATGGAAAAATGTCTTGGGTGGTGGGGTCGGATTGTAAATGGCGGAAGTGTCGGAGGATAATGCGTTGTATCCGGAGGTTGGTGGGGTGGTGTGTGAGAACGAGGGGGATCCTCTTGGGGTGGTTGTGGCGGGGGCGGGGTGTGAGGGATGTGTTGCGGGAAATACGGGAGACGCGGTCAAGGGCGTTCTCGATCACTGTGGGGGGAAAGTTGCGGTCCTTAAAGAACTTGGACATCTGGGATGTGACAAGTGTAGCATTTCCTGCGGTTGCAGGGGAAGGTGCCGGGTGTGGTTCCTACTTCCTACAGACTAAGGGGGTGGCCATGGGCACCCGCATGGGCCCCAGCTATGCCTGCCTCTTTGTAGGTTACGTGGAACAGTCCCTCTTCCGCACCTACACAGGCCCCAAACCCCACCTCTTCCTCCGGTACATTCATGACTGTATCGGCACCGCCTCTTGCTCCCCAGAGGAGCTCGAACAGTTCATCCACTTCACCAACACCTTCCACCCCAACCTTCAGTTCACCTGGGCCATCTCCAGCACATCCCTCACCTTCCTGGACCTCTCAGTCTCCATCTCAGGCAACGAGTTTGTAACTGATGTCCATTTCAAGCCCACCGACTCCCACAGCTACCTAGAATACACCTCCTCCCACCCACCCTCCTGCAAAAATTCCATCCCCTATTCCCAATTCCTCCGCCTCCGCCGCATCTGCTCCCACGATAAGACATTCCACTCCCGCAAATCCCAGATGTGCAAGTTCTTTAAGGACCGCAACTTTCCCCCATCCCATTCTCTAGATGACATGTCCATCATGGGCCTCCTGCACTGCCACAATGATGCCACCCGAAGGTTGCAGGAACAGCAACTCATATTCCGCCTGGGAACCCTGCAGCCATATGGTATCAATGTGGACTTCACCAGTTTCAAAATCTCCCCTTCCCCTACTGCATCCCTAAACCAGCCCAGTTTGTCCCCTCCCCCCACTGCACCACACAACCAGCCCAGCTCTTCCCCCCCACCCACTGCATCCCAAAACCAGTCCAACCTGTCTCTGCCTCCCTAACCGATTCTTCCTCTCACCCATCCCTTCCTCCCACCCCAAGCCGCACCCCCAGCTACCTACTAACCTCATCCCACCTCCTTGACCTGTCCGTCTTCCCTGGACTGACCTATCCCCTCCCTACCTCCCCACCTACACTCTCTCCACCTATCTTCTTTACTCTCCATCTTCGGTCCGCCTCCCCCTCTCTCCCTATTTATTCCAGTTCCCTCTCCCCATCCCCCTCTCTGATGAAGGGTCTAGGCCCGAAACGTCAGCTTTTGTGCTCCTGAGATGCTGCTTGGCCTGCTGTGTTCATCCAGCCTCACATTTTATTATCTTGGAACTCTCCAGCATCTGCAGTTCCCATTATCTCTGCTCGAAATTATTTACAGCTTTGCCCGATGTTCCACACCAAAAGGTAACCCCTGGACAACTGCACATGATCTGTTTACATGTTACAAATCCCAGACAAAATTAGGGACGATGTGAATTTCAGCTAACTTTGTTTTAAGGTTGAATTGCTATGACATGGCACTATTCATATTGACGGAGAAATCAGCCTGCACCCAAATAGGAGACTGATTTACAACGATTAACTTCCTCAAGCATTGAAAAACAATTCAATTCCACATCAAATGACAACATATTTAAGATTAATAGCTTCACTATACTATGCCTCACTGCTAGAAATTATTTTTTTCTCTCTATTTCATGTCTTTCTCCATTCATTAGTAAATTTCAAATGGTAGTGATTCAACTGAGAACTCATGACTATTAACATCTCCCTGAATGTTCCATTGCCAACGCGACAAAATTTCTCAGCTCTCACACAAAGGAGAAAGACAATACAATATTTTGAGCTTTTACAAGATATATCAAACTTAAAGCGAACCACAGAATATTATTAGCTATCCTCTGCTGTTTTTAAGCCAATCTTTTTTGTGAACAGCATAAATATAAATTTCAACTGTCATTTCCTTCAATGATATATCAAAGCATTTACTTCGCATTTGATGCCCAGTATAAATTGGACCCTGACAACATTCTGGCAATAATGCTGAAGACTGGTGCTCCATCACCTGCCGCTCAATTAATGTAGAGACGGAGGGCGAATGCGAGAGTCCAAACCAGTCAACATGTGTATGTAAAAAGGTTTATTTGCTTCAGTGCAAACCTGCAGGTGAATTGACAATATCTGCTGATGCAGACTGAAGATGAGATACATACAACTCCATTGAAGCTACCGCCGAGAAGAAACAGCCAATATCTAACCATTCAGGATAACGCAAAGAAACTCCAGTTTAAAAGGGATCTACTTATTCCCTTCCAGACAGTTTTAGGTTGAAGACAACAGTCTCCCATCCAGCAAAGTACCAGTCTTCCAAGTCTGAAAAGAACACATTTTACGAGAATAGTGAAAACTCCACATCTCCCGGATTTGTAAAGGCAGAGACTTGGAACAAGATAGAGTCACAGTGCACGTATCTCTCTACATAAATATCATTAACAATAGAAAACAAGGAGATTCTTTACTGAGAAGTGCCATAAACACCACCTTGTGGGCAGATCAGTTTATGAACCCCAAGTAGAGACACCTAACATCTAATTCTCTTCCAAGTCTTGGTAACAAGGTCTAGCCTATTAACGTAATCTGTAACTTCCCTCTGACAGCCAATAAACGGTATCTTGTTAATTACAACAGACTATTCTAGTTAGATCAGGAAATGATTTTCTTCAACTACATTAGACCAAACAGGCCTTAGTTTCCTGTACTTTGAGGACGATATTAATAACCTTCACCGAGAGCTGCAGCTCATACAGTGAATTGTGCTGGTAAGTCCAATCAAGATTAAAAGGATGTCAAGATTCAACACGTTTCTGTGCTGGTATGCTGAGAATAACACAAGATGTCAGGCTCTGATTATCCAGCGCCCACAACCCCTGAAGTGCTAATGGCTGCCATTAAAGTTTTGCTGTTGCAGTTTTGAAGAACACCACTTTACATTAATTTGAAATGCTATTACAGAACAGGAAAATGTGACTCAATTACAGCAGTGCAGGTAAATAGCATGTCTACATTTGTATGGGGAAATTCAGTAGGGAGAACTCTAAACACCCGTATAAAGTTGCATGTTTAAGACTACTGGGCAAGAGAAAAAGCATCTGTTATTATAGGGTAGCATTCATTTAAAAATCTAAGAATGATTATGATGGAAGTCACTATGGAGGATTTTAATCTTGCAAAGTGCAATGCAAACATGACAATACAGTGGAATTATTTTAAATGCAGACTCATTCCCCCTCCACTTTTTTCTATGTACAAACTGATGTTTTCCCAGCCACCATCAGTTCTGAGGAAGGGTCACTGGACTTGAAGCGTTAACTCTGTATTTTCCTTCACAGATGCTGCCAGACCTGCTGAGCTTTTCCAGCCACTTTGCTTTCGCTCCTGATTTACAGCATCTGCAGTTCATTCGGTTATTATTTGGAATGGTTTTAAAACTGTATTTGGTCCTGGTGAGAACACATCTGAAAGTGTGTACTTTTTGTTGATGTATTACAAGAGATAGGCAGAGGTTGATCTCGTACCTTAAAAGACATGATACATGACAAAAGATTGATAACTGCGGGTGCTTCATGAGAAGATACCAAAGTACCTGATAAATAAGATCCAACTGTGATTATACACAATGTTTAGGGACAAAAGATGTGAAACATGTTGATGCTGTTTGTGTGAAATCAATTCACAGCAAAGAGGTCCTTTTTACAATATGAATAATTTCCTTGCTAATAAGTCACAAAAAGAGTTTTAAAAACGTAACATTTTCCAAATATCACCCTGTGGTACAACACCAAGTCAAATCAGCATTATATTCACCATAGAATTATAGCACTCTTATTTCAATACATCATTTCAGACATGAGGGCTGGCTGCCTAAGTTGACCAGCTCACTAAATGCAACAGCCCAGCCTCTAGCTACAAAGGCACTGAAAGTTTTCATTTCATTATACTGCAATATCTTTTGTCATCTATTCACACAGCAAGACACCTGAAAATTAGAAAATTGCACCAAGAAAATGCAATTAGAACTTCAAAATAATTTCAAAAATACACTGAGCTGAAATAAAAATGCAAATGACAATAAAAAGTGCAATTCTATCAAATTTGGGAAATTAAAAAGTTAGAATATGATTTCAGAGATAAGTAATCTCCCAGAAGGGTCTACTTTATTGTTTTCCATCAAACCTAAACTACAAATACGGCTTTTTCTAAGGATCTGTGTAGTCTGTGAATTGGCGGTACTGACAAACCAAACCACTCCTTGTGGACAGAAGAAGTGACTGGTCAAGTTGATCAAGAACACCAAGCACACAAATCGGATTCGCGTTCACTCATTGTTCAACTGAAGTTTAGATTTTCCTCATTGCACAACAGAGAGAGACATGTACATGAAAATTACAACTGGTACATTTAAAAAAGGTAAAAAGGCATGAGAAATACAGAAAAATTATGATTTCAACTTGAACACAAAAGAAAAGCGATAAATTGCTGAAAAATATCACTGTTTCTTCTGAAAAGTGAAGCCTCAGGTCAAGTTGTGGTTTAACTCATTACCTTTTCAAGTGATGCCCAAGGGCTCTCTCTCCCTGGGTTTGAGAGTTTAGTAAAAGCAAAATGCATCAGATCACTGGATTTGCTTACAATTTTCCATTTAACTTTCAATTAATATTCCTCAGTGGGGAAAATTTTAATTCCCAGTTTTGAATCCTCAGATTTGTCTGCATTATACTGCTCTCTACAATGTACAGGAGGAACCTACCGAAGTTTATCCTGGCCAGTCTCAAACAGAAACCACAAAACTGTCTTTCGTTCAACACAAAATCATAAGGCCCCAAGATAAATGGCATACAAAAAAATCCCAACAGTGCAGAACACATTCACCGTGAGGTCAAATCAGGCTTTGTATCTGGCCTTGCAATTCTTGATGCCAAAGATGGATATCAAAGTTAGAAAAAGGACATAGGTCAGCCAGCAGGTACCTCCGCACCTGAATTTAGTACAAAAATGTACCAAGAATACCTCCCTGACATTAAAATAGAATAGGGCTTTCAGTATTCACGTAAAAAGACAAGGACTTTTCTTTGAAAAAAAGGATGACAATATCTTTAAAATAATAACCTAAGTCAATGAGTTAGCACAAAAGAAGCAGATGACCCATTTCAGTCCACTGAAGGTCCCACAGACAGAAAGCATTAAATTAGGGAAAGTACAGTGCAATTTACTTGATGCAAGCACATCTCCAAAGATATCTGTTTCATTTTCTGATCTGTAGAAATTTCTACTACAGGTGAACTGAAGCCACGGTTAAATTCAACAAATCTCTTAAAATGTTTTTCACGACAGCATCACAGTGGCTCAGTAGTTAGCACTGCTGCCTGACAGTGCCAGGGACACAGGGTCAACTCCACCTTTGGGTGACGGTGTAGAGTTTGCATATTCTCCGCGTTTCTGCGTGGGTTTCCTCCAGATGCTCTGGTTTCCTCCCACAGTCCAAAGATGTGCAGTTTAGATGGATTGGCCATAGGAATACAGGCTTACAGGGATGGGGTAGAGGGGTAGGTCAGGGTGGGAAGCTCTTCAGAGGGTTAGTATGGACTAGATGGACAGAATAGCCTGCTTTCACACTGCAGGGATTCTACAATTTTGATTCTATGAGCTGTTTATCTGGTCTTTACCTTAAGATACTGGAGCAGTGAGACACCTGGATAAACTTCTTCAGAGGAAGAGACACCCTTTTGGGTTTAGCCAAATGCATCACTGCACGTAAGTTCAGACTTACAGCCAATTGGAGTATTCCACACCTTTTTTTTTGCCCTCAAGTAGTAAGCCTTATTGGCCAAAAGCACTTTTCTTCCCGAGTTAAAGATAGATTTCTCTCGACAGAGTTTACAATACATGTTTCTCATATTCTACAGACAAAAGGGGTTGTGTTAAAGCTTCCTTTACATTTACATCTGACATTATCCCAAAATATACCACACTGTCAAGGAAAGGGGCTGCAGGCTAGAAGTTTATTTTGTTCAATGAAGTACTGCATTTCTCTCAGAATGCAGTTGCAGGTCACCAGGTTGGAAAAGTCAAGGGAAAAAAAAGGTAGCCAGGCTTATGTCTCAATAGAAGGCATATTTACATTATCCTTCACTGCACACAAGCTGCAGGAGAGGCTCAAATTCAATGTTGAGTGACAAAGTCACCCTGATTCTCGAGGAAGAAATCTACAGTGTTGCTCAAAATTCCCGACTGAGCTTGGAAGCAGACAGCATGGATCAGACATAGAGAAAGCAGCTACCAGCTATAGAACCAGCAACTATGTACAGTGCACTATTTGTAGATATGGCGCTCTTTACGTTTAAAGCCCTGAGCAACAATACACGTACACATCAAGTTGAGCTGAAGTCCATACAGTTATTAGGTTACAATGACATTTTTATGGAATGCATAGCCAGAAACTACTGCAAGGCTCTCAGGGAAATTTCATACTTAGGTGAATTGCTAGAACAGACAGAGAGGAGAAATCCAAGTGATGGTGGTTTTTGGTGGGTGGTATTTTGGGCGACAGTGTGGATTATCATTTGCTTGTTCCCAGGAAAAGTAAAAACAACATTCAAGATTATAGGTAATGTGAGACTGTTTAAAAAAAAGTTCTGTGGTGTAGATCTGTTGACTGATTGCTGGGTGGGTAATCATTTTTGTCTCTAAAACTTAACAGTTAACACAGCCATAATAATAGTCATAGCTTCTCACTATCTGTTATTTATCTTGTGACCTGTGTGGTAGTCTTAAACCATCAAGTTCAACAACCATGAATTCCAACTGATACAAAGGCAAAACAGTGCACAAATATGAAGTTAACAAAGATCAAGAAATATTCAGTGACAGTCAATCATGGAAAATGTTTAAAAATAGTGACCTTTCCAGAGTGTCAATTCGTCGTAAATCTGAAATGCAGTTTTTTTTTGTTTCCCTCTGTTGACCCTCAAACCAATTGAGGCAGTGCAAGTAATCTTTTGCATACAAATTTTCCATTTCTTAATCCTTAAAAACAGCAGCACTCATGAATGCATTGAAGATACTGAGGTTTGTTTTTTGAAGAAACCTACCTGTTCAGAGATGTCATTTATATACCTTATAAGCAGTTGAGACTTGGACCTGGGTCTTCTAGTCAGAGGTAGGGACACTATCACTGCACCATAAGAGACTCTTTAATGTTTTGAGCAGAAGTCAAGCTGAATGATTTCACATGCACATAATTACTGAAAATATTTGTGTAGTTAATACACCATTCAAATCAATTCTTTTAAATTAAATTTTCATTTCAAACTTACAGTTAATGACATTATAAAGAATATTAAAACCATTTATCACTGGCAAAATTTTGATTAAATAATAACAATAATAAATTCACTGTCAATCACATTTCTGCACAGAGTAAAGCATGCATGAAGCACACATGAAACAGAAAGCATGAAGATGACTGATCAACACAGGATACCAGTAATAACTTTCTCCACTTTAGCCCTCATTTCTCAGCACTAAACATGTGCTGTACCCAACATGGTAGGCATCTTCCTTACCAGTCAAGGCACAGGGCAGGTAGTGGGTATATTAGAGCCCAATATCCACAGCACAAGGGCCTCGTGCTCAGGCATGTTCAATATGATCATGGCTGATCGAACACAATATCTTTTACTCACGCCATCCCTCTAACCCTGTATGCCATTTGTCATCAAATATCAATCAGTCAAACCCTATCTTAAACGTACTCAAAGGCTGAGCTTTAACTTCTCCACATCTCGGACCCAAATGGCATCTTCCTTATCACCTTTAATGTGACAGACAGGGTAGATGCAGCACTTGGCAGATTACCAGGAGATCACTACTCTTTTTGCAAAGTAAAATCTCTAGATAATGCAGGCTTAGTTTGCTGAATATCTCTTCGTAGGAAAGTTTCACCATTCCAGGAGCAAGTCCAGTGAACCTTCATTGCTCTCTATCTATAGAAATAATTTCTTTACTGAGATATGCAGACAAAACCTGCACACAATAACCCTGATGTGATCTAACCAAGCTCTAACCAACCAACTGAATCAAGGTTTCACAACTCCTGCACTCAAATCCTCTTGCAATGAAGGCTAACATGCCATTAGCCATCCTGATAGCTTGCTGCACCTACATATTAGCCTTCAATGACTGATCGGCAAAGACTCCCTTTGTATAATTATACTTTCAAGCCTCTTTCCATTTAAGAGAAACGCTACAGATCTGTTTCTCCTACCAAAGTGGATAATCTAATTTATACACATTATATTTTGTCTCCCACTTTCTTGCCAGCTCACTTACCCTCCCCAAATCCCAGCAAAGCCACATTGCATCCTCCTCATGACAAACATTTCCACCTAGAATTGTACCATGTGCAAACATTACATTTGGTCGCCAACTCCATATCATGGATTGTGAATCTAGGGCCCTAAGTACGATTCCTTGTGGTACCCCCTATAGTCACAGCCTGCCAACACCAGCAAGACCCATTTATTCCTCCGCTGTTTTCTGTTGGACAATCATTAATCCATGCCAGTATGTTACATCTGACTCCATGTACTTTAATCTTTCTAATCAGCCCCCTGTGGGGAGCTTTATCAAAAATCTTTTCAAAATTGAAATATATGTTATGTCAATTAGCTCTCGTTTAGCAAATCTGGTTAGTGACATCTTCCAAAAGAAACAAATTTCAAACACAATTTCCCATTCAAAACTCCACGCGATGTCCGAAACAAATTGTCATCAAATCAGTTGGCTATTTATCACATCCTTTACAACAGATTCTAGTATTGTTCCTGAGGCTGACGGAAGGTTAACAGGTAGTATTTGCTGGTATTCTCTCCCAATCCCTTTTTAAATAATAGCATGTGTAGGGATTCTGGTCTGCGATCAGTAATTTGCTGATTTTTAAGTGGTTCAAATCACCCCCAGATCCGTGGTTCCGACACTGGACTTAATTTAGGAATATGAAGTGAAGGCGGCAGTTGGCAGGTGTTTCACTGCAAACAATCTCCTCGTTTATTAAATGCAATGTTGAGTATATCACAAGAAATAAAAGGAAAAAGTAATAAACAGGGAAATAAACCTGAAGATAAATAAAATTACAAGAGTTAAAAAGGTAAACAGTGCAAAACAGTGAAACTGACACTGCCAGGTTATTAACTTGGCACAGGCTAACTACTAATAGAAACTAAACAGTGGCTTCAAAACACAGACATTTTAAACAGTCTTCTTGACCTTTGGGTTGCCCTGAACTGCCACCTTTCCTTGCTAGCTAGGTTTAATACTTTGGGTCTTGACGAATAAACTGGGGATAAACACGACAATGAAATACAACTGGCTGTTTACACTTGCTGTAGCTGGTGCTTCACTTAAGGCTTCGGACAGTGTTCAGTCTGGTTTGAGAACTTGGTTTCTCTTACTTTGTGGTGGTTTTATGAGCTGGTTTTAACATCAGGATGTGTCGGAGGCCTTGTCAGTCAGGTCAGTGGTTTTCCGAGGTTGACAGTCGTCAGGTCAGCTGGTCACATAGAACGTAACAGGCCCTTCGGCCCCTCGATGTTGTGCCGACCTGTCATACCAATCTGAAGTCCATCTAACCTACACTACTCCATGTGCGTCCATATGCTTGTCCAACGACGACTTAAACGTACTTAAAGTTGGCGAATCTACTACCGTTGCAGGCAAAGCGTTCCATTCCCTTACTACTCTCCGAGTAAAGAAACTACCTCTGACATCTGTCCTATATCTTTCACCCCTCAATTTAAAGCTATGCCCTCTCGTGCTCGCCATCACCATCCTCGGAAAAAGGCTCTCCCTATCCAACCCTCTGATTATTTTATATGTCTCAATTAAGTCACCTCTCAACCTTCTTCTCTCTAACGAAAACAGCCTCAAGACCCTCAGACTTTGCTCGTAAGACCTTCCGTCCATACCAGGCAACATCCTAGTAAATCTCCTCTGCACCCTTTCCAAAGCTTCCACATCCTTCCTATAATGCGGTGACCAGAACTGTACGCAATACTCCAAGTGCGGCTGCACCAGAGTTTTGTACAGCTTCACCATAACCTCTTGGTTCCGGAACTCAATCCCTCTATTAATAAAAGCTAAAACACTGTCTGCCTTCTTAACAGCCCTGTCAACCTGGGTGGCAATTTTCAAGGATCTGTGTACATGGACACCGAGATCTCTCTGCTCATCTACACTGCCAAGAATCTTACCATTAGCCCAGTACTTTGCCTTCCGGTTACTCCTACCAAAGTGCATCACCTCACACTTGTCCGCATTGAACTCCATTTGCCACCTCTCAGCCCAGCTCTGCAGCTTATCTATGTCTCTCTGCAACCTACAGCATCCTTCGTCACTATCCGCAACTCCACCGACTTTACTGCCGTCTGCAAATTTACTAACCCATCCTTCCACGCCCTCATCCAGGTCATTCATAAAAATGACAAACAGCAGTGGACCCAACACCGACCCTTGCGGTACACCACTAGTAACTGGTCTCCAGGATGAACATTTCCCATCAACTACCACCCTCTGTCTTCTTTCAGCAAGTCAATTTCCGATCCAAACTGCTATATCTCCCACAACTCCATTCCTCTGCATTTTGTACAATAGCTTACTGTGGGGAACCTTATCGAACGCCTTGCTGAAATCCATATACACCAAATCAACCGGTTTACTCTCATCTACCTGTTTGGTCACCTTCTCAAAAAACTCAATAAGGTTCGTGAGGCACGACCTTCCCTTCACAAAACCATGCTGACTATCCCTAATCAATTTATTCTTTTCTAGATGATAATAAATCCTATCCCTTATAACCTTTTCCAACACTTTACCAACAACTGAAGTAAGGCTCGCTGGTCTATAATTCCCAGGGTTGTCTCTACTCCCCTTCTTGAACAGGGGAACCACATTTGCTATCCTCCAGTCATCCGGCACCATTCCTGTAGACAATGACGAGTTAAAGATCAATGCCAAAGGCTCGGCAATCTCCTCCCTGGCTTCCCAGAGGATCCTAGGATAAATCCCATCTGACCCAGGGGACTTATCTATCCTCACACTCTGTAGGATTTCTAATACCTCATCCTTGTGAGCCTTAATCCCACCTAGTCTAGTAGCCTGTATCTCAGTATTCTCCTCGACAACATTGTCATTTTCTCGAGTGAATGCTGTCGAAAAATATTCATTTAGTGCTTCCCCTATCTCCTCTGACTCCACACACAACTTCCCACTACTATCCTTGATTGGCCCTAATCTTACTCTCGTCATTCTTTTACTCCTTAAATACCTTTAGAAAGCCTTAGCGTTTACCCTGATCCTATCCATCATGGTCAGTTGCCATTGGTTCCCCTGGTACGGAACAGCCCTGAGTCAGTAGGCTTCAGGGAGATAGCTGTGCTGAGATCTCAGGAAAAGTAGCTGCCTGGGACCCCTATTCTGTTGGTAGCTACAGGGATGGCTCTCCCTCTGTCCCACATCAGGGCCAGCAGTTATACAGGATAGTCAGAACTGCAGATGCTGGACTCAGAGCTAACAGAGTGTGGAGCTGGAGGAGCACAGCAGGCTGAAGAAGGGTCCCTGTTAGCCAAATGTTGCTTTTCTTACATACCTATAGAATCAATATTTTTTCTCCCCTACATTGCATTAATATTATGTTCTCCTTTCACTTAAAAGGTTTCTTTGGTCTTGCTTTGTTGCATTTTATGGATCTTCAAATGCTCAGAATTACCACCATTTCTTGCAACTTCATAGGCCTTTCTTATGCAATGCTGAATGTCCCTCTTTATCCATGGTTGACACACCACTTTTTCAGATTTTGCACCTTGAATGAGAGTATAGCTGCTGCATGTTGAAAAGTGATTGTGTGCAGCTTGTTTCATTGCCTCCATGCTAGTTTATAACTGGACAGAAACATGCTGCCACCAACCTTAAGGATGAGTGACATGTCAAAGTGGTTTAATCGCAAGATTGGCAGAAGGAGATAAGATTTTTGCAGTACACAGAATTTCAAAAAGATGTTGAGCCAGAAAGGGCATCTCAAAGGCAGAACGCAGCATTGTAGATGTTTGATTTCACCATCATCAGCTGACATTCCCATGGCCAGCAGCAAATAAGACGCCAAAATATTCATGAGAATCAATCAGAAAACAATGCTGGATTTTCCAAATTGCACTCCAGAACAGACAAAGCCCAAGAAAAATGAAAAAAAAATTGATGGAGGGGGTACCTAACCAATGATGAGGAATGTGACACTAAGAGAAAAGTTGCCAAAACACACCATATCCAATCGCATCCAAGTTTAAGATCATGCTGTTACGAAACAAAGTAAATCTAAAACCGCCACGTGCCCCCCCCAACCACCCAATACAAAAAAACCTGCAATTCACAACCTTGATTCCAATACAACTACTTAGTCTAAATCTTGTCCACCAAGCAATAATCTACTTAAGTAATAGCAGCACAATCTATAGCAGACTGAACGCAATATTGAGACCTCTCATCACGGATCAGATAATTCAACCATCAATGCCCAAAATCAAAGACTAATTCCTAATTTTATGGCCTTCACAATAGGAGATCTTCATCTCTACAAATCAGTGCTGTTCAAATTCCTCAGTTCTGTTTTATGAAGCCTAGATATTTGATTTGAAAAGGAAAGATTGCTTTTTTTTGAGACATAGGCAGAGGAGAGATGTTTAATTTAAACACGACAATGGAAACTTGTTTTTTTTAAAAAAAGAGGGATAACAAGGTGTAGAGCTGAATGAACACAGAAGGCCAAGCAGCATTAGAGGAGCAGGAAAGCTGACGTTTCAGGTCTAGACCCTTCTTCAGAAATAGGGGAAGCGAAGTGGATTCTGAAATGAAAGGGGCTTTTTTTTTTAAATTATAGAACATAGAGCATAGAACATTACAGCACAGTACAGGCCCTTCAGCCCTCAATGTTGTGCTGACCTATCATACCGATCTCAAGCCCATCTAACCTACACTATTCCATGTACGTCCATATGCTTGCCCAATGATGACTTAAATGTACCTGAAGTTGGCGAATCTACTACCGTTGCAAGCAAAGCCTTCCATTCCCTTACTACTCTGAGTAAAGAAACTACCTCTGACATCTGTCCTATATCTTTCACCCCTCACGCTCGCCATCACCATCCTAGGATATAGTCAGTAATGATGACAGAAACTAGACAAAAAAGCAGCTTCTTCCCAATAACTGAGGGGATTTCAAACAAGGGCTTGCCACTTGCAGGATGAAACTTGAGACACCGAAAACAAAAGAGCAAGAGAAGCCTGTTCTAGGAGTGGTCACGATGTGAAATTCGGTGGTTAAGGTAGGTACTATGGCAATATTCAAGATAGGTGCTTGAAGAGATGAAGGATAATGGAGGCACCACAAATAAATGCAACCAGAGTTATTCGAATAGAAATAAAATACTGTCAATGCTGGAAACTGAAATAAAGAGACAGTGTCGAAATGATTATTTAGAGATAGCAAGAACTGCAGATGCTGGAGTCAGAGACAACACAGTGTGAAGCTGGAACAACACAGGAGGTCAGGCAGCATCAGACAGGCAGGAAAGTTGACATTTCCGGTTGGGAGCCTTCTTTAGAAATGGGGAGGGGAAAAGGCACTTGGAAATAAATAGAGGGGAGGGGTGTGTGGCTGGGAAAGGTAGGTGTGATGGTGATAGGTGAGTGTAGGTCAGTGAGGTGGGAGGAACAGATGATAGGTGGGAGAGATGATGGACAGATTGTGTGTCAGGTCAAGGAGGCAACTGTTGGCAAATGGAAGATGTTGTCATTTGTCATGAACACAGCACAGATGCAGCCTGGCCTGCTGTGTTCCTCCAGCTCCATAACGTGTTGTCTCTGGAAATGATTTCCTGTTCCTAATGAGGATCAGAACTTTTATCTTGCTTCTTTGGTGTGTAACTATTTGATTATTCTTCTTCAGGTGTCATACTGGACTCGAAACATTAACACTGTTTTTCTCTCTCCACATACTCTATCAGACCTGCTGGGTTTCTCGATTACTTACTGTTTATATCGAAGATTTACTTGCACTAAAAGGAATGAATGAGAGATGCTGGTTTGCACCTATGGTCTCATTGTAACGTGGATCAGAGAATCAGAGACAAACGCAGTTCCTCATGAGGCAAGCAATCATTCCCAAAAGAGTAATCTCAGAGTTCAAGTTGAAAACAGGTCAAAAATAAAATCTACGGCATCCTAGGTGCTTTCCGAACATTGGCAGTTAGTAATTCCCTCAAAATTGATCTCAATAATAGTTGACACAGACAACTGACAAGTCAAGACACCACCTAAGTAATTTGAAGTGAGACTGCAAGTTGCGGACCCATCATTAAATCAGTGAATTGAACTAATTCCAGCAACTGTCCATACAACAGTCACAGAACTAGTGATTTCAAGTGCCAGCAGTGAGATATTTCCATTTCAGCCACAGGCGAGAGGTACAAATCTCAGGCATCAGTTTCAACAATGTACAAACTCATGTGGTTGCATGATGGCCTGACATCACTAACAAATATTTAGCAAACTCCATTCTTGGAATTCTGGTAGATCCTGAGCAACCTCTGAAGCAAATTTATTAAGATTTATTTTAATAACGTTTGATTATTTCCTTCAATATGAAGAAAAGTTCCACTCTGCTGGCTGTTGAAAAACAGATTTAAACAATCCTACAGTTTTTATTGCCAATAGTGAAAAGGAAATTAGTTAAAATCTTCTCAGCCTTTCACCTAATCTCTACTTATTATTTCTTAGATTTCACTTTTGCGTGTTTTTGTAGATATGAAAAGTTAAATTTATCTATCTTATCCAACTTCAGATTATTTTTTGAAGTTTTTAAGTAAAGTTAGTAGCCAGCAAGACATCCTAGATATAACCATATCAATTTTGGAATTGATTTGTGATCGAAAGAAAATACAGCCATAATTAACATAGAATATCTTTATTGCTCTTCAGGGCACAGTTTAGCGAGATGCACAAATGCTTAGTTGTTCCTGCTTTGATGTGCTTGCCTGAAAGAACGTAAAATTGGGTCAACTGTTGCTGCGGCTTTATGTAATGAAATAGGGAGTAGTAATCTGCAAAACTGCAAGATCAAACATGAACCTTGCTAAGTAAATATACTCATAACTTATCAGTGTGTTCCACTATCTGGAGATCCTTCACTGAGTTATATGTTATAGGTAACTTCATGCATCTTACACAGTGTAAGTAGTATGAATGATTTATATTACTACATCACTGCCCATTTTGTCAGTTTCCTCCAAGAACTACAGTGGAAGGCTACAACATGAGCTAGGTAGGTTTCCTGTAGCATTGCAGGGTCATGAAATCATGCAACAGGAAAGCATAATTAAAAGGGATACCATATACATACAAGATAACAAAGTGTGGAGCTGGATGAAGACACCAGACCAAGCAGCATCTCAGGAGCACAAAAGCTGACGTTTCGGGCCTAGACCCTTCATCAGAGAGGGGGATGGGGAAAGGGAACTGGAATAAATAGGGAGAGAGGGGGAGGCGGACCGAAGATGGAGAGTAAAGAAGATAGGTAGAGAGGAGAGTATACGTGAGGAGGTAGGGAGGGGATAGCTCAGTCCAGGGAAGATGGACAGGTCAAGGAGGCGGGATGAGGTGGTAGGTAGGAAATGAAGGTGTGGCTGGAGGTGGGAGGAAGGGATGGGTGAGAGGAAGAACAGGTTAGGGAAGCAGAGACAGGCTGGGCTGGTTTTGGGATGCAGTGGGGGAAGGGGAGATTTTGAAGCTTGTGAAATCCACATTGATACCATGGGGCTGCAGGGTTCCCAAGCGAAATAGGAGTTGCTGTTCTGGCAACCTTCGGGTGGCATCATTGTGGCACTGCAGGAGGCCCATGACAGACATGTCATCTAAAGAATGGGAGGGGGAGCGGAAATGGTTTGCAACTGGGAGGTGCAGCTGTTTGTTGCAAACCAAGCGGAGGTGTTCTGCAAAGCGGTCCCCAAGCCTCCGCTTGGCTTCCCCAATGTAGAGGTAGCCACACCGGGTACAATGGATGCAATATACCACACTGGCAGATGTGCAGGTGAACATCTGCTTGATATGGAAGGTCATCTTGGGGCCTGGGTTAGGGGTGAGGGAGGTGATGTGGGGGCAAGTGTAGCACTTCCTGCGGTTGCAGGGGAAGGTGCTGGGCGTGGTGTGGTTGGAGGGGAGTGTGGAACGGACAAAGGAGTCGCGGAGAGAGGGTCTCTCCGGAAGGCAGACAAGGATGGGGATGGAAAAATAGCTTGGGGTGGTGGGGTCGGATTGTAGATGGCGGAAGTGTCGGAGGATGGTACGTTCTATCCGGAGGTTGGTGGGGTGGAATGTGAGAACGAGGGGGATCCTCTGGGGGAGGTTGTGGCGGGGGCGGGGTGTGAGGCATGTGTTGCGGGAAATGCGGGAGACGCGGTCAAGGGCGTTCTCTACCACTGTGGGGGGAAAGTTGCGGTCCTTGAAGAATGTGGACTTCTGGGAGCAGATGCGGCGGAGGCGGAGGAATTGGGAATAGGGGATGGAATTTTTGCAGGAGGGTGGGTGGGAGGTGGTGTATTCTCGGTAGCTGTGGGAGTCAGTGGGCTTGAAATGGGCATCAGTTACAAGCTGGTTGCCTGAGACGGAGACTGAGAGGTCCAGGAAGGTGAGGGATGTGCTGGAGATGGCCCAGGTGAACTGAAGGTTGGGGTGGAAGGTGTTGGTGAAGTGGATGAACTGTTCGAGCTCCTCTGGGGAGCAAGAGGCAGCACCAATACAGGCATCAATGTAACGGAGGAAGAGGTTGAGTTTAGGGTCAGTGTAGGTGCGGAAGAGGGACTGTTCCACGTAACCTACAAAGAGGCAGGCATAGCTTAGGCCCATGCGGGTACAGCAACTCATATTCCACTTGGGAACCCTGCAGCCCAATGGTGTCAATGTGGACTTCACAAGCTTCAAAATCTCCCCTTCCCCCAACGCATCCCAAAACCAGCCCAGCCTATCTCTGTTTCCCTAACCTGTTCTTCCTCTCACCCATCCCTTCCTCTCACCTCAAGCCGCATCTCCATTTCCTACCTACTAACCTCATCCCACCTCCATGACCTGTCCGTCTTCTCTGGACTGACCTATCCCCTCCCTACCTCCCCACCTATACTCTCCTCTCTACCTATCTTGTTTTCTCTCCATCTTCGGTCTGCCTCCCCCTTGCTCCCTATTTATTCCAGTTCCCTTTCCCCAACCCCCTCACTAATGAAGGGTCTAGGCCTGAAACATCAGCTTTTGTGCTCCTGAGATGCTGCTTGGCCTGCTGTGTTCATCCAGCTCCACACTTTGTTACCTTGGATTCTCCAGCATCTGCAGTTCCCATTATCCATGTACATACAAAGTTGGTTTTCAATTTTTTTAAATATCTGTTATACATTGGAAGGAACTTGCAAGAGACTAAAAAGATGCCCAGATAGCATGTTTAACAAAATTTTCACACACAGAGTATGGTCATAACATATGCATACGTGACAATTTATCTGCAGTGATAAAATGGCCCATGACTGTAATTACTCACCCTCCTTAAATACAGCAACCCAAATTCCCAGCTAGTGAGTGAGATTAAACTAGCCCAACAGAGACCAGAAATTAAACCTGTTCCTGTATATCCGAATGTGGTAACAAAATAATTTGATGAATTGTTCAATTCATTGAGCAACACAGTCAACATTTTCAAGTATCAGAGATAATGGGAACTGCAGATGCTGGAGATTCCAAGATGATAAAATGTGAGGCTGGATGAACACAGCCTCACATTTTATCAACATTTTCAAGTGACTGTTTTCATTTCTATGTTGGGAGAGTATTAGGACTTTGGAGATGACACAGTGAGAGGCTGGATGAACACAGCAGGCCAAGCAGCAGAGGAGCAGGGAAGTTTGACATTTTGGGTTGGGACCCTTCCTCAGAAATGGGGGAGGGGAAGGCGATTCTGAAATAAATAGGGAGACAGGGGGAGGTGGACAGAAGATGGATAAAGGAGAAGGTAGGGTGAAAGGAGACAGACAGGTCAAAGAGGCAGGGTTAGAGCTAGTGAAGGTGAATGTAGGTGGGGAGTTAGGGAGGGGATAGGTCAGTCCAGGGAGGACAGACAGGTCAAGGGGGTGGGATGAGGTTAATGGGTAGGAGATGGTGTGGGGCTTGAAGTGGGAGGAATGGTTAAGGGGGGCGTGGACTAGCTGGGCTGATTTTGGAATGTGATCGGTGGAGGGGAGATTTTGAAGCTTGAAGCTTGTGAAATACACATTGATACCCTTGGGCCGCAGGGTTCCCAAGCGAAATATGAGATGCTGTTCCTGCATCTTTTGGGTGGCAGGTCATTGTGGCAATGCAGGAGGCCCAAGATGGACACGTCGTCCGAAGAGTGGTGGGAAGGTGGGTAGTTGTAATGGTTTGCGACTGGGAGGTGTAGTTGTTTGTTGCGAACTGAGCAGTAGGTGATCTGCAAAGCGGTCCTCAAGCCTCCATTTGGTTTCTCCGATGTAGAGGAGGCCACAATGGGAACAGCGGATACAATATATCACATTAACATATGCGCAGGTGAACATCTGATTGATGTGAAACATCTTCTTAGGGCCAGGGATGAGGGTGAGGGGGGAGGTGTAGGGGCAGGTGTAGCACTTGCTGCGGGATGTAGAGCGAAGTGCCGGAGGGCAGTGTGGAGCAGACAAGGGAGTCACGGAGAGAGTGGTCCCTCCGGAAAGCACATAAAGGGTGGGGAGTGAAAAAACGTCTTTGGTGGGTGGTGGTGGGGGGGGGGGGGGGGGGGGGGTCGGATTGCAGATGGCGGAAATGTCAGAGGATGATGGGGTGGTATGTGAGGATGAGGGGGATTCTGTTTTGGTTATTCTTGCGGATAGGGGTCTGAGGGATGAGTTACGGGAAATGTGGGAGACACGATCGAGGGCATTTTCGATCACTGTGAAGGGAGTGTTGTGGTTTCTGAACAAATAAAAACAGAACATCTGGGATGTTCAGGAGTGGAATGCCTAATCTCGGGGGCTGATGTAGTGGAGGCGAAAGGAATTGGGAATTGGGGATGGCCTTTTTACAGGAAGGTGGGTGAGAGGAGGAATATTCTAGGTAGTTGTGGGAGTCAGTAGGCGTGAAATGGATATCAGTTTCCAGGAGATGGAGATAGAGGGGTCCAGGAAGGAGAGAGAGGTCTCAGAGATAGTCCAGGTAAACTTTTGGGTGGCACGGTGGCTCAGTGGTTAGCACTGCAGCCTCACAGCGCCAGGGACCCGGGTTCAATCCCAGTGTCGGGCTACTGTCTGTACGGAGTTTGCACATTCTCCCCATGACTGCGTGGGTTTCCTCAGGGTACTCCGGTTTCCTCCCACAGTCCAAGGATGTGCAGGCTAGGTGGATTGACCATGCTAACTTGCCCATAGTGTTCAGGAGTGAGTGGGTTATAGGGGGATGGGTCTGGGTGGGATCTTCAAGGGGCGATGTGGACTTGTTGGGCCAAAGGGCATGTTTCCACACTGTAGGGAATCTCATCTAATCAAGGTTGGGGTAGAAGATGTTAATGAAGTGGATGAACTGTTCGAGCTCCTCGTGGGACCACAAGTCGGCACCAAAACTGTCAATATAACGGAGGAAGAGATGGGGGATAGGGCTAGGTGTAGCTTTGGAAGAGAGATTGTTCCACATACCCTACAAAGAGGTGGGCACAGCTTGGGCCCATGCGGGTACCCATGGCTACCCCCTTTGTCTGTAAGAAGTGGGAGGAATTAGGACTAGGCTATTAGGAATTAGGTATGAGGACTTTGCATTTGTGCATGTATCCAGCTATAGCAGACCAGCAAATCAATATAAATATTTAATCTTTAGACAAAAGAAAAGTAATAGATTAGCTCTTATAATAAATAGCAGAGCTCATTGGTGAATTGCAAAACAATTTTGAGGGGATGGCATCTGAAAGGACTCAAATTTTGACTATCTGTTCATGTCAAGCTTATCTGGAGCAAAGCAGTCACAGTTGTCATGGTCCTTCCTCCCCAAGGTCTACAGTCTCTGCTCAGTTTCCAAACAACTATATTTAAGGCTAACATTATCACTCTGTGGATCCCTACGTACATCTGAAGAACTGCTGCACTGCAGGGCCACAAAGTGACAATGAAACAGCTGCCTGCAACAAATTATTTTACATTGTTGAAGCTCCAGAGCATTCCCATCATATGTTATGATCACGAGGCCTCCAGAACAAGAGATTAGAGCCCGCAAGTCAAGCCTATAGCTATTAGAATTAGAATGCAAATGAGATTGAGGAACCAGATTCCGAAGTTGACAACTCCACTATCACGTCTTGCCACTTCCAAGACCAGAGATAGATGGAAGTTGCTCCTTTTTTGGTTGGCAGTGTTTCTGTGCCTTTGTAGAGTGTTAATTTAGTTAAGGTTAAGCCAGAAATTGAAAGTCACTTTCTTCTCAGGAATTGGATACTGGGGCTGGTAGGGCTCTGCTGGCAGGTTATTTCATGACTGCAAAGACCCAAATCTACGTCAGATAGGTTTATTTGGCAAGTTCCCAGTTTGATGGTGAATTTTAAACTTCAAATCTTAGTTTATTCGCGAACATGGGACATCATCCAAAAATACACAGGGGTACACCAGCAGACAGATTCCTGGCACAGAAGTCTATTACCTTGGGCCCTCCAAAATGTATATAAACAGCTTCTAGCAGCTACATTTAAATGGTGCCACATATCAGGTACAGCTACCTTGTTTCTATCAGATGCACAGGCCAAGAGGAACTGCAACAATACCTCCAGTGCTTGTGCAGGCTCTCCCTTAAGACTCGAAGAAATGGGCATAGGAGGTCGTCATTTGGCCCTTGAGCCTCCTCTACTATTCCTCACATCCACTTTCCTGCCTTTCCCTCATTACCCACAATTGTCAACTTGAAATATACACAAAGGTCAGTATCCCACAGCTCTCTGTGGCAATGAGTTCCAAAAACTCAACCCTCAGAAGAAATTCTTCCTCATCTCAAAGCTTAAAATTGATGGCCATTTGTGAGACTGTGCCCTCTGCTCCAAGACCCATCTTCTCAGCATTTATGTTGTCTAGCCTCTAAAACAATCCTATACCTTGTAATGAGGTCATCACACATTCTTCTAAACTCCACTGCAGGTATCAGGCTAGGGAAACATCTCAAACTGCCTCCAGTGAAATGATATCTTTCCTTAAATAAAGGGATCAAAACTGTTCACAGTCCTCCAGGTGTAGTCTCATCAGTACCTTGTCCAGTTACAGTAGACATTTCTACTTTTTACTCCAAGCCTCTTGAAAGAAAGTCCAACATTCATTAGTCTTTCTGATTATCTGATGTACCCATGTGCCCACTTTGTGTTTCATGCACAAGTACCCCAAATCCTTTCCACATTGCAGCATTCTACTGCTTTCCACACACACCCACCCCTACTTAAATACAGTTCTTTTGTTCTCCCTTCCAAAACCAAATGATAAACCTTCTATTACCTCTTGTCTTCTCCAGATCACACCTCAAGACTGCAAAAGATATGACTGTCATAAAAGGGAACATTATTTGTACACAACCTATTGGCTCTGTGCCTGGGAACTGCTAATTGCTGTGTAACATGACTTCAGATGTAGTATAGAGCATTTGTGGAGAATCTCAAGCATAAAACTTAACATATTGATACGACAGGGCCTCAACTGGTTCTGTGCAGACTGTCTTTTGAATCAACCTGAAGCTGCTAAACAGCACACCCGATCAATCCTCATACCCATGGCCCAGCTGTACTTTCACCAGTCAGACATCATCACAGAAGTCATACTGGAATAAGCATTCCAGTTTTTATTGTTTCACTTCAAGCACCAGCCCTGAAGAGTTCATTGGCTTGCTGAGCTGGTTCGTCGTTCTTCAGATGTTTCATTACCCTGCTGAGTAATATCATCAGTGCAGCCTCAGATGAAGCACCATTGTGTTTTCCTGCCTGGTATTTAAACTCTTGGTGTCCGTTGAGCTGGGTTACCTTGCTTCCGGTTTTCCTTCGCCGTGGAGAATATATAGGGTTGCTAGTTGATGTTCATGTACTCTTGTGGCTGAATATAATCTCTGTAGACATACCACTAGCAAGAGAAACACTGGCAACACTACTGAAACAAGAACAAGACCCGAGTGACACCATCTCCACAGACAACATGAAGCTACTGGGCCTGTACCTCACCACCCACTTCACCTTTAAATGGACAAATATACAATCAGATCAATGGGACACCCATGGGATCACCTATCTCCGGACTAATAGGTGAAGCTGCGAAGCAGAGACTCAAAAGCACGGCCCTTCCGCTAATCCAGCCAAAACGACGGATACACTAATGGACGACTCCTTCGTAATTATTCAATGGACCAAACTACAGCAGACACATGAGCTAATCAACAGCACACTCACTGGGATCAGATTCACCAAGGAAGAGGAGAAGAACAAACAGCACCAATTCACGGACTTCGTGCTGGAACACAGGACCACCAGGAAATTCCCAAAAAAAGGTACACAGGAAAGCCACACACACACACAGACCAAGTGTTGAATTCCAACAGCAACCATCCTAACGACCACAAATGAAGTTACATCGAAGAGGCAAAGGTATGGTATTCATCGAATCCCTACAGTATGGGGACAGGCCATTGGGACCAGCAAGTCCACACTGCACCTCCGACAGCAACCTGCCCAAACTCATTCCCCTACCCCGATTCCCTGTGTCTAACCCACCTAACCTAAACATCCTTGGGCATTATGGGCAACTTAGCATGGGCAATCCACTCAGCCTGCACATCTTTGGACTGTGGGAAGAAAGCACAGCCACCAGAGGAAACCCAAGCAGACACTGGGAGATTGTGCAAACTCCACACAGACAGTTGCCCATGGGTGGAATTGAACCTGGGTCCCTGGGGCTGTGAGGCAGCAGTGCTCACCACTGAGCCACCCTGCCACCCCTATTTAAACAGGCAACAACACACTGCAGCAACACAGAACTACGCCAAAAAGAGGAGTACCTCCTCCAAGTATTCAAGGAGGAGAGATACCCAAAAAAACTGGATCAGACGATACACGTTACACAAATAACAATACACTCCTCATGTTACCATACATCAGGAACATATCTGAACAGACAACAAATCTCCTACGACCACTGGGCATCAGAGTAGCACAGAAACCCACATCAACACTACGCCAACTGCGAACCCAAACCAAAGACCCATTACCCACAATGGACAGGACCAATGTCATATACAAGATCCCCTGCAAAGATTGCAACAAAACAATATATTGGGCAGACAGGAAGAAAATTAGCCACAAGAGTACATGAACACCAACTACCAACAAAAAACAAACAACCAATACTCACTCATCTTCACCCACATAGCTAAAGGAAAACCGTCAGTTTGACTGGGACAACACCAGGATCATGGGTCAGGCCAAGCAGAAACAAGCAGAGAATTCCTAGAGGTCTGGTTCTCCACTAACAAGCCCATCAACAAACAGCTAGACACTACACATACTCCATTGCAAAGGAAAACTGGAAGCTCAACAGACACTGTAGAGTTTAAATAACAGGTGGGAAAAGACAACAGCACTTCAGAGGCTGCACTGAGGATGTTACCCAGCAGAGTAATGAAACATCTGTGGAACAAAAATCCAGCTCAGCAAGCCAACCAACCGGAACATCCACGACCCGAGCCGGAAATCTACTCAAAAACCCGAAGAGTTCAATTTCACAAGCACAGAGTCTGGACCAAGAAATACAAGTTAAAGCATTGAATGAATTTCACAACAGGTGAAATCTGAAGCAATGATACTCCGTGCATTCAAAGAGTAATTTTTCAGGGACACAAAAACTTTATTCGTCAGTAATTAACATTTGTCAGGTATTAAAAATTCAGTTCAAAAACTTGAATGTACAATCTACCTAGTCAAAAGCTCAAAAAAGTGAGGTACCATAATCATGTGCTTTTCCTGTATTTTAATGCCAAATGGCTCCGAGTAACAGTTTAGTAATGCTTTTGGATTACACCAATAAATTGGACAGCAGCTTCTGGATTGTAATTACCCACAAATGATGCTAATGTTAGTTTTATTGTCATGAGATGGTGATGAGGCTAATCAGTGCTCATCATTGGTCTTCATACCAGACACAGACCAACGTATTCACGATTGAAGAAATGGAGTAAAATTGACGGGAGGGGTGAGGAGGAAATATACAAGTCTTTACAAGATTACAAAAATGAACCGCAAAATTATTTCTTTTCCAAACAATTGTGGTATTTCATTGCCTAAGCTTTGTTTTGCCCTTTCCTCCCTCCACTTGCTTCTTCAGCTCAAAATGATATTCATTTATTTCTGTCCACATATACAAAAGCGTCTTCATTCTTTGCTCCTCCACTAGTATAATCGCTACTTTGTTCTGACGAATACACCCATTATAACAGATTTACAATCACAATTCAGGAGTACATCACATGATATTGCTTTGTTAGAAAGGCCTTCAAGCAACAAACATCATGTGGAGCAACTGTAACCAGTCAATTTCCATTACTATTTGGATGTCTTATATAAAATGAAATACTTAGTCGTGTAAGAGCAAAGTCTTTCTCCAGTTTCTATGTTTATGGAAGACATGAGCAAGAACAAAGAATTTCAGCTGCTCTGAGATCTAATGCAACTGCTGGTAGCAACAATCACAGGGAAAACTAGACTGTAGCTACTTCAGTGCTGCGATAAAGCCTTGCTCCGTGCAAGTAAAGGGATCACTTTTCCTCTGGGTTTTCCCAACTGGCACTGTTCTACAGTCCTTCGAGACCAGTAAACAATGACTCTTTATCCTAACATCAATGTCTGATACCAACTCCAATGTCAGCACATCAGGGCTACTTGGAACACACACTTTCACCATGTACTGATCAATATTATTGCTAATGACATGCCACCACAAATTGTAGGACAGTAATTGACAACTCCACAGCTCATTCCACGTGCATAGGTTTAAGGGATTTATAAATGAACCTCGACCTGCATGGACACTAATCAAGTATATAAAAGTGAAAGAACAGCTGCTCCTCTGAGGATGCCCAAAACAGTCCTATACTTCTTTCTCTATTACATCCCACTCTATCCAAAGGAGACTGCAAGGTCAAACAACTTCACTTAGAAAATACACTCCAGATGCAAAGCAAACTGCTAATAATTAATCAATCAAAAGGCAAAAGGTTCCTGGTCGAGTGCCCAATCATGAAGTGCTGCTTTGCAATAATATGCTTAAATAACAGCCTTTGTAAATTAAACAAGTTAGCTCAGGATAATTCAGTTGTTATTTGAATATCTTCCGACTTGTGAGCGTTTATTTATGCATCAGCAGTGATTCAAAAAGGGTACAGATTCCTGATCGAGTTTCAAGCATTTATTCATATAATGTAGAGATAATGCAGCCATTGCCATGAAACCCCCAGAACATGTATTAACTTGATAAGTAGCGGAGTTTCTACTGCTCCCTAAGCTGAAAGGTAACTTTAAGGGTGACATCCTTTCTAGTACACCAAACAAAGACAACTGAACCTCAAGTAATCCTGGAAAATGCGCAGTCATCATTGGCAAACACCCATATTTGAAAACTAAAGACTGTCATTTTGTTGCTGTTCAATGCAAACATTAATGACATAATTTTGCAGAATTTTTTGCAATAATTCTAGCCCTAACCTAACTTCTACCCATAAAACAGGGCAGAATAACCAAATGAAAGCTACTGGCACTTTAAGCTTTGACCAAACATATACATGTTTGCACTTGTTCTCATTGGAAAGAGGGTTATGGTGGTTCAACAGAAAATTTCAACTTTATGTTTGGGATTGATGACGGCTCTCCCTGTTGAATCTATTTAATAATGAAAATGCTGAGGATATCATAATATTTTGCTTGAAAATACATTTGAAACACTGCTAATCTCAACTGTAATTTCCACTGTACATATTTTATCTGGGCCCAACTGTATCTATGCAAAGTGCCTGAATTCCTCTGCTGGGAGCCTAGCTCCCCTGGTTTACTGTTGCACCAAAAGGCTGCATTCCCTCGCAGCAGAGACAGCCCTTCCTCTCCAATGACTGCATTTTCCTACAGCGCAGCCAACTGCACCCTGGGATCTAACTGCAACTTCTATCCACAATCACCCCACAGACTGACGTTCCCTAACCGCATGACTGACCCTCTTCTCCCACCCAGCCCCATACTGGCTTCAATTTTCCTCCTACCTCACCCGTCCTGCCACCGCCTCTCCCTATAATAGCAGCCCTTTTTAGAAGCACAAGTCCTTTTCTTGTTCATGACTACATAAATTATCCTGACAGAGCTCCCATGTTTATGCTATTTCTCTCCAGGGAAGGTTGTGAGGATGGAGTTGGGGGGGGAGGGATTACCAGGTTTGCAGAGTTACAGCAGAAGTCTATGAAAACTTAGGTTCGATAGTAACAACCTCAGCCCGCCAACACCTTCCAAGTGACCACCCTGGATACAACAGAAAACTTTAACTGAAGGAAAAAGTGGCTCACTTCAGAGAAAAAGAAAACGCCTGGGTTCTACCACTCTCCACCTCCACTGACTGATTCATCAGCAGGGACCAACTCCTTGAGAACAGCAGGTGGACGTTTTACTAACTAACTATCAGAAATAAAAAGTTACCATATTATCACACTGCTGGCCCTGGTTTGCAAATGTACCATTACCTCCCAGTACACACAGTACTGTCACTGGATGCAAGACAGAAGGAGCTTTCTCAATTCTCCAACCCTGCCAACCCACACAAAACTAGGACAAAGAGAGAACTTTGACATCACCCATTCAGTTATTTAGAAGCCATTAGACAAAACACTTTTCGACATGTTTCTGGCCTCAAGCAGCCAGGACACAAAGCTCTTGTGTTTGTGCAACAACAGCAGGATACCCAAGGTACAAAGCTGGCATTCAGATGTTAATCAGGCTTCTTTGAATAAAAGGAAATTAATTAATTCTGCATCTAATACCAAAAAAGAAACAAATCAGACCAAGTTTATTTACTACCAAAATCAAGAGTACCTGATGGTACATCACATATGGCTATAGGACATTTGCATCATAATATTATTGTGTAAAGAGCAACCAGTGAGCCAAATGGTAATCCTACATATTGCATTTAACATTTATGCTAATAGAGGGTATTAAAACTGAAATTTGCATACAGATGAAATACTTGCAGAAACTGATTTACAACAATGATTCAAGTATGCAGACATACAGAAGTGTGCATACAATATTATGCCAGAATGTTTCAGTACTGATCTAATTTATGATCATTACCTAAGTGCCCAACAGTTTAGCTTCGCAGTTTACATCAATTTAAGCTGAAGTAATAAATAATAAATAAATGTAACACAGCTTCAGCGTAACAAAATTCTCCCAAAGGTTCAAAACACTGCAACTCTTTCATTTTATGCTTTGCAATTTTTTCTGCTTAATAACATTTAATGTTAAAGAATGAAATCTCATCTATTAAAAAGGAAATAAGTTGCATTCATACGGAGCCTTTCATGAGATGAAGATATCCAAAAGTGCCTTGTAGTCAAAGTTAGTTTGAGGTATAAATGCCTTGTAATGCAAGAAATGTGGCAGATAATCAGGACAGCAAGGTCCCACAAACATCAACGTGCTGATTACTAGATATTCAGTTTTTAAGGCACTGTGGAATGAATAAAGATCAAGTCAGCAGGGAGTATATGTACAAATAAGCC
Organism: Stegostoma tigrinum; assembly: GCF_030684315.1. Taxonomy (NCBI): domain Eukaryota; kingdom Metazoa; phylum Chordata; class Chondrichthyes; order Orectolobiformes; family Stegostomatidae; genus Stegostoma; species Stegostoma tigrinum. The sequence continues at coordinate 53,127,514 of NC_081365.1, forward strand.
ATCTGTACTTAACATACATCTGAGATACAGATGAGATTTGAGTTTGTCTTATCTGACAGATAGCCATGCTGACAGCAGAATACTGGATTGTGATGGAAGCAGGCAAATAGGGCTCTTCCTAAATTTATTTTTAAATTAGTTAATGGCAAGTTTCCACAAGATTAGGAACATCCGCGTATTGCAGAAGCACTTCTGCTGTACTTTTGTTGAGGTTCAATTTTAATGATTAAAAGCCTCCCATTTCTTTCCATACATGCTATACCATACACACTTAACGTTTGCCCTGATGCTTTGCTTATAAGTGCACAGGGGGGAAAAAAAAATCAGATTCACAATGGTTGAGCATTGTTACAATTAACCATGCATCTCAGCAAAGGCCAATTAACATCCTCCTAATCTGTACTGTGCTCAAATGCAGTAATGCCACAGTCTGCACAGTAAATGGTACTCCAACTTACAAGCCAGATCCAACAAACTTTTTTCATGCAGCATCGTTATTTGTCCCCTCATTATTCAGGCTTTTCACACACCTCCATTTCTCCCAATCTTTGCCATTCTGTGACAAAGCAATAAGTGAAAGAGGCACACGCCAAGACCTCTGGTGGTACAGGTACTGAACTTGCAATGATGCGGTTTAGCACAGGGAATCGAAATTATATCAATACTTCAACAGGCTTAGAAAAGCAAAAATAGTTAAATAAAGTGGTGGAACTCACAAAAGGCATGGGTCTTTGAATTTTCTTCTGCCAAGGCTAATGACGAAGGTAAAAGTATATGTTTCTATGAACTGCATCAAGCTGAAAAATTTGCAGAAGCATGGAACAGAATTCAAAGCATTACTGGCAGCTCAGAAAATGTGCCTTGACTTGCAGGTTATGTAAAAATACAAGCACAGCTTCTAGTTCCCCTAAATAACAGAAGGTCTACGCAGATCAGCAACACAGATGTCATTGGTTCAGAGCTTTCTATCAGATGATAGACATTGCAAAAGCATCCAGAGGAGTTGAGCAGAGACCATACAGAGATCCCAATGAGTTTACTCTCCAGGGCAATTGAAGTTTCTAATGGGTAATTAGCCAGCATCTGTGATTCCACCCACCACCCCCCCACCGGATCCAAAACAATAATGTCCTCAACCGAGAGTTACCGTCAGACTTCAAATTGTTGTGATTCACCCTAGCCAGGAAAATTTAGAGGAATTAAAACTTGCTTTAATACCAACCCGCATCCAGAACTGAAATCTACCCCTCTAAACATGATATGATCCAAATCCTATTTCAATCCGCAGAACAAAAGCCTCTCCACTAGACCCCACCTACATCAAGCCCTCAGTTACCTGCCTCATGTCCTACCAAACCACTAGGCACCTTTACTCCTCATCCACCGGCCTAATAGCCATAATGACCATCTCTCAGTTGCTTTAACCCACAGGATATGGCACCTGTCAAAAAGAATGGGAATGTTCTGAGCATCAGTTCATTCCACAGCTGGCTGAATGCATCCTTAGACTGGAATCTGCTGCTTTCGCTGAAGGATTCCTGACCAAGACTCCTCCACTGTTCAGTGGGTGCTTTCAGTTTGATCTGAATTGGAAACAGGAATTCCAACCCAAACTGAAGGACTAGAGCCAACTAGTGTTGGTTCCTAAAATAAGCCAATGCACTTAGTCAACCTAGAGGCAGAGTAGGTGGCAATATGTATTATTCAGCCACACTGGTTGAGCATTTAAAATTTCTGCTTGCTGCACACTGTGGACAAAGCCAGTAGTCTTCCATAACGTTGGAGCTAATGGGGGTCAACTCAATTAAATTGCAGCTCCACTGCTTGATATGGTAATATCAATGCAGAAATGTAACCTACCTCACACCCTTCAAATTCACTAAGTAAATAGTGACCACCCTCCATGTTGAAGAACGAAAATTTAAATCCCATTAAATGAAATTTCAAAGGGTTGTGCACACGAACTGTAAGTAGGTTCTTTTAGATTTTGGGTTATTTCGTAATATTAAAATCTTCATTCTGATTTAAGACATCCAGGAAATAGCTGTTGGTTAACCTACACTAATTTAATACTCTAATGTCAAAACTAATTAGCAATTAATTTTGCAAGGAATTTGGTGGGGGAAAGTGGGTGGGAAGGCAATATTCCTGCCTATTTTAACCAGAATTAATTATGCAAAGTACAACTTGCCAAACCATATATTATGAACTCAAACTTACAATTTAACTCTGCTCAACAGGATGTATGCATGGGTGCTGGTTCAATTGACAATTTTATGCCTTACGCTACTATTAAAAAGAATTGAGGAATACACTACAAGTTACACGTCTTCAGAGATCCCAAGCCTGGCACCCACTTCATTAATAAATAATTCTTTATTGAAATGACAAGTTTCTTTGGGCGTTTGCAAATTTTTTGTTTTGGAGAGTTTGAACGGGGGTGGGGAGATATGGTGGAGAGATCCAGCAACTCTACTTTCTTCTGACACAAATGCTGAGCATTGCACCTCAACAATGATGTAAGAGGAAGAACAGGCAACTGTCCTGAACAACCACGTAGCTAATCTGCTATACGTCTCAATCTGCTTATTTGTATTAATGCTCATTCAAACCATCTTCCACAGTGCATTGTGACTGTACAGAGTCACTAACTGACTGACCCCAGAAAGTCTAGTCCTGTAAGCTAATCAAGAACTCCAAACAACACTTTTAATCTCTATTTTTGCTCCTGTTACCATTACGTATCCCTGCTGACTTAACGCTAAGGTCTCAGCTAATGCACTTTACTACACCTCACTGCCTGATGTCCCTAACTTAAGACAAATCAGACCTGGTAAAGAGGAATAAAGCATGTGTGAAGTATTGGTGAACGCAGTCTTTGTTCTGCATCAGTTGGCTCAATTAAAGAAAGACACATTACAGTGGTTTCTTTCTATGCCACCTTCAATTTACAATAGAACCTCATTTCTGCTGAGAGCTGATGAAAAGCCAATGTGACATGTTAACACAGCTTTCTTTGCACAAATGCCATTATATCCAAACATTTGGCCATTCCCTACTTCTAAACCAGTAACATATAACCATAGATAATAAAATGTGAGGCTGGATGAACACAGCAGGCCAAGCAGCATCTCAGGAGCACAAAAGCTGACGTTTCGGGCCTAGACCCTTCATCAGAGAGGGGGATGGGGAGAGGGAACTGGATTAAATAGGGAGAGAGGGGGAGGCGGACCGAAGATGGAGAGTAAAGAAGATGGGTGGAGAGAGTGTAGGTGGGGAGGTAGGGAGGGTCAGTCCAGGGAAGACGGACAGGTCAAGGAGGTGGGATGAGGTTAGTAGGTAGCTGGGGGTGCGGCTTGGGGTGGGAGGTAGGGATGGGTGAGAGGAAGAACCGGTTAGGGAGGCAGAGACAGGTTGGACTGGTTTTGGGATGCAGTGGGTGGGGGGGGGAAGAGCTGGGCTGGTTGTGTGGTGCAGTGGGGGGAGGGGACGAACTGGGCTGGTTTAGGGATGCAGTAGGGGAAGGGGAGATTTTGAAACTGGTGAAGTCCACATTGATACCATATGGCTGCATGGTTCCCAGGCGGAATATGAGTTGCTGTTCCTGCAACCTTCGGGTGGCATCATTGTGGCACTGCAGGAGGCCCATGACGGACATGTCATCTAGAGAATGGGAGGGGGAGTGGAAATGGTTTGCGACTGGGAGGTGCAGTTGTTTGTTGCGAACTGAGCGGAGGTGTTCTGCAAAGCGGTCCCCAAGCCTCCGCTTGGTTTCCCCAATGTAGAGGAAGCCGCACCGGGTACAGTGGATGCAGTATACCACATTAAGCAGAGGTTCACCTGCACATCTGACAATGTGGAATGTCATCTTGGGGCCTGGGATGGGGGTGAGGGAGGAGGTGTGAGGACAAGTGTAGTATTTCCTGCGGTTGCAGGGGAAGGTGCCGGGTGTGGTGGGGTTGGAGGGCAGTGTGGAGCGAACAAGGGAGTCACGGAGAGAGTGGTCTCTCCGGAAAGCTGACAGGGGAGGGGATAGAAAAATGTCTTGGGTGGTGGGGTCGGATTGTAAATGGCGGAAGTGTCGGAGGATAATGCGCTGTATCCGGAGGTTGGTAGGGTGGTGTGTGAAAACGAGGGGGATCCTCTTGGGGCGGTTGTGGCGGGGGCGGGGTGTGAGGGATGTGTTGCGGGAAATACGGGAGACGCGGTCAAGGGCGTTCTCGATCACTGTGGGGGGAAAGTTGCGGTCCTTAAAGAACTTGGACATCTGGGATGTGCGGGAGTGGAATGTCTTATCGTGGGAGCAGATGCGGCGGAGGCGGAGGAATTGGGAATAGGAGATGGAATTTTTGCAGGAGGGTGGGTGGGAGGAGGTGTATTCTAGGTAGCTGTGGGAGTCGGTGGGCTTGAAATGGACATCAGTTACAAGCTGGTTGCCTGAGATAGAGACTGAGAGGTCCAGGAAGGTGAGGGATGTGCTGGAGATGACCCAGGTGAACTGAAGGTTGGGGTGGAAGGTGTTGGTGAAGTGGATGAACTGTTCGAGCTCCTCTGGGGAGCAAGAGGCGGCGCCGATACAGTCATCAATGTACCGGAGGAAGAGGTGGGGTTTGGGGCCTGTGTAGGTGCGGAAGAGGGACTGTTCCACGTAACCTACAAAGAGGCAGGCATTGCTGGGGCCCATGCGGGTGCCCATGGCCACTCCCTTAGTCTGTAGGAAGTGGGAGTTTTGCAGGGTTCCCAGGCGGAATATGAGTTGCTGTTCCTGCAACCTTCGGGTGGCATCATTGTGGCACTGCAGGAGGCCCATGATGGACATGTCATCTAGAGAATGGGAGGGGGAGTGGAAATGGTTTGCGACTGGGAGGTGCAGTTGGACTTCACCAGTTTCAAAATCTCCCCTTCCCCTACTGCATCCCTAAACCAGCCCAGTTCGTCCCCTCCCCCCACTGCACCACACGACCAGCCCAGCTCTTCCCCCCCCCCACCCACTGCATCCCAAAACCAGTCCAACCTGTCTCTGCCTCCCTAACCTGTTCTTCCTCTCACCCATCCCTTCCTCCCACCCCAAGCCGCACCCCTAGCTACCTACTAACCTCATCCCACCTCCTTGACCTGTCCGTCTTCCCTGGACTGACCTATCCCCTCCCTACCTCCCCACCTACACTCTCTCCACCTATCTTCTTTACTCTCCATCTTCGGTCCGCCTCCCCCTCTCTCCCTATTTATTCCAGTTCCCTCTCCCCATCCCCCTCTCTGATGAAGGGTCCAGGCCCGAAACGTCAGTTTTTGTGCTCCTGAGATGCTGCTTGGCCTGCTGTGTTCATCCAGCCTCACATGTTATTATCTTGGAATTCTCCAGCATCTGCAGTTCCTATTATCTCTGAACATATAACCATAACATGTTTGCAAGGTAAGATTATGGTTCTAAAAAGTGTTAATGTTATACGCATTACACACCACCCAATGTGATACAGCATAATAGTGTAGATTAGATGGGCTTGAGTTCGGTATGACAGGTCGGCACAACATCGAGGGCCGAAGGGCCTGTACTGTGCTGTAATGTTCTATGTTCTATAATCCTGAGTGAAGAAATCAGGGCAAATAGCTTTGGATTTCAGAGAGGACTGATATGTTATCGATGTCTCCCAACAATTTTTTTAAAAATTCATTCACAGGATGCTTGTGCCACTGACTAGGCCAGCATTTATTGCCTATTCCTAATTGCCCAGAGGGTAGTTGAGTGCCAACCACATTGTTGTGGGCCGCGAGTGACATAAAGGCCAGATCAGGAGAGGATGATGGACATTAATGAATCAGATGAAGTTTTATGGCAATCAATTATTGATGGTTTTATGATCATCAGAAGATTCTTAATTCCAGACTTTTTTTTCAAAATTGAATTCAAACTCCACCATCTGATGTGGCAGGCTTTGAACCCAGATCCCTTGAAAATTAGCCAAGTTTCTGGATTAATATTCTAGCGATAATACCACAAGGTCATTGTCTCCCCATCTTAGGAGAAATACCTAATTGATGACATGTCACCTACACCTAACTACAATAATGCAATAAACTGAAAAAAAATTAAGAAATGTTAGTTGGAACAAGAAACAAAGTGGTTGTTCGTCCTCTAGTGTGCATCAAATAGGCCCTTAGATCCAGTCAGGGGAAGAGGAATGATAATAGCAAATTATTAGCCCCAATTACCACCTGGTGAGAAGTGGCACGCATCGTTGCTTAGTACAAAGTAAAATGGTGTTAAGAAATCCAGTGAACCTCAGAAGAATTCTACAGAAGAAAAATTGAATTAACAGCTCAAGAACCCTCTTTTCCATGTCATGAACTAATAGAGTCGGACAGCAGCTTTAAGCACTTAGATCAAGCAATCAGCAGGAAATCGTGGAAGGACCAACGAAGAGAAAGATAACATTCTAATTGAAAGCCTGTACTTCAGATTTGGTAAAAAGTAGCAAGAACCAGAAAGAGTTTAAAGGCTTTTCACAAATGGCAATTACAGATTACACCAGGGAAGTACATTCCCAGTTAGAGGTTACTTTAGACTTTAAAATGTACAGTACAAAAAAGGCTGAGAAGACTAGGAATTTTTAAAACTGAAAGGAGTACTTCAGGCTCAGAACGCATGTCGCCGTCAACATTGTAAAAGCACAGGTGACAAGCCAAAATGAAGACTAGGCTGCATAGCAGATACTAAGATTCAATGTCACTGCTTGGAACAAAAAAAATTCTCAGATTCAAGGAATTCCCAGCTCTGGCAAATGAATGCTGCATTTGTAATATTTTGTTACTTTCAAAAAAATGTACAGAAGTAGGATGCAGTTTCACAGCAGCAAGAAAAAAAATCTTTACTGATGTAAAGATTTTAATTCAACCATACCACCAGCATTAGAAAAACAAACAAACATTCTCACAGCATTCCTATGGGAAATTGTTCATCCAAACCAGTTAGATTTTGAAAAAACCTCTATGTCAATGAGTACCCTCTCATTAATTTTGAGATTGGTACAAGAATGAATGGCATGGTCTTGTCACATCAAATACCAAGTCTAAAGTTACAGCAACGGAGACAAAGCTAAATGGTCCAGGTGGAGTAACTCTGAGCCTTCCAAACCCTACATCTATTACCATCTCAAAAGTCAAGGGCAGTCGACACATAGCAGTACCATCAATAAGATCCCTCCAAGTCACCCACTGTCCTGTTTTAGAAATATATCCCTGTTTCTTCACCATTGGTGGGTGAAAATCCTGGAACACCCTCCCTCAGATCACTGAAAAATGGACTGCAGCAGCTCATCACTCCCTCAATAAAGGCAACTAGAAATGGAAATAAATGCTGGCCCAGCCAACAACACACGAATTAAGAATAAAAAAGTTTTTTTTAAAAGTATATTACAAGCAGATCTGCAACACAAAGAAAGCATAAAAAAGAGTTGTGAACGTAAAAATGATTTCCAACCAATACTTCTCACTTTTGTGTTGTATTGGCACAAGGAATTTGTTTCAAAGAACAAAAAAAATTACAACACAAGAACAGGCCTTCGGCACTCCAAGCCTGCGCGAATCCATATCCTCTATCTAAACCTGTCTCCTATTTTCCAAGGATCTGTATCCCTCTGCTCCCTGCCCATTCATATATCAGTCTAGATACATCTTAAATGACGCTATCGTGCCTGACTAACACCTCCGCTGGCAACGCGTTCCAGGTACCCACCACCCTCTGCGTAAAGAACTTTCCATGCATATCTCCCTTAAACTTTTCCCCTCTCACCTTGAAATTGTGACCCTTCGTAATTGAGTCACCCACTCTTGGGGGGTAAAAGTTTCTTACTGCCAACCCTGTCTATACCTCATGATTTTGTAGACCTCAATCAGGTTCCCCCTCAACTTTCGTCTTTCTAATGTAAATAATCCTAATCTACTCAACCTCTCTTCACAGCTAGCGCCTTCTATAGCGGGCAACATCCTGGTGAACCACCTCTGTGCCCTCTCCAAAGCGTCCACATCCTTTTGTTAACGTGCTGGCCAGAACTGCACACAAATGTGGTCGAACCAGAGTCCTATACAACTGTAACATGACCCGCCAACTCTTGTGCTCAATACCCCGTCCGATGAATGAAAGCATGCCATATGCGTTCTTGACCACTCTATCTGCCTGCAGGGTACAATGGAACAGAACACGCAGATCTCTCTGTGCATCCATTTTCCCCAGGAAAATTTTCCATTTACCATGTAGTTCAGTCTTGAATTGGATCTTCCAAAATGCATCACCTCGTATTTGCCTGAATTGAACTCCATCTGCCATGTCTCTGCCCAACTCTCCAATCTATCTATATTCTGCTGCATTCTCCGACAGTCCCCTTCATTATCTGCTACTCCACCAATATTAGTGTCATCTGCAAACTTGCTAATCAAACCATCTGTACCTTCCTCCAGATCATTTATGTATATCACAAACAACAGTGGTCCCAACATGGATCCCTGTGGAATGCCACTGGTCACAGTTCTCCATTTTGAGAAACTCCCTTCCACTACAACTGTCTCCTGTTGCCCAGCCAGTTTTTTAATCTATCTAGCTAGCACACCCTGGACCCCATGCGACTTCACTTTCTCCATCAGCCTACCATGGGGAACCTTAACAAACACCTTACTGAAGTCCATATGTATGACATCTACAGCCCGATACAATGTACAGTTTCATGGTGTTCACAGGAGCTTAAATCTGCGGCTATATAAGAGTGAAATTATTTTCCATTCCTCTCCTCACTAAAGTATATAAAGCTAGCAGAAATCTCAGAAAAAAAATTAAAAAGCAAATGCTGACTACAGGAATGAGCAGTACAACCCACTCCAGCCGACTGAGAAATCATTAGCTGAAGCTGTTCAGGCAGCAACAAAAGAGGTCTGCAGCACAAACGGTCATTGGAATGACAGAAAATGATACAACACAAATTCAAGGGGATCATTTCAGTTCTTTATCTACAAAATTATCAGTATCAATGTAAAGTAACCCTCCAGTACTATGACTGAGGTTGGGAAAATGATCAATAAAATAACTAAAAACAGATGTAATGTTCAACCTAAACAGCAAGTTGACAAAGTTTACAAACTTCAACACAGATCTGTTAGCGAATTGAGAATAAACATTCGCTGGTATAAAATAAAAATGAGCTGCATATGATACCATGGAAGCCCTAGCAATGTCCAATGAATCACGACACCATTAAAAAGTAGTAGTGACCTGGTCCACAAATCTTGGATAATTCAAAGAACAAAGTACTTATTTCCTATGGAGAAGCCATCTTCCATGATTGAGATTATAAACAAAAAAAGATGTTGCAATCAGGCAACTATCTGATTTATCAGTTTAAAAGTTTCTCCATGAAAGACATTCACATGACTAGGAGGTCCTCCAGATAAGTTAATGAACTAACCACCTGAGTGAAAATGAACTGCCTCTTGCAGAAAGATACTCAAGAGTTAACTGCTGTTTCAGCCAACAGGCAATTTCCAGGCCATGCAAGATGAACTACAGAATCAAAGGTAAACAATCCTCAAGCCAAAGGCCTAATAATTTTCAAAGTCTGAAGCGCACACAAACTGAAAGAAATTTGAAACCTCCTGATCTCATGAAATTGAATTGCCAGACTATATGTATTTTCATATATATGAACTCTGGGGAGAAAAGAATCAGCCTGAGGGGGATATTATACATGCTAACAATTTTGAAAAGATTCATGTAGGAGTCTATATTAAGCTCCAGTCTGTCTGAAGATGTCATTTCAGTTTCAGTGGGGAAATCTGGGAGAAAAATCTGGATCTCAAATGGGGCAGATCTGTGACGGAAAATAGCCTTAGTTAAACATTTAATTATCTCACATAACATGCAAATAATTGATATCATACAATAAACTGTATATTTTTAAATACATAAGCTCCTTGTTAAAACCCACCAGTGGTTAATACTCTACCACTAAACCCACAGAAGTAAAGGAAAGAGGAATGGAAGCATCATCCTTCCATCCCAAAATATCACAGCGTACCCAATTACATGGTTCCAAAGTTCTGCAGGAAAGCTGGAGTACTGAAGGCACTATAATATAAACACACGCGTGCGCGTACACAGACACGTCATATTTTTGAGAGGCACTTTGTTGGGACATTCGGTTTAGTGCACACAAGAACATTAAGTTCAGCATCTTCACGTACATCAAATTGTTGTGAAGAACACTTGCTCGTAGTGGCTAATATTAGCACATTTCTCCAAAATACCCCTGCTTTTGCCACTCAGCATTAACCCAGTAAGATACATAGTATTATATCCACTAAGCAAGTTACAGAAAAAGGAATTTGATACGAATTATCAAAACAGCATTCTAACAACAATTCTATTGTTAAACACTGGGGTACCTACGACTTCAGCTGCTGCAATTTCTTAAGTGCTTCCAAACATTGATATCTCCAGCAACACACCTGGCTGACTTTTATGACCTGCAGTTAAGCCACATGAATTTCGCACACTTTTGGAAAATGAAAGCTCTTCTAAAATATACCGAAGTGCATTAATAATCTTGACCACTTGTTTTCTATCTAAATTACTGCATTAGGCAGGAGGTTGCTCCATTATGAATTGGGCGAAATAGGTTATTAAAACGTTGCGTAAAATTTTACGATGCGAGATAAAAACACGAAACATCACACACTTGCAAATAAAGATTGTTTCTAAGGTGATGTGCAAATTGGAATCAGATTCAATTTAATGTTGTTAGGGCACAATGTGCAAGCACATCCACGGTTACATTAATTACCCGATGCAAATCACTCAAAAATATTAACCTAGCATCAATGAATGCTATTGAAATTTTGCACAAAACGTAGGTGCAAACAGTTACTCTGGTAAATGTTTGTCTTTGCATTTATTAGCTTGGCTGTTACTCGGGTGACAAGTCCATGCACCAGAAGACTTGCTCTTCTTGCATAAGTTATTAACAATATCATCTGACAAACCAAGAATGAATGTCACATAAATATTTTCAGCCAGAAAAATAGAGGATCCATTTCCCTTCTTCCGACAGCCCCCTGCAGCATAGGCACGCCCCTTCAGCCAATTCTACCCATTTTGCATAAAATCAAGATATGGCTAAAGACCGTGGATACACCTCAACTAGCAGCCCTGACAGCTTTATTGCAACAGTACTGAAGACATACCCGCGACACCAGCACATGTCTCGCCAAGCTGTTCCAAGTACAATTACAATGCTGAAGAGAAATTCCCAGAATGGTCTTGTCCATGAAAAAGACCGGCTCCAGCCAACTGCTGTTCTGTCAAGTTTACTCACAATCATGAGCAAGGTGACAGAGAGGATCATCAACAATGTCTTCAAGTGGCCCCCACTAAATAATCTGCTCATTGGCTCTGGTGGAACCAAAACCGAGCAACATTCAGCTCCTGATATTTTAGCTCGGTCCAAACACAGACAAAAGAAAGAAAAATGAACTCAAGGGAAGACAAGGGTGACAACCCTTGTATCAAGACAGCAGTTGACAGAGTAAGCATCAAGGAGCCCTAGCAATGTCTAGTAGGATCTAGTAGAAAGCTCTCTGCTGGCTCAAATCATACATGGTACAAAAGAAAGATGGTTGTGGTTACTGGAGATCAACCACCTCTGGTCAAGTAGCTCAACACAGGAATTCCACTGGGTAGATATTTTATTACATAGTTCTAATCAATGTGTTCAATGTGTTCAGAGATGCTAATATACAATTCCAGAGTATCTAGGGCTTGAACTGAAGATCCAGAGGGGGTAATACTATTACACAAGAGCCCTAAATTCCTCAGGATAACATATATCAAACGACTTTACCTGCATCACACAAAGTCAGAGGTCCAAACGTTCACTGACAATTGCACAATTTTCAGCACTATTTGAAGTTTCTCAGATATTGAAGCTACCCAGGTCCAAATGCGGAAAGGTCTGGATAACGGAGACTCGGGCTGATAAGCAGCAGGTAAAATTTGTACCACACAATGGCCAGCTCCACAGAACCCAACCATCACCACGTGAGGCTCAATGGCCAGCCATTCCTGAACCTCGCATTGTCAATATCTAGGATGGAATCAAAAACCTATTCCCTAAACGAAGTCAAGGATACATTGTCCTATTGTAAAATTAACCAACTCATGAAAGTCAGTTAATGCACTGCTACCTGTCACAGAGATGGAAATTTAAAAGTACACATGGATTTACATGTTTTTTGAGTTCACCATAAAAATACAAAATTGAGGACAGAAATATCATTAGCAAATAATACAAATGAAAGATTTTTTAGACCTCCTTTTAAAGTTCTTGATTAATTGATAGTACAATGCAATGCAACTTTCTGTGCAGCATAATTTGCTTTCCTATTTCTGACATACAATGATGGTCAAAATAAACTTCCATTTAAAAAAGCAAAATATATAGCTTCTTCTGCACTAATGACTTAATTAAGCTTAAAATTAAGAAGTTCATATGGTCCAAGTTTTCTTTTACACTTTTAACAGAAAGCAAATGTGGGAAAAGAAGAGTTTTTTTTTAATCCCCCATGAAAATTAGCTCAACCACAAGAGTTAAGTATGAGATAACAGGGCAGCCGCATACCAGAGTTAGAGATAACACTGAGGAAACAGCTAAAGCCGTCAGAGTTTGAAATCTTACAAGGCCACTTGGTCGACACAATTAGAAGGTTGCAAAACATAAATGTTTTTAAGAAAATGAGACAAAAGGTCAAAAAGAAAAATCAGATGAACCAAAGGTAAACAGTTAACATATGTTCAGTGAATGCAAACCAGCACACACACACAGTTATGCATTGGTGCAGTCCAAAAGTAAACAATTAGTTTACTTTTCCCAATTCAAAATACTCAGGTCTGACTGAAATTAATTCACCCTAACAGAGGCCTAGGCAACTAATCAGATCAACACGAACAAGCCTTTGGTAAAGGACAGTTTTATTGCAAACACTTGGAAAAAAAACAGAATGGTGCTAATAGCCAATAAATACCAAGGACAATTTAAGAATGGTCAACCAATCCTGCCTTAGATCATCAGCAAGGCCAATAGCAGAAATGGACAGTATCATCAAGTTAGAGCTGGTTGTCAGCCATATATGTAAGCTGGCACAGGCTTTTTAAAATGACAAACTGTATTTAGCAAGCTGAGAGACTTAAAGGGAGTAAAAAACTGAACGAAGTGCACTTGATGTAAATCAGGAACAAAAACAGAAGTTGCTGGAAAAGCTCAGCAGGTCTGGCAGCATCTGTAAAGGAAAATAAAACAGGGTTAACATTTTGGGTCTGATGACTCTTCCTCTTCACAGATGCTACCAGACTTAAACGGAGTAATGTATTTGATATCATGCTCATAAACTATGAAATGGTGTTTGACTAAGTGCCACATAACAGGCCTCTCATCAAATTTAAAGCCTATGGAATAAAAAAGGACTGGAACAACAGGTAAAAATTGTACCAGAGATAATGGGAACTGCAGATGCTGGAGAATCCGAGATAACAAAGTGTGAAGCTGGGTGAACACAACAGGCCAAGCAGCATTTTAGGAGCACAAAAGCTGACGTTTCGGGAAGGGCCTAGGCCTGCTGTGTTCATCCAGCTCCACACTTGGTTATCACAGACAAAATCTGGCCAAGTGATGGGAAACAGAAGTGGTGAATAGTTACCAAAGTAAAATACTGCAGCTGGATCAAATCTGAAGTACAAACAGAAAATTCTGTAAATAGTCAGCAGATCATGGAGTATTTGTGGAGAGGGAACATTTCAGGTGGATGATCATTGGCCAAACCGGAAGACAGCTAGACACGTAACTAGTTTCTTGATAAAGTAAAATGGGAATGGAGAGAGGGGAAAAAAAATGTTTTATGGTAAGGTGGAAGGCACAAGAGTTTCATGCCGACAAACCTTTTGTCAATCAAACTAAAATTTGCTGGGTTAATTGAACCGAAATGAAAAAATGAAATGAAACGATAGTAAGAAATGAAGCCTGATGACAACCTAAGGTGATTGAGAAAGTGACTGGTTTTAATTTGTTCTGTATCTGAAAATAATGTGCATTTAATTAAGTGCCATAACTTAAAAGTAATAGAATGAGCTTTCACTGGAAGGCCAAAGTCTTGTCTTAAAATACACACTTTTGACATCAAGTGATAATATGGTCTATTTATCAATTAAACCGAGCTAAGCAGATAAACCTGGTCATAGAATTGTTTTGTAAACATCATACAGTTGATTCGATGGCAACACCTGAACAATCTGAGGTAGAGGTCAAAATGATTAAAACCGAAAGATAATTCTTGTTCCAAGGAGGAACACGCAAATATCAATGAGCAATTGATCAGACAAGCCATAAGGAATGACACATACGCAATGTTTGCCAGTGGTGAAACTGATCATTTGCTTGAGGATGGATGGCCCTTCAAGGGTTGTCAATACAGGCAGAAAGGAGAATAATGGGCTCATCTAGTGTTGAAAAGGAGGGGTGCAAAGTACCAGGAAGGAGAGGAAAGGATGAGAGGACAGTAAAGGTAAGAGACCAAGACGGATGAATGGAGGAAGAAATAAAAAAGGGGGATTTAAGAAATGGGTTTGGGTCAGGAGAAGACAACAAAATGTTCAAAATTATTCTGCAATCTCTAGTGATTTCCAGCTGTGACTGTGGAGAATTAAGTCCAGTGTCTTCAAAGTGTGTAAAGACATGGAGCCCAATCATTTCAATAATTTAAATTCAGCTCACATCTTCATATCACAGATGTTAAGAAAAAGGTGACTGTAAAACAACAGACAGTGGAAACTACCAAAGGTGATATTGTAAACAGCTTTTAAGAGGTTCAACAGTACAGCCCAGTCCTTTGATGCCATTTATAATTAAGTTGCCAAGAATGAGATACCTAAAATATTGTATTTTGCATCTCATACCTCATTTCACCCATTATATAGTCTTCAGTTCAGCAATAAAGAGAGAAGTTTAACTTACATACTCCAATCAGAGTCACAGAATCCTAATGCACAGAGATAAGCCCTACAGTCAAAACTGGTCCATGCCGACTAAAATGTCCATTCATGCCAACCCCATTTTCCTGCACATGGCCCACATCCTTCCAAACTTTTCCTGTCCATGTATTCATCCAAATGCCTTTTAAATGTTGTTAATGTACCTACCTCAACCACTTCCGCTAGCAGCTCGTTCCATATGTGTACCACCCTCTGTTTTTTAAAAAAAGTTGCCCCTCAAGTATTCTTTCCCCTTAAACTGATGCCCTCTAGTCGATTCACCAACCCTGGGAATAAGACTGAGAACATTCAGCCTATCCTTGCCTCTCGTGATCTTACATATTTCCATAATATCCCCCCTTAGTCTTCTACGTCTAAAGGACAAAGTCCTAACATGTCCAACCTCTCCCTGTAAATCAGTTTCTTTTGTCCTGGCAACATCTGTATAATTTTCTTCTGCATTCTTTCCAGTTTAATAACATCCTTCTTGTAGGAAGGTGACCAAAACTGAAACACAGTACTCCAAGTGAGGCCTCACCAATGTCCTGTACAACTGCAACATGACTTCCCAACCTCTATACTCCATGCCCTGACTGATGAAAGTCAGCATGCCAAAAGCCTTCTTCACTGCCTTGTCTACCTGTGACTCCACTTTCAGAGAACAGTGCACCTGCACTCCATGGTCCCTCTGTTTCACCACGCTCCTTGACACCTTGTCATTCACCATGAAACTCCTACCTCGATATGACTTTCCAGAAAGCAACATCTCAAACTTATCTAAATTAAACTCCATTTGCCAATTCTCGGCCCATTTTCCAGCTGATCAAGATCCTGCTGCAATTTCTGATAACCTTCCTCACTGTCCATATCGTCCACTTTAGTGTCATCTGCATACTTACTAATCACGCTTGTATATTCTCATCCAAATCATCAATATACATAACAAAACAACAATGGGTGAAGCACCGATTTCGAGGCATGCCATTCGTCGTAGTTCTCCAGTCTGACGAGCATCCTTCCACTATTACTCTCTACTTCCTACCATCAAACCAATTATATACCCAAAATGCCGGCTTTCCTTGGATTCCATGTGATGTAACCTACTCAAGCAACCTACCGTGTGGAACTTTCTCAAAGACCTTAGTGAAATTCATTAGGACTATGTATACTGCCCTGCCCTCATCAACCTTCACTTCAAAGAAATCATAAATTTGTGAGGCATCATCTCCCACGCACAAAGCCATGCTGACTATTCCTAATCAAACCCTGTCCCTCCAAGTGCTTGGATGTCTTACCCCTCAAAACCTTCAAGCTGCTTAGCTACCACAGATGCTTCCAGTGGAAGTATTGAAGCATTTCATTTCAAAAACAGCTTATGCAAAGATGTCAACATTGCAATTACAAAACCAAAGGAAAAAAGTAAAAAGGTGAAATCAATTTGAAATGTAATTCCAATGAACAATGATGTGTATTTATTCTGGTAGGTCCAGCTTTATCTCATGACATAAACATACCATTTCATTGTTTAAGTGGAATTATCACCAAAGTAGTGCAATATAGAGGTAGACAATAATATGGCAACACAATGTCAGTAACAAACAAGGAATGTGATTGCACCTTCGTGTTGGCAGCATTGCACAAATTCAGAAGGAATACAAGATGTCGGAAGCAGGAAGCAAGAGCTTTAGTATACAATGGCATCTGTCCAGCCAGCCTTAGGTATTGTATCTATACTTTTGCACTGCATCATGAATACTGCAGTCAAAAATATTGTTATGCTCACTGAATTAAAATTTCAAGACGTCAATGAGCATTACTGGAGCTATCCCAGTGGAAAAATGTTGCCCCTGATACTTCAATTTCTTTGCTAACATGTACACAACTAACTACACCAGGAATTAATTATAACAAGCAATTATCAGGCAGTGCAGTAAGGCCTGATGATTCTGACAGTAACTCACGAGGTGAACAACACAGCTTCTCCGATACTGGTTCCCATGAAAACCAGCTTTTGTGTTTAACTTTCACTGTGTGGATGTTAAGCGAAAAATATTTCTAGCACTTGGATAAGTTTGTTAATCCCGGGAACTTAACAAGGAATCAGTTCCTTGCCAATCTGCAACTTAATTGAAAAGACCATTTGTCAAATCAAATAGAATTTCAAAAGCCTTCCACGAGCCTAGTTAAAATCAAAGATTTGAAATGGAAACATGACTCAATGTGTTCAGGATATTTGCATAGTAAAGTGTGACAAGGTACACGGAGTAAGTACAAAAGGTCAAGTTGCCATTGTCTTACCAGGCCATAGGGCTGCTCTGTCAGTAAGGAGAGAAATAACCGATCGTGGTTTAACCCGAGGGTCACCATGCCTCAGGCAAGGGAAGAGATTGAGACAAAAGACTGCTGTTGAAGTGCATTCTTGCACCAATAGATAGCTAACAAGTCGGAGGATTATTTTAAAAATCAACCTATTTGGACAAATCAAGGCAGACAGGACTTCACATTGGGCCTCATGGCAAGAGGTAGGGACACTACCACTACCACAGCACCTACAATTGTTATGTACTTTTCTGATCGAGCCTCCATGATCTGACATGTATCTAAAGCCTGGCCATCCATTTAAACGTAAATTCTAGTTAATTTGTTGGAATCAGCTTTGGTTACATAGTCTAAACATACTGGATTTGCCATTGGGGTTTCGCAAAAAAAAAACAGGGTTGCTTTAATTTAGTCGTTCTACCTTTTAAGGATGTACAACACTTAAATGCCCCTGTATGTGTGGCATCACAAACAGAAGTGATTTAAGTCTCTAGCTCTTCCTCCCAAAGAAAAAGGGATTTCCATCACAGCAACAGGCACATTCATGTGGTAACAAAATCAAATCTCCGAGCCGGAATACCTGGGGAGTCATTGCCTCAGAATCAACCGTTTCCCCTACCAATGCTGCATATAGGTCATGTCTCAAATAACTGGCTAATACTTTATGCAAAAGCCCAAATAAAAACTATCCTTACACCTTTGCATGCTACATATTACTGCTCAATTGTAAAATGGAGATTGGAGTGGTTTACTGCCTCAGTCAATTTGCCTGTTAATTTGCAACATTTGAAAAGGATGTTGTTTCGGTCAAAAGTGTACAACCTAATCTGTGTGTTTTTACCTCTGTAAAGATAGACAAAAAATTCACACTTTCCAAATTTGAAGAAAGATCCTGCTTACAGAATATGACGTTGAACTATTGCGATATTTTAAAAAGGCCTATAAAAAACCCGAAGCTACCGACATTTCAGCCACATCCACCCAATTGATCGGTAGCGTCTCAGCTAATCACACTGGGCTGTTAGATGGAGCTATGAACTGTCCAGTCTTAACCTTAGAAAGCAGTTTATCCTTCCAAACTTGGTGCTTCTGTCAACAATGCTAACAACAGTCATTCAGAAATTCACAAAAATCGAAAGAATTGCAGAGGTCGTAGATCAGAAACAAAGATAGAGACTGATTATAAAGCTCAGACCTGCTAGCATCTGCGGAGAGAAAGCACAGTTAACATTTCGGTTTGAGTGACCCTTCCTCAGAAATTCACTCTCACTTTTCATTCGGGGAATATTCTGTTCCTCTGCAGGAATGCAAGAGCAAAAACCACGTATTCATTTGACTCATTGTATCATCTTTCAATTCTGTCTAATGCCCCAAAGTGAACAATTTAAGAAACTGAACATATTTGTTTCCATGTTCATAAGCCGAGAAAACATCAGCTCAGAAAGGTTGTGCCCAGATTGTCATGTTATGCTAATACTGCTTTCCCTAGTTATTAATATAGTGCTATTTTAAGAGTCTTGTTCAATCATATTGAACCATCTGTACAAATTACTGGCAGTGCTGCCTCGCATAAAACATCCTCAAAATGTTTTCACATTAATATTCACTGATCCAATCTCATAACTGGAGATTTTGGTCTCTTGTACGTTCACAGTAAACAATGCTTCCACTTTTAATTGGAGTTTGCAGTCAAGATCTTTAACAGTTTCACAAACAAAATATCAAGTGAAATAAAAATCAGATGCTCCAGCTCAACCTGTAGTGCAGATGAGCATGATCAAAGCCACAACTATGTACTGTATTATGAGCAAATGTTGATAGCCACATACAGTATCTAACACAAAAGTATTCTACCTGCTGCTCTTGAAAGTTTGGACTCGATGGAAAATGGGTCCAGTCACTAATAACTTGCCAATGCTTTATCCAAATGACCGTTTTCACTTGGGAGACCTGGCTGACTTCCTCACCGTGACAAGATATACCAGCTGAGATGGACTCATTCTTCATATGTGCATTTTCCAGGAATAAATCATTGGATAGCAAACACGAGCAATACAGTGGACAAATGATACCTCATACTACCTGGAGTTGCACTGATCCAGATGTCATCAGCAAATACAGCTTGGCCGTTTTTGCAAGACTTTTTTTGGTGGTATCACTCAATATCATGTAATGTAGTGTCTTTACCCAAATAATATACACTTGGAATTTCAGCGGACATACTCCTAATCTCCCATTGTCACTTCAAATGAAAGATCGCCCAAGACACAAGAAACAGAGTGAATAAACAATTGCAGATCAAAATAATGCAATAAAATTTCTGCATTCAGAAATAATGGGAACTGCAGATGCTGGAGAATCCAAAATTACAAAGTGTGAAGTTGGATGAACACAGCAGGCCGAGCAGCATCTTAGGAGCACAAAAGCTGACGTTTCGGGCCGAGACACTTCATCAGCGCCCTCTGAAGGGTCTAGGCCGAAACATCAGCTTTTGTGCTCCTAAAATGCTGCTCGGTCTGCTGTGTTCATCCAGCTTCACACTTTGTTATCAAGAATTCTGCATTATACCCTTTTCATTGCAGCAGACTTTTTCAACACCCTGTTTGGTCACCAGTACAGTTACAATACTGATTTACAGATAACATGAAGTCTTCTACATGGTTAAAAGACAAAAAAAGCAAGTTTTCCAGTCATTCATAATAGGATTAAAATCCTGTTAGTCATTAACCATACATCATATACACAGACACACATATGCAGAAAGGGGAGGTTATTACACAGCAGAAAGGACAATTACACAAGTGCTGTGGGCATCCACTGATGAAACCATACTCACTGTCTTCACCAAATCTGCATCTTGTGTTTTTCATTTCGAGCCATAGAGTAATGCAGCATGGAAACAGGCCCTTCAGCCCAAATTGGTCCATGCTGCCCACTCAGTTAAGTTCCAATGCCTTCTTTTGATCCATATCCCTCTAAACCCTTCCCATCCAAAATGTTATTTTTAAATGTTGCTATGGTACCTGCCTCAAAACACTTTCTCCGGCAGTCCATTCCATTTACGCACCACTCTGTGAAGAAGTTGCCCCTCAGGTCCTTCTTAAAATCTTTCCCCTCTAACCATAAATCTATACCCTCTAATTTTCAATTCCTCATCCCTGGGAAACAGTCTATATGCATTCGTCCTGTCTGCACCCCTCACGATTTTATACACTTCAATAAAGGCCATGCCTCATTTTCCTATGTTCCAAGGAGTAAAGTCCTAAGCCGGTCCAAACTCTCCCTATAAAACTCAGGTCTACTAGTCCTGGCAACATCCTCGTAAATTTTCTTTGCACACTTTCTAGTTTAACTGTGTCTTATCTACAACAGGGTGACCAAAACCTGGCAATATTCTACGTGCGGCCTCACCAACAACTTATACAGCGGTAACAAAATCCCAACTCCTATACTTAATGCATCAACCGGTGAAGGCCAGCATGGTAAATGCCTTCTTCACCGCCCTGTCCACCTGTGACACTGCTTTCAATGAACTATGTACTTGTACTCCTAGGTCCCTTTGTTCCACCACAATCCTCAGAACCTTACCACTTACTACACAAGTCCTACTTTGGTTTGACTTTCCAAGGTGCAACACCTCACACTTATCTGTATTGAACTGTATTTGCCAATCCTCAGCCCACTTCCCCATCTGATAAAGATCGCTGTGTAATTTTTCATACTCTTCCTCGCTATCAACAATACCTTCTAATTTAGTAATTTTGTGGATGATACAAATCGTGCCTTGTTATTTATATAAATGATCTGCATCCGAAAGTAGAAGTACTTGCCCCTTCAGAGGCTTATTTAGATAAAGGCCAAGATGAGGAGAAATAATTCTCAGCGTCGGACAATGATCTCTTCATTGTTATTAAGTTCCAAAAAGCGAGAATCCATCATTTGGGTAGAGCTCTGGAATCAAAGGAAGCAAAATAATATTGGAGCTCAATAAAGTAGATTCATAGGACAACAGTTAATTTCAATTCAGATTAGTTAGTGATGTGAGTTTTCCATCCATAAGAGAATCTTTCCTGATGTGCATGCATTTAGAACATAGAACATAGAAAAATACAGCGCAGAACAGGCCCTTCGGCCCTGGATGTTGCGCCAACCTGTGAACTAATCTAAGCCCATTCCCCCACACTATCCCATCATCATCCATATGCTTATCCAAGGACTGTTTAAATGGCCCGAATGTGGCTGAGTTAACTACATTGGCAAGCAGGGCATTCTTATCTCCCAAAGCAGAAACCTGGGCATGGATATGGTGATATTAAAGAAATCCAACTATCCTAATTATTATAGCCGTTAGGCCCAACCTCTGGGTGAGGATCCCCAATTTGTTACAGTTCCAGCCAGAATATCCCGAGATGTTAAGTCCCAGGTGAGGACAGATGAACGGGCTCCCCTTAGGATTCCTTCCCTTTTGGATTCTTTACATCAGATTAAATCAATTGTCTTGTAAAAAAGCAGCCAATTTGAACAGGCTTTTTTGAATTAACAAAATGAGTTGAATTTATTAATTACAATAGACAAGAAAAAATACTGAGGCAAAGCATTTGCAAAGATTAGAAACAAGGCAAGTCATACGCATCAGTCTCCAAATTGTTCACGGAGAACATATACAATTTGACTGGTATTGGGTTGCATTGATAGCCTTGTTGAAGACTGTGTCTTTGATTGCAGACTGAAATGGGGAAAGCAAGGTTTTGAAAGCCAATGATTGTTGAAGGATTTCCGCACTTCTTACAATCAGGTAATCTAACTGTCATTGAATGAGCCGTTTACACAGCGGTTGGTTCATCCACCTAGAAAGTCTAGTTATAGATGAACTGCAGCCATGGGATATGTACAAATGAAGATCTAGCTAACAACAGATATCTGATTTGTCTGTGAAATGACCACAAGTTCCAGATGACAAAGGCCTCCTGCCTGTCAATGATGTGACCAGCCCTGAGATTGCTAAACAGCTTGTGGGCATGAATATTAGAAACCATCGGACCTCTGAAAAGGAAGGAGCTGTTTTTGCTCTCATAAAAAGCACCTCTAGCCTGAGGATAGCCAATTTATTTCCCCTTTTCAGTTGCTGTAAGCTGTGGCTTATTAATTAAAAGTCAAGGACCTTTGTACATCTGAGCCTGTCACACTGTACTTCCTGTAAACAAGGGAAAGTACCTGGAGAAGGCAAAGCAAGAAGCAGCTCTCTGTCCAACAAAAAGACCATTTCAGTAAACTCTGTGGACAAGGAGCACTGAACTGCTTTCCAGTTTTTCCCCCTTTATCCACAAACATCTTTATTTGTCTCTGTTTCAATGTGCATGCTGAGGGGTAATTTCAAAGGGGGTTAAAGTTTTAACTAACAGAGTTTATGTCAGTGATTCATAAATTGGTCTTCTGTAATTCTCACTAACTATTGTAAAGGAATAGATTCTAACTGCTAAAACCTTGTCTTTACTTTTTTGCCAAGCTGGATGTAAAAGACAGGTAAACTGGGGAATTCTGAATACTATTTAAGATCTTTAACTTTGGAGACGACACTGGGAGTAGGGGAGGCTCAGTTTCTAGCATGTGGGCAGAGACAGGCAGCAACCAGTTGTTCTCCCAGGGTGTCATTGTCCTTGGAGGCATAAAAGAGAGATCATAGCCCAGTCTGTTCTGACTTGCCTCTTCTCCCTTTCTCCCCCCTCCCACACCCCCAACCCCACATCAATCCCAACCTCTTTCAAAGACTGTTGTTTGAAGCTGCTTTTACCTCTCTAGGTATGACATTGTGTAGGTAGTATATCCCTCCAGATAGCCAATTACATCTGCTGCCATTCATGGTCATTTCAGCCCTCTTATTTAACTGACCAAGTTAAAAACGTCCACAGTACTTGAACGTTCTCACCTATGGTCACACCAACAGCTAACTATTATACATAACCATTACATGTCTCAGGCACAGAAGCATTTGGTCTTGTTAAATGTTGTCAGTTTATAACAGAACATGCATTCAGTAGAATGTCATGCTTCAAGTGATCGAAGTTAAGATGGAGAAGTAGAACTTCATAGCCTTAGGTCACACAATCTAACAGTGATGTCATGAGAATGCCTCGGATAGGCATACTGATTGTGAGACATGACAACACAGTTGCAACCTGAAAACGTTCAGTAACTTCCTCCGATTTCCCTTTATATAATAAGGCAAAAAACTTCTCAGTTGGAGCAATAGGTATTCATTCATGTGTACTGTATACACACACATAAAACAAATTGTTCATGGTCCACTATTAATAATTACACACAAAGTTCCTGACTTGATCTGGTTTATTAGAATTCAATTTTGATTTATTATAATAGTCTTTAGATTTCAATCCAATGGCAAGATTTGCCACGTGGAGGGAAACTTAAACTAGCAGTCACAATTCTGCTATATTTCTCCTCAAATACTGCTATCCAGAGTAACTAAGAAATGAAACCTCCACTAGCATGCTCACAGATCTCAGCACAATTATGAAGTACTTTTCTATAATAATACTGGATGAGGCTTGGCCTTGAAATTGCAACACTCATACGCCACTCACATGGAAGAGTACAGACAAGACCAGCTCAACAATAGCTCCTTCTGAAACCGTACAGTCAACAAGTTGCTTTCATTTTTTCTGAAGGAGGGTCTAGGCCCAAAAAGTCAGCCTTCCAGCTCCTCTGATGCTGCTTGGCCTGCTGTGTTCATCCAGCTCTACACCTCGTTATCTCAGATTCTCCAGCATCTGCAGTTCCTACTATCTCTGCTTTCAGATCTTGTAGTTTCCAGTTCACCTGCTTGAAAAAGGCACTTGGCCAACTGTTTATGCAAACCTTGTGCCAAACACTTCATTCAGACCATATGATAACATTTACTGACGGCTAACCAGTGTGTGCTATGCATACCTCTAGCCTCCTTCACATCATCCCCAACTAGCTCCAACTGTTTTAAACCAACAAAGGCTTCAAAATTTCTAGTCATTGCTTTAGTCATTCAGAATGCCACAACAAATTCATTTTTCCATTAGCGATGCTGCAGTGATGTCAGCCCAGGTGAATTTCCCCCTTGATCACTTGAACAGGCATATGATCTGAAAAACAGGTGGAAATATTACTCTGCATTTCCATCTAACTAGGCTCTATTCAAAATCATGACCTTGAACTGGCATGTAAAAGTATGCACTTTGTGACATTAAGATTAAGAATCCTGCTCAATGTAGCACTTCGTAATCAAACCAAACAAAAACGAGCAGTTGAATAATTCCATTTAGCTGGAGAAAATTATGGCTCATTCGACTAGAAGCTTGATTGCACAAACAGAAATACAAAGAAACGGTCAAGAAAGGTGAAGTAGTTTCCAGGACAGCAGTGAAAAAGTTTGACTGGTTGTCAGTGTACACAAGGATGCTGACCCACATTTTAACTGATGTCACCAAGACTGCGGAGGATATTTAGGGAAATGAGGAATGAGATTATTGGGGAATGCAGGTGACAGGAAGAAGCGGAGGGCCTTAAGGCCATCTGCATGGGGAATGCAGGTGTAGTCCCCATGCAGATGGCCTTAAGGCCCTCCACTTCTTCCTGTCCCGCATACCCGACCAGTCCCTCTCCACCGACACCCTCATCCGCCTAGCCGAACTCGTCCTCACCCTCAACAACTTCTCTTTCGATTCCTCCCACTTCCTACAGACTAAGGGGGTGACCATGAGTACCCGCATCGACCCAAGCTATGCCTGCCTCTTTGTAGGTTATGTGGAACAGTCCATCTTTTGCACCTACCCTGACCCTAAACCCCACCTCTTCCTCGGTTACATTGATGACTGTATCGGCGCCGCCTCATGCTCCCCAGAGGAGCTCGAACAGTTCACCCAGTTCATCCATTTCACCGACAGCATCCACCCCAACCTCAAGTTCACCTGGACCATCTCCAACACATCCCTTACCTTCCTGGACCTTTCTGTCTCCATGTCAGGCAACCACCTACAAACCGTTGACCATTTCAAGCCCAGTGACTCCCACAGCTCCTTCCACCCACCTTCCTGCAAAAATTCCATCCCCCATTCCCAATTCTTTGCCTCCGCCGCATCTGCTCCCAGGATGATGCATTCCACTCCTGCACATCCCAGATGCCCTCGTTATTCAAGGGCCGCAACATCCCAGAATGCCCTCGACCATATCTCCCGCATTTCCCAGAACTCATCCCTCACACTCCGCCCTCGCAATAACCGCCAAAAGAGAATCCCCCCTCATCCTCACATACCACCCCACCAACCTCCGGATACAACGCATCATCCTCCGACACTTCCGCCATCTGCAATCCAACTCCACCACTAAAGACATTTTTCCATCTCCACCCTTGTCTGCCTTCCAGAGAGACCACTCTCTGTGACTCCCTTGTCCACTCCACACTCCCCTCCAACCACACCACACCCGGCACTTTCCCCTGCAACCGCAGGAAGTGCTGCACCTGCCCCCACACCACCTCCCACACCCCAAGTTGACTTTCCACATCAAGGAGACGCTCACCTGCACATCCGTCAATGTGGTATACTGCATCCACTATACATGGTGTGGCTTCCTCTACAATCGGGGAAACCAAGCAGAGGCTTTTGTGCTCCTAAGATGCTGCTTGGCCTGCTGTGTTCATCCAGCCCCACACTTTGTTATCTTGGCCTCTCCAGCATCTGCAGCTCCCATTGTCCCCTCCATCTCCTACCTACTAACCTCATCCCACCCCCTTGACCTGTCCGTCCTCCCCGGACTGACCTATCCCCTCTCTACCTCCCCACCATACTCTCCTCTCCACCTTCGGTCCGCCTCCCCCTCTCTCCCTATTTATTTCAGAATCCTCTCCTCATCCTCCTTTTCTGATGAAGGGTCTAGGCCCGAAACGTCAGCTTTTGTGCTCCTGAGCTGCTGCTTGGCCTGCTGTGTTCATCCAGCTCCACACTTTGTTATCTTGGATTCTCCAGCATCTGCAGTTCCCATTATCTCTGAACTCTTACCAAGGAACCCATTCTCGTCAAGATGGCAAATATCACAAAGTAGTAGGACTGGTCATCTGGGAAAATAACCACAGTCATCACAGATCATTAGTTTTGATAATTATGGGCTGTGGGGTGCTGCAACTCCTGAACAAAAGGAGATAGTCAAGCAAACAGTGGGGGAGTACAAAATGAAAACTCTGAGCTATCATGCAACAAAAGGTGTTAAAATTGACTTCTAAACAAAGACATGAAATCTGGTAGTGGCCCAATTTGTTTTCAGATTTTTGTTTTGAACAGTTTCTAGCGAAACTAAACATCAGTTCATTTTTTAGGAAAAAAAAGACAAATGGCAAATCAACATACATTTATAAACAAAATACTTTAGAGAGATTTCTGAAAATAATATATACACTAGCCCAGCGCATTGGACAACAGTTAAACACTTTTGTTTAGAACATACATCATAAAAATAGTAGGCCAGTAGGCCATTTAGTTCCTTGAAGCTGCTCTGCCAATCACAAAGATCGTGGCTGATCTGACTGTAGCCTAAACTCAGCTCCCAGCTTGTACACCCCGCACCCCACCACACACACACAATCCAACCCCCTCCCAACAAAAAAAGTCTCAACTTCTACTCTGATCAAAGGATCTGTCAAGTCCAGGCAAATATATTCAATGATCCTGCCTCCACTGTTCAGACAGAAAACCCAAAAGACTAAATGAAGGATGAGTTAACTCTCTGACAGGGACCAAAAGCAAGCAAACAGTCAATTATTCTAATTATATTAGTTCAGATTAATACAAAAAAAACATCTTTAATCTCTATACATTGAAAAGTAGCAAAAAGAAAAGCAAAAATATGAATACGCAAAGCAATTCACAGAGAATAAAGGGGTAAAAAGAGATTAAATGAATTGTGCTCATTGTATCTGATCAGATACAATAGTGCTGTTCAGACAGTGTTTTAAGCAACAAGAATTCTTAAAATAAACATCATGAGGCTAGACTGACTTAAATCAGATTAAAGATTGCCTTTCAAAATGAAATATTTTGACAGGAACACAAGGCATCAGATAATAAATCTATTATTCACAAATCCTAGTTCCAGGGCAAATTAGCTCACCCATTTAATACCTATGCAGTGACCGATAAATCATGATTATTTTCATAACTAATTAGGAGGATACCCTTTGCTAAACTAAGCAAAAGTGTCTATTAGCTCAATGTATTGAAAGGAAAAAATGCCAGAATACGTTGAGGAATTAATAAGGATTCGAATGAAGCCAAAGCAAATCAAAAAGGAGGTACACTGCATGTTGAACAAATTGGGTTCAAAAGATTATGACCAATCAGACCCCACTTTAAAAAACATGAAACAGAAACTAATTTAGTTTAATGGGGTAAACATTCAAGAGCATTGTATAGAATGCCCTAAAAGCTCACTTGTAGCACATACAGATAAGTCAATACTGTTCATGTATTTGAGAAGATAAATTAATTTCCACTTCCGAGATAAGCACCCAAACCATCTACGTTGCAAAGGAATGCAAACGGAGGAACTGAATCAGTTCGTGTATTCTGGGAGACCTGATTTAGAATAGACTCAGAAATACACTGCCCTTAGGGTTGTGGAGTAATGGTAATGTCCCTACTCTGCGCCAGGAGGTCTAGGTTCAATTCCCACCTGTCCTGGAGGTGTAGGTCATTAGATGTCTTACAGGTTGATTAAAAAAACCAACTGCACAAAACCCTTTAAAAAAGTCAACCAAGCAGATTACGCAATGTTACGCCTCTCATGATTTTATCAAAGAAAACATGACAGCACTTCATTTTGTCTCAACAATCCAAAATCTATTGATGAAGCACTATGATGTGCCCACCTTGCCCTGGCTTGACATGTTTAAGTCACTTAACCAGAAGTATCAAATGTCAGAGTCTAATTGACTACAAATACAAAAAGAAACTGGAGTAGAGTGAAATGTAATGGCAAGTCAAGAAATTATATTTTGCAATCAACATTCATGAAAAAGAACCATCTGCTCATGCAAAGCATACATGCATTTGTTGTGAAACTTCATATGTTTTTTTGATTAAGGTGCGGATACCAAGCATTTGAACTAATCTTCTTTTCCAAAAACATGCACATTTAAATGTCTTTGTGAATTCCATTGTGCCCCCACACAAATGTACAAAAAGTGAGCAGAGGGGCCCAGAACTTGAAGTAGCAAAGACGACTTTGGTCAGTACAGGCCATTAATAGCATGTTCAACTATCAACGATGGCTGGGGTCTGCTCACATGCAGTTTCAACGTGCAAATCTAGAGTGAGCTGTCAGATGATATCCTACTCACCCAGAGGCTGCGTTGTTCTCATCGTTACGCTGAAATCATTTCATTGCCAATGAATGATTGGTTGTCAACTAACTCTGAACAAGGCTTAACATTCTGTTTGACTTTGAATTTAAAAAGCTCTGCTATTGCTAAGCAACCAAGGCATTATGGAATAGTCCCAGACGTGGTTCAAATTCATGTTTAATTTTTCCCTCTAAAATGTAAATATTTGCAAGTTGCATATTTTTAAACAAAAGTTCTAAAATTTTTATTCTGATATTTATGCTTCTCCTTGGATTCTATGTGCAGTTTTTTCTATTCATTTGTGGGATGTGGGCATCACTGAGTGGCCAACATTTATTGCCCATCCCTCATTGCCCTTGAGGTGGTGGTGGTGGTGAACTGCCTTCTTGAACTCCTGCAGTCCACCTGCTGTGGGTTGAGCCACAATGCTATTAGGGAAGGAATTCCAGGGTTTTGATCAAGCAACACTGAAGGAATGCTGATATATTTCCAAGTCAGGATGGGGACCGGCTTGGAGGGGAACTTGGAGGTAGTGGTGTTCCTATATATTGCTAGCCTTGTCCTTCCAGGTGGAAGTGGTCGTGGGTTTGAAAAGGGGCTGTCTGAGGATCTTTGGTGAATTTCTGCAGGTGCATCTTGTAGATAGTACACTCTGCCACTCAGAGTATTGGTGGTGGGAAGAGTGGATGGTTGTGGATGTAGTACCAATCAAACTGGCTGCTTTTTGTCCTGGAGGAGTGTTATGGGAGCTGCACTCATCCAGGCATGTGGGCAGTATTCCATCACACTCCTGCCTTGTAGACAGGCTTTGAGGAGTCAGGAGGCAGGAGGCATGTTTCTCACTGTAGTATACCCAGATTCAGGCCTGCTCTTGTAAGCCGCTATGTTTGTTTATGTGGTGAGTCCTGTTGAGCTTCTGGTCAATGATAACCCCCAGGATGTTGATAGTGGGAGATTCAGTGATGCTAACACCGTTGAATGTCAAGAGCGGTGGTTAGATTGTTTTTTATTGGTGATGGTCTTTGCCTGACATTTGTGTGGCGCGAATGTCACTTGCCACTCGTCAGCCCAAGCCTGGATATTATCCAGAGCTTGCTGCATGTGAACATGGACTGTTTCACTATCTGAGGAGTCACGAATGGTGCGGACCATTGTGCAATCATCGGCGAACATCCCCACTTCTGACCTTATGATGGAGGGAAGGTCATTGACGAAGCAGCTGTAGACGGTTGGGCTGAGGATATCCCGCAGAAATCCCCTGGAGCTGAGATGATTGACCTGCAATGACCGTGACCATCTTCCGATGTGTCAGGTATGACTCCCACCATTGGAGAGTTTTCTCCCTGATACTCATTGATTCTAGTTTTGCCAGGGCTTCTTGGACGCCACACTCGATCAAATGCAGCCTTGACATCAAGGGCTGTCACTCTCACCTCACCTCTGGAATTCAGCTCTTTTGTCCGTGTTTGAACCAAGGCTGTAATGAGGTCAGGGCCTGAGTGGCCCTGGCGGAACCCAAACTGGGCGTCACTAAGCAGGTTATTGCTGAGCAGCTGCTGCTTTATAGCACTGTTGATGACATGTTCCATCACTTTACTGATGATCGAGAGGAGACTGATGGGGCAGTAATTGGCTGAGTTGGATTTGACCTGCTTTTTAACGTACAGGACATACTTGGGTAATTTTCCACATTGTCGGGTCGAAACCAGTGTTCTAACTGTATTGGAGCAACTTGGTAGGGGAGCAGCAGGTTGTGGAGCACAAAGTTTTCAGTACTGTTGCTGGAATGTTGTCAGGGCCCATAGCCTTTGCAGTATCGGTGTCTCCAACCATTTCTTGACATCACGTGGAGTGAACTGAATTGGCTGAAGACTGGTATCTGTGATGCTGGGGACCACTGGAGGCGGCCGCAATGCATCATCCACTCGGCACTTCTGGCTGAAGATAGCTGCGAAAACTTCAGCCTTGTCTTTTGCACTGATGTGCTGGGCTCTTCCATCATTGAGGGTGGGGATATTTGTGGAGCCTCCTCCTCCAGTGAGTTGTTTAATTGTCCACCACCATTCACAACTGGATGCGGCAGGACTGCAGAGCTTAGATCTGGTCTGTAGGTTGTACAATCACTTAGTTCTGTCACTTGCTGTGTTCACTGTTTGGAGTCTCCACAAGGATGGTGCGATGGTCACTCTTACCAATACTGTCAAGGACAGATGCAACTGCAGCTAGCAGGTTAGTAAGGGCGAGGTCAAGTATGTTTCCCACCACCCCCCCCGACTTGTCGTTTCCCTCACTACCTGCCGCAGACCGAGTCTAGCAGTTATGTCCTTTAGGATCCAACCAGCTTGATCTGCAGTACTGCTGCCGAGCCACTCTTGCTGATGGACATTGAAATACTCCCACCTATAGTATATTTTGTGTCCTTGCCTTCCTCAGTGCTTTCTCAAAGTGTTGTTTAACATAGAGGAGTAGTGATTCATCAGTTGAGGGAGGACTATACATGGTAATCAGCAGCAGGTTTCCTTGCCCATGTTTAATCTGAAGCCATAAGACTTCATGGGGTCTGGAGTCAATGTTGAGGACAACTAGTACAACACCCTCCCAACTATCTATGCCCGTGCCACCCCCTCTGCTGGGTCTGTTCTGCCAGTGGGACAGGACAAAATGATGGATGGTAATAGTGCTGTCTGGGGCAGTCATACTCATAGAATCATACCTTACAGACAATGTCAGGCTGTTGCTTGACTAGTCTGAGAGACAGCTCTCCCAGTTTTGGTACTAACCCCCAGATGTTAGCGAGGAGATTTTGCATGGTTGACAGGGCTGTTTCCACCATTGTCTTTTCCAGTGCCTAGGTCGATGCCAGGGTGATCTGCCCAGCTTCATTTCTTTGAGGCTTGGTAGCGACTGGTACAACTGAATGGTTTGCTAGGCCATGTCAGAAGGCAACTGAGAGTCAACCACGTCACTGTGGGTCTGGAGTCACATGTAAGCCAAACCAGGTGAGAGTGGCAGATTTTCTTGCCTGAAGGGCCTCAGTGAACCAGATGGGGTTTTCGGACATTTGGCAATGATTTCATGGTGATCAGTAAATTCTTCATTCCACACTTTTTTCTAAATTACTGAATTCAAATTCCACCAACCGCCGTGGTGGGATTCGAACCCCTTGTCCCCAGAACATTAACTGGGTTTCTGGATTAATAGTCTAGCAAAAATACCACTAGGCCATTGCCTACCGCTGTGTCCCCAACTATATTTCACTTTCTGGACATTTCCTGCCTTTTGCTGAGGATTCTTCAACCCAATTAGCTGATCAGCCTGCCTGCTGCTTGACATCAGAATGGAACTGGCATGAGAGAATAAAACAAATCTGACATTTTTAAGTCCCGTAAATCATTATGGCAGCATTCAGCAAGCACCAATCTTCTCATTGTTGACTGCAAAACCCAAACCATTATATTGGAACACTTCCTGCACCTTTCCCACATAGAACACGTTCTTGTGGCCCATGCTCACAGGGCATCAGTTATGACTTTGTATCCTCCTTCATCCAAATTAAACCTACATATTTTAAAGTTTTCTACCACTACTTTACAGAGTACATGCACAAAAAGTCATGCCGACAGTATTTTTGTGCAGTATACATTGATAATTTAAATATTAGAGGTCATGCAGTTCATTTCACATCTTATTATCCTTCAAAACAGATTTCAGGAGAGTGAAACATGGCCTTTTGTTTTATGCAAACAAATTTTCCCCCCAGCTGACAAAAACTCCCTTAGGTTTTTATGCTTTTTCACTCTTACTTTCATCATGCAGATAAAACAGAACCAGTCAAGTGGGAAGATCCATCTGTCAAAAATACAGTGCAGCTGCTCCACCATGTTTGAACAGCGTAAAATCTAATCGTACTTTTTTTGCATCACATTTTTCTCAAATCAACTTTTCAGCAAACCTGTACTGTTTTGTGGGGGCAAAATACAGAAATGTGCTTTCCAGGACCAAAATGATTACAAACAAAAAGGTGACTAAGCACCATTAGTTTTTCCTTCAGAAATCAAATTTGAAGACAAGCTTTTAATTTCCAAATTGTGCACTGGTCCGTGGACACGTTCAGTACAAAGTTTGAACAAAGTTTCAATCAGCTAGTGCCAATTTAGCTTTGCAACCAAGCTTCGTATAAGAATTCCTATTATCTATCAAATCACAATCCCCCTCGTCAACCAATCTATAGTAAGAAAATCATAAAACTAGTTCAACTGCAATCCCTCAAAGTACAATGAGAATGAAAGGTACAGAACACTTTAAACCTAACCAACAAATTGACAAGTTGATCTGTGTAGAAGTTCACCCAAGCAAGGTGAAAGCTTCCATTTGGAAATCACTGAAAAGTTCTTACTATACATTTCAGATTGTCTGTTGCGAAGGAAATAAAAAGTTGACAGCTAGTAATGTTATAGCATTGATAAACAAAGTCAAATCACCTTCAAATAAAGTAATAAAAAAATTAAAATTGATAGATTTTTGCAATGGCTAAATATTATTTGTTCATGTTACAACTGCCATGGGACCAAACAATAAAGGAACAATTCTTGAACGATAAGAATTACTCACTGCCTAATCCTAAACATACACTTTGATGAAATTAACAAATCATGCAATTGGCCATTCAATCAAACAAAGGAAATGCACAATGCTGTCATTTATTTTTACAACAGCTGTCATAAAATTTCACTGAATTTCCAATGATTTGGAAACAATTAATACTCTGTTCATTGTATGCTCAGAGCAATTTGCAATGTCTCCAAAGTCAGAAAGGACATTCAAACAGTTTTGAAGCTGGTATTATTGAAGTTGGGAAAAAAACACTCATGACAGAAAAGACATTTCTCATTCAAATACAAGCATTCGAAGATGTCACACTTGTAAGTGAAGCATATATTTGAAGTATCTCAAACTCTATACTGAAGTCACAGGAAAAGAAATTCTTCAGGTATGTAGCATATACATTAAGAAATTATAACATTCGATTGTAAATACCTCAAAACCAAGCAGAAGCAGCTCCTGATATTGTACTGAGCTATAAGGGCTGATAAATCCAACTACTCAAGTTAGAAAAAAGATGAAATCTGCCTATTTTTAACCCTGCTTATTGCAAACTAATTCCTGCTACAAGTGTGCACATCTGGAAATCACACGAGGAGACAATACACATAGTTAATTCTCACTATAAAATGGTCCCCATGATAAAACAGCTTGCTGATCAGGCTGTGTAGAATGAAATAAACACTTGGACAAAGTACCATAGAATTGCCAGTGTGAATGGAACTCAATGTCAACACAATTAATGCCTGACAGAAAGGCAAATTATTCTTGAAAAATAGATCATTATTGATGGTGGTTCTTAAGAAAAAGCACCATCTACCAACTCTCACCACCAGAAATTGGCATTGCCTTGTATCTACGAGGCATAAATCACCAAAATGATATCCACTAAAATTTAAAACCAATTGTGCAACATGAAACAAACAAAAAAGGAGGTTCAATCTGTTTAAGAAATGCACAAGCTACCATGGCAAAGAGGGCAATGCCTGCCAAATTCAACATTATTCCCAATTTTAAATAATGGTCTCTGCACACAAAGAACAGGCATAGGAAATGAAGAAAGCAGCACAATATCAGTTAGCATCTCTTAAAATTAAAATGATAAATCTGAAAATGATGCAACCTGGAGAACCGCATGCCGACATCCACACTTCAAAATTTTTAACTGGCAAATCTTGCCTCAGGCATTAGGATCACTGCTCTCTGCAGATAAAATTCCAAGTGGTCACACCTTCATAAGAATACCTAATCACTGGGATCATATATCAATGATTTGATTCAATGAGCAGACGAGCAGCAAATGGAACACAATCTGCAAACTGAGATAATGGGAACTGCAGATGCTGGAGATTCCAAGATAATAAAATGTGAGGCTGGATGAACACAGCAGGCCAAGCAGCATCTCAGGAGCACAAAAGCTGACGTTTCGGGCCTAGACCCTTCATCAGAGAGGGGGATGGGGGGAGGGAACTGGAATAAATAGGGAGAGGGGGGGAGGCGGACCGAAGATGGAGAGTAAAGAAGATAGGTGGAGAGGGTGTAGGTGGGGAGGTAGGGAGGGGATCGAAGATGGAGAGTAAAGAAGATAGGTGGAGAGGGTGTAGGTGGGGAGGTAGGGAGGGGATAGGTCACACTGACCTATCCCCTCCCTACCTCCCCACCTACACCCTCTCCACCTATCTTCTTTACTCTCCATCTTCGGTCCGCCTCCCCCCCTCTCCCTATTTATTTCAGTTCCCTCCCCCCAGCCCCCTCTCTGATGAAGGGTCTAGGCCCGAAACGTCAGCTTTTGTGCTCCTGAGATGCTGCTTGGCCTGCTGTGTTCATCCAGCCTCACATTTTACAATCTGCAAACTAACAGGTTAAGGATTTGGGGAGGGCAAACAAAGCAAGCGAGCACATAATAAAGAGAACAGTTTTGAGGAGGGTAGAGAAGTGAGAAATCTTCACCTATATGTCCGTGGGTTTGTTAAGGTGGTAGGATAGGTGAATGAAGGTGGGAAAGGCAGCCAATGGGGTGCTTTGGTTTATTTGTTATTATCATCCCTAACAGAGCAGCAATGCTGTAACTACATTAAAAAACTGGTTAGGCCACAGTGGAAAGGAGTACACTGGTCTGACCAGGACATTATAGAAAGGACATCATTGCTACAGAGACTGTAAAGAAGATTTACAAGACTGTCAGGTTTTGAAAATTGCAGCTGGGGAAAGTCTGGTTTACTTTCCTTAGAGCAGGAAGAGGCTGAGCTATTGTGGTCAGCCAAGGCCCATTTCCCCTCTCAGGAGGGTCAGTTCCTAGGTGACACTGATTTAAGTTGGTAGTAAATGGGGAGGATTAGAGGGGACATGGAGGGAAAGCAGAGTGATGAGCATCTAAATATCATCACTCAGTTTGGTGGCTGGATGAAAAACTTCAACCCATTTAAAAATAGAACTCTGATCTGCTCCTGAAGAATTCAGGTGCTGGTACCTGGGATCGGAATGGGTGGTTAACTTACTCAGACATGATGAGCTGCATGTCCTCTTTCTGTACTGCAAATTGTCCAAGGTTCTATGGGTCAGACCACGTTATGAGGTCAGACCCTTCAAAAGCATCAAACCAGTGTAAACAAGCAATTCAAATAATTTTTTCCTTTCTTCTGGTAACAGCAGTGTGATTATTTATGCATTATTCAACAACAGCTACGTAATTATTAACATGTACCTGTTCGCGTTCATTCCTTGCTTCTTCCTTACATGTAGCAAAGGTGTTCTGAAATGGTCTCACTTGCAGTTGATTTTTTTCCTTGTCATCCAACCATTACATAGATTCTTCTAGGTCATGTGTGACTGCATTGGATTATGGGAATAGCTAGTTTTGGGATCATCATCTTCAGTTTGCTGGACAGAGGATTTTGATCTATCATTCTGGTCAATACTTCACTATCTGCCATCATTCCCCAAGGAGCTCCTTGGGAACTCTGGCAGCAAGTTGCTTTCTTGGACAGTCATCAGTATTGAACGTTGCAGTTAAGTTTTTGGCTCTCTGATGTTTATTGCCGATCAGTGCTATCACTAAAATTGACATTCTGCCATGAATGGGTTACATCTCCATTTCAGATCCAAAGTATGGACGTGGCATTGATGTTTCAATCGTGGACATTGAATTGACAACACACTTCTTGCTTTCAAGTATTCGTTAGGGAAGCGTTTGAAAACGTCCATGGAATCATTGGGATGGAAACCAACAATTCATTTGTTTCTGTCTCACACAGTCCTCTTAGGCAAGTTTTCACGACCACCTTACTGCCCACCTGTTTCTTCATCAACTTTCTTCTGTAGTTATATAGAGATGTTGTCTTTGTCAAGGGGTTGGATTGTTGATGTAATCCTTTTCAGTCACTAACGAGAGAAGAATGTATCTACCCAGTTATCTGGAGTTGGGTACAAAGCAGCAGTTGTCAAACAACGTGAGCTTCCATTAGTGTGTGTCTAAAATCTTTGCTGACATTTATTCAAATCGAAGCGGGGGGTGGGGGGGGGGGGGGCGCAATGGTTTAGTGGCATTATTGCTGCACTGTTAATCCAGAAACCCAAGTAGTATTCTGTGGACCCCAGTTCAGATCCTGCCATGGCAGATCGTGGAACTTGATTTTAAATTCAATCAATATCTGGAATTAAGTATCTCGTGATGACCAGGAATCCATTGTCAATTGTCAGGAAAAACCTATCTGGTTCACAAATGTACTTAGGGAAGGAAATGGCCATTCTTACCTGGTCTGGCCTACATGTGATTCCAGAGCCACAGCAAGTGGCTAACTCTTAACCTCCTTCTGGGCAATTAGGGAGGATAAATAAATGCTAGCCTAACCAGTGATGCCCTCATCCTGTGAATAAATAAAAGAAAAAACATTGATCGTGGAAACAGATTTTTAAAAACAAAGATCATCCATGATTTCATATTATTAATGTATTTCAAGTTTGTAATCTTACAATAGATACTGAACGAAGTGCAATTTGGGGAACACAGAGGATGAACAAAGTCAGTTCTGCTGGACCAAAAGGGAGGACTGTTAACGTAGACTTTATCTGCTTCTATTCACATGTTTTGTCGGGGCTGTTCTATCTCACTAGTTCCATCTCTAGCAATATTTTGTAATACAGGTATTTCTGTTATTACACGTGTTTTGTTAAATCTGTTACAACCAATTCGTATTCATGAATAGTAGACACCGTTTGGATAATACGAACATCCTCCTGGGCAGTATGGTGATTTCCCTAAAATGCAATTTTCTACAAGCAAGGTCACACAAGAACAGAACTGTCACTTTATAGGAGAAATACCTGTACATAGTTGTTTCATCACAATTGTAGACTTGATCTTCATTATATCAGTGCATAAGGTTCTCTAGTTTATTTGGAAGCAACATTAGGGTAGCTCATCCGTGAGCCATTATTCTTGTCTCACTTCAGATATGCTACACAATGTGAATCTTGCAACTGTCCTGTGTTGGCTTGAAATTCAGATAAGCAATCTGATTTTCCATTTGTTTGGGGGAAAAACTGAATACCAGGCTTGATACCAGCTCTCTGTTGGTCAAACCACATATACACATCACTATCAACAGCTTTATGGTTGACATATTTTTCTTACTTGATCACTTTCATGCAACTCTGAATGATATCCTCCACTTCTTTTCACCTTTAGCTACCACCTGTTACTACAATGGAAGACAGGATGAACTGGCTCTCCACTTATCAACTTACCCAGTTGATTGCAAAAACTTACAGCACTTTTTAGGCGCAAAAGCATACTTATCTCCCGTTAAATATTTTCTTGTAAGCAATAAGGGCAGGAAGAGTTGAGTGAAGGAAAGAGATTAACAAAATTCCACTGTCTGTATTATAGTTAAAATGGCAGCTTGACAACACATCAGCTGGATGTGTTGAGAAGTTAGTAATGAGTGTGAAGTTTACTTTGCAGTCAGACGTGTGCTCACTGCCAGCTGCTAACCAACATTCAGTGTGTTGAGGGGAACTCCACCCGGGATTTATTTTTGCAGGCTACCAAGTCAGTCATGTGAATTGTAAAGAAATATTTTGGGTAACAGATATCCATTTGAGGAAAGACACAAAAAAAATTAACTTACCAGGGCAATAAGTTGTAGCATTTGCACTGACTGTCTCCATGGACAGGGAAAGTCAAAAGGATTTGCCAATGAAGGTTTCAAAAAAATAAAGCAGAATCCTGACATTCAGATCATTAGGCTGCATCTTCCACTGTAAAGTTCTTGTCAATAAAGTAATATCAAACTGTTAGCTGCAGTATTCGAGCAAGCCATGAAACTTGTGAAGTACAAAATCAAAGCCTTTGAAAATCACATTCGTTCACTACAATCTTTGCAGAGATGGTGGCTGAACATCACAGATTACCGTTACACAGCAGTGCGACAGTTATTGTGGGGTGGGTGGGGGGGGGGGTAGTTTCTCTCCCACATTCATGTGCTCCAGCAAGATCTGACAGTTTTCAGAAACTCTTCATTTAGCAATTTATGCATCATCATCTCATGATTACTGTTGGGCACACTTCATCAATCTATCAGTTCAAAAAAGTTGCAACTGTTGGAGTTAGTGCATTTTCCCAGTTTCTGTGCGGGTTTCCTCTGGGTGCTCCAGTTTCCTCCCATAGTCTAAAGATGTGTAGGTTAGGTGGATTAGCTATGGGATATGCAGGGTTCCAGGGATAGGATTGTGTGGGGTGGGGGTGGGAGAGAAAAAAAAAAGAGTCTGAGTGGGATGAACCTGATGGGTTGAATGGCCTGCCTCCACACTGTAGGGTTTCTGATTCTAATTAGTTTTTTTTCAACTTTAAACAAATTTTTTAAAAATTCCACAACAAGTTGCTTCTGTGGGGAGAACAATTGCGCGTATTTCGATCTCTCTCACTGTCCATGTCTGTAATGTGTCTCCTCTTCCATCCTTCCCAGTTCACTGTGAACCAACCAACTTCACCAATAAAGCTCCTGATCATCTGCAAACTGCAGGAACCCATAGCCATTTAAAAAAAGTTCAGAATAGGCTTGGATTTCCTTGTTAACAAACTATGCAGCCATCCTGATAAATTCCTATTTTTACAAAACACTTCTCTTATTGCAGTCCACAGCTTTTAAAAGGCAAAATAAAACAAAGGTATGGTTCTTACAAACCATACATGATGTACACATAGCTAAATGACAACACCACGTGGATTCCATTACACAATAAGTCAAAGGGAGGTGGATAAATTTATATCAAAATGTCACATTTTGAGATGCCACATAACTATTTGAAATACAGGCTTGTCTAGGCTGCAACCTAAACCATCACATAGCAGTTTGTGTTTATAAAAGGCTGACAGGAAGCAAAGATATGTTCAAAAGATGTGTATTTTATATTATGAGACCCATGAAGCGCCGTTCCATGGATCCCCTTTCTTTACCAAGTAGCTGTTTGCAGGAGGTCCGCATTTATTGCTCATCCATATTGACCTACAGGAGAAAGTGGAGATTAGCTGCCTTCGTGAACCAGTGTAGTCCAATAGTGTTAGACCAGAGGTTTTCAACGGGGGTACTGCAGTGTGTTGGTGGGTTGTGACCAGCCAAGAAGTGTGCTGCTTCGTGCAGACTTCCAATACCACAGGGGTGCAGAAATTCAGCAGCATGTATGCTTAGGCATTTCCCTCACAGGAGAAAGAGAGTCCGCTCATTATGTGGCCTGCTTGTACAGATTTATATCCAAACAGTCGGCATGAGCAAGCACAATGATCAGGGATCATACTTCAGGGATGCAAGGAAACTTGCATACTCACTTAAGAGGAGAACATTTGAAATATCTGAAGTCACCTGCCTGCTTCAACTAATTTCCACACAGCACAAATTATAAAGCAAATTGTTGTTTGGAATTTTTTTTAAAAGTCATAGCACTGAAAACCAAAATCAATGATGAGGAAAAGTTGAGAAGTTTTCTGACGAGGGACAACTTTTCTGTTAATTCAACAAAACATGTGACCCAAAAGAAAATATGAGGAGGGATTATTGGGATTTTGGATTTTCAGGGCCAGGAGATGCTGCTTGGCTGTGTCAGGGATGTCCATGGCTGAAGCAGCATGAAACAACCAAGGAAGAATTTGAGCTGAAACAGCAGCTCTCATGCTTGGCTGCTTGAAATTAAACCATAAAAACTTCGAGTAATTAACTGCCTTCACAAAATGAGGATACATTCAAGGTAATGACTAAGACAGCACAAAGGGTCTTGTGAAATGCAAACAAAGGGACCTGTGGAACAGATCCAGTTGCTTGTTTAAGAGATAGTTAGATAACACAGCCTTGAGCATTGCTGATCAAAGCCTCTGCACCAGGCTGGCTCAAAGTCTAGCATTCATCATGGGAAAGGGAAATATCTGGCCATACACTGATCGCACACTCAGATGACATCAAGACCCCCACGTCACATTTAAAAATAGAGTTTGATGTATGTAGGCATTACAGGATTCCTGTGAATATACGGCGTAAAAAGGTGGATAGAAGAGGTCCTTGCTGAGGAGTGCTGTGTAACTGGCACAGGAGTCAAGTCTGGCATGTGGTTCAATAAAGGTATGTTATGATGGCCCAAGAGTAAATGACAAGGGGATCTGGTGTACGTCATCAGATCACGATATGACCTAAAGATGTCCACAGACTGATCATGCAGCCACATGATTAACTTGATTGGAGGAGTGCGCGTTCAATTAATAATTACAATTGGCTTGCAACAGCCATGATGGGCTAAAAACAAATTGTACAAAAAGTGAAAATGTTTCCCTACGATCAGACAAGTCCCTGGACTGCCCAGCGGCACTTTCCCAACTGGTGTAAATTCTTTACAGCTCAAAAGCGGACCTGAGTGTGATGTGATTCCACCCAACACCTCTTACTAATGTGCCTCATTTGCAGAGAGAAGGTAGCAAATACTGATGTGGTATTCACAGACAATAGTTCCAAAAAAACATCCATTGAAAACATGTCTGTGCTCAAAACTGAAGACAATATATTTTTCCGCAATAGATTTGGAACATTAATGCTTTTGATCCTTCTTTAGCTGGCTGTATACACTATGTTGCAAACCTTTCTAGTAAGGCCATAAATCATAGTAAATGGAAGTAAATGTGACATTTATGAACAATCAATACAACTGGGAAAAGTGAGTGTACAATGGTGTTATCTATCTCCTTGAAGTATGCCTTGATACTGGAAATGTTGTGGAACAATGGTGCAGGTACATCCTCGGTACCACTAGGTAAAGAGCGTGTTCCAGAATTTTGACCCTCGAAACTTTTCACTTTGGTTGGTTCCAAAGCAAATATGAAAGAATTCTATTTCAAATGTTCTAGAACAAGAAATTTACGTTTTGGAATGTATGATGAGACCCACATTACACAGACTCCAGTCCATCTACCGGGTTGTGGTAGTGGATTCAGCACGTGCCAACAATAGAGTAAGGCATCAGCAATTAGCAGTGAAACAACGAGCACATGAATGAAAAATTAAGTGCAACATCTGACTGGAATTATTTCAATGAGACCTCCACTTGCCTATCATTTTCTTCAGAAAAATCTGCTGTTTTCGAACTTAAG
This sequence comes from Stegostoma tigrinum, assembly GCF_030684315.1. Lineage (NCBI taxonomy): Eukaryota > Metazoa > Chordata > Chondrichthyes > Orectolobiformes > Stegostomatidae > Stegostoma > Stegostoma tigrinum. Next base: position 53,169,508 of record NC_081365.1, read on the forward strand.
CATAAGTCACAACTCACTCTCAACCTCAGGTGAAGCATCATGCCACCAATTGAAAATAGTGAAATCATTGTGAAGAAATTTAATTTGCGACATTAAAATATTAAATATTTTCTGGTGGTGATACCTTCAACTAATCGAACTTGAAAATAAGTGCCTTGATAGGCACAACAGAAAAATTGCTAAAAATTGAATTGCTTCGCTAAATGTAGAAAATTCACTGTATTGGGACATGAATACATGACTTAAGTATTTCACGCTGTGGATACTCTAGAGTGGTGCATAGCAAGATCAACTGTAAACTTAACATCCTAGAAGGAAACTGTATATTTCAAAAGCATTTCTCGAGACATAAATATCCCATTCAACTCAATACTCAGACAAACTAGTACATTCTAAATATAAACGAAATGGTTTCCCCAGTTTGGGAATCATATTTCAGATCAAAAGGACAAATGAAGTAGCCATAGCGCAGCTGTCAGAATGAGTATTTACAAATCTATTTTTTAAAACAAGATACAGTGCCATTCCAGACACTGCTCCTGGTTAGACAACTATAATGTCTTTAAAAAGACAACAGGAGAGGAGGCTCATGTGAGCCAACCAGAATTTAGAATCATTAAAATGATGACAGCAAAGAAAAAGCCATTAAGTCCTTTGCATCTGAAGGACAAACTCATTTATTGCCAGTGCCCCTTATTCATCACATAGCCCTGCACTTTTGGCCCTTTCAGACTGTAATCCAATTCCTTAACAGAACCTGCCTCCTCCACACACAAAATAACACAGTTCAGGCCCTAACCAATGACTGTGTGATAAAACTTTTCCCTTGTCGCTACTTCTTCTCAAGTCAAAGGTCTTAAATATGTGCCTTCTTGTTCTCAATCTCTCCAACAACGGAAGTATACTTTCCCTGATCTGTTCTGCCCACATGCCTCATGATTTTCAGCAAAAATTGAAGTTGCTGGAAAAACTCAGCTGGTCTGGCAGCATCTGTGAAGAAAACAAAAATCAGAGTTAACATTTCAGGTCCGGTGACCCTTCCTCAGAACTGAATTTGATTATTTCAATTTTGAATATCTTCACAACATCTCACCTTAGCCTTCTCTTCTCCCAGGGGTTCAGATAACAATTTCCTAATATTTGATGACTACTTCAGTAGGGTAGGTTGGTAACTAAAAATATACAACATTGGTTTCACTTGATCAGGACTCCTGCTCACCAGAACTGAGATTCCTCCTCCATCTCTGATCCTGCAATTTCCCCAGGGATGATCAAGTATTTTTAAGAACTTTTGTCACAAATTCAATGGCAATCACCAGAACAGCTGATGTGTTTGCATTTGCAGATTGTGAAACTGTAACACTTATTCGTTCTATCTAGTGGAGCAGGAAAAATCAATATGATTATACTCTTAGAAAATAGAAATGTTGGGATAGCTTTGCTTGATTTTCAGATGACTTGCAAGGTTGAAAATTTTAATTTACAGAACTTTCTGAGGCAGGAAAATGAACAAGTTAGTTACTGCAACAGAGACCATGTCAATATTGAAGATTAGTCTAAACAGGTGGTTGAGAAGAATAAAATGAATACCGGAATACAATGTTCAGACATGAAATGAGCAGTACTGCTCACATAAAGCATCAACACCAACAAGAATCAGCTGGGGTAAATCTGCAGCTATGCTGTAATTTTAGGTGATTCAACATGAACATTTAACAATTTAATTTTTTTCTAAATCAACCTGGTTGGACATGTTAATGACACACTTCTGAACCAAGTGGAAGCGACTTTAACTTTTGGTCCAAAGAAGTGGAAACAGTAGCATTGCATACAAGAGTCATTTGACAATTTAACACAAATATTGTTTGCATCATTTTGATAATGAGCAAATGGTTAATTCAAAGCAAGGAGATTTAATAATCAAGTAATCAAGTGTTCCATTGCATTCAGGAGGTGGATATTAACAGGATTTTCAGTCATGCTCACATGTCAAGGGCTTGAGGTATAGTGGCAGTGTTTCCACCTATAAAACAGGCAGCATGGGTTCAAGTTCCAGAGATCTGAAAAAAAGGTCACCAGACCTGAAAAGTTAACTCTGCTTTCTCTTCATAAATGCTGCTGGACCTGCTGAATTTCTCCACTATTTCCATTTGTATTTCAGATTTTCACCATATACACTTCTGTTTTATTTTATTTAAGAACTGTGTCGTTATGAGCATGCATGTCAAGGGACCACATTCACAGCTTATCTAGAAAGAGTGTCACAGAATAGACAATAAGAGCCAGCTGAAACTAATTCATTTGTACAGGCAGCATAGCTAGTATCAACCAAAACGGCTTTCACCATTTCAAGCTTAAAGAGTGATCAGTTCAAAATATTAGGGAACCAAAACACATATGTATTAGGTTCCATTATCATGCAATTGGGTATCTACAATAAAACTGAGTATGATCACGGTAATGATGTTTCATAAATGCTGAAGCTGTTACTCACTTCATCTGATCCTGGCAGAGGTCATTTACACCCCCTTAAAAAACAATCACTTCCACAGAACATTAAATGTCAAGCTCTAACCCTTTTGCGAATAGTCAAGAAATCTTTGCTTCACCCGAGCTGCACACAGTCTAATCTTTATTTTTAGAAAGGATAATGAAACACTCCATCAAGTATATTCAGATTCCAATGATGTAGAAAATTTCCAATGCGACCAAAGAGACAATAATCTTTTGCCAAGGAAGATACTCGTCAGCAGTACTATACCATTAGTGTGATAACACTTTAGTCACCGAGGCAGAACATTAAACAGGAAATATTCCCTTCTGTTGGTCTACTAAGTGCAAAGTGGAAACTAATTACCATGGAACCTTTCAATACGTATCCTTCACAGTCACTACATTGATTCCATGCAATTTCATTTAAATTATCTTTAATATCCAGCTCTCCGCAAACGAAAGTTGCTATTTCTGCTTTCATCTTGAAGGCTTGCGAGCTGACGTGATTTTCTCAGACACGGCTGTCTTCAGTTGTTTTGAAATTCAGGTTTTGAAGACTGGAAATTAAATAGACGCCCTGACAGCATAGAGAACATCACCATCATCTAAAACTCACTGCAATAAAAAAAATGTACTGTAGCTTTCTGATTATCTTGTTAAAACATTTCGGAGACAAACAAAGATCTGCACTCGAGTTCAATTACTGTCAAATTTTGGATTTATAATATAAATGCAATGCCATAAATTCAGCGACAAATTTTACAGCACTCACTGGGTTCAATGTAAAATGAAATTTCTTCTGACGATACAACAGCAATCTAAAACTAAGTTAAAATCTATAAAACTTGTTATTTGTATTCATATTTCGAGAAACAGTCAGACTGAAGTTGCAATATTAACTGTCTCCACAGATACTGCCAGACCTACTGAGTTTTCCCAACATTTTCTGTGTTTGTTGCTTAGCCAGTACTCCCTGGAAGTTTTAAAAAAATCAAGGACAATATTAAACTATTAAATATAAAACATGTGGTGTGCCCACTTCAAGTCTTAAGTTCCAGATAAACGAATAAATCAATCCACAAAGACCAAGAGCGTCCTTTCCACTTGTTTCAGAGTGACAAGGACAGAAATTTGAGAAGTCATGATAATAAAATATGTATAATACATAGGATCAGGAATTATTCAGCTCTAACAGTTGGAACTGTCCCATTTCATTCGTTTCTTTCATATCTTGAATGTTGTCACCTCCATCATGTTGAAGGTCTTCATCCAAGAGTAGCTGCTGACGCCATCCACATTGTAGAAAATCACAAACTGATACAGCACATTCAAAACAAAAATGATTGTTCCAGGATGTTTTGGGAAAAGGTTCTACCAAACCTGTGGAGATAACAGTGTTACCACCTCAGAATGCTAACAGTCTGCTTAATGAGGGCTCCACTTGACCTGTACATCTAATTATTGCATAGATTTCTGGCCAATCAACGGATCCTGACAACCATCATTTGCCAAGGACAGAAGGGTGTCGTTTATTTTGTTACGGCACCCCACCAGGAGCTGTCAAAACCATTATTGTTCATTTGGAGAAACAAAACAAGTAGAAAAGATTTCTAGTGTCCTTGTTGCCAAGCACCCAGTCTATCACTTGCAACACACCTAAAAATGAGGGATGATAGTTTGGCAGAAATGATAGTCCAATTGCTTGGAAAGCAAAGAAAACTTGCACGACATAGTGCTGGTGGTCATACACTGTTGCCAACTAATGGAGTGATTCATGAAAGCGTTGGATTTGTCCCAAGGAACCTGTAGGCCAATGTGTGTACAAATCATGAGGACCTAGACTTGAGGGAAATCTATAATCTGAAGAAGAGTTTGCCATTTCCTTTTTTTTTGTGTGTGGGGATAAAACTGAAGTTTTTGCTTTTGTAAACATGGCCTCTGTAAATGCTCTAAGACTGATGTCACTAATATTCCCTGTAGTGGTCTGGAATTTTACATCAATAATTTGGGGTTTATTTCACCTAGTTGTCATCCTATTACTGGTCAATTTACAGAACAAGCTAAAGCAGAACCTATTTTAAAAATGCATAAGTAGTAGTTTTGAAATGTGTTCCAGACAACTGCATCTACTCCAGTCTGCTTATATTATCAACCAGCACACTGACTGTTTACTGTAAACTATTCTCTTGCCAAATATGCATATTTACCATATGCATATTTGGACTAAAGACTATGCATTAAAAATAGATGAGATGCTTTATATTCAGTTAAAATAACCAAATTATTTAAATCAGCTCAATAATACTCAGTTTATAATTTACACAAAAATTCAGCTTTGTTTTTGGTTTATTTTATTCCATGATTGGAATAAATAGTTCTGCTAATGCTAATTCAAGGGATTTTTTTTTTTAAAATGCCATTCTATGTGCACTCTCTGCTCCATAAACCACAGGTATTGCACTTAAAAGACCAAAATTCTCATTCAAATAACTTTTACAGCTTCAATAGAATTTGAGATTCCTATTATCCTGGCAGTGTTCAGGGAACATCAATTTTCTGACTGGTGGGATGCCATGGTTCATCAAGTTCACTCATTAAAAAAGTTATTCCTTAAAATATGCCGCTTTAGTAATGCATACAATTCTTGAGATGCAGTAACTCTTCTAAATAATTTGAAGAATCATGAAATTCTGCAGCCATAATCGTAAGATTTTCTACCTTTTTAAAATTTAAAAAAAGGTTTTGTGATTCTGTTCCCATACAAAAGATCATTTAAAGGAACAATGAATCAATTAATTAAAAACGTGTTTAACTACTTCATAACAGAATTGAATAAGTGATCAAAAATGACCCAAGCCTAACAGCTTAACGCCAAACAGAAGGGACAATGGATACAGCATATTGGTACATGAACTTTCTTTCACTCAGGTTTTTTAGGTTCAGAAAATTGTCTTATCATTGAAGACTAATGGACACTTCTGCCCCTAATATCTGAAGCCTAGATCAGTAAAGCATCCTGGACAGAATGGACAAACATCTTTGTCCAGCAGAAATCTTGAATTGAAAGAGAGATAAAATTTGGGCTGCTTCAAATTTTGTCCTATATCTTAGCGTTCACAGCTCAAAATTGCCCCCTAGTGTGGCTCTAGAGTGGCAATTTTGTTAATAACAAACTGAAAACGATACTGAATGAGGGGAGCTAAATTATACATGTGTCCAGACATGGGAAATTTCTCAACTGTTTGTTTAATTAAAAAAGCAGAATTTATATGTGTGCCCTCACTCCATCACAGGAACGATTGTAGATTTCTTGGCACTATACACAAGTTGTATATAATTTTTTTTTAAGAATTTTAAGAGGTCAAAGCACGGCACATTGTGTTGAATCATTCTAATTAACTGCACAAGTCACAACTAAAATTTTTTGTTGATACTAAACTGCAGGCTCTTTACCCATCAGTGGGAAAGATCCATCTTTGCGATTATTGGTTAGCGTATGTAAAACAAAATGTTGTGCATAAGAAAAGAGTGCCATGTTGCATATGCTGCTCCAGATTTACTCAATAATGCAAACAAAGTACATCCAGAGGACCAAAATCTCTCGAATTCCACTGAATGTTGCTCCAAAAACAAAAACAGAGTCCTTGGTGGAGTCAACCTGAGTTCAGTTGGCAGAACCTCCACCAGAGTCACAAAATTGTGGATTTATGTCCCACTCTGCAAACATGGAGTCAGTGGCATAATAGTGATGTCAATGGACTGGTAATTCAGCAGCCTAGACTATAGCTGAGGACATGGCTTCAAACGCTGTCACGCTAAGAGCATGTGAATGCAATTAACTAATGCTGCAATCGAAAACTAGTATCAATTTTGTATGGTCACTATTGTTATTGTAAAAAGTTCATCTGGTGCACCTCATGCTCCTCTATGGAATTCCTTGCCCAGTGAAGTAGTTGATGCTACTTCAGTAAACGCTTTTAAAGCTAAGGTAGATAATTTTTTTGAATAAGGGAAGTAAGGGATATGGTGAGAACGCGGGTAAGTGGATCTGAGTCCACGAAAAGATCAGCCATGATCTTATTGAATGGTGCAGCAGGCTCAAAGGGCCAAACGGCCCACTCCTGCTCCTAGTTCTTGTGTTATCTGTGTTTGGGAAAGAAATCTGCTGTCCTTACTTGGTCTGGCCCACATGCAACTCCCAAGCCACAGTAAATGCCCTCTGAAATAGCCTAGCTGGCCATTTCATTCAAGGGCAATTCAATAAAGGCAACAAATGCTCACATCACATTATATTAAGAAATGAAAGCAGTCTATACCACACTCCAAATACCTAAGGAGTGTTACACTGTCATTCTGATGTCACCAAGACTCCATCTGCCTTCTGAGTTGGACATAACATGACACTAATGTATTATTTCAAAGGAACAGTTGGGAAGTTACCCCATAACTGATCAATATCCATCCCTCAAATCAATTTCACAACAAACATGTTACCTGGTCATTACTACATTACTGTTTGAGAGAACATGCTGCACTCAAATTGACTAGTATTTCTGATATTACAATAGCAACTACAATTTAAATATACTTTGAAAACACTTCGCTACATCCCAAAGTCACAAGTCATACTCAATAAATGCGAGTCTTTATTTCTATTGCTGAAATTTTCATAAGTTTCTTAATACACTAAGCAACTTAAGTGTACATGGATGTTGTGGAACATTGAGAAATTTTTTTATAAAATACTACAATATATGTGATAACTTGTATGATCCAGAGAAAATATTCTTCCAATAATTACAACAGGCGTTGCAACACCTTGGACCCCTTTTCACTTTGCCATTTGCTTACCGATACGTGACACATCTCCAAAAGGTGCTATTTCCAGTAAGAGGTGCAGCAAGGAGTGCCATGAGGACTGTATCTAACATCTATCATTGGGCCTCCAGCTCCTGTAACAATACTTCCAAAAGTGCTGCTGGAAAATGACTATCTTTTATTAATGCTACAATATATGTTTCCATCAGCAAATACACAGTCGATTCTAGAGAAAGCAAACAATTCAAATAAAATTAAACATCACCCACAAGCTGATGGTGACAGCATCTAAATATTTAACTGCATTAAAAATGCAGCAAATCTAAAATGTGCAAATCCACGGTCACTATTTCATTCTAAATACACGTCAACTGTGTCTCGATTTTTTAAAATAGATTCTCCACAGTGTGGGCAGGCCATTTGGCAATGGGTCCATAGCAACCCCTGAAAGGGCATGCCATCCATTCCCATTCTCCTAATCTATTCCTTTCACCTTGTATTGCCCATGCTAACGCACCTAATCTACAAATCCCTGAACACTATGGGCTATTTAGTATGGCCAATCCAACTAACTTGCACCCCTTTTGACTGTGGGAAGAAATCAGAGCACCCAGCACAAACCCACACAGACACGGGCAGAATGTGTAAACTCCACTCACACGGTTGTCCAAGAGTGGAATCAAACCCAGGTCCCGGAGAGGCAACAATGCTAACCACTGAGCCACTGCACTGCCCCTTCTTCACTTGTGGGCCAAAGTAAGTGCAGATTTATTTGGTAATGCCTAAACAAAGATGAAATCATGCTGTCACTTCAGATGCGTGATCACCTAACTGGGTGCAAATTAGGCCGTTTTGAGCTAGGTATTCCCTAAAATTTCTGTGAAAATTTATTTTGTGCATCAGCAAATTCAAAATCTGCTATGAGCAAGCAAAGGCTGCACGGCAGAGCATAAGCATACTTGGCAAAGTTCTAAACATTGCCGTGCTCCAGTTTCAAATGCATATATTGGGTGTGAATCCCATTCAAAAAATATTTTCCATTCCTATCTCCTTCTTGAAGACATGCTTCATACATGGAGCAATTACAGGTTTATTAATTGAACATTATTTTAAAAAGCTTGTAAATAGGTCATTGAGCATCTAACACAGAAACAGAATGCCTCAGTGTACTCAAAATAGTTTTCATCTGTACAACTTCGAGTAGACACTGCTACAACTATCACATTACCATCTTTACTCAAAAAAAATGACCTTTTCAAACTCCACCAACCCTCTGTCTTTCCAAGCAAAAAAAAAAACAAATCTGAGACTGTGGCTCTCAGCTGATTAGATAAATTGATTTAGTTGAATGCTGCTATTTCTGTGCACAGGTAGAACGGGATGCTGGGAACTTGAGGGGGTGTTTGGAGACAGAATCAAGGTAGTAGTGAGGAATGGCCTAGGAGTCAGTGAACACAGTCTACAAAAGTGAGTTATAGTAGCATCCACTGCGATAACTTGTATTTGAATAACCCCTCACACAGCCTAATATTACGGGAATTGCAAGTGAATGTACAAAGATTACTCACTGTAATTTTAGAAGGAAAATAACAAAACAGACTCAAACACCAACAGCATCTGAATAAGTCAGTTTTTGACAATTTGCTTCATTCCCCCAAGGCAAATTAATAAAAATGAATGAAGTGCAGAATTTATTTTTGACAGGAATGCATGAGGTCATAATTGGAAGAGTTGTCAGAAAATAGCAGGGGTGGAGGAGGCTGCAGAGATAGGCAGGGGAGATGAAAGGATCTGTGAAGCAAAAACGTTTAAATTCTCAGTGTAGATCGGCACACGTAGGAAACAACAGTTGCGTGGCATTTCAGCACACATACAGTTTAGCCAACACAACTTGAAGTTGAATTGTTTTTTTAAAATAAAAAGTTAAACTTTGTGACCATAGATTTCCACTTGGTTGTCATATATATCCAACCAAATATGTACATGGAATGTAATATTATCTAGATAGATGTGTGCAGAGTTTTAACAGATGACAAATATTGTGACTGTAGAACCATTGAAGGAGGACTGGATCATGTTTACTGATTGGAAAGAATAAGTAGCTTACATGTTCAGACCAGAAATGAGAAAAGTATAACACAGGAACATAAACTCATAGTCCAAACTCAACAGCAAGTAGAGCAACCTTATTACTTTTCTATAATATTGGTCACAAAAAGAAGCATTTTATACTGGTTCAGCCTTCTCTTGTGCACTTCTTTCACAACGTCATTCTTATAACCATAGCACTAGAGTGCTTCAATATTCTATCCTGAAATCCTTCATACGTTATAAGACATAAAATGTTAAACTAGCTAACTGCAAAGTTCATAAAGCATGAAGTAGATATGACCGCTACTTATTCCAGTGACTCATCAATTTTCAATATAGACCTAGGATACAATTACTGTCATTGACCTTTGCCGAACATTACTATTCTATAATTACATAATTAATATTAGCATTATTTTTATATCATTTGAATATACCAGTGGAAACAGTGAAAATAGCAAATAATACACATGTATACTGATTGTATCAGCGATTGCAAAGACAGAAAATAAGGGCGGACAGAAAATGGTTAATCCAAACTTTGCAAAAAAGTTTAAGTTAGGCATTTTAAAAGAGAAGCACTGTTCTGTTGGACCATGTGTCCCAAAAGAAAGACTGGTAGAAGCAGAATCCAGGATTGCCACTGGAAAAAGAGGGGAAATGAATAAATTATTTATTGTCAGAATATTTAAAGGGTATGATAAAAGGGTAAATGTTTCTTCAGTGGTGCTTGGATAAAATGATCTCTTTTTCAATGCTGTAGGTTTTTTTTGCAAAAATTATGATAGAAAGTCTATCTTGATGGGGAGGGGAGGAGGAGATCATTTTCCAAACTTCATTTCACAGACGTTACAAGCATATAATTTTTTCTGAATTTCAGTATTGACTAGATCTCTTGTTCTAAAAATATTTAGTTTATCTATTCACCATCAAAATACATAGAATTTCATTAACCAGTCTACGTCCCTTCATAAACATTTTGCATCCTCTTTCAAAATTAGGTGAGAAAATAAGAAAGTATCAGCAGCAACTTGGATTGATTGTACTCAGACACTTGGTCTTCTTAGATAATAAACAGCTGCCAAGTTCTGCACTAGTTACACTCTGCATGTGAATAATTGCACAGGTATACCTGCTTGGTTTGTTAACCAATTCCAAATTCATATGTACATGTTTCGTACTTCTATAAACGCCAAATCTAGTATAACCACCTCCTGTGTTGAACCTTGTCAAATTCATTCTAAAAATCCGTGTCCATTTCATCTCTCTCTTACCTACAATGTGGATTTTACCCTCATATTTGTCAAGATCTGTCAAATATGATTTCCAATTCATAAATCCATGCAGAATGTGTCAAATTGGGATTTGTCAAGTGCCCTCCTACCTAAACCTTAAAACCATATCTTAAAAGCACAAGTTAGAAATCATCAAACCAGTGAGGTTTAACTTTTAGTTCGGTTAATTTCTCCAGTGCATTCACGTAATACATCAGGTTCTCCTCTGTGGGGAAAAAAAATCGAAGGGTTCATGAATATTTCCAACATATGATTTCAGTCTTTTGAGAAGACAGTCACAATATTTAACATCTCTGCCATGTCCTTACTTCCCAAATAAATACTACCTCAGGAACCCACATTTACCATCAATCTAATTTTATTCATTAACTTGTCAAACACTTTAGAACGTTTTTAAGCTTCTTGCTAATGTATTATCATATTCTACTTTCTCTCGCTCTATCAATTTCTTGATCAGCCTTTGATTATTATAAGTGTTTTCCAATCCTCAGGTTTACTGTGCAGCCCTTCAACCCTGTAAATCATGAATCTCTCTGGTTGGCCAAGATTATGCCAGTTCCCCAGTGGAGTTTTTAATTCTCCAAAATGAAAGGTGTATTTAACAATAAAGAAAAAATAATTCATAATTAAAATATCTTATGGTAGATAAATAATGGTAATTAAATTCCCTCTGTACCTCAGTCAATTCACCCCTCATTACTGGCTTTAAATTTGAACCCTCAATTCAGACCTACCTATATTTCCATTGAACTGAATACAAAATGCTGTCATATTGCAATCCCCTCCTCGGAGAACCCTTTACTAACCCACACAGTCTCATTACACCATATTAGCTCAGAAGGAGCCTCTTGCCTTGTTGACCCCTCAGCTGACAGGGTAGTAGGGGAATGGAACGCTTTGCCTGCAACGGTAGTAGATTCACCAACTTTAGGTGCATTTAAGTCATCATTGGATAAGCATATGGACGTACATTGAATAGTGTATGTTAGATGGGCTTCAGATCGGTATGACAGGTCGGCACAACATCAAGGGCCAAAGGGCCTGTACTGTGCTGTAATGTTCTATGATCTATAGATCACTGTTCAGGAAAGCTGTGTTGAATGCAACGCACTAACTTATCCTGCAAAATACGTTGGCCAATTTGGTTTACTCCTAGTCTATAAAAGTTTCACATCTCAGGTAAGGGGTGTAGCTAGCTCAGTTGTCTGGACAGCAAGGGCTCAATTTCCACAGCAGCTGACATTACCATGAAGACTTTTCTTCTCAACCTCTTCTCTCACCCGAGACTTGGTGACCTTCAGGTGAAACCACCACCTGTTGCCTTCCTCTATTAAGAGAGCAGCGCCATGGTCTGGCAAGACTATGGTGGCTTCACGATCTAAATACTAAAATCTTCCAGCCCTTACGACATTGTTGAATACTCCTGATTAATATTCTGTTCAGAGTTGTTATCAATGTTCAAGGGCCTATAAACTACTCCCAAAAGTGTGTTCTGTCCTGGGTTTGGGTGGAGATAAGCAACAACAAATTCCATAATTAACTCTACTTGACTAAGTTATTTTCTTCAGAATACTTTATGCATTCAAATATAGCACCTATCATTTTATCATCATCCCCTGCCCACCCCCCCACAACCTTTGAGAGACTTTGGCCACTCATACTCTCTTACCACGACTAACCCTGCCCTTTCTGACAATCTACTTGATTTTACCCAAAACTCTATCTGCAAAGTACGTGGAGGACTCGGTCTGCAAAGGGATATAGATAGTTCAAATGAGTCTGGCAGATGGAGTACAATTTTCAAAAATGTGAAGTCATCCATCTTGGTAGAATAATAGTAAAAAGGACAATGACTTAAATAGTTAAAAAAAATTGCAGCATTCTGGTGTACAAAGAGGCCTGGGTATCCTTATACATGAATCACAGAAGGTTGGTTTGCAGGTACAACAGGCAAGTAAGGCGGCAAATAGAATTTTGTCCTTCATTGCTAGAGGGACTGAGTTAGAAAGCAGGGAGGTTATGTTACAGCTGTATAGGATGCTGGTGAGGCCACACCTGGAGTACTGTGTGCAGTTTTGGTCTCCTTACTTAGGAAAGGATGTACTGGCACTGGAGAGGGCACAGGGTAGATTCGCTAGGTTGATTCCAGAGCTGAGAAGTTTGGCCTATGAGAAGAGACTGAGGAGACTGGGATTATATTCATTGGAATTTAGCAGAATGTTGAGGGGGGGGGGGGATTTTATGGAATTTATAAAATTATGAAGGAAATCGATAAGATAGAAGCAGTGAGGATACAGATCTGGTTGAAACTAAAACAAGAGTGTGTAGACTCAAAATTAAGAGGGCCAGATTTAAGACTGAATTGAGGAGGAACGTCTTCAAGGGTTGTGAATCTGTGCAATGTCCTGGCCAGTGAAGTAGTTGAGGCTTCCTCATTGAAGTTTTTTTTAAGAAAACAAGCTGAGGCAGATAATTTTTTGAACAGTAAAAGAAATTTAGGGTTATGGTGAGAGGGTGGGTAAGTGGAGTGAGGCCATGAAACGATCAGAGTGGACTCAAAGGGCCAGATGACCTACTCCTGTTCCTGATTCTAATGCTTAGTAGTCCTGAAATTTTCTGAAGACTCTCTGAACCTTTCATTATAAAATCATCTAAATTGTGTCAAATACTTACTTTTGTTGCTTAAATGAGAGCACAGTGACAAAATTGTTACAGTTCTAATTCATCTGCCAAAAATGCATATTTACACAGACTAAGAATAACTGACATACACGTCAACCAAAACTGCACGTAATTTTTAAAAAAATATTGCAAACCAAAACTGTAAAAACTAAGATACTCCAGAATATATTTGACAACGGTATGCAATTTCTTGTACTCACTTTCTTTTCTTACTATGCGTTTAAAGATCTTCAAAAGTATGCTCCTCTCACTCTCTTTCTCGTCAACTACTTGCATTAAAAGAAAATTAGAATTTCTGATTCAAAGTTATGTCATTAACTGCGATTGCCAATTCTGGACAAAGCCTGGGAAACACGCAATCTCTTTAAATACATCGGATGTTTTAGCGCTTCCATCTTAGCAAACATGACCTACATTTGAAAACACATTTCATGCAGTTTCTGACTATTCTTTCAGAATCATCAGTAACGTTGTTTACACTTGTTTCCGGTCACACATATGCAAACAATCCTACAAATCGTGAACACGTCTCATATTTATTATTGCACTGTTCAACGGGTAGGGCCAAAAGCTAGTAGTACTGTGTAAATGTGTGATTCTTTACTGACCAGTTCGCTTGCTCTACCCACTTTGTATCAGTTACCGGTACTGATATTAAAAGCAACACTCTCCACTTCTAACACATTACAGTCTGCAACAGACCTCTCTATCCAATCACCGCTCGGTGTTACTTCCAACTAACAATCGAGTCCAAACCACAAAACAACAAACATAATAAAAGAAAATGAAAGAACCCGTTAAGACCTCATTAGCAAAGTGTTTTGTTAACTCCCAAAGTTAACTTTCTCCCAACTCTGTGTTGATACTTGAGACGCACGTTCCTTTAATATATTAACGTTTAAGTCTTACCTTGGAAACAAATTAACGCAAAGCAAGGAATCCACAGGTTCCAATGACACTGTTTCAGCACCATCTTGGGACAAGGTTTCGGGGAAGGCAGAAGAATGAAACAAGGTGGGAGGGGTGATACACCAGTCTGCAGTGCCGAAATGTTGCCCTGGGTTTCTCGGAGTTAATTTCAGCAGGTTGAAGCTGTTCCCAGAGCCGGGCAAGAAGTGAGCTCCACTGCCCGAGCCTCACGCAGCCCTTGATTGACAGCCGCTCCCAGGAACCCAGGCTTCCATTCTCTAGCGCTGCGCCCTCTGCTGATCTGTCCCCGCTTGGGCTAACCCAGTCTCATTCATTCAATATTTCCCATATTTTTACCACTTGGAAATGCAACCGGCACTTCAGTGCCACCCTTATACACATCGCGGGCGTTGAAGTATCTCCTGTCCCAGTTGTTACACAAAGAAAAAAAGTGGCCTTGTGGAACGACTTACCAACAACAGCTTGCATTTAGATAGTGCCTTCAGCACAATGGAACATCCCAAGGTTTTTCACGTATGCTTTATAAAAGCAAGAAACCCGGATAAGAAGGCATTAGGTCAAAAGACCAAAAGCTTGTTCAAAAAAGGTAGGTATTAAAGTCGAACTTAAAGAAGGAAAGCGAGATCGGGAAAGAATATCCTCGAGCCTGGGAACTGAACGAACAGGCACCAAAAGCAGAGCGGTTAAAGTGATGGATACTCTCGAAGGTGGCTTCTCAAAATTGATGTCAAGACCCCAATGTGGATTCAGAGCTGACATTTTTGGGGTCGCAAGCTGTGTGCAAGTTTTAACACTTATGCTCCCTCTCTAGCAGGTCCTCAATCTCTCAGTTCTCACAGAGCTCGGATAATTTTTAAATATCAAAATTGGGTCACAATGAGGAAAATCTTTGGGAAAGACTGGTCTAGAGGCTAGAATTAGTAAGCGTAGACATCTGAGGGCTGATGGAGATCATAGTAACGGGGAGAGGTGAGGCTATGAAGCAATTTGAAAACAA